>NC_056696.1:36697500-37440000 GCF_018350215.1 Panthera leo
GGGCTGATGGCTCAGAGCCTGGAGCCTGTTTCAGGTTCTGTGTCTCCCTCTCTCTCTGCCCCTCCCCTGTTCATGCTCTGTCTCTCTCTGTCTCAAAATAAATAAACGTAAAAAAAAAAAAAATTAAAAAAAAATTTCCTACAAAATTGATGAAGTTTTGAGTGGTATTATATATATCTAATATCTATATAATGTAGATAATATAAAAGTACTTACTTCATACTAATTAAAACAAACTATAATTATATTTATTAATTTATTATAATTATAAATTATAATTTAGGTAATTAAAAAATCCTAATAACCTTAATCTTCAATTTGCTTTTTGCTATTTCCTTTCAAGGAATCTTTCTTATTTCAGTTTTATTAAAGTCACTTTTAATGCAGGGTCGTCGTTCTGGTCAGTGATAGGAGTAGTTGTCACTATTTCTATAGATTTGGTAACAACAGTTTTATTCAGTAGGTTATCTAAACCATTCACAGAATCCCTATTTCATACCAGAAAAGCATCTATATTAGGTTGTGGTCAGATGAGAACGGAGTATCTCCAAGTTATCAAGGAACATTGTTTACACCATTTTGTTTTCATATGAAACCTGGAGTGTGTTTATTATTATCAGCCTTGTAGAGAGAAGAAAGTTTGGGCCTCAGTGGTTTAGTGACTTTCTTGAGGTTAGAGTTTCCATGAAAAGCTAGAATTTGAAGAGAACTATACTAATGGATGTCTCCAGAGCTTATGCAGCAGAACTATTTAAAAGAAATAGCTATTCCTGGGGCACCTGGGTGGCTCATTCAGTTAAGCGTCTGACTTTGGCTCAGGTCATGATGTCACAGTTTGGGGGTTCAAACCCTGTGTCAGACTCTATGCTGACAGCTCAAAGCCTGGAGCCTGCTTCAGATTCTGTGTCTCTCCTTTCTCTGCCCCTTCTCTGCTCATGCTCTGTCTCTCAAAAGTAAAATAAAAACATTGAAAAAAATTATTAAAAAGAAATAACTATTCCTACTTCATAAATGAAAATGATCTAATAACTTTGTTATAATCCAACATTATTTAGGGTGATAGTTGAATGAAATAACTTTCTAAAAAGGTTTCTTCTGACCTTAACAAAGATACATTATAGCTGAAACTATTTGACACTCTGAAATTTTCTGTAAATGGAAACAAGAAACACTTATTCATAAGCCAGAAATATTTTCCCACCTTAGGTGCACGCCTTTGGTGAGTTGCTTAGGAGATTGCATACTGTAAAAACAAAAATGACTACCTCAAATAAAGCCCCAAGTTGGAACATGAGAGAAATTCTGTGTAAAATAAATCAGGTTCTGTTTCTACACCCCCCTCTTTTTTCATCCTTATAGAACCCCTAGATCTTCCCTGTATTCTGATCCTCCTTCCTTACCCCCTCTAACTAGCACCCTCTCTCTGTTGGCATCAACCCTCCATGCTGTACACACACACACACACACACACACACACACACACAGGCACACACTCACAGCTTGTGTGAATTTTGTGTTCTTTGATTGATGCCAGATAACTGCGTGGAGTAAAACAGGATATTGCTAATGGTCCAAAGACTAGGTAAAAGGATCCTGTGTGCCTGCTTCCTCCTCACTGGGAAATGCAGAACTGAACAGGAGACAAAAGACCATGGATGTTGTTTGCCTTTATGTTCTAGTTCAGGGATCTGAAGGAGATGTTACCAGTTTTTGACATGTAGTCAACAACCCAAAGGTAGTTCGCCATGTAAGGAAATTCCAGAAAGAAAACCAAATCAGACAAAAATTTGAGAGACACCAAAATATTATTTCAAACAAATGGAAAAGAGCAATTTCTGAAACTCGTAATGATAAGCTATGAAGTTATATACAGGTAGATGGGTGAATAAATAGATAACATGGGACCAGAGGTGTGTCTTAGGAACATCTATGTCTCCTGCCCCCTTAGCCTATAAGCAGAATTTCTGTGGTCTCAAGAAAACTTCAGAGACAACGGTGTTTTCTGGGCTCATCCATTTCTATCAGAGTCCCTGATAGAGTTTGGTCAGAGAACATCAAGAGACCAGTACCATGATATACCTAGACAAACTAAATAAATGGTTAATATCCCTGAAGAGAAAATCAATTGCCTTTTGTCAATTAAAAATTTACTTAGTATAATCATACTATGCTAAGTTCTAAGGAGTATATTAATAATAATGGGACTTGTCTTCTCCTCTCATAAAAACTTTATTCTAATTAAAATAATAAGGCTCATGTAAACAAAATGCTAGCCATGCACAGCCAGTGGTAATATGTGGTATGCTACAAGAGAAGTGTTCTAGGGCATGAAATGTTACCTTATACTGGGGTAATCAGGGACGACCTGTGATAAAGGAAAGAAAAAATCTGTGTTAGGCACTCATTCATAGACCAGCATTTGAAAAATCTGCCTTTCTTCTCTAATTTCCACAACGGCTTTGATTATAGTTTCATCTCCAAAAGTCTCATTATCATTCACTTCCTCTCTTTTTCCCATCTCTCATGCTGCAAAGCAACAACCTTACAAACAAAACTTTATCAAGTGTGCAGTTCTCCTGGCTACTCTCCCTCTTTCTCTCCTTTCCAATTTCCCACATTTTGGGTTTCTGGTGACATCACAGCCGAGACCTGGCCTCACTTTCAAGAAAGCTTTAAATTTAGATTTTTAAAGTTACCACCAAGAGTCTCCTGCGTGTATTGGTTGGTCTTAAACTGTTAATTTGATTAATATAAACACTTAATTCATAATCCAGTTCTTCAGCTCTGTTTTTGTAGTTCTTCATTTTATAATATAATAGGAATTTCATAAGTTAAAAGTGGCTGTGCTTTTGTCTAGAATGTAGAATTCTGGAAAGAATATCACTTTTACCCAATCTATGAGACAAACACGAAGAAAATATAAAATCATAACTCTTCTTGGACTCATCACAGAATTGAGGTAAAAGACAACCAAACAGATTGAGTTCAAAGGAGGGACAGGTTAAGGAGGATCACCCATATTGGCTCAACTATGGCAGAGCATGGAAGGAAGAGACACCAGTCATCATGCAAAAGAGTAAGAAGGAATCAAATTTGTTAAGTCACTAATGGCCAAGTGTAGGCTTCTGTGACAATATAGAAGTGACACAGTGGGAATTTGCACTCATTTGCAGTCCCTTTCCACAGACCTTCAATAAGAACTCCCTAGAAAGACTGGAGGAAGCAGGGCTGCAGACCAGAGAGAACTGCCTTCTTGTTTCAGGCCTGCAGGAAGTGATCGGAAACCACTGCGGAGAAGGAAAAAAAACCTACCCATCTACTCAGACCCTTCTCTCATAGGGAGCAAAAATCTTAAGCCAGTGGGGAAGAGACAGCAGACTTTGTCACTTTCAGAGCACAGGAAAGACCCATTGCTCCTGGGAGAAGAATAGAAGAAAACCTTCTTTCTTGTGGGACAGGCAGAAAAGAACCCTGTATTCAGTTTCCTACACCATTGGAAGCTTCCATCACTGGAAGAGAGATCAGAAACTCTTTTCTGCACAAGATCAGCTGCAGACACAAGCCAGAATTGGGCTGCCATGGGGAAGAGGGACAGGAGAGCTGAAAAGTTCCAATTCCAAGAGCTAAGCACATGAAGCCTACCTAAAACTGAGGTTTACCAGCACAACAGAGAATACACTTGCCCCTTACTACCACCCTAGCAAGCACCTAATGACAAACAATAGTTTACCACCACAAGAACAGAGAAATGACTTCTGTGCTGCAGGCATACAGGAACAGCTAAAAACTAAGGCCCAGAGATGTTCCAGATGTTGGGGCTAGTGGACAAGGTCTTTAAAATAACTATGATCAATATGTCAAAATATCTAGAGAAAAAAAGAGACAATATACATACATAGATTGTTAATTCCAACAATGAGATAAAAATTCCAGTAAGTGTCAAATGTAACTGAATTGAAATATTTAAAAAATACAGTATCAGAAATGAAGAATTATTTCAGCTTCAACTGAGGAAAGAGTCAGTGAACTTGAAGGTAAGTAAATAGAAATTAACCAAACTGAAAATGAAGAGGGAAAAAAAAACCTCATCCAAGAGCTCTGGGATATTACCAGTTTAACATATCTGTAATTGAAGTAGCAGCAAGAAAGGAGATGAAACAAATGAAATAGACAAAGAGAAATAGCTAAAAATTCTCTAAAAGTAATGATAATGAAAGACATTGTATCCCAAACTAAGGAATCTCAGAGAACCCTAAGAAGAAATTCACACACACGCACGCACGCACGCACACACACACACTCCTTGATACATCATTTGTATCGTTATTTTTTGGAAAAAAATATTACCAGTAGCCAAAGAAGAGAGATATATTACATACAGAGGAGCAAAGATAGGAATTTTAGCAGACTATCAGGCACTATGTCAATGTGACATCTTTAAAATACTTTAAAAGAAAGTCAGCTCAGAGATTTTATGCCCAGTGAAAATGTCTTTCAAAAATGAAGGCAAAACAAAGACTATTTTTAGACAACAAAGGCTAAGAGAATGCATTACCAGTAGCCTAACTATTATGTGAAGTCTTTCATGTGGAAGGAATAGAATACCAGAGAGAAATTTGGATCAATACAAGGAGATGAAGATCTTGACAAATAGCATTAAAAATGTAGATTCAAGCAAGGTAAGTGTAAAAGACACTTTGTTCGTAATTCTAACCGTTCTAAAAGACAACTAATTGCTTAAGGCTAATATAGTAATGATATATGGGGATACTATAATATATATAAAAGTAAAATGCATAATAACGGCACAAAGGAGGGGGCAATTAGAAGCATGCTGTTAGGTAGTTACACGATCCATTTGTATCAGTTATTTAATTTGCTATGTAACAACCCAACATTTAGCAGCTTATACCAATAATTTTTTTTTTATTTGATGTTTTCTGTGAGCCATGAATCAAAGCTCAACTCATCTGAGTTTTTTGGTTTAGAGTCTCTCCTTAGGCTTCAATCAACGTATTCGATAGGACTACAATTATCTCAAGGCTCCAGTGGGTGAGAATCCAAACTCACTCACATGGCCTTTGGCAAGTCTGCAGTGATCTGCTACCAATGTCATTAATGTGAGCCTCTCCACAGGACTGCTTCATCACGTGGCAGCTGATTCCCTACAGCAGGCAGTCCGAGAGAGAGCAACACAGTGTGCTCAAGATAGAAGCCACTGTCTTTTTATAACCTAATCTCAAAAATTTATAGCAGGGATTGGTGAACTGTAGCGCACTGGTCAAATTCATACCACTGTTTATTTTTGTAAATAAGGTTCTCCTGAAACATACCTATTCATTTATTGTCTATAGCTGCTTTCACACCACGAGGCCACATGGATCACAAAGCCTAAAATGTTTACTGTCAGGCCCTTACAGAAAAAGTTTAACGATCCCTAATTTATCCAAGTAAATGCTTATATTAGAAAGGTAAAAAGAGGGGCGCCTGGGTGGCTCAGTCGGTTAAGCGTCCATCTTCGGCTCAGGTCGTGATCTCGTGGTCCGTGAGTTCGAGCCCCGCGTCAGGCTCTGTGCTGACAGCTCAGAGCCTGGAGCCTGCTTCCGATTCTGTGTCTCCCTCTCTCTCTGACCCTCCCCCCATTCATTCTCTGTCTCTCTCTGTCTCAAAAATAAATAAATGTTAAAAAAAATTAAAAAACAAAGAAAGGTGAAAAGATTCCAAATTAATAAACTAAGCTCCTACTGTAAGATACTAGAAAAAGAAGAGCAAATTAAACCCAAAGCAAGCAGAAAGAAGGACATAATAAGATAATGTGTAATAAAATGAAAATCAATGAATTTGAAATCAGAAAATAGGAGGAAAACCAAATGAAACCAAATGATGCTTTTTGAAAAGAAAGATAAAACTGATAAATATCACACCAAATTGATCAAGAAAAAGAGAAGACACAAATTACCAGTAACAGGAATGAAAGAGGAGAAAACACTATAAATTCTACAGACATTAAAAGTGTAATA
Organism: Panthera leo; assembly: GCF_018350215.1. Taxonomy (NCBI): domain Eukaryota; kingdom Metazoa; phylum Chordata; class Mammalia; order Carnivora; family Felidae; genus Panthera; species Panthera leo. The sequence goes on from NC_056696.1 coordinate 36,703,521, forward strand.
GGAGCGCCTGGGTGGCTCAGTCGGTTCAGCGTCCGACTTCAGCTCAGGTCATGATCTCGTGGTCCGTGAGTTCGAGCCCTGCGTCAGGCTCTGTGCTGACAGCTCAGAGCCTGGAGCCTGTTTCAGATTCTGTGTCTCCCTCTCTCTCTCTGACCCTCCCTCATTCATGCTCTGTCTCTCTCTGTCTCAAAAATAAATAAACGTTAAAAAAAAGAAAAAAAAAAAAGAAAAAAGTGTAATAAAAAGTATATTTAGGACAACCAGGATGAAATGCACAAATTCTTTGAAAAACATAAATGTCAAAAATTTTCCAGAAGAAATAGATAATTTGAATATTCATTAAAGAAACCAAATTCATTGTTAGACTCTGCCAATAAAGAAATCCAAGGCTGGGATTACTTCGCAGGTGATATCTATAAATTATTTATGTAAGAATTAATACCAATTCTATACAAACTTATAGACATTAGAAGAGAGGGAATTTTTTCTAATTTTTTAACGTTTTTATTTATTTTTGAGAGAGAGATAGAGTATGAGTGGGGGAGGAGCAGAGAGAGGGAGACACAGAATCTGAGGAAGGCTCCAGGCTCTGAACTGTCAGCACAGAGCCCGACAAGGGGCTCGAACTCAATGAACTGTGAGATCATGACCTAAGCCAAAGTCAGACGCTTAACCAACTAAGCCACCCAGGGGCCCCTTTTCTAACTAATTTTATAATTCTGGCATTAGCCTGATACCCAAACCAAATAAAGACAGTACATGAAAAAAAGAACCCAACTATCAAGCAATATCCCTCATGTACACAGACATAAAATGTCTACACAAAATATGAATAATTCAAATCCAGCAATATTTATAAAGGATAATACATTAAGACCAAGTGGAATTAGTCTGGGAATGTAAGGTTCACTCAGAATTCAAAATTCAGTTAAGATAATTGACTATAACAAAATGAGGGTGAAAATTCATGTGATCACTCCAATAAGTCCAGAAAACATATTTAATAAGATTCAACATTCATTCATTATAAAAGCTTTCAGGGGCACCTGGGTGGCTCAGTCGGTTCAGCGTCCGACTTCGGCTCAAGTCATGATCTCGCAGTTTGTAGTTTGAGCCCCATGTCCGGCTCTATGCTGACAGCCCAGAGGCTAGAACCTGCTTCTGATTCTGTGTCTTCCTCTCTCTCTGTCCCTACCTCTCTCTCTCTCTTTCTCTCTCTCTCTCAAAAATAAATAAACGTTAAAAAAATAAATAAAAATAAAGACTTTCAGCAAAGTGGGAATAAAGGAAACTTCTTCAATCTGATAATGGCCATCTACAAAAAACCTAGAGTTAGCTACTAGCATCATGTAATTTTGGAAGACGGAATATTTTCTAAGATGGAGAATAACACAGAGGTGTCCACTCTCAACCATTTCTATTCTATATTGTATCTCTGGCTTCGGCCAGTGCTCTATGATAAAACAAAACAAAAGCCCAGTTATACCGCTTGTAAAATATAATGAAAAATCCTTTCTATTAATAGACGTGATTATTTAAGTAGAAAATCTCAAAGAATTTGCCACAAAGAAGCTAGAACTAATGAGTTTAATATGGTTGCAGAATACAAAGTAAATATACAAAATTGTGTTCCTATATACTAGTATTGAATATGAATTTGAAATGGAAACATTTTTTAAAGTATCATTTACAATAGCACAAAAATAATGAAATACTTAGGTATTAATCTAACACAACATTTGCAAGATTAGCATGTTGAAACCTATAAAACACAGATGCAAGAAATCATAGACACCCAAATAAACGCACGTGAAATGTTCATTGATTGGAAAACTCAATACTGGTTAGATATCTATTTTCCGAAATTTGATGTATGCATATAATGTAATACAAATCAAAATACCAGGAGGATTTTGGTATTTGGTACAAATTGACAAAGAGAGCCTGAAATTTAATAGAAAACCAAAGGAAATAGAATACCCAAAACAAATTTGGAATAGAACAAAGTTGAAGAAGTCACAGTACCTGACTTCAAGATCTACTGTAGAAGCACAAGAATCAAGACATTGTACTATTGATAAAGGATAGATGTAGGTAAATGGAACAAAATGGAGTCCAGAAATAAAAACACAGATATATGATCAATTCATTTTAGACAAACATATAAAAGCAAGTAAGTGGAGAAAAGGTAGTTAAAAAAATAGGTCTACATTTTAGGAAAGGAATCAAGTCATTACATATATATTATATGTGTAATATATATAGTATATACATACATTCCTATAAAATACAGACACGTATATGCACTATGTATAACATATATGTGCATATATACAATAAAAATATATCTTTTTTTCCAGGAGTCAGGAAATATTCAATTATCTATGTAGTTCCACATACGTTTTTTTTTCCATTTGCAATGTTATTTCTAATTCATCCTCCATGATTATTAATTCAGGTGTCATCTTGAAGAAACTTTCCTTGATTTACCTCATGCCTTAAGGTGCACCTTCATCCCGTTCTCATGCGGTCAGATGCACATCTTTTGTGCATTACAATTTCACATTTAAACACTCTAATGTGTGTAACATTTAAGTTACTCTAATCCAAGTGTTGATTACTTTAGTTGTCACTTTTCCACAGTAAGATTGTGAGCTTCTTGATATCTTTCCTCGCTGCGTCCCCAGTCCCTTGTACAGTGCCTGGCTTGTGGGAAATGTTTAAACAGGATGGCAGATATTAAAGACTGGGTGAGAACATGGTTTAGTAAATCAAACATCTTATTTTGAATTCCACATGTTGTATCTGCTAGTATGCATGCCTGGTTAAATTATTTAATCTCTTTTGAGATTTAAGTTCCTATAAACAAAGATTGTACTGCCACTTCCCTCAGAGAGTTATTGTGACGTGTTAATTATCTACTACTGCTTAACAAGTCGTCTCCAAAACTCTGCAGCTTAAAATAACACCCATTTATTACTTCATAGCTTATGTGTGATACCTTTAGCTGGGCCCTCTAATTCAGTCTCTCCTATGGCTGCAATCGAGGTGCCAGCCAGAGTTTGGGTCTCAGCTGAAGGTTCAGTTGAGAAGTAATCCACTTCCAAATTCACTCATGTACTTGTTGGTGGGATTCAATTCCTTGAGGGTGGTTGGACAGAGAGCCTCAGTTCCTTGATGGCGATGGACCCTCTAACAATGATAATTTGATCAAAGTCATCAAAAGAGCCAGGAGATAGGGATCATTGGGGGCCATATTAGAAGTCTGCCTACCATGTGTGAATGCTGAATCAATAAAACCAAAAGGTTTAGCAAAATGTCTAATACATAGCAAGTACACAAGCAGCTGTTTTTATCTCACAGACAAATGGAACTAATGAATGAATGGTTCTGCAGTTAGCCTGAGTCACCACTAGATGGTGGTACAACCTTCGTAGCATTGTGTCATTAAAGTGGGGTCAGCGATTTTGAGGGCAGGAGCCAACAGCTGAACCAGAAGTAAAAGGACATTTACAAACAATGAAATCAACAAAGATACATTTTTAAAACAAAGATGTTAAACACCCAATGAAGACTCTTGAATCTCTAGTGCTCTTCCAAAACCTATCATGCCTTTTTCTTCTAGAGTAAACCATAAACTATGCAAACAAAATAAACAAAAATCCCATTCAGCTTCATTTTGATAGATTTCTCATTTAGATACTCATCCAGCCCTGCTTTAAATTTTCATTGGGCTTGGGCTTTCATTTACTTGGGCTTTCAGAGACTTGGAAGCTTTTGTGGGTCTGTTTTCAGACATAATGTCTATTACATTTTTCTAAATCAAAGTAAAATATGATCATTGTAGAAAACTGGGAAAATCCAAAAAAGAATAAGGAAAATTAAAAATAATTCTACTCTCACCCAAAAATATTTTTGTGTGTTTCTTCTGCCTTCCTCTCTGTCTCTGTCCTCTGGAATATTTTCTAAAACTGTAATTTTGGTAAACTATGTAGTTCTGTAGAAAAATCTCTGGTTTTGTAAATCAGAGCTAAAATTTAAATGAAAAAGCAGGAGGAAGGAAAAGAAAAAGGCCTTTAGGATTTGATGGACAGAGATTTAAGTGAGAACTGGGTCCAGTTGCTATTTGTGTGAACTTAACCTTTTTAAGACTCAAGTTTCCAAATATGTGAATATGTCTATTTTCTAGAGTTATTAAAAGGATAAAATGAGCTAATGTTCAGGACCTAGTACAGGTCTCAGTTTTATTTTTTTAATTTTTTTGAAGTTTATATATTTATTTTGAGAGAGAGAGAGAAACAGAGAGAATGCAAGCAGGGGAGGGGCAGAGAGACAGAGACAGAGGCAGAGAATCTCAAGCAGGCTCTGTCAGCACAGAGCCCGACACAGGGCTTGAACTCAAACTGTGAGATCATTCCCTGAGCTGAAATCAAGAGTCAGAGGCTTAATGACTAAGCCACCCTGGTGCCCTGTGCCTCAATTTTAAATATTGCATGAAATGTATTATATTTTGTTTGCAAATAGTTTCTTTCCAATAGCTACAATTTTTGTTTTATCTCTTACTAAGATGACCAAACCTGATGACAAATCTCAAAAGGTATATTTAAATGTAATTATGTGCTCAGATTAATGTGTAGCTGATTATAATTAAGTATAATTAAATATTAACTCATTAGATTCATAATTTTACTTTACTCAGTTATCAGTATTTGCGCATTTGGTAAAGGATGCACTTTATCATGTCGATCTTGCTTCCTTCCATTTCACTATTCCAGCAGAATGGTATTTTCTAGATAGGGGGTTGTATGTTATTGACTTTTAGTACCTATTGAAAGTATCATGTTTTTGTTATTATACATATTGATGTATGCCACTGACAAATTTTCCAGTTTTAAGCAGTATCTGTATTTCTGGAATGATCATAATTTTGAATTGCTTCCTATAATGTGTTTTTTTAAAAAAAAACATTTTCTTATTCTCATTTTTTACATTTTTCATTATGATAAAATACACACAAAAGACTTTACTTCCTCACCATTTTTAAATAGACGCTTCAATAGTGTTAAGTACACTCGTATTATTGTGCATTCTCCAGAACTCTTTTCATCTTGAAAAACTGAAACTCTGTATCCATCAAACAACTCCCATTTCCCCCTTCTGCCCAGCCCCTGGCAACCAGCATTCTACTTTGTATCAATTTGATTCTTCTTGGCAACTCACATAAGTGGAATCATACAGTATTTTTCTTCTGACTGGCTTATTTCATTTAGCATATATCACATTTCAGCCATGTTGTAGCATGTGTCCAAGTTTCCTTCTTTTTAAAGGTTAAATAATATTCCATTGTGTATATATATTACATTTTGTTTATCCAGTCACCCAAAGGCAAACACTTGGCTTGCTTCCTTAATTTAGCTATTATAAATAATGCTGCTATGTTATGGATGCACAAATATCTTTTTGAGACCCTGATTTTAGGTCTTTCTGGTATACACCCAATGTGGGATTGTTGGATCATATGGTAATTCTGTTTTTAAGCTTTTGAGGAACCACTGTACTCTTTTTCATAGTGGTTGCAACACTGTACATTCTCACCAATGGTGACAAGCATTCCAATTTTTCCACATCTTCACCAACCTTGCTACTTTATTTTATTTTATTTTATTTTGTTTTATTTTATTTTATTTTTTATTTGAGAGAGAAAGAGAGAGAGAGAAAGCAGGGGAGAGCGGAAGAGGGAGAGAGAGAGAGAGAGAGAGAGAGAGAGAGAGAGAGAGACTCCCAAGCAGGCTCCACGCTTAGCACAGAGCCTGAAGCAGGGTTCCATCCCATGACCCTGAGATCATTACCTGAGCTGAAATTAAGAGTCAGATGCTCAACTGACTGAGCCACCCAAGTGCCCCAACACTTGCTATTTTATGCGGTATGTTTTGTTTTTTTTTTTTTGGTAATAGCCATCTTAATGGGTGTTATGTCACATGGTTTTTACTTACATTTCCTTTAATGCATCTTAAATAAACTTTTTATTTGGAATAGTGTTACATTTTCAGAATTATTTCAAAGACAGTACAGAGTTCCCCTATACCATACACCCCATTTCCCCTATTACTGACCTTTTATATTAGCTTGCTACCTTCACAATTAATGACCCAATATTAATACAGTATTATTATTAACTAAATAAAGTCCATATTTTGTTCATATTTCCTTAGTTGTCCCTGTTGTATTTTTCTGTTGCAGAACTCTATCTAAGATACCATATTACATTTAGTTGGGATGCCTCCTTAGGCTCTTCGTGGCTGTGACAGTTTCTCAGACTCCTTGTTTCTGATGACCTTGATGTTTTGCAGAGTACTGCTCAGGTATTTTGTAGGATGTCCCTCAATTAGGATTTGGCTGATGCTATTCTCTTAATTAAATTTCCTTCCTTTTGGAATGAAGACCACAGAGGTAAAGTGCCATTTCATCACATCATGTCAAGGGAACATGCTATCAATAGAACTTATCAAGTTGATGTTAACCTTGATCACATATCTTAAAGGTTGTGTCCTAAAGATAATGTTTGCCAGGATTTTTAAAAATGCACCTCTAATTTAGTTTGTTAATATCTCGTTTAGTACTTTTGATCAGTATACATAAATATGATTGGTTTATAATCTTCTTTTGGGTAAAACTAAGTTTAGATACTGGCTGTATGCTAGGTTTATAGTGCACTGAATACCTTTCTGTCTGTTTCCCAAAGAGACTATCGAGCGTGGGCATTATTATTAATTTATAAAAACTGTTTAGTGCTTGAAACTTTTGTCGATAGAAACCTCTTGCAATATTTCTCCTAGCTATTATATCACTCATATACTCTCTTTACAGTATTTTCAGATTTAAAATATCTGACTCCAAATTCCAAATTGTATTTCTCCATATATTTCCATTTCCTTTGTATCTGATTTTACAGGAAATTTGTATTTGTTCTTCTTGATTTAAAATTTTTTTCTTGAGAAAATTTATGTTATTTACTTATTTGTGTATTTATATGTTGTTTATTTTTATGTCTATCATTTTCCCTCCATGGAAATATAAACCCATAGCTCTTGAATCTTTCAATTCCACCGCATATTCTGCGTTCTCCTTCATTAATCTCTGCCCTTATATGATTTACCACTTAGGCTGATGTTTTTATTATTTTCTGTTTCCAAAGCTTAAAATTAGAACAGTAGTTATTTTTATTATGTGTTTATGACTTGCTTTTGAAAACAGGTTTAACTATTTTAAATGTTTTCACATATTTTACTACTTACTTTGTGTATGTGTATGTGTGTGTGTGTGTGTGTGTGTGTGTGGTAATAACACTTAACCTAAGATGTACCCTGTTAGCAAATTTTTAAGTAGAATATAGTATCATAGACTATGGGCATAATGCTCTAGAGTAGCTCTCTAGGACATACTCGGTTTTCATAATTGAAATTTTGTACCTTTTGACTGCCATCTTCCCATTTCTCCCTCACCCCTGCCCCTGACAACAACCATTTTTTTCTCTGCTTCAGTGAGGTTGACTATTTTAGATTCCACATACAAATGAGATCATGCAGTATTTGTCCTTCTCTTTCTGGCTTATTTCATTTAGCACTTAGCATCATGTCCTCCAGGTTCATCCAAGTTGTCCCATTTGGTATAGGATTTCCTTCTCCCTTAAGGCTGTGGCGTTGAGTGTAATGGCTTCTCTTTCATTTCTAATTTTATTTATTTGAGTCTTCTGTGTTTTCCCTTAGCTAGTCTAGCTAAGAGTTTGTCAGTTTTATTTATCTTTTTAAGAAACCAACTCTTAGTTTCATAAATTTTTTTGTTTTTATTCTCCATTATACATACTTCTACTCTAATCTTCGTAATTTCCTTCCTTCCGCTAACTTTGTGCTTAGTGTGTTTGTTTTCCAGTTTCTTGAAGTGTTAGGTTATTTACTTGAAATCTTTCTTCTAACTTTTATGTAGGCATTTATCACTGTAAACTACCCTCTTAATCTTGCTTTTGCTGATCCCATAAGTTTTGGAATGTTGTATTTTCATTTTCATTTATATATATATATATATATATATATATATATATATATATATATATACACATTTCATTTTCATTTTCATTTATATATATGTTGTATTTTGTTGTATTTTCATTTTCATTTATATATATATATTTCATTTTCATTTATATATATATGTTGTATTTTGTTGTATTTTCATTTTCATTTATATATATATTTCACTTTCATTTATTTATATATATGTTGTATTTTGTTGTATTTTTATTTTCATTATATATATATTTCATTTTCATTTATATATATATGTTGTATTTTGTTGTATTTTCATTTTCATTATATATATATTTCATTTTCATTTATTTATATATATATATATATGTTGTATTTTGTTGTATTTTCCTTTTCATTTATATATATATTTCATTTTAATTTATATATATATTTCATTTTCATTTATTTATATATATGTTGTATTTTGTTGTATTTTCATTTTAATTTATATATATATTTCATTTTCATTTATATATATATGTTGTATTTTGTTGTATTTTCATTTTCATTTATACATATATATATTTCATTTTCATTTATTTATATATATATGTTGTATTTTGTTGTATTTTCATTTTCATTTATATATATTTCACTTTCATTTATTTATATATATGTTGTATTTTGTGGTATTTTTATTTTCATTTATATATATATTTCATTTTCATTTATATATATATGTTGTATTTTGTTGTATTTTCATTTTCATTTATATATGTATTTCATTTTCATTTATATATATATATTTCATTTTCATTTATATATATATTTCATTTTCATTTATTTATATATATGTTGGATTTTGTTGTATTTTCATTTTCATTTATACATATATATATTTCCTTTTCATTTATACATACATATACGTATATATATAAAGAACACAGCTCAGGAACAGCAAAATGGAAGAGAGGCATAAGGCAAGGTGGTGGCGTGTGGACCTTCCCTCCCCTCTCTGAACACACGCCACTCTACCTGAACTTTGATATATTCACCAGCCTGCAAGTTCTCTGTGCCCCATGGTTTGGGGATTGCTATGGAAGCTGTATCACATAGATATGATTAACTACTGACAATTTCCGCCCTCTCTCCCCTTCCTGAAGGGTGTGGGGTGGGGATGAAAGTTCCAAACTTCCAAGGTTGGCTTGGTCTCACAGGTGACCGGCTCCCTTCTGGAAGCCATCCAGGAGCCCACCAAAGTTGCCTCAGAACAAAAGACCTTCTTATCACCCAGGAAATTCCAAGGGATTTAGGAGCTCTGTGTAGGACGCTACTATCTCCAATTTCACTCAGGAAATTACAAGGGTTTTAGGAGCTCTGTGTAGAAACTGGGGTTAGAGACCAAATACATCTTTCTTATTATGTCACACATAGCAACCAGTTCTCATGCATATTATCACAAAAATAGTGCAATCTCCTAAAATTTTCTTCATATCCCTTTATAAATCAAAATTTAAAAAGAGAAGTTATTTGACTTTTTAGAGTGATGTTTTCTTTCTTTTGTGGAGCACGAGGGATATGTGATGGATATATGATATATCCTGAGCACCAGGCATTCCTTTTTCTTTACTCCTTCCTAAAAGAGCATTAATTTATTTAATAACCCTCTTTTCCTAGCAGCTAGCTATCTCAGGGAAGCTGACTCCAGTCTCAGTTCCAAAGGGTAATCCTATTTCCTCTCCCTACCTGCCACTAGTTCCTTTAGTAATGGGTATGAGTCAGGATTTACTGATGGTTTCTAGGAGAGCTCTTATTTGTTCTTAAGGAAGAGCTATGGGAAAGATGTGAATGAGGAAGCATGTAGATAGAGTGCCCCTCTCATCCATCCTATAACTGAGAATAGCTCTGGGATGAAGCTGAACCTTTACCCAGCATAGGACAGAGCTGGTAGATAACTGAATCCCTAACTTTGTTGAGTTTTGGGGTCAAGCAACCACGATGGTGTCTTTTCTTGCACTTCCTCTTTCATGAGCTAACAAACATAAGCAAGTTTCATTTAGGTTTTATACTGTTTGATGCCAGATCATCCTAACTATACATGACCTCAATATGACATTGGTAGTGGTTTCCCCGCCTACCTCCACTCCCCCTCCTCTCCCCTCCTCTCTCCTTAGCAAGGATAGATAACAAGGGCTAGCAACAGCTACACCCAGTGTTTGCCTACAGAATAAATTTGTGAGCCATCATGGCACATGGTCATTGACTACCTTGGGTAACAGTCAAAGCTCCACCTCAGATGGCAGTAGGAAGACAGATCCTGCTCAATTTCAGGTAGCTGGTACTCCTCTGTTGTGAGACTGCTCAAGAGGAATTTTTACGTACCTGACAGAGATCCCTTAGACCAGTGGAATATAGGCAAAATTCCAATTCCAGCCAGAGTTTTTCTCTCTCAGGCGGGCATACCAATGGCGCTTGTGGGAGGCATACATAAAGTACGGTTGTCTGTCTTTACTGTTGCCTTATCTTCTCTGCAAGTTGTAATTTCTGACGGCACGTAGGAAGACAGAATACAAGACTGGAAGAGGGAAATAGTCCTCCGGCTACCTCGAAAAAGCAACTGGGTGGCGTTTGCATGGTTTTCTCATTAGGACAGACCACAGAGGAGAACTGTGTCTTCTCACTGTCCCTTCGGGTGATGGGGTTTATGAAATAAGGCCAGTTATCAGTTCGGTTGCTACTTTTCTGTTTTGTTTTATATTTATATATTATATTGGCCTTGTTGAATTTCACTCCTTTGTTTTGTAGTTAGGAATTCTTCCCAGTTCAGAAAGTAGGTTATCTTTTAATTTTATTTTTTAGTAATTTGTTAGTCCCCATATGTTTCGTGTCTTCATATATATTTTAGTGGGACAGGGATAGGAGCTATTAGACAGATGATATACAGATGGTACACCTGCTAAAAAAACGCCAAATTGCTATTATTGTTGATTACTGTCATGGGTGTTTACAGTTTTAAAACTAACTTCTTGCAATCAATATACAGTTAAATGTATGACAGATACATGGAAAGTGTAAAGAAAGAAAACTTTGAGAGACAAAATTGCATCCTAGTTAATGAGATGGTCTTTGGACACTGCCAGATCTGACTTTAAATTCTGGCTCTGCCCCTTGCTAATTCAGTGATCTTGAAAAATGTATAAGCTCAGTTTCATATGCAGTTTATGCAGCTTCATAATACTTATCTCACTATGAGGTTGTGAGAAATAGCCAGTGTTTTTTTCTTATAAATAAGTAATCTTTAAACACTGAGCACAATGATCTGAACATAGTATAGTAGGCATTGCTAATAGTGTGTTCAGTATTCTGCATATTTTAATTAAATAGCTTTTAGAATTTATATTTATAAAACCTATTTCTAACATAAGTTTAACATTTCAAATAGTTATTTTGTTAGTTTAATTTTTAAAATAATGAGATTTCTGGGGCGCCTGGGCGGCTCAGTCAGTTAAGCATCTAAAACTTCAGCTCAGGTCGTGATCTCATGGCTTGTGAGTTCCAGCCCCGCGTCAGGCTTTGTGCTAACAACTCAGAGCCTGGAACCTGCTTCAGATTCTGTGTCTCCCTCTCTCTCTGCCCCTCCCCCACTCACGCTCTATCTCTCTCTCTCCTTCAAAAACAAAACAAAACAAAAAACATAAAAAAAATGGGATTTCTGTTTTTTTAACCAAGCAACAAATTTAAAGCATTTAGAGAAACACGTTACCCTGCAGTTGTATGGTACTTTATATTTTCCAAAATATTTACGTATTAGTTGCTCAATTGATTCTCACAACAACATGTAGAGGTAAGCAGTACAATGAGTTCACTTCCCCTTTGCTATTGACAAAGCTGAGACTCAAAGCAACTAAATGATCTCCTGTAGAATGCACATTAAATAGAGCCATTACTAAAACACTTGGCCCCAAACACCTCCTTCCTCTTCTTTATTTACTGAATAGTCTAGTCATTAATATATGTAAAACAGTTAAGAAATTATGTCCGCTTGTACGAATAGCTTTTTTGACAAAAACTTTTTTTTTTTTTTTTTAATTTTAAGAATGTCCTAAGGATGAAATGGAAAAAGGATTAGAGGAAAAAGACAAAATGTGGAGGGAAATGCTCTGGTGCATATTGAATATGTTCTGTTTATCGTATGAAGGATGTAATGAGATGTAATCAGTTAACAAGCAGCATATGGATGGTCCATGGAATGTTAAAGACTTCGAATTTTGGCTAAATAGTAATTTTAAAGAAATATTTTGGTGAAGTAGTTCTAGATTTTTTAACAAGAAACCTTTATCAACTTATTTGTTCTGAAAATCACTGTCATTGGTTAAGGACAGTTTAAAATGTCAATCCCCCAATAAGTAAGTAAGTAAGTAAGTAAGTAAGTAAATAAATAAATAAATAAATAAATAAATAAAATGTCAACTCAAAGCCAGTTTACCCAAATTGATACATTTTAATGGGTAGATACAATTTGTTTCTTTTAAACAGAGTTTCTTGGGCCTTTTGGGGATAAAATATCCCTTTGAAATTTTTTTGGAATTTTAGACCATGTCTGAGGAGCATCATTATCAGAATTACCTGATAATTCACATACCGGGTGATTTATCACATAGGCTTAATCCCGATTTATAGAATCAGTTTCTGGAGATGTAGTTTAGGAATCCACATTTTTTAACATATCTCCACTAAGCATTTCTTATTAGAGAGTCACTACTATAAATTCTCTACCCAGAAAATATGGAAAATACAGTAACAACAAATCACAAAATATTTCATATACTTTCAAGGGATTAATAGATCTGTAATGTCCATTTGTGGATGCTTTCGGCATCTATGAATGTCAGGTCCAAAACCCTTACTCATAAACTAGAATTGTCTTCTAATGCCTTAGACTCTACTTCTGTGCAGGAGGAGACTGGATGCATATTTGCTTGAATTTTGGAAACCCATGACAGTATTGCCTACACTTCAAACATATACACATTGTACTATTCTACAGTACAGTTTATAGTATGCAGTGTTGTATTCAATAATAAGTATATTAGAAAGTAAAGCTAGAAAGAGGCATTTACACTTACAAACCTTATAATACTGTTAAAGAAAAGCACATCACAAATATTAAACAATAAATAGCAATACAATGTAGTCTATGCTGAGTTCCATTTGGACAAGCCTCAGATGTTTGAGGACAAAGTGTGTCTGACAGTTATCAGGGAAGGCATTCCACAGAGTTAAGTGCCAACCACGCTGAACCCTGAAAGAAAGTTGGGTTTTGAATAAGTCAAGAGAGGGAGAGAACTTTGAAAGTGCTTTAATTTTTACTTTTCTAAAAGTATTTTAATACAGACCATTTATGTAGTGAACAGTGGGGGAAATAGTGCTGGTAGGGGCCGGGAGCGGGGTGGGGAAGGGGAATAAATAAAAGCCAGATTGTAGAGAGCCTTGAACGTCAGGTCTTACCAGGTCAGTAATTTACTTGGCCTTTGACATTATTTTTGTGGCTGTGCAGAGCAAAAATATTAATAAATTTGTGAGAAATGACAGTCAGTTCTGCTAAAGAATGTAAAGCCAGTTCTTACCGTGGCAGAGAGAAAGCAAACATTGCGTGGAACAGCAACACATCCAACCCAATACAAAGCAGGTTTTTGTAATTCACCATAACTCCAGTGTTTAATCATTCACTTTTGACAAGAAGAGGGAAAAAAAGGACCAAGCAAGAGCAGAGCCGTTTCTGATGATTTACTGATCAAAGCCAATTAGGATAGCTCTGGTTGAACTGGATTGAGTTTCTCTGAAATTACTTTTCAAAGTAAAGACAACAAGAGTGAGCCTGTGCCGTGCTGTATTTTCTACTTGTTAGTGTGGAAAAAAAAAAAAAAAAAAAGCTAAAAATCACTTACCTATATACACTGAGCTTCAAAGTGCGACGTTTGAAGTGCAAAATCAAGTACAACGTAGAACTGAAATGCAAAGCTTTGTTGCAGCTATTTTGTCTTTCGTTTGAAGATCTCAGAATACTTTTCACACAATAGACTGAATCAAATCTTCCTCTGGGCTCAGAATTTTTTATCTGAGCTACCATATGGTTCTGAACAAATGTCAGGTCTGGAGAGTGTGTGTATGTGTCTCTGCAATCATAACTTTAAAACAGTGTAATAACAAAATAGAACAAAAGACTGGATATGGAAGAAACAATCTCTTGCCTATGCTGCACACATACACAATCTTAATAAACAAAACAAATCACCAATCATACCACATTTTTCTGATATCATTCAGGTTGGGAGTGGCCCACATAAAAGAGCTTTTGAAATAGTACATTTTTATAATTCTTGTGGGAAAATTTGTTTTCTTTTAATAATTTTGTATTAAAATACTTCAGAAATATGTCACAAATTTTCCTGCATTTCTGGATTAAAAAATATTACATGCAATTTGTATTTAATTGATGACTTACATTATTAACTTATGTCGTTGTCCTATGTTGTTTTGCAATGGGGCTGTAAAATAGACATTGATTTGCTTCTCTTGTCAATATCTCCAAACTGTTATACTTTCTAATATTATTTTATGCCAGCTATTGTTTCCCTTGGAGACAGTGTGTTGTAGGAAAAATACAATGGCTCATCGCAGGAGTTAATAGACTGGGGCACCGATTGCAACTTGGCTCAGTTTCATCATCTGTGAAATGAAGGTAGCAACATACTCTTTATCATTTATTGAAGTGATTAAATGACCACAAGGATGAAGTCCTTAACATAGTGCTCAACACAGATTTAGGACTCAGTAAGTGTTAGTTCCATCTACTCTCATTCACTTTCAACTATCTTTCAACCATCATTTCCCGTTCCTTGAAAATATACATGGTCGCTCCCCCTTTTCCCTTTCCTTTACTGATTCTATTTCATTGCAAGCTCTGATATTTGGTAATCAAGCTTATATTAGTTGTGTCTAAAATAATAACAAATGATGAACTAGGGCCTGAAGAAGTAGTTAATAGATTTTGCAATCTCTAATTTTTTAAGGTTTGTTTATTTTTGAGAGACAGAGACACAGAGTGTGAGCAGGGGAGGAGCAGAGAGAGACAGAGACACAGAATTCAAAGCAGGCTCCAGGCTCTGAGATGTCAACACAGAGCCCAACATGGGGCTCGAGTTCATGAACCATGAGATCATGACCTGAGCCCAAGTCCAAAGCTTAACTGACTGAGCTACCCAGGCGCCCTGCAATTTCTATTTTTAAACACAGAAACTTTTAGGATTTGTCTTTATTCTTGATTATGTTCTGGATAGTTGAGATCACTAACATTGACCTCTGGAAAAAAGTGAAATTTAACTGTAATCAACATGGAGAAACTTTAGGAGTGTCATGAAACCTAACTGTCCTCTTAAGCAATTAAAATGGAGGTAGGAAATTATGGCAAGATAGGTGGTGTTTTGATAAGCATTTACAGAGACCCGAAACTACATGCTTTGAACAGTCTTCTCATTGAAACCTTACAGCAGTCCTTGGAGGAGCTTAGTGCCTTCCCCTTTTCATAGATTTCTAAAACTGTGACAAAGTTAGGAAGATGGTGGAGCTTATTATATTCTGCATATTCTCCACTTAGAAAGTCTCTGCTTCTATTATCTACTTAGAAATGATGCATACAGCATATTCTTTACTTAGAAATGATGACCGAATCTCAGGACTGCAAGAATCAGTAGAGGCCATTGAACTCTACAAACCACCCTTTCTTAAATGTCGTCTGTAACATCCTTTCTGAATTTGCACATCTTCAATGGCAAGAAACGTCCTGTCTCCCAAGACACCTGATTCTATGCTTGATCAGCATCAATTAAGAGAAGATTCTGCCAAGTGAGCATAAATATAACATCTTATGGCATCTTACCATTGATGCTTGTTTTCCCTGGCGGGACCAAATAAAACATGAGATGTCATGGGATGGGCTTTCAGCTACGTGAAGACCCCTCTGATGTGCTCTGGTATTTGCTTTTCTCCAGGTTAAACCTCTTCATTTTCTTCAAGAATTTCTCTAATGACATGATTTCAGTAAGGTTAGTATAATATTAGCTTTCCTTATTGGAGTGTGCATCTTGTCCTCTTAAAGGACTCAAAACTTAATAAGAATATCTTGAGATCAAGACTAGAGTAACAGAGGGATTATCATTTCCTTTACCCTTGATGCCATTATTCCCCATGACAGCCCCAGAGCCGCGTAAAATTTTGGAAGCCACATCAACATGGATCCACACTTCAAAGGTAAATTGGGATAATAGACATGAAAGTAACCTATAAACTAATACATTCTACAAATGTTAATGCTAATTATTATTGGTTGTTAATTAAGTTTATTGTCAATTGAAACTTATGTGCCTTTAACTGATAAACTGTCTCCTCCATCCAGTTTTGTGGTTGCTTAATCTCAAGTGAAAAACATTAAGTCTTCTCAGGTTATGGAAAACTGTCTTGTTTAGTTCAAGTGAAAATTTTGGCTTACCTGTTTATTTCTATTCTATTCTATTCATTTCCTTAATCCCCCATTCATATTTTCTCCTCTTTTTGGAAACCTCAGAAATATATTAAATATATATACTTCAATATGCATGTATTCATATAAATTATTGTGTTGTTAATACATATGTATTGTGTTAAAGTTCTCATTTTCTTCTGTTTTTCATTTGGCGTCATGTTATTTAGCTCTATCCGTGGTGCTGGGTATACATCTGTTTGTTTTTTTCTTTCGCTTTTTTATTTTTTTAATGTTTATTTATTATTTTTGAGAGACAGAGACAGAGTGTGAGTGGGGGAGGGGCAGAGAGAGAGGGAGGCACGGAATCTGAAGCAGGCTCCAGGCTTTGAGCTGTCAGCACAGAGCCTAATGCGGGGCTCAAACCACAAGCCATGAGATCCTGACCTGAGCCAAAGTCAGATGCTCAACCGAATGAGCCACCCAGGTGCCCCTGTCTGTTTCTAATTGCAGTATACATTTCCAGGTTGTACATCCTACCTTTTTTTTTTTTTAATCCATGCCCTCATGTCCTACCCAATTTTTATGTACTCTCTCCAAGTTTGCTTAAATTCTAATAAAATTTAAGGACAAAATGTACAAATTTAAATTTTTTCTTTGATAAAATTCCTTTAAGAGTGCATCAGTTAAGCCTATAAAGACCTTTCTTGATCCTGATAACCATAACACCATCAGTTAGGATGCTTCTGGGTCACAAAGAAAATCCGCACCTGAAACTAGCTTACATAGTAGGAAAATCTATTATCTTACTTAACAAAGATCCCATTCTCAGTATCTTGCATGGTTTTTAAACTTATACCCCTAGGGCTGTAGCATAGCTAATGCAGTTCCAGGAACACATCTGTACAAGACAATATCAGGCTAAAAGTGCATATCTTTTTTATATTAAGAATAAAGCTTTTCCCAGACTCCCCTAACAGAACTCCCCTAGGATCCTATTGACCAGAACTGAATCACGTGCCCATGGCCCAGCTGGTAAAGGAGGTTATGAAAACACATATTTGTCATTTTCACCCTTTGTAGTAGGAGGCATGTTCTGCCCATAAGGAAGGGAGGTAGGATGTGTTGGGGAAAAGACTGCTGGGTAGGTAACCATCATTTCTGCCTCAGAGTAGTCATGATCTTTAACAAGTTCATGTTGCCTACAAATTTGGTAAGCAAGCCTTTTATATTTTTATCCAAATAGCTTGTATTCACGCTCACTCCCAAACAAACAAACAAACAAACAAACAAACTGTTGAAATTATTTGGAGTGACTACTATGCTCCAAGCATTCCATAAAATACATTTACATAAAAATAACTGTTTAATGTGCTTTTGGAGCACCTAGGTAGCTCAGTCAGTTGAGTGTCCTACTTAGGCTTAGGACATGATCTCACGGTTTGTGGGTTTGAGCTCCATGTCGGGCTTTGCACTGACAGTGCAGAGCCTGCTTCGGATTGTCTGTCTCCCTCTCTCTCTCTGCACCTCCCCTGCTCATGCTCTCTCTTTCTCTGTCTCTCTTTCCGTTTCAAAACTAAATACACGCTAAAAAATGTGCTTTATTATGTCCACTTCGTAAGTGCAGTGCACTTATGAAGAAACTGCAGCTTAAAGAAAGCTATTTGCCCAAATTCTCATAGCCTTGTGAGCATTAAAGCTGGGATTTGAAACACATTATTTTGTGTGTGTGACCCTTGGTCCATGTTTATTCTACTTCATTCTGGCTTCCTGAGAACTACTAGAAACTCTCTGCAAGATGATCTATTAATAAGAGCTCTGAATATGTTTCCTCTCCTCCCTACCCCACCCTCAGCAGCTGGCCTCCCTGTGGATTAACTTCCTCCTTCAGTCCCCAAGGTCCCTGTTGGCCCAAGATCCCCTATGACTGTACACTTGCAAAACTGCAGGCCGCATGAAGCAGGACTATGTGTAGTTTCACTCCCCATCCTATCTGCAGCTCCAGCACCTGTTACAAGGATGAATGAAGAAACACACTGTCGCAGTGCCTTCTGCTTTACATCTTTCCTGCCTTATCATCTGGTTTCCATCACAATTTACCTGACCTCAGTTGCAGGGCAGATGTTTAAGCTGAGATGCTAGTCCACGACAAAGCACCAGTGGCTGCCTCATGATATAGTCACCACCCCTCTCAGGTAGTACTCGCATCTTTTCTAAGGCTTCCGAAAGATGAGGTCTCAACCTAAAGAAATTGCTCTAATGGTAAAACGTTCAGGCACTGTGGTAGTCTGTGGGACTCAGTGACCTCTCAGCCTATACTGCCCAGGTGAAACTTCTGGCAGTCCTCAGGTTCCCCTCTCAGAAAATGTAAAAAATAAAAATAAAAAAAATAAAAAAAGTCAACAGCCAGTTACTCTAACTATGTCCCAAACACCTTACCTATTCAAATTATCCTGCTTTATTAAAATCGAATACCATTATATTTAGGACTAATAGAAACTAGTTATTCTTTCATAGGGGGTGGAATTCAAGTCGGAGAGCACCACACAAATAACTCTTGGCACAATATCAGTGAAGTCTACTGAAAACTCCTGCTGTTCTCTTAATTTTTCTTTTCCATTCCCTGCATAGATATTCAATAGATTTGAAGTTGTCATGAATTTCTTAACTACTCATTTAAAAGCACGAGAGGAAAAACTTTAAAAAAAAAAAACAACCAAAAACCCACCAGCATTTCCATTGTTGTAAAGAAAACTGAAATCAAGCTCTAAGTTTCCATAATAATAAGTCACCAAAAACACCCATCTGTATTTAGATTCCCCAAAACTAATTTTTCCATGATAATAGTGTCAATATTCAGTGGAGGAACATATTAACATTCACTAGTGTGACTTAAAAAGGGGAGGTGCCATGTGTTGAGTAGAAAGAATCTCTAAAAATACAGCAAATCTACTTGGTAAGCAGCACAAATGGGTCTTACGCTAAGCCCCGCTGATCCAGCTTGGGGAGGAAATGAGTCAAGATTCAGTCCTCACACTCCACCTGAGAGAAAGAAGGTGACATTGAAACACAAGCCCCCACTTTTGCAAATGGTATGAGATCTTCAGGAACTGGCTTTGTCAACCCAGTAGGTGTTTGGATGGATCTCTCTTTTGGTCCGGAAAAATGTTTGGATCCAAGACACAAGGCTTTCACGTTTTAATGGCGATGCTCATAGGTAACCCCTCTTTTCTTGTTACTTGTATGAGCTAATTGGTGTCATTGTTAGAGTCTTTAAGGCGTTTATTTAAAAACTTATGTTAATGCTATAACAGATATTACTATCAAATGAAAATTAGAACTTTTGAGTAAGAGAAAGTTACTTAAAACAATGAGTAAAGGGAATGTTTATGCACTGAGCCCTTTGTCTTTATACTTAATTTTTTCTTGGATTTCTATTTATTAAAATTAAAAAATCTAAGTCAATTACAATGGAGAAAGATGAAACTTACTTATTTGTCTATACTTTTTGTAGAAATAATTTTTCATTAGATATTTCGTTATCT
Organism: Panthera leo; assembly: GCF_018350215.1. Lineage (NCBI taxonomy): Eukaryota > Metazoa > Chordata > Mammalia > Carnivora > Felidae > Panthera > Panthera leo. Next base: position 36,723,608 of record NC_056696.1, read on the forward strand.
GTGACTTTCAATAAAGGGGAATGAAAGCGAAAGTCATTTTAATAGTCAAAGATATTTTTCTTAAACAAGCTCTGTGTCTCTTTGATCCATTAATATTATATGTTCTGATGAAAATATGGGATATACCAGGTAGTAAAATGTTTCCCTATCATGAATATCATTGAAATACAGTCTTATCATAGAACTAGACACTAAACTAAAAGGACTTTAGAAAAATAAAATGAAGTGACAGGTTTTAGTTAATTAAATAAACTGCCTTCACATAAACAAAATAACAGTAAACTTCAAGCAAGCCACCTCATACTATAAATACATGGACATAAATAACCAATTCATTGTCAACTAAAACCCAATTAGGAAGACTGAATGACACAGGTAATCCCTAATCCTTTTATCTTGATTGACAGCAGATCTTGTTCTTTACCAGTGGTCCAGTAGCCAATAAAAGAAGCTTCCATCTTTTTTCCACTTTCACTCTGTTGGGCTCATCCAATAAATATGCCCGATCTTATTTTACATTGGAGATGTTAATAGAACTGATTTTAAACAAGGCAAAAAGCATAGACTACTGCTCATTATTCTGCTTTTAATATCTAATTCTGTTTATTTTCTTGAGACTATTGGCCTTAACACAAGTTTTCTCTCCTATCTTGTTTTTGGGGATTTTTCATGATAGTAAAATGTGAAACTAGCTTCTTTGCTTGTATTTAAAGGAAAAAATGTTATTGGTAGTTATTGTACGGAAGATCAAATGCGTAAACTTTAGGACTCATAAAAAGAAGTACAATAAGCAACAAAAGAAAGGACTAACATTTGTACTTACTTGCTAACCAAGGATAAATGAAGAGGTAAGATGGTAAATTGTAAGAACTGAAATGTCTTGTAGCAGACACTAATAATCTTAGGTGTGGACAAATTTAGTAGCTGTCTATGTGTCTTCTTGTATCTGGTTTCTTCTTGTTTTACTCTGTGACAAATCCTTGTGTCACTGATTTTTATGAGAAACCATGTTGGTGTTTCATTCAACAATTCCCCATTTTTCTCCACTGCATTTAGAAAATAAATGAACAAGCACATAAATAAATAAAGCAAAACAATAAAAATGATATATCCCCAGGGCTTCTCTAGTCTATCTTTAATCTTTCTGACTTAATTTTTTATACATAAATTCTCCATGCCAACTAGATTGACAAATCCACCATCACCTCTAAATGTCTTATACTTTTCCAATGATAAATTATTGTTTATTCAGTTATTTCCACATACCTTTTTGTCAGTCTGATCCATACTTGAAAACTTGTATTAAATCCTTTCTCCTTCAAGCCTGCCTAGCCCAGCCTAGCCTGAGGAGAAATCTCCCTCGGGAGATTCATCACTGTTAAGTTACTGCTTACACAATTCACTTGGAATTCATCATATACTGTTTAGTGAAATCCCTTCAGTGTTGTCTTACACTATCATTTCATTTTTTACAAAGTTTTCTTCAGTAAACTCATTGAGGACAGGGACCAGTTACTACCTCATGTTATCTACAGTATTTTACATATGGTAGATATGTAATCACTATGTTCAATGTTGAGTTTTCATAGCTAAAGATTTATGATTATTTCTGATTCAGTGCATTTCCCCTAAAACTTTATAGATTTTCTCTGCCGTCGCCTGAATTTGAGCCTCACATGTTAACCATTCATTGGGAAACTACTATGTATAATGTATTTTCATAAATGTGTACTGCTATTATAATGTAATTATAATGTAATATTATCATTGTAGGCATATCGAGGCCATGTCTGTCTCTTCTACTTTGCAGTCCTATGTGAGGATAGGGCACGGAGTAGATATTTGTAAATTTGACAAAACAACAAATTGAAGTTTCAAATAAGAGGTCAAGATACGGTCTCTGTGAGGTACCGAAGTGAATTATGAGAAAGACTCTAATGCAGAATGTCAAAATAAATACTAGTCTTCAGGCTTTGAAATGCTTATGCATTTTAAGCATATGTGAAAGTTCTTGAGAGGTAGTTTAAAGGAATGAGTCTGTGAAGAGACTTTTTTGGAGAGTCTTGCTGCTGTGCTGTGACTTGTACCCCACCACTCAGTTTTGGGGGTTGGAAGCTATATTTTAACCCCAAGCAGAGTGAGGCGCTTCAAGAAGAAATCTGGTCTCACCTAAATGTGGAGAAGGGGTCACAAGCATGGTCAACTTAGACTGGATTCTCCAGCTCTCTGAGGAATCTACGGAAGAAAGGGTGTGACTCTTCACCTAAGGCAGCAGGAAAGAGAAAGAAAGAAGTTCTGCCCTGTTGTACTGGAAAGTAAATGTGCCCGCCTCCAACCAGTCAAAGGCACACAAATTGTAAGGCCCACGTGGAAATCATGGTAGGAATATCAGTCAGTGGTCAGTGTGAAAGAGATCCTGTCTATAGGCTTCTGTCAGAAGGTGAAGGAACCCCAATGGAGAGAGTTGGTAAAAGAGTGAGTCTCAGTAAACCAAGAGTGACGGGGTTGGGGACCGGCAGTGTGGGAGCAGCTGGTCAAAGGAGAGGTAATGCCTGCTTCCCCCAGAGTCTCTGGTGTGTCAGGTGGAGGAACAGAACAAAGGAGGAAAAGTCTTCCCTCAATTAAATGTTTAAAGGCACTGTGGGGGAAAAAAACCCAAAGTATTTTGCTTTGATTATAACCCATGACTTGTTCAATAGTCTCCTTAATTAATGATTACTGATGAATTTTTTTCTTTTGTTCTCAAAATCCTGTGAAAATCAAATTTAAGTCAAATATCTTCTAATATAAAAGTTTAGACTCTTCATAAATTCAGTTAAATTAAATTTGCATCAGAACACTCTTTTAGGATGTATGTCCTATATCAGTTTTTTTTTTTTACCTCTAAGGATGAGGACATAACAAATCAGTTCAATTTGGTTTTATTTTTTCTGCTCATCAAGCTTTTCATAACGCATATGTGCTCAGCACTGTAAAGTGCAGTGGCTGGTTCTAATTGAGTTTATAAGACATTCACTCTTTTTATGGAGCTTGAAATATATTTGGATTAACAAAGATTGTGTGAAAGCAATCCAAGTAGTGTAACATGTAAGTACAACAGGATCCCTTCAAGGGTCTAAATTGCATACATAATGGCGGTGGGCAAAGATAAACATTGGATATATTCATCTGAAAATATGCCCCCCAAAAAACAACTTAGGTTTTGGATTGGATTAGATTAAATGCATTATAAATACTTTAATCACCCTACAAAGGTCATCGTTAATTAAATAATGCAAACATTAAGTACCAGGTATCAAATGTGAACAAGGCACTATGCTGTGGTTTAGACGTATTTTGGTGAATAAAACAGACATTATCCCTTCCTTTGTGAAGAACACAATATAATGAGATTCTAGCCTAATATGCTCATTATGGAAAGTTATGCAATTTGTGGGTCGCTCCATACACCCACACCTTCCAAACAGTCTCTCTCAGTGACCATAGTGCTCTTTGAATTTTGTCATTAGAGGGTATTTCTTTTGTTTATTACTTTCTAATAACAACCAACACTTATTGAGAATGTATTATATATCAAGGAATGTTATGATCATCTTATATATCAAGTGATATTATTATCATCTTATGATCATGTTATATGATCATCCTATATGATGTGAGATGAATTCAGTCATTTAAAAGCCCTCTGAGGTAAGCACTACTATTAACACCATTTTGTAGATGAGAAAATGGAGACACAAAAGTAAATGTAACCTGTTTACAGCATAGCTGGGATTCAGATCTTTAACCCTGTCAATACGGAGTCTTTGATTAAATTTTTATAATTTAATTTTAATATTTAATATTTTAAGTTATCTTACATTTTTGTACTCTTAACACATACATTTAGGCATGGAATTAAATGGGAAAATAAGAACACACATTAGTAATAACAGTAAACGAGAATACACTAAATTATCAGTGAAAGGATTAGATTTTAAAAACCCAGAAACCAGATTTGGGGGTGCTTTGGAGTTTAGACTTCAGTCTTTCTAAGCCTCAGTATCCTCTGTGAAAGAGAGCTAAGAATATCTGCACTGAAAACCTCAGAAGACCGTGGTAGGCACAGATACGTTATGTGGATGAAGGTGTTGGGGAAACCATACTGTGCTATACACACGTCAATTTTTGTTAACCTATTTGTTCATTTGAACCTCACAGGAAAAGCAATAGCCATCACTCTTGAAAGGTGTATTTCTTCTTGTTATTTTGATTACATGAATTCTAAGAATTCTCTAATTATCTTTCTTTGACTTGGAATCAGAAAAAAAGTAAAAGAAAGTGAAGTTAAAACTATAAGAGTGTTATGGGAAGTATTTCATGGTTTATACTAGACTTATGGAAAGGAGGAAACAGGGTCTTCTGTTCACCTTAGAAACTATCCATGGTGAGAGTTGTGTAGACTTTCTATATATCTGGCAAACTTTGGTTTTAGGGATTATGAAGAGGTAAAAACAAGATAAAAGGCAAAATCACCAATTTCAAGTACAATAGAGTAAAATCAGCAGCCTAGGACAGGATAAACAATATCAGAGAATAGAGTCCCCAAATAAATAGTATGAACCAAGCATCACTGCCAAGAACAACCTTTTCCTCTTTTATCATTTTTATGATATTGAGTTCCACAAAAATGTCTGGCAATAATGGTTTGAGTCAACCACTATACTTGGCAAATAACTTATTTCTGGAGGAAGAATTCAAGGTCTCCCATGACTGCACTTCTCTGCACAATGTACACAGAACGATATAATCAGTTTTAGCTTCCTCGATAACTATTCACATTTTATTCCATTAACATCAAAAGCCTAAACTAGCTCTCCACTTCCAGAGATTATACATGAACATTATGTGAAACTTCTATTTCTGATCTGAATATATGGAATTTCAACGTATTCTTTGTTATTTAACAGGAATCCACTGTGAAGAAGACATTGATGAATGCTCTTCAAACCCTTGCCAAAATGGTGGTACTTGTGAGAATTTGCCTGGCGATTATACTTGCCATTGCCCATTTGATAACCAGTCGGGAACATTTTACAGAGGAAGGAACTGTTCTGATCTTTTCCTGGGCTGTACCCATCACCAATGTCTAAATAATGGAATATGTATCCCTCACTTCCAAAATGGCCAGCATGGATTCAGCTGCCTATGTCCTTCTGGCTTTACCGGATCGCTGTGTGAAATTGTCACCACACTTTCTTTTGAGGGCAATGGCTTCCTGTGGATCACAAGTGGCCCAGTTACAGCCAAGGGCTTCATTTGTAACATAGCCCTCAAGTTTCAGACTGTTCAGCCAATGGCACTTCTACTTTTCCGAGGCAACGGGGACATGTTTATAATGCTGGAGTTGCTAAGTGGCTACGTTCACTTGTCAATTCAAGCCAATAATCAGTCAAAGGTGCTCCTGTACATTTCCCATAACACCAGTGATGGAGAATGGCACTCAGTGGAGGTGATGTTTGCAGAGGCTGTGACCCTTACTTTACTTGACAACTCTTGTAAGGAGAAGTGCATCAGTAAAGCTCCTTCTCCATTTGAAAACGATCAATCAACATGTGCTTTTCAAAACTCCTTTTTGGGTGGTTTACCGGTGGAAACGAGCAGCAATGACCTTGCTCTGCTTAACATCTATAATATACCATCCACACCTTCATTTGTAGGCTGTCTCCAAGACATTAAAATTGATTCAAATCATATTACTCCAGGGAACATTTCATCTGGCTCATCATTAAATGTCAAGGCAGGCTGCGTGAGAAAGGATTGGTGTGAAAGACAACCTTGTCAAAATAGAGGACGCTGCATCAACTTGTGGCTTAATTACCAATGTGATTGCTACCGGCCCTACAAAGGCCTGAATTGCCTGAGAGGTGAGAGATGGCTGGGCACCCAGGAATGCTATGCCTGAGAGCAGAGCAGTAACAAAAATACCCAGCCTGCTTCTCCTGTTAGGAAACATAATGACCCCTCAGTCCTTCTGCTTCTGGTTGCCTACTGATGAAAAAAAAGAAGAGGCTAGTAATGTGCATTAATTAATGTTGAGTGAATTCTTTAGATGCCAGGGCACTCATGCAGAGAAGTAAAAAAAAATAAGCTGAGAGCTCCTATCTAAATGAGTTTTCATCTTGATGAGTTTACAAAGTGCTATTACAATTTTACCATTTGCTACATGTCAGAAATTTATTATAAACCTATTTGAAAGAGAAATAATCTTTTTGGGGGAAAAAAACCATTAGACATGGAACTAGTCAATGTCTTGTGCATAGTAGACTCTTAGGAAATATTTACTCCCTTACTATCCTTTCTGTTTGATTCACACTTGCTCCAAAATAATGCTACCACTTAGCATTTTTATAGACCACCAGTTTTTTTCAGAGGCGTATTTTCCAGGGCTGCATTGGAGAAAACTGATATTCTGCCTAGGCATCCTAAGGGGAAAAAAATGTGGATGTGGATGGTAACAACAGTGAAATTTTAGAGAGACCATACACTAATTGATCTAAATTTTCTACCAAATCACACCTTGAAATTATTTCAAACTCCTTAACTTCCAACATCGTTCCAAAGACTGCTGTTGATAGTGATCGATACATACCTGTTTCTTTTTATTATTATTATCATGCCTTGAAAATGTCTGAGAGGTAATTGCAACAGACTGCTTTGAAGTTTAGCTGTAATTTACCCTAAGATTGTAGAGCAGCTTGAAATAGGACAACATCTGGTAAATAGTCTTCTCTGCTTTATATGAAGTAAAATTAAAACCAGTCTTAGCCTCTACCCTATTCCATGTATGAATGGCTAAGAGTTATTAGAAACTATTCATGGGTCTCCCCCCTAACCACAATATTCATTACAAATCATGGACCTGTTTGACAATGAGGTATGGCATCTACTAGCTCGATGTAATATTTTAAGTAGAATGGCAAGTTGTTTTGTGATTTTTTTTAAGGAGAAAAGGAGATATTATGCTGAGGCAATGTTCACTTTTTGAAGAAAAAATTAATTGACCCAAGGCAATATTTTTACTACATATACAAAATAACAAACAGATGCTGACTCGTTTTGACTGGCTTCCAAATGCAGCGACCCATGAGGTTACTACTGACCATGGTGATGCTAACTGTCCTGGTAAATAGTTTCAAGGGATGCCAAGCCAGTGGGTTCTGGTTTTCTTTAGTTTATTTTTTCCAACTTGGAAAGTTATGATGTTTTTAAACCAAATTTCTGAATTGGTTACCTGCCCCACCTCTCCCAGCTTCCTGATTCCCCTACATTATTTGAAACTGTTTAACCCTCATGAAAATGCTTGGCTTCAAAAATTGTCTTCGTAAGGAGGGAATTCTGTAAAATCTTCTCTTTCTGAAGATTCTTGGTATAAGTTTTAAGAAAAGTTATATTTTTCATATCACCTCAGTCATAAAACTAAAATATTCTGTATTTGCTGTTATCTGAGATATTTGCTGGGGAGCTTATTCTTGTTACAAAAGAGGCTTACAAGCTGTAATGAGAACATGGAGTCTTTCTATCATCGTGCATATATGTACAAGAGGGAGGAGAGGTACTAAAAATTACAAAGGCAAACTTCATTCAGTTCGTGATCTTGTTTTCATGTTTCCCGATCATGGTACACATTGCAATGAACAAGCAGAAATGGATAGATTTAATCGGCTGACTAAACATGAATGACATGCAGATTTCCAATATTTTCATATTGATCTTTTAAAAATAATTAAATGTCTCACTAAGGGAAGTTCTGGAAAAGGTTTCTCAAAGCTTAGTTCTCAGAACTGTCTAGAAGGTTGCCTCAGCATATATCTTGTGCTGGCTGTGTATAAGAACATGGAGCTTCCAAGATATTGTTCGGAACGAAGGCCTCTTGCCTTCTACAGAATATTTGATTTGTAGAGGCAATGTACATATGTTGTGTCTTCAGCCATACATCTGGACTTTGAATATCTTCTCCTGTTAGAATTACAATTTCTTAGATATAGAAGGGACTTTATTCAGTGACTGTATTTTAAATTTTTGTGTCTGCCAAGGGTAGTGGTCTAACTCCTGCTTACACATGTTTAGGAATGAAGAACTCATTTACTCCATCTTGCCAGAAACTGCCCCAAGTTGTTTCTTACTGTTTCTTGGTGATCTCATCTAGTCCTGTGGCTTAAAATAGCATTAATTACACTGACAAATCCAAAAATTATTATAGTTACCCCAGAATGTCTCCCTTGCACCTCTATATCTAACTGCTTAGTAGACATTTTCACCTGGATATCAATAGGACATCTCAAATTTAATATAGACTCCCACTCTCCTCCCAAATATGTTCCTCCTGTTTTCTTTTTTCCTTTTTTAAAAAAAAAAAAAATTATTTGAGAAAGAGAGAGCATGAGCTGGGGAGAGGGGCAGAGGGAGAGAGAAAGACAGAGAGAAACTTAAGCAGGCTCCATGCTCCACGCAGAGTCTGATGCAGGGCTCAGTCCCACGACCCTGGGATCATGACCTGAGCCGAAATCAAGAGTTGGCCACTCAACTAAGCCATACAGGTGCCCTCCTCCTGTTTTCTTTTCATTGCGCGAATGGAAATTTAATGCTTCTAGTTGGTTAGGCAAAAAAACCTTGGAGATGAACTTACCTTAGAAAATCAGGTTGATTCTACCTTCAAAATATTTCCAAAATCCGACTACTTCTCATCACCTTCACCATTACCACTGACCCAAGCCACCATTAATTCTCTCTTGAATTTCTGCAAAAATATCTCTACATTCTTGGAGGTTTTGTTCAAATGTTATCTTCTAAAAGAGTACTTCTCTGACTACTCTATTAAAAAATTCCAATTCTGCTCCTACCCCCAGCACTCCCTATTCCCTGTCCTTACCTGATTTATATTTATTTATTTACCTGACATACCATATAGTTTGTTTCTTTATCTGTGTCTGGTCTGCAACTGCCAACTATGCTTTAAGAAGACAGGGACTTTAGTGCCTAAATATCAATATTTTGGAAGGTAAGCGTTCATTTTTATACATCTCAAGAGTTTGCTTCATTTGATGTACACCAATAATATTGACACATTCGTGCATTACTAACTTCTTTGACCACATGAAATTCTTGGTGAGTTCAGTGCTCAGCTTTGCCCCCTACTTTTCTATCTCCCATGCCTCTCCCAACCAGGACCATAGAAGGAAGACTTCTGTGTTCAACTCCTTTGCCTTTTATTATTATTTGGAGTATGATCCCCAAAGAGGATTTGTGAATCTAATTCTTGATTTCTTTCTTTAGAAAGATTGATTCGATTTAATGACATTTGCTTCAGTATGTCCTCAAATAGCAATGATAGCCTCCTGAACAGTCTGCTTAGAGATGTTACAGGAAGAGCTCATTTTCTCCGAATTTCTTCCACCAAGTTGGGAGATAGTAGTATCTGAAATTCTACCATTAAGCCCCAGCATTTTAAGGCAGTAAAGGAGAGGTTCTTAAGTTTATTGGCACAGAGATCTTTCTCTTCTGTAATCAATGGGCCTTGGCTATAAACTCCAAACCAAAATGTAGTTGTTTTTAGAAAACTCAGTAAACTGAGTAAATTTCAGTAAACTTGGAAGTTTCCAGAAAAGGGGTCAAATTGTAAAAAATATGTATGTGTTTGTGTGTGTGTATTTTCATCTTCTGGCCCTTCTTGTGAGTCTTAAAATGTTTCTTCTTTGTTTCTCCTCCTCTATTTTGACACTGAAGAGTATGTAGCAGGCAGATTTGGCCAGGATGATTCCACTGGATATGCTGTTTTTAATCTTGACAAGAGTTATGGAGACAACTTCACCATCTCCATGTTTGTTCGAACACATCGACCATCAGGCTTACTTCTAGCTTTGGAAAACAGGACTTATCAATACATCCGTGTTTGGCTAGAGCATGGCAGACTAGCAATGCTACATCCAGGTTCTTCCAAATTAGTAGTAAAATTTGTTCTTAGTGATGGAAATGCCCACTTGATATCTTTGAAAATCAAGCCAAATAAAATTGAACTATACCAGTCTTCACAAAACCTAGGATTTATTTCTGCCCCTACATGGAAAATCCAAAAAGGAGATGTCATCTACATTGGTGGCCTGCCTGACATACAAGAGACTGAAGCTAAAGGTGGTTTCTTCAAAGGCTGTATCCAAGATATAAGATTAAACAACCAAAATCTTGAATTCTTCCCAAATTCAACAAACAATGCATCCCACAATCCAGTTCTTGTCAATGTGACCCAAGGCTGTCCTGGAGACAACATGTGCAAGGTAGGATTATTCAAACCAACTATGTCTATATTGTGTGCTAAATTGTTTCATTAAATAATTTATTATAACCATTCTTTGCATGTGAAGATAATGTTACTGACTCACCACCCACAGAATAAAACTTCATAAATATTTTTTCAGCAAGACTGGGGGATTTATGTTGAGCCATTAAAAAAATCACCTTGACCTTGTTGGCATCATGGTCTGTTTAATCATCCAAGATAACTCTAGACACGTGCTTCTACTACCACAACAACCAAACTACCTAAGGATAACAGTATTTTAATTCCCAAACTCTTAATGGCATCCCAGAAGTTTAACTGGAATAACTCATTGTGGAAGAGATCATTAACTTTATATTAAATGCCCAACAACCATTGTTTGGAACTACTATTAAGTCAACAGCAACAACAACAAAAACCCTGAGTGGTAGGTAGTTTCCTTCTGGTAGTTGGATTTGAAATTCTCTGAAATCCATTTTCCCAGAACCTATGTTTTACTTCCTTTGTATTTTGTATGCTCTTCCAAAAGCTATTTAAATATATGAACTTGTCAGCTCTACATGACCTTTCAAAGAAAAAGAAGGAAACACATTTATATCTGTTGAACATTTATTGAGCTTGACTATTGCCATGCACTGGGCTTACTTCTAAATGTAAAAAAATGAATCATCTTAACATTACTAGACGAGCACTTCCAAAATGCCAGGTACTATTTTACATAGATGAACCCATTCAATTCTGTGGAAGGACTGCTGTGTTAGCCCCATTTATGTTATTTACAGATAAGGAAACTGAAGTTTAGATAGGCTATGTAACTAGCCGAAATCACATCTTAATAGTGGGAATGGGATAAATATAGTCTCAGCTCTTAGAAATTCTCTCTTAAATTCTTCAACTTTGAGTATTTTATGAGAAATCGTTTAAGAACTCGAATAATAATAGTCTGTTTTTGATTGAGAGGCAGGGCAACTGAAGAGGTCACTGTATCTGGACCCAGAGGATCTAGGTACCAAGTTTCACTTCTTACTAAAATCTTGAGTAACAAGAAGGTGTTTTCCTCATTATTAAAAAGAGAAGTAATAACCTCTACCTCAAATGGTAATTGGTGTGATTGAAAATGCCTGGTAATTTGGAAATTCCATAGAATGTTATTATACCTTTTAAAATCCTCTTTGTGTTGTAGAAAACCAGTGCCATGTCGTTTCTAGTTCTCATTTCATCTCCTTCTGTTTGTTTCTCTCCCCGTTTCTCTTTCAGAAAAGAGTTGGCAAGGGTAGCAGTAAGTTTTATTCCATTTGATAACCCAATGAATATAAAAAATTCACGATGTAAAGATGTAAAAATAACAGCTATGGGGTCTTGCCTTTACCGTTTCCATATTTAGTTGCCAGAGCTTTTTATACCTTTGATTTCTTGTCTCCTCAGTCCAACCCCTGTCACAATGGAGGTGTTTGCTATTCCCTGTGGGATGACTTCTCATGTTCCTGCCCTGCGAACACAGCTGGGAAAGCCTGCGAGGAAGTTCAGTGGTGTCAGCTCAGCCCGTGTCCTCCCAAAGCCCAGTGCCAGTTGGTGCCTCGAGGATTTGAATGTAGGTAGAGCTTAAAGTTATCATCCATCCAATTGGGTATTTCACTTCCACGAGGCAACCCAGGAAAAGAATACAGAACCTGCTTCTCAAGGAAACCTGTGGCTCTTTCTCCCTGACTTGAGTAGTACAATAAACCTAATATAATAATAATATCCAGATTGGCTTCATGCCCCATCCTGCCCCTGAGGGCACGGAGGGGAGGGGTGGGGAGTAAATGGAGGTCAGAGCAACACCAAACCTAGGTACTTGATGATTTAAAGCTAATTTCTGAAGAAATTAACCAAGTAATATTTGGCTCTCCTTTCCTTATTGGGAATACAGAATAAAGTCCTAGTGCAAGCTCATGGACTTTTGTTAACTATGAGGCCTCAGGCAGTTGACCCGATCTCCATAATCTAAAGCTTTCTCTGTAAAATGGGGATAAAACATCTAAAAATTTGTGTGTGTGTGTGTGTATGTGATGATTTTTAACCTGAAGTGTAAACAATGAAACACATTAGGCATTCTGTTGTTTTCTGAGTATTTTCCTCAATCTGAAATGTTTTCTTGACCATCTTCAGTACTAAAGACCATGGTTTTCCAAATGTTAGCGAATTTGAATACTATATTCACGATTTTGACATTTCTACATACTCACCACACTATTATTTATATTTTCTCTCCTTTCCTACTTCAAATAATGCGGTCTAATCAATAACAGCAAATCTTCGTGTTTGCACTGAATTCTAGTCTCTTCCCTTTATCTGAAGATTTTGCTTCTGGAATTTTTCCCTTGCTCTTCAGCACCATTAACATCTCTGTCAGCGTATAAACACACTGCCAAATTTCCTCATTACAACAAATTTCCCTTGGCCACCCTCCATCGCCACCAGCTACCATCCCATTTTTTGCTTCCTTTTATAACATGATAAACTCTTGAAAGAGTTGTCCTCAATCTGCCTCTGATGTCTTACCCCGTTTATTCTTCTACCCCATTCCATCAGGGGCCATCACACCCTACCTGTGTCTTGAACTTGCTCAACTCAGCTTGGGCAGGTGGTCTTCATCATTTTAGTCAGGTTCCAACCCAAATGTCCTCCTATCTGGCTTTATTTTTCTTCATATCTCTTATGATTCTTTCATGTTCTGTTGTATATGTACTTGTTTACTTGTTCATCATCCCTTTCCTCACTGGAATATACATTTCAAAAGGGAAGGAAATTTCCTATCTGGCTTCTCACATTATTCTCAGCACTTAGAAGAGTGCCAAACATATAGGATGTTGTCAATAAGCATTTGCTAAATGAATAAAAGGACATTATTTTTCTTCAAGGGACTCAGTATTTCACTTAAATGCTCCAGACTTTAAGTGATATATATCACCTTGGAAAACATTGCACTAAAATAATGGACTGGAACCAGAGAATAGTTTGACCTCAAATTTATTTCAACAACAGTCTGTTTAGACTGAGCTGCAGCAACTGAGGAAAAGAGAATATGTTTACTTTTCTGTTTCTGTATTTTCTTTCTTTCTTTTTTTATCATTTTTTATTTTAGAGAGAGAGAGCATGAGCAGGGGAGAGGAGCAGAGGGAGAGAGAGAACCTTTAGTCCCAACACGGGGTTTATCCCACAACCATGGGATCACGACCTGAGCCAAAGTCAAGAGCCCAACGCTCAGCCAACTGAGCCACCCAGGCACCCCTGTTTCTGTATTGTCAAGACATATTTAAAGAATATATGAAATGTGTTATACTATATGTATATACTTGGGAAAGTTTTCTAGAATAAATATAGTTACATGTTTCATATTTTAAATATACATAACTGAATTATGGTATAGTAAGGCAGATATATATGCTATATAAAGTATGATGAGTTGGCATAAAGAATGCTATTTGGTTTCTAATATGACACCAAAGTTTATTTATTTCTTTTTAATTTTTTTTAATGTTTTATTTATTTTTGAGACAGAGACAGAGCATGAGCAGGGGAGGGGCAGAAAGACAGGGAGACACAGAATCCGAAGCAGGCTCCAGGCTATTGGCACGGAGCCCGACGCGGGGCTCAAACCCACAAACTGTGAGATCATGACCTGAGCCGAAGTCGGACGCTCAACCGACTGAGCCACCCAGGTGCCCCATGACACCAAAGTTTAAATGCAACCTTTCCATTGTTCTATCTCTGAACTGCTTATTTAAAATAATGTATTATGAATTTTATTGTTAATCGTTTGATAGAAATATTAAAGGTCTTGGACCCAGTTATGTTCTACAAAAGGGTTTGAATCATTTGGAGTATTTTCACAGGGAAAAAAGAATAGGATTGCTAAAAATAGTGCAGACCAAGAACCATACCCCTGGTGTATATTGTCTTCATTTTGATGTAAAGCAGTTTAGGATTTGGACACGCTGCATCAGAAAGGAGTGAAGTGAATCTTCATTGCTACTGCATGCCCACTACAGAAAGAGTAGAAAGTTTGCCTCTGATCTCCCAAAAAGTCTCAACATGTTTTAAAAGCATGACTTATCTTAATGAAGGAAGAAAATGTAAATCAATAGGAGGGGTGAGTTTTTACTAATTGACAGGTGTGAACCCTAGAACATGCTTCTGCTACTTTATGTAATTTTAATTTTATGTGATCTTATGACCCTATTGTATTTTCTTTCAAGTAAGGTATATTGAGAAGATTAGGCCTAATAGAATAACATACTCTGGAGTGCATAGCTCCTGTATCACCCTGAGTTTGCCTATAGGGCATCCTATCAGAAAACCAAGACTCAAAAATTTACAACCCATCTTATATACAGGTGTGTGTTCTTATGATAAAGTTCCCAAAAAGAAAACATGAAATACAAATATTGTTATGTGTATTGTGATTTCACCCAGCTGAGGAGTGATTTCAGTGTGCTCCACAGTGTTAGTAAAATGAATTTCTTTAGCATTGTAGACAGTATTCGTCCTGTAGGAGTTGGAGAGCTAATGAGATTTGTTAGTTTAATATTTATTTAAAAACATGGAATAAGACGCTTGTTGCTCCTTTACTCCCTAATCCCAACCCCAAACTTGGTTGGTGGGAAAAACACAACAGTCAAAAGTTATAAAACCAAGTGAAATTTTAATCCAAATAATACATTTGAATTGTACACTCGAATGGTAACACTTGAATTTTCTCCTGCAGTCATTTCTAATCATTATCTCACTTTATAGAATGGAGGATGAAGGAGTTATTTTTACAGATTATTTATTTGGTAAAATTTACCTACTACATATCTGGCGATGTTCTAGGCATTGAGATTTAGTGATAATCTAAACAGAGAAAGTCCCTGATCTCATAAAGCTCATATTCTAGTTCCGAAAGAAAGACAGTCAAAGAACAAGTAGGCAAATGAACAACATAATTTCAAATAGTTATAAATGCTGTGAAGAAAATAAAGTAGGAGTTAATGGAACAGAGTGACTACAGGGAAGGAACTATTTTAAGGTGGACAGTCAGGGAAAGCTTCCCAGAGGAGGTGAAATTTGAACACATATGTTGAGGAAAAGCCACGTGTGGGAAGATCTGGGGAAGGAATACTCCAAGTATATGTAACAGCAAGTAAAAAGCCTGATTTGGGAACAAGTTTGATGTCTTCAAAGAATGGCAAGAAGTTTTTGTGGCTGTAGCATGTGAATAAGGAAGAGGGTGCTAGCAAATGGAATTGAATAGTTAATCAAGAGTCAGATCGCAGACACTCTTGCAGGCCACGTTTAGGATTTAGGATGTCTTTCTAGATGCGATGGTAACCAAAGGAGGTCTTGAGCTAAGGAGTGATTGCTCCATTGATCTGCAGAATGATAGAAGCAGACACACAGAGAAGTAATTCGAATAGCCTAAATCTGGGGTTCCTGGATGGCTCAGTCGATTAAGCATCCAACTCTAGACTTCGTTTCAGGTCGTAATCTCACAGTTTGTGAGATCAAGATCGAGGCCCATTTTTCGCTCAAGGTTTCTCTCTCTCCCTCTCTCTCTGTCTCAATAAACAAACAAACAAACAAACAAACAAACGGAATAGTCTATATCAAAAAAGTTGGCAGTTGGCTGTGGTGCCCCACAATTGAGGCAAAGATAGCATTTTAAGGTCAATCTTTACCAAAGAGTGCCAGAAAGTGAGAATCAAGAATTGACCACTACATTGAGTAACCCAGAGGTCATTGTGACTTTGACAAGAGTGGCTTCAGTGAAGTGACTGGCACCAAAAGCCAAGTGGCATGTAACTAAAAAGAAAACAGGAGATGAGAAAATGGAGACAATGAGAGTATAGAACTATCTGGAGAAGATGTGCTGGGAAAAGGATAGGGAATTAAAGAAACAGTGGGGTGAGGGGGAGGTGAGTAGTGCTTTTGGGTCTTGCATAATTTTTTATTTTGTAAGATTGGAGCAGTTACAGTATATTTCCATGCTGATGGGAAACAACCAAAAGGGAGGGAAAATGATGAGGCACAGAATTGCTTGGTGGGGGGAAAGCCCCACACATCTGATGTCAGAAGTGCTGTGAATGTGGAGGTCATGTGAGAGGAAAGGAGACCACCCAGGAGGTGGAGAACTGGGTTTTCTCTACTCAAGTGAACAAGGGTAGGTTTTTCCAACACCCCATCCAAGGTCCACTTCTCGTTGTGCATTGGGTCCCACTCATTGTCACCTTTCTTAGACATTGTTTCAACATGTAGCCTCTTTTCGATGGAAAAGAAATGTAGTTTTGGGTTTTGGTATCAAACCATCCAGTTCTGGCGTTCTGGTCTTATTATTTATTAGCCACATGACTATGAGAAGATTATTTAACTTCTATGAGTCTCAATATCTCCTTTTATAAAATGAGGGTGATGATGATGATGATAATAATAATAAACTTTTGCTCCAGAATTCTGTATTAGAAATAATATAAAAAGAACCAGCACAGTGCCTAGCACATATCAAGCAATCAATACATGATGGTAGTAACAGGATGATCATTAATATTAATAAAGGTAATGAAGCCAACATGACAGATTTTATAAAGTTGCTGATTGGTGTTGCCTTCTCTCTTTAGGTATTGCAAATGCTGTTTTTAATGCACAAAGCAGTGAAATATTATTCAGAAGCAATGGGAATATTACCAGAGAACTCACCAATATCACATTTGGTTTCAGAACAAGGGATGCAAATGTGGTCATATTGCACGCAGAGAAGGAGCCTGGATTTCTTAATATTAGCATTCAAGATTCCAGATTGTTATTTCAATTGCAAAGTGACAACAGTTTTTATATGTTGAGTCTTACAAGTGTGCAGTCCGTGAATGATGGCATATGGCACCAAGTGACTCTTTCCATGACAGACCCACTGGCCCAGGCCTCCAGGTGGCAAATGGAAGTGGATAACCAAGCACCTTTTGTGATCAGTGCAGTTGCTACTGGAACCCTCAACTTCCTGAAGGATGATACAGACATTTATGTGGGTGACCGAGCTGTTGGCAATACACAGGGCCCGAAAGGGTGTCTCAGTACAATAGAAATCAGTGGCATTTATCTCTCTTACTTTGAAAATGTTCATGGTTTCACTAATAAACCCCAAGAAGAGCAGTTTCTCAAAATCTCTATAAATTCAGTGGTTACTGGCTGTTTGCAGTTAAATGCCTGCAACTCCAACCCCTGTTTGCATGGAGGAAGTTGTGAAGACATCTACAGCTCTTATCACTGCTTATGTCCCTTGGGATGGTCAGGGACACGCTGTGAACTCAACATCGATGAATGCTTTTCAAACCCCTGTATCCATGGCAACTGCTCCGACAGAGTGGCAGCCTATCACTGCAGGTGTGAGCCTGGATTCACCGGTGTGAACTGTGAAATGGATATAGACAATTGCCAGAGTCACCAGTGTGCAAATGGGGCCACCTGCATCAGCGACACCAATGGCTATTCTTGCCGTTGTTTTGGAAACTTCACAGGAAAATTTTGCAGGTGAGCATGAAGTTCATATAAGGCTTGGCCTTCGGAGCTATGCTCTACATTTTCCTCGTCAAATTGGAAAGCTCTCTCCTCAGCTGTGCATATGTAGGCTGTGCTGAGCAGGAGTGACATGAGTCCTTTCCATCATAATTTGGTCATGTAGACAGGATCTCACACGCTGGGATGTTCTACGAGGAAGCATGGTAGTGTTTTGACCAGACCTCTTTGTTAGAATATGTTTCATGAACTGCAGCCTCAGAGTTTGGCTGCCTTAAGGCCTCAAGAAGCAAATATTTTTTACAATAAATTCAAAAGTTCAGTTTTAGTATTATTTGAGGAAGCAGGACTCCTACCCCTGAAACAATGCCCTTGGCTGTTTCAGGCAGGAAAACCTTGTATGATCTTGAAAAGACTATGCTAAATTATCATTTCGAGAAGGTGAAATCATGACTCTCAAATGTAAATGAACATGTCTTCGTGTTTTTAAGTCATTAATTAATAAGGAGAACCAGTAAGATATAAAAACTGGGTCAAATGACAACCTAATTATTTACATATATAATAATTATATATATTATTATAATCCACATAAACATAAATATGTATATAAATAGAGAGGAGGAAATGAAGTTACTAATAAATGCAAAACTATTTAATCTCCTATAGGGCAATACAATTAATATTTGAAACTATCTTTTCTATATTGGACAATTGTAGCACTACAGACAAATTCATTTGCATTTCAATGACCAAGATCCATTTGTACTAATGTCATTTTCTGCAGCTTACAGAGCTGTAAAATAGTTTAGTAAAGAAAATCTAAGACATATAGACTATAAAATCAAAGAAAGAGGGTCCTTTCTATAACGCCCAACACTCCACTGAAAGAATACTCAGTAATATCTTTTGCCCATTTCGACGTATTTCACAATTTTTTCTAAAACTACAAAAGCGGTGTTTTAATTCTAGTAACTACCTCCATTTCATGTTACATAAATAGAAATAAGAATCAATATTTTCCAGCTAAGTCACATTGCTTCAATATTTCCACGTAAGTAGACTTCATTATTGTTTTTCTAACTCATACTGCTTTTAAATTCACTAAACAATTGAGTCATTATGGGGAGGTGAGAAGGTTGTTAATAACAAGTAATACATTCCCAGACTTTGGCAAGAACACCTGGAGTGGGTTGGCAGCCTGTAGGCATTACACTAACTCAGAGGTGGTACCCTAATGGGATGAATCTCCTAGCAGACAGAACACGTAGCCGTACCTGTAAGAAAATGTATTTATCTCCACAACATTTATTGTTGTTCAGAACCTGTGAAGGCAAGGTACCGTATTAGGTGTTAAGTGTTGACATTCCAGTTATGTGTCACTTCCCATGAGTTAACAAGGACTCATTTGCCAACAGGCAAACTGCCTGCTTAAAAGCAAAAGACATTCAGGATCAAAATTAATAGTATTGCCACAGTGACTTCGGATAAGTAAAGTAAACATATATGCCCCAGTAACTAGTTCTCCAGTACATTTTTCCTGCCTAATTTATCAAAGTCAAGTTCTCAAAGATTAAAGTTCTCAAAAGTACCTTCTAATGAGATTCAAACCTTGTTTATTAAACGTAAGATGTATACAAAGCTTCACATTTGCATTGCTAATTGACCTCTTTCAAAGCTGGTTGACATTTTTGGTTCTTTTGAAAAGTCCTTATGATATTTTCTTTTTAAAGTCGAATTGATTAGCTCTTATGGGAAGAGACACACTTACTGTCATACAGGCTAATTTCTCCATATTAGCTGCCGCACACACAACACGACAAAATTAAATTCATCTTATATCTCCTGAACATTAATTATGTATCAGATACCATGCACAGTGGGTCAAAGGACCAGCACAATACCCTTAAAATCTTTTTAATCAATCCCTTCACACCCGTGGATCTTGTGCCTTGCAGTCAAGTTCTGCTTAGCTTCTAACAATTTGTTCTGCCTTTCATAAGGATTCCTTAACAGGTACAGCTTTGTGGTTATACAAAAGAGCCACACTCTGCATTCGCATGTAGTTGCCACTGAGTGCCATACACAATCCTCCCAGATGGATTTGGCTTGAGTTCCACTAAGCTATGAATCATGATATAGGGAACAGCAAGTGTTGGCAGGGCAACAGGAGTTCAGCTCTGAAAGCCTACAGAGAAATCGCATGAGTGCGTGGGTACCAGACCGCTGTCCTGGCTTTCCTGGCCTTTACAGAGATGCAGTTTTCCTTTGGCCTGTGTTGATTTATTAGCAAAGCAGCAGCAAAACAAGCTAGAGCAAGTTTCTTCCCACCCCTAAATTTATTGCCACCCCACAGCACAGATCTTATCTCACCAATGAAAACTGTGTAGAAATGGAAGATATATAGCTATGCTTGTTCTAGCACCCTCCAGCAGGAGCTGTTTACTAAAAGAAAGAGATTTGGGTATAATGTAGCACCATTAAGCATCTGTAGCTCAGCCAGCCTGAGTACTTAATTAGTTTGGCATTGACTCCATATATGAACTTTTCCAAAAAGTTTTCTTGAATGAAATGAACAAGATGAACAGCTGTGGCTGTTACTTTTATCTCTCTAGACACACCAGATTACCCTCAACAGTCTGTGGGAATGAGAAGACAAATCTCACTTGCTACAGCGGAGGCAACTGCTCAGAGTTCCAGGGCGAATTAAAATGTCTGTGCCCGCCAGGTTTTACTGGGGAATGGTGAGTCACATTAGAACTTCATAGAAGAAAATTCTGGGCTGAAGAACAGGGGGATTATTCAAAGTTGATTTCTCTAATTTTTCATCTCAGTTCCCATAGGAAAATCCATGCTGAAATATGGGTCCAACCAGAGTCAAATAATTTAAAAAAAAAAAGAAAAATTACAGTTTAGGTCAAAGTAAAGAACACTTTATTAGCCACGACTTCAAATAGGAAAATATGTCTTTGAAAAAATGTGGTATTTTTCTTTCTGATAAGTACTTCTGGATTCATGTTTCTTTCCCACTACCTCTCATACATGATGCAAATATAGTTGTTGTTGAAGTAAAGTAAAAATATACCTGAAAGATTGCCTCATAGAATTACCTAGAACCCTACAAGTATATATACCTTACCCATAAGAGTCTGTCTTTCCCAGAGAAACCCTTCAACAGTTCTTCACATAATACAAGGATTGGTGATACGGAGTTGGACAATGGCTTTAGACAGTCTGTGGCTGGCTGAAAATGTAGGCAAATTTAGATATGTGTTTGACTAGCTGAAGATGAGGTCAAAGATAAGAAAAAGGGACATACTTCACAGCTTTTATCAGATTCTCAAAAGGATCAATGTCCCCAAAATGATTATAAACCAGGGTTCTATAGGATATAGATGCAGACCTCTATAGAAGCAGATAATAATTAACCATTTGTTGAGCACTAAGTCGTGCATCTTATAAGTGTTATCCCTACTTGTTATTTATTTATTTTTATTTTAGAGAAAGAGAGAGCACGTGAGTGGGGTAGAGGGGCAGAGAGAGAGAGAGAGAGAATCTTAAGCAGCCTCCATGCACAGCACAGAGCCCAATGCAGGACTCAATCCCACAACCCTGGGATCATCACCTTAGCCAAAATCAAGAGTCAGATGCTCAACTGACTGAGCCACCTAAGCACTTCTATCTCTAGGTGTTATTATTTCCACTTTTCCTTTACATAAACTGAGGCTGAGGGATTAAGTTACAGGTCAGATGTATCCAGGTATATGCTGCAGAAGGGTTGAGCTGCCTTCAAAGCCTGTGCTCATCTTTTGAATGTGCTCACCTAAATGAATAAATCTATGTTTGCAACAATTAACAGAAAATGGAAAAAGTGCTCCTTCATCTCATATGCCATTCAGGATAAGATAGTAATTTCTGACCAGAATTCCTGCATTGAACAGATTGCATAAATTAGAATACAAAGCACTTGACAATGAGATTTTGACTGATTAATTTTTCTCAAAAGAGTAGTTAATAAAATAATAGATATATTTGTGCTCCGTGACAATTACAGTTTTGAATTTTCTCTTTTCCAGCTGGCTCTTTGGGCACTACACAGATTCAGCTCTTTTGCCTTTTTACAAAACAGCAGGCAGTCTAGGATATACTTACATTTTGCCCTTTCAACGTTCAATGACAAATCGAGTTCCTGCCTTTACAGTCTGCTTCCAGTGGTTGGCTCTAGATGGCACGGGCAGTCCAAGCATATATGTGCATCGAAAGACATAACCTTGGATCATATTCTACTTTTTATGGTACCAATTTTTACCATGCCACATATTGCTAACACAGAGACCATTCAATTGGCCTCCAATTCCATACACCTCTGAAATAGTGCAAATATTTCCTTATCCTAAATTTTGAAGAATTCTTTCACTATATTTAAGTGCTGGTTATTCCCTGCCTCGGTGTCACAACTTAATGTCACATTAATGTTCAATGGCACAATGCATAGACTCATCCAAAGCCTTGGATGATTTTCCTCTGCTATTCATACATTATGCCTATTTACAACAAACATTTCCTTTTCCTCCCACATTTGTTTAAAAAAATAATCTTTAAAAATGGGGTGGGGAGAGAACACCTGAGTGGCTCAGTCAGCTAAGTATCCAAGTGTTGATTTTGACTCAGGTCATGATCCCAGGGCCGTGGGATCGCGCCCCACATTGAACTCTGCACTGCCAGCACGGAGCCTGCTTGGGATTCTCTCTCTCCTCTGTCTCTGCCCCTCCCCTACTCATGCTCTCTTTCTCTCAAAATAAATAAATAAACATTAAAAAATAATAATGGGGCACCTGGGTGACTCAGTCGGTTAAGCATCTGACTTCGGCTCAGGTCATGGTCTCACAATTTGTGGGTTTGAACCCCACATCAGGCTCTGTGCTGACAGCTCAGAGCCTGGAGCCTGCTTCAGATTCTGTCTCCTTCTCTCTCTTCCCCTCCCCCTCCCCTGCTCATGCTCTGTCTCTCTCTCTTAAAAATAAACGTTAGAAATTTAAAAAAAAATATTGCATTTAAATGCAAATTATTGGGGTGCCTGGGTGGCTCAGTCGGTTCAGCATCCAATTCTTGATTTCGGCTCTCGTCATGTCTCATGGTCATGAGATCAAACTCTTGTGTTGGGCTATCCAAGACTCTCTCTCTCCCTCTCCCTCTACCCCTCTCCTGCTCACACACACACATGCACACTGTCTCTGTAAGTAAGTAAGTAAGTAAATAAATAAATAAATGCAAAGTATTTGTTTAAAATGTGGTAAGAAAAGGAAGCTCCAAGTTTTCTTTCCTCTCCCAAGACTCTTTCATCTGGATAAACTTCTCTGTGGCAAATGGATTTCTAAAAGAGTGAACACGTGCTCAATAGCTTCTGTACTTTTCAAAGTCCTTAGGCATCGTTAGTTAATTCGTTGCATGTTAATGGATTTATTTATTTTGATTTTCCATGTATTAATTAACCTCTAATGAAAGCTCCAATAATGTTTATAAGGAATACGCATGTGTGATACACCATTTAGTTCCAGAGAGAAATAGATAAGAAATGGAGAAAGAGTAGCTGGAAGAGGCCTGGAAAATACTAGATAATCTCTGAAGGCCTAGGGGAATGTGACTTCCATAACGCCAAAAGATATTGAAAAGCTGTCTTCCTGCAAATTGCCTCCTCTTCTGCCTGGCTAACCCCCCAACTTTATAGTGTCATCCTGGCAGGTTGTAAATGATGAATGGTGTGGACACTCTGGTCCACCCAGGACGGAGTGCTTGGCAGGCTCTCGCAAGTTGTCAGCTTTTGTTCAGATCTAATCAGAGAAGTCTCCTTCCAGGCCAGAAGCCGGAGCCAAAAAGGGAAAACAGAATGTCTCAGCTATGCTTGGTATCCAAGGGGATAAGGAGCTGTTTTTCTGGGAAGAAATCTTTTTCTTTTTTCCTTTATACCTTGGGTTGGGCCTCCCCACTCACCCCTTCATTTCTCTTCATTTTAAGCCTAGTGATTAGCTGATGATTCATGCATGCAAGTGGTACCTTTTGGGAGGTGGGGAATGAAAAATTGTTGACGTTACGCTTCGACATTGTAAGCTTCTCTTTAGGGATTCTTGAAGCTAACATTTGATATGAATTTCCCAAAGTAAAAGAGATGCCTTAGTTACTGCTCTATCCTGAGACCTAACAGCGTGTTTGGCGAATGGCAAATGCTAAATACATATCTACTGAATGACTGCATGAGTGGCTGGCGAATTAATCGGTGAATATACGGAAGAACAAGTTGTTCCATAAATAACAAGAGTAGGTGAAAGATGACAGCATCCCAGGGAAGAGGAAAATTTCAATACACTTTTTAGAGTTGCTATATCACTTGTTTGGGAAAACTTGGCTTTTGAAAGTCGTTCTGACTATTTAAAAATGACACTTAGCTATGAAACATATTTATTAGCAACTGAAATTTTCTAAATATCTACTTTTGCTTTTTGTTAAAAAAAAACAATGGGATTCCAAAGGAAAATAATCCCAAATCTCCCAGAATAAACCAATTCCCCCCCCTAGTTTTGAAGGACTTTCTTTCCCCCCACAGCCTGAAGGCCTGGATTCATCAGCAGCCTCGCAGCCGGAGCCTGGGCCTGCTCTGTATCCTTCAGGTTGGCAAATTCAGCCTCACCCATGGTTCCTATGTGCCCCCAATAAACTGACCCACAAGTGGCAAAGACCCTAATGCTCTTCAGGAACAAACTGGTTTCTTCAGGTTTTTCTTGGTTTCTCACTATTTGCACCTGTTTTCTCATTCTAATTGTGTGTGTGTGTGTGTGTGTGTGTGTGTGTGTGTGTGTGTCTACAAATCATTTCCCTTAAAAACAAAATTTGTTACGGGAATTTTAAGGAATCTCTCCCCCGTTATTAGGAATATGTAAGTTGCGTGGCAACTGGTAAATGAGACTGCACTGTTCCAAGTAGGTGAGGTGAGTTTTTTCCTTTCCCCATTTCACAGCCAGTTTGCTCAACAAAGACCAAGGCTTCTGCTGGTTCTGTTTATTTTCAAGGTGTGAAAAGGACATCGATGAGTGTGCCTCTGATCCCTGCTTCAATGGAGGTCTGTGCCAGGACCGGGTCAACAAGTTCCAGTGCCTCTGTGATGTCGCCTTTGCTGGTGAACGCTGTGAGGTAGATGTGAGTGGACTCTCCTTTTACATCTCTCTCTTACTCTGGCAGAATCTCTTTCAGCTTCTTTCTTACCTCATTCTGCGCATGAATGATGAGGCAGTTATTGAGTGGGGTGAACCGGAAGATTATTAACATTCATTTGGACATTCCCAAATTTAAAAGCCGTTGAATTTCAAGAAATGCCTTGACTTGTTTTAGATTCTGAAAAAGAAAATAAAAAACTAACTACCTTGAAAATCAAAATAAATTCAAGGGCTAATTAAGCGATCACGAGCATAATATGAGAATAGCAAGTATTTACCTATTTCAGCTATACATGTAAAAATTTTTCTTTTTTTAAAGTTTATTTTATTCATTTTGAGAGAGAGAGAGAGTGTTGGGAAGGGAGGGGCAGAGAGAAAGGGAGAGAGAGAATCCCAAGCAGGCTCTGCGCTGTCAGTGTAGAGCCTAACTCAGGGCTTGAACCCATAAATTGTGAGATCATGACCTGAGCCAAAACCAAGAGTTGGGCTCTTAACTGACTGGGCCACCCAGGCGCCCCAAAAATATTGTTCTTAACATAACCAGAAACATCTCATCATTGAGTGTACTCAGTAAGATACGTTATCATTCTGAGTGCTTCCATATGTGAATGACCACTATGCTAAGATCACATTTTCTCCCCCATTCCACTGCTGTGTGGACTTCTGTAATGTTAGTTGCCTCATTCACCCTGATCCTAAGTCATTTATATTCTTTCATTCCCATCTATTATTCATGACCTGACAGTTTTAAAATTACCGATTAAACTGTTTTTCATACCCGTCTATGTTTTAATATGTTGTTATTCAAATACTGCTTCGGATGCTGTGTCTCCCTCTCTCTCTCTCTGCCCCCTCCCCCACTCACTCCCTGCCTCTCTCCCTCTGAAAAATAAACATGAAAAAAAAATTTTTTTAATGAAATGTTGCCAACCCTCTGGTAAGTTAAAAAAAATATATATGTATATATATATATATTTGTATATGTATATATATATATACATATATATACATACATATATATACACATGTGTATGTATATATATATATGTATGTATATATGTACATATATATATATATACATATACATATATATAAAGAGAAAGAAGGAAATCACACGAAATCCCTAAAATATAGAAATAAAATTTTCTGGTATAATTGGTATCAAAACTCAAGTGATAGCTCACCAGTATGATTTCTGATTCCCCAAAACCTCTCCTCCAATAGAATGACGCATAAGCACTATTTCCATTTCTTTTTCCTACAATACTTTCTATTCAAATAGAGTAACTTTCTGCTAATTGCTTATAAATCTATGAGCTTGCTGACATTTCTATCAAATGGACTGACTCGAATTGTTTTTCAAGGCATATTTAATTTTAAAAAGTACTATCGTATATCCATACACCAAAAATATATATTATAAAACTTGATTTCTTGGAGGCATGTTTTTCTAAAATTTACAAGTAAATGCGTCATCTTTGAGTATCTTTCTGAAAAAATAATAAAAGCATATGGAAGGTGTGGAAAGTACCTTCCATAATTAGAATATATTTGGCATTATGTTTTGTAAATATATACCTGAAATGATGGATCTACTAAGACTACTAAGTTAGTAAATTAACTAATGAGATATGCAAACATTATTTATTTATTAGCTTTCATAGAGTAAATAAAATAGTAATTTAGAAAATGCTTTATTTGATATTTTTAATTGCTTCCACTGGCATGTTAGCATTTCTGCTAAATATCTTTGTATGGATGTCCCCTTCCAAAGGAGACATTGTGTTCATTTAAAGGGAAAGTGGTTTGACCCTATGAATTAATTTAGAAAGTGACTACAGTAACAGTGACCGGACAAATATAATTGTATAAATGTGTCTATGTCTTTAGGAGCTGCCCTGGTTTGAAAACATGAGGGTGATTTAGCCATCGGGTGATAGCCAATACTCATTTATTCCCAATTGTTTTTTTTTTAAAAAGTTGTTTTTCTGTGGAAATGACCAAGGAAAACCTAAATATAGTACTCAAAACAAATCAAAACAAAAAGACAAAATGGTATACTCTGAAAGCAAATGAGATGTGTTCAATTTTATTTTTCAATAGCAATATAAGGTTTTATGCAGAAAATCCCTATCCTGTAGAATACTGGCAGTCATTTCAAACTAGAAGCAACTTATTTTGAAGTTTTTCCTTAATCCCTATGCCTTTCCCTCACATTCAGGCAGCATGCAGACTGCTGTCTCAGATGGATCTGTTCCAAAGTTAGACTTTGTGACAAGAGACTTGGGGAAAACCTTCATCAATATTTGCATTCCCAAATATTTGAAGTAAACATAAAGTAGATTATGGCCAAAACCCATACATACAGTTTTCACATTGACTCCTTTTGGACAATCCTGTAATTATGTACTTACAGGCCATTACAATGTGATTTGTTACTTTCCAAGTATATTTGAGTCATTCACAAACTCTTTGTAAAATTCTGATCTCTGTTGTCACTGTAACTGTCAATTGCTTTTCTGTTTTCCAAATGTCTTGTCATGAGATTTCTGACTTAAAACAAAAATACCTTCCTTTTTCTTGTTATTCTTTTGTGTTTTTAATTGCATTGTGTGTGATTATGGCTTTTACATATTTACACAGAAAAATAAAACTGGTTCCTGTATCTCCACTTCTCATCCTCTGACAACTGTCTTCATTTTCCTTGACTGTGTCTTGCATGCAAAGATGTCCACAAGCCAGGCATGCGCATATGTGTGTTTGTGTGTGCGCACACGCGCGCATGCGCACACACACACACACACACACACACACACATCACGTAATGAACACAGAATTGAGGTTTCCTCCCCCACACGTGTCCCTGCAAGTAAATACCTTAAGCCATCAAAATCAAGGTCCCATGTACTTTCCCTGTCTGGTTAGTATTCCTCTAGTTGACATTCTAGAATTGATCATATCCCTACTTATTTTTACTATTGGTTTACTTTGCCCCCATAGTAGACTTGGTTCAACCTGGGTCCCAGGAGGGGCTATCTCACCTAAATGATAGAAATTCACACAAACTCCTCTACAACAAGTTTCTGAAACAGAACCTGTATTTAGTTGAATACCAGATAATTTCTTTTTGCTTATTTTTAAGATTTGATATCGGAACTAAACAAGGCTCTGTCTCTGTTTTTGGCCGTGCCTCTTCCTTCTTTGTGTGTGTGTGTGCCTGAAGAATGGTTTTTATTACCCCTCCTTTTTAGGGTGTAGGGAAGTAGGGAAAATAGGAACGTTTGCAGAAATTAGCATTTTGGCAACATGAAGAAATAATTAAATTCAGGTAACACTGAGGACAATCAAAATCTCCCACCTTCCAAAATCTTCACCAAATTGTGTTTAAAGATCCTTTTGCCATTTCTGAGTTTTAAAATCGAAGTTATTCAGCTTAATTTTGCAGAACGAAAATGGAGTCTTTTTTGGAAATGGTGAGACATAAAACTTGAGTTTAGTGATGTAGATGGGAAACCAGTGAAGAAAACAAATCTGTGTTGTTCAACTACAAAAATTACTACTAATATGGACTATTTCACTTCTCTATTTTTTTAATCGATGCAACAATAACTTAACAAATACCTCCCATGTGTAATGCTCTGGATTAGGTACTGAGAATACACGTGTAAATTAGACACAGTGCTTGCTCACAACAAATTGAAGGTCTGGTTGAGCTTGTGGACAAACAGTGAAGGAGAGTTCCTGCATCAGCGTTGGGCTGAAACTAAGCACCAGCTGTAAAGGAGCACTTAGGAGGGGCTTTTTTGCCCAGTCTTAAAGGTGGATGTGGAAGGTCAAAGAAAGCCTAAAACCTAAGCTGGGATTCAAAGGTAAACAAGTGTCAAGGTGTGGCAGGAGGGATGGAACAGTAGAGACTTGTTTCTGGCAGAGGGGGCTGCAGAGGGCGTAGGGTGGCTGGAGCCTGAAGTGCAGTGGGAACACAGTAAAACCGAGGCTGTAGAAGAAGTGAGTCCTTGGAAGTCAAATCACTCACCGTGGCATTTCTCTAAAATTAATGGGGAGTCCTTAATGGGGTTCGATCAGAAAAGTAGCATGATCATACTTGCACTTTAGAAACATCAGCCGGGCTTCTGTGTAGATGAGTTAAAAGAAATGCAAGACTGGGCCCAAAAAGACACATTTAGGAGGCTGTTACAGTAAACACAAAGGCAATGTAGAAGAGGGGTAAATTAACAAAATTTGAATCTATAAGACCTACCTCATGATTGTTCGGAGAAGGTGTAGTTCTGAGGGGATACTCCAGTTAAATTTTGTGAATATTATTTAAAAATATTTGTTGACTTAAGGGACCCCTGGGTGGCTCAGTCAGTTAAGTGTCTGTCTTTGGCCCAAGTTATGATCTCATGGTTCGTGGATTCGAGCCCCGCATCGGGCTCTGTGCTGACAGCGCAGAGCCTGGAGCCTGCTTCGGATTCTGTGTCCTTCCCTCTCTGCCCCTCCCCCACTTACACTCTGTCTCTCTTTCTGTCTCAAAAATAAATACACTTTTTAAAAAAATAAAAAAGTAAAAATATTTGTTAATTTAATAAATGAACATGTATAAGGTTCAGTGGGATATCCAAGTACAGTTATTAATCAGTGTGAATATTCCAGTCTGGAGTTCAAGAGATATAGCTGAGTTGGGTGTATAAATTTGGGAGTCATATTATAGATCTGTTGACCTTTTGTATTCCATTCTTCATATCTATAATGCACTTGCATTTTTTTCTTAGTATTTTTTCCAGTTTTACTGAGATATAAATGACATAGAACATGTGTAAGTTTAGAATGTGCAAGTTGCCAATTTGACACACTTACATGTTGCAAAATAACTACCACCATAGCCTTTGCTAACACCTCCATCTCATCACATAATTACCATTTCTTTCTTTTGTGTGTTTGTGTGTGTGTGTGTGTGGTGAGAACATTTACCATCTATTAGCAACTTTTTAAAGTTTATTTATGTATTTTGAGAGAGAGAGCTTATGTGTGCGCAGGGAAGGGACAGAGAGAAGGGGGGGGAGAGAGAGAGAGAGAGAGAGAGAGAGTCCCAAACAGGCTCTGCGCTGTCAGCACAGAGCCCCATGAGGGGCTGGATCCCGCAAACCATGAGACTATGACCTGAGCCAAAATCAAGAGTCGGACACTTAACTGACAGAGCCACCCAGATGCCCCTCTTAGCAACTTTTAAGTATGCAGTACAGTAGTATTATGCACTATTAGATGCCATGCTGAATATTAGATTCCCAGAAGTCACTCATCGTATAACTGAAAGTTTGTACCCTTTGACCAGCATCTCCCCATTCCTCACCCTCAGCACCTAGCCACCATTCTACTCTCTGCTTCTATGTTTTGTTCGGTGTTTTTAGATTGTACATACTAGTGGGATCATACAGCACTTTTTATTTTTTGTCTGACTTATTTCACTTAGCCCAATACCCTCAAGATCCAAATGGCAGGATTTAATTATTTCTTGTGTGGAATAGTGTTCTATTACACTTACATACCAGATCTTCTTTATTCATTCATCTGTTAGTAAACATATAGGTTGTTTTCATACCTTGGCTATTGCAAATAATTCTGCAATAAACATGGGAGTGCAGCTATGTCTTTGAGATAAGGGTTTCATTTCCTTTGGATATATATACCCAGAAATGGAATAGCTGAATCATACGGTAGTTCTATTTTTAATTTTTTAAAGAATCTCCATACTAGTTTCCATAGTGTCTGCACCAATGTACATTCCCACCAGCATGCATCAGGGTCACCCTTTCTCTACCTCCTCCCCAACACTTGTTATGTCTTGTCTTTTTGATGACAGCCATTGTGACGGGTGACATTGTCACTATAGTTTTGATTTATATTTCCATGATGATTAGTGATGTTGAACACCTTTTCATGTGCCTGTTAGCCATCGATGTGTCTTCTTTGGGAAAATGTCCATTCTGTTTCTCTGCCCATTTTTAACTCAGATCAGGGGTATTTTGCCATTGAGTTGTGTGAGTTCTTTATACATTTTGGATATTAACCCCCAATCAGATATGATTTGCAACTATTCTCTTCCATTCCATAGGTTGACTTTCATTTCATGGGTGGTTTCTTTTGCTTTGTGGAAGCTTTTTAGCTTCATGTAGTCCCACTTGAATACTTTTGCTTTTATTGCCTTTACTTTTGGTATCAAATCCAAAAATATCATTGCCAAAACCAATATCAAGGAACTTACACCATAAGTTTTTGTCAAGGAATTTCACAGTGTCAGGTCTTACACTCAAGTCTTGATCCATTTCGAGTTGATTTTTCTATATGGTGTGTGAAAGGAATCCAGTTTTATACTTTGGTGTGTGGCTATCCAGTTTTCCCGACACCATTTATTGAAAAAATAATCCTTATTTTTGGCTTCTTTGTCAGAAATTAATTGGCCATAGAAGGGTGGATTTATTTCTGGGCCCTGGATTCTTTTTCATGTGTCTATGTGTCTGTTTTTATGCCAAGCCCATCGTGTTTGACATCAGGAAGTATGCCTCCTCCAGCTTTGTTCTCTCTTCTCAAGATTGCTTTGGCTGTTCAGGGTCTTTTGTGGTTCCATATAAACTTTAGGATTGTTTGTTCTATTTCTACGAAAAATGCCATTGAAATTTTGATAGCGATTGCATTGAATCTGTAGATTGCTTTAGGCTTGACATTTGAACAAAATAAATTCTCCCAATTCATGAGCACAGAATATCTTCCCATTATTTGTATCTTCTTCACTTTTTTTCATTCATATTTCATAGTGTTTAGTGTACAGGTCTTTTACCTCCTTGGTTAAATTTATCCCTAAGTGTTTTATTACTTTTGATATTATTGTAAATAGGATTATTTGTTAATTTCGGATAGTTTGTTATTGGTGTATAGAAGCACAGCTGTTTTTTGTATGTTGTAAACCCCTAGAAGTAAACATAAGGAAAGAGTTTTATGATATTGGTCTTGGCAATGATTTCATGGGTATGGCACCAAAAGTACAGATAACAAAAGCAAGAATAGATATCTAGAACTACCTCAAACTTCATATTTTCTGCACAGCAAAAGAAACAATCAATTGAGTGCCTTTATCTTTCAGTCTGCTAATGTGATGTATTACACCGGTTATCCATTTAGAGAGCCCAGTTCATGCTTGATCTCACCAATCATGAAATCATGATCTAAGCCGAAATCAAGAGTTGGACACTTAAAATGACTGAGCCACCCAGGCGTCCATACATCCTACATTGATTAATTTTTATATGTTGAACTGTCCTTGCATCCCAAGGGTAAGTCCCACTGGATCGTGGTATATAATCCTCTCAGTATGCTATTAATTTTCTTTTCTAGTATTTTTCTAAGATTTTTGCATCTATGTTCATCAAGGATATTGGCCTATGGTTCTCTTTTCTTGGGATGTCTTTGGCTTTTGTGTCAGGGTAATGTTGACCTTATAAAACGAGTTTGGATATTTGTCTCCACTTCAATTTTTTTTGAAATGTTTGAGAAGGATTGCAGTTAATTTTTCTTTAAACGTTTGTTAGAATACATATGTTTTCACTCTTATGTGGATCCTGAGAAACCTAACAGAAGACCATGGGGGAGGGGAAGGAAAAAAAAAGTTAGAGAGGGAGGGAGCCAAACCATAAGAGACTCTTAAAAACTGAGAATAAACTAAGGGTTGATGGGGGGTGAGAGGGAGAGGAAAGTGGGTGACAGGCATTGAGGAGGGCGCCTGTTGGGATGCGCACTGGGTGTTGTATGGAAACCAATTTGACAATAAATTTCATATTAAAAAAAAATGTTTGGTAGAATTTACCAGGGAGGCCATCTGGTCCTGGGCTTTCTTTGTTGGGAGGTTAAGTTACCACATTTCTACCACCCCAATAATTGTTGTGAAAGGTAGAAAAGGAATAGATGATACTGTTGAAATTGTTAATAATGAGACGCACTTGCACAGCTTTCAATTTTAGAGGCTCTCATATTTGTAAGTCCAGTTTCTCCCCCTCATGATAACTCTGAGAGGCATTATTATCTTTACTTTAAAGATAAATGAATAGAGATTTAAAGTGGTCACCTGAATTTGTCTGGACCAAGTATCCGAGAAGCATCAGAACTAGGGTGTATCCACACCATTTGTTTCCAAGTCTAATGCCAAAGAAAGGCTTGAGGTCTCTGAGTGAGGAGCCAAGAAAGGGATGTTGAGGCAATTAGCAGGAATTTCCCTGTTATTGTGGTCCAAACTGGTCAAAAAAAATATGTTAGCCGTCATCAAGAATGGTTTGGAAAACCAAGTAACAACTCCTTTCCAATACAACCCTAAATTTGTGGTGCCTATAGCTTGTTGCCACATCTCTCGAAGGAACTGTCACAAATAGAGACGATAGCGAGAATAACTAGAATACCTGGAGAGAGAAGATTTGAGGAGCGAGCAGACATGTCTAATCGTTAAAGTTAATCTTTATCTCGGCTAAGTGAAGGGTCTGAACATACGTGCAAACTGATGGAGGGCCTGACTGAAGGAACCTGTTCAAAAAGTCCCAGAATTCCGGGGTGGGAAGTATTCATTGAGACCTTGTAAGTCTAGCAAGTAATAGGAAATTCCCCTTCACACTACAAAATTTATAGAACTCATTAAACTAAGAGAGGAAAGCAGAAAGTAAAAATAAACTCAGCAGGGATTTGGAGTCATTTGTGAATGACAGAGTCACAGATGGTTTCTGAGAGGGTGAGAGCCGTGCTTGATCATAAAGGCTGATGTCAAGGATGATGCCAACTGGCCCACATCCTCAGGCTTCTGTAAGAACAGAGCACTGGCCAGTGGCACGGGAGGCTTCCTCTCTCTGGCAGTTTCTTTGTGCTCTCAATTTGGCCTTCAGGAAAGAGGTACCCAGAACGACATTCTCTACAAATTATTATTTTAAAAAGCACTGTCACTTATCGCTGAGTTTCCACTAATTAGCATTCAGGAAGGAGTAAATATAGCATTAACATAAAAAACGGTTCTGGAATGTTATTTTGATGTATTTCAATCACTGAAATCAGGTCTGATTCAGTTCACTCATCTGTTTTCCTTTCATCTTTTCACACATTATTAAGACTTCTGCTTCACCAAGTATAATTAATGCTCTTCATTTCTTAATGTGAGGTCATCACCACTAGCTTCACAGAATTCATGTAACATAGACTTTCACCTTCAGCGCACATTTCTTCATGTGTCCAAAATAAAACAGAAACAGGTGATGGAGAGTGGGGCTCCGGGATGAGAGGTACAACTGGATTGGTTGGTGTTAAGCCACAGACAACTGCGAGAAACAACCAGGCTGAAGTTTGTCACCGAATTGACTAGCTAACCAAATCAAACAGCTTTTTTAGGTACCTGTCAAATTAATCTCATCATCTTTTAAATCTCCCTGATGGGATCACTGCATTGCTATAATACTGGACTTTGTGGAAATTGGTGTTTAAAACATTTATTTATCCATTTGTCCACTATTTATCAAGAATCTGCTCTAGGCAAGGCTCTGAGCTGAGCATAGGGAGCAACCAAAATGTACACAAAAGTTGTGTTCTTGCTCTCCAAGAGCTTAGGCAGGAGAACTGACTTCCGTGTGTAGCCCCACCCATAGAGTTTTATAATTTTGTAGATCATGAACATACTTGACATGTTCCTTTAATGATGTATGTTGGTTATGACAAGGGTGACTGCATTATTTATTATTTGACTGGAGTATTATGAGAGTGAAAGCAAGAACTATTAATAATCATGCTGGGACAACAACCTAAACTGATATTGTTCTGTGCAAACTGAGTTATATCCTAGTTATTGCCCAATGGGGAATGCATTATGTTTCACTGGATACATTTCCATTCTCTTCAAAATGTAGTTGAAATTTATGATAGGTAATTTCAGAAATTACGTGTACATGATACAACCAATTAGTTGGCCAAGTGACTCAAAGCAAACAATGAAGTCAATTGCATCTTGTTAGTTATCATTTTCTTGAATATTCTCCATTGTTCTATACTCAAGAAGAACTCTGGCATTGGCTCGATATATTAAGAAAAGAGTGGGGCGCCTGGGTGGCTCAGTCAGTTGAGCGTCCTTGGCTCAGGTCATGATCTCGTGGTTTGTAAGTTTGAGCCCTGCGTCGGGCTCTGTGCTGACAGCTCAGAACCTGCAACGGATTCTGTGTCTCCCTCTCTCTGCCCCTCCCAGCTCACGCTCTGTCTCAAAAATAAACATTAAAAAAAGTTAAAAAAAAAAAAAAAAAGAGTAGTGATCAACCAAACTGAAAATTTCTGGTATGCAATTGAATACCATGCTGTTGTCTAGTTGAACGTGGCACAAATTTAATTTTTCCTATTTTTTCATTTTCATTAATGGGGCGTGTATATTCTTATATAATATGGCTTTTCTTCTTGAATGACTTATATTGTCATTAGGAAATGAGACTTCGGCTCATTGAATCCATTGCTGATCTTTTTTGTAAGACTAAATGGAATGACTTGTAGAAAACTAGGTACACTCTGGGGAATTTAATATATGAAGAAATTTAAATATCAAGATAACTGAGTTAAAATTAGTAATTTTTTAATATATTATTTCTACTTAAAACTTTCATGACTCATAATATATATTTATGGATATATGCAGATTATTTTCTTAACTTTCATGAAGACAAGAAGAATTCTTTATTTCTAAAGGGCATAAAGTTATCTTTTACTCACAGTGATAATTTCTGAATCACAGAGTGTTTCATGTAAACTGTAGAAATCTATCAGAAACTAATCACATACAGAAAAGAAGCAATATATTAAATACAACTCATCCAAAAACAAATAGGCTATTTACAGTAAAGTATATTTGATCATTTGGAAAGCACATTCATGATTGTCTCATTGTCTCCCTGAGTGTAATTTAGTTCCACATGTGGCTCTGAATATATATTCCTTATACCCATTTCCTGTAATATTTCTTTGATAATCCTATGCAGATAGCAAGATTATGTTGTAAAAGAAAACCGAGGTACCAGTATATTTGTTATTCAAAGTTGCAAAATACATCTTAATGCCTGATAAATGACTGAAATCACTAGTTGATATCTAACAGGAAAAATTACATTTTTTTAATTAAAAAAATTTTTAATGTTTATTTTGAGAGAGAGAGAGAGAGACAGAGTGTGAACGAGGGAGGGACAGAGAGAGAGGGAGACACAGAACTCAAAGCAGGCTCCAGGCTCTGAGCTGTCAGCACAGACCCCGATGTGGAGCCCGAACCCATGAACTGGGAAATCATGACCTGAGCCAAAGTCAGATGCTTAACCAACTGAGCCACCCAAGTGCCCCAAAAGTTATGTTTTAAAACTAAAATGTTTCTTTGAATTTTTTAACAGCCAGCACCATGTTATATATATAATAGATACTAAATAAATATTCACTAACTTACCGATATAATGAGCAAAGTGCTTTTGAGGTAAGTTCAAAGTGGCAATTTCTCACTTAGAGAATTGTGTGTGTGGGTATATATTCAACCTCTCCCATAGTTATTGAAATTAATGAAAGTGATAGTACATGGTACATACAGAAAGTTGGCCCATTTTTTCCAACCAATTTTGCAAAATGAAAAAGGCAAGTCTTGGTCATTAGTAAGAACTTTGGTAATGAGATTGTCTTAAGGATAAGTGAGCCACACTCTCCATTAGGGGAACATTTCCATCCAAGAATCAAATGCGCAGAAGCCCTATTATTTATGCTGAAGTGGAATTTGATACAGATCGCCCCTATCCTGAGCCAATCCCAGAGGAAGTTTTTTTTTTAAATTTTTTTTTAACGTTTATTTGTTTTTGAGACAGAGAGAGACAGAGCACGTATGGGGGAGGGTCAGAGAGAGGGAGACACAGAATCTGAAACAGTGTGCTGAGCTGCCAGCACAGAGCCCGACGCGGGACTCGAACTCACAGGCCGCGAGATCATGACCTGAGCTGAAGTCGGCCGCTCAACCGACTGAGCCACCCAGGCGCCCCGAGGAAGTTTAGATCCATAAAGACACGGGCTCACACCTGTAACATAATCATCTGGACACCCAAGGACGCTCTCAGAGCAGCCCGCAGGGATATATTTAATTTGACTTCCTTTTTGCATTTAGAAGAGCATTACATTCTATCAGATGGACAGAGCCCCTCAAGATCTAAGCGACTGAGAAGAGAAGCATCATTTCGCTTCAAAGATAGATGCAGTTGAATTATTAAAATCATGTCCTGTTAATTCATCTTCTCTAAAGCAAGTAAGAGCCCACCACTGTTGGAATTTTGAAAAAATGACATTTTATTTATTTTCCTTAAGTTTATTAAGAGAGAGAAGAAGAGGAGGGGGACGCAAGGAGAGAGGAAGAGAGAGAGAATCCTAAGTAAGCAGCTCAGCACTGTCAACATGAAGCCTGATGCGGGGCTCAAACTCACATACCCATGAGATCGTGACCTGAGCTGAAATCCAGAGTCACGTGCTTCGCCGACTGAGCCGTTCAGAAGCCCCGAAAAAAAGACATTTTAAAGGATATGTTGCTCATTTCTTTTGGAGCCTTAAATCCTTATTTCATTCCTCTTTGCCTGGTCAAATGTATATGTTCTGAAAACTCGCCAGGGAAGCATTCCTTGCTTCTCTCCCCTACCCAGTCAGTGCTGGGAGTGTCTTCATGTTTCTACACCATGCTAAGTACACCTCTATCATAACGCTTCATACTTGTGGAGGGCTCACTCTGAGCCAGGCATTATGCTAAAGTCATTACACACATTGTCTTCTTTATCATTCACAAAGTCCCCTTAGGAAATCGTATTTTCCATGTTACTGACGAGAGCACAGAGTCAGGGAGCGGTCAAGCACGTTTCCCAAGAATATCCAGTTCAGAAGTTGAAGGACATGAATTCACATTGGTGGGGTATGTGTACCTCTGACCAGTAAGCAATACGGCAAAAGTCTTTATTTACTTGTCACCTTGTCCTCCATCCTGGGAGCTACAGAAAGGTGGACAGAATGTCTCGTTTAACTTTGTAATTTCAGTGCCTGATAGAGCAGATGCTTCAGTATTTACTGAAGGAGTAAATGGATGGATGAACGGTATGTAGTGTGCACAAACAGAGAAACTCTGGTGTTGCCAGAGGTGGGGAGAAAAGAAGTTTCACACAGAAGATATATGATCCTCAGGGGCTCCTCGGTGGCTCAGTCAGTTAAGCCTCCAACTCTTGATATCGTCACAGGATGTGATCTTGCTCTTGTGAGATCCAGCCCTGAGCCAGGCTCAGCGTGGAGCTTGCTTGGGATTCTCTCTCTCCCTCTCTCTCTCTCTCTCTCTCTGCCCCTTTCCTGTTCGTTTCCCCCCCCCCCCCAAAATAAATAAATAAACATTAAAAAAGTATACATGATCCAAGTCTTAAAGAATAAGCAGCAATTTTCTTGGCAAAACAAAACACACATTTTCCCTTGATGTGTTTTTGTGGTGTTTTGTTTTGTTTGATTGTTTGTTACCAAATTGTTAATTATATTGATTTTCACTGAAGAAATTAAGTCACAGATAAAGTCGTGTGCCTGTTAGCAAAGAGAGCTCCGAATGCCCAGGTTCTTATTCCTACTATAAATATTACAGTACGTATATAATTGTCCACTGCTTTGGTTGATTATTCGTTCTTTACACAACTGAGTTTTTATATTTGAAAAGGAAACCTGGAAAATCACTGTCAGGACATATACTTCCATAGGGACCAGTGAGCAAGGCTTGGAGATAGGAAAGATGGGAGGAAATTGATGGCACTGGCCCCAAAAAGATAATCAACATCACCCAGATTGTTGAAGAGGCCCTAAGCAATGAGAGGCGAAAATATGCTTAGGAAAAATAGGTGATGCCAGGAGAAAAAGGAGGATCCAGGAAAGAGCTAGAAGAATTTATAAGTAGAAAGAGCCCTGCGGCAGCCACAGGAGCATAGGGAGGTAGACAGAATTAAATGGTATTTTCCCCAAGAGCAGCATCAATGAGACCAAAACGTACCTTTTTTTTTTTTTTTTTTTTTTTTTTTTTTTTTATAAAACCACTTGTCAGAAAAGCCTTACAGCGGCTCCTGGGTGGCTCAGTCGGTTGAGCAGCCAACTTCGGCTCAGGTCACGATCTTGAGGTCCGTGAGTTTGAGCCCCGCGTCGGGCTCTGTGCTGACTGCTCAGAGCCTGGAGCCTGTTTCACATTCTGTGTCTCCCTCTCTCTCTGACCCTCCCCCGCTCAAGCTCTGTCTCTCTCTGTCTCAAAAATAAATAAACGTTAAAAAAAAAATTAAAAAAAAAAAAGAAAAGCCTTACAAAGACATCTCCAAATGTTCTCCCTTTTCGAAATTCAATCGAGCCTGAAGGATTTGTGCTGTCCACTCCCACCTCCTCCTTGCCAATTCACCCTCTTGCTAAGCCACCTTCCCTGCAATAACTGTCCTGTGGGATGAGCCCACATTCTGGGCCTCTCCACAGGAAATGCAGTGTTCGGTCTTCACAAGTCCCATGGTGGTGCCTAGAGCTGCCTGAGTCAACGCCTTCCACCCATCCCCTGCAACTGTAAGAAGGAGAATATCTTCCCAAAGTAACCACTCCGCCCACACATTTGTTTCAACAACGTGTCTGACAATGGGTAGGGCACAGGGAGAGAGGGCCAGAGCAGGGAATCAGGTCAATGTAATATATAATCCCAACTGTAATCATTTCAAGGAAACTACAATCTAGTTTCAGAGGGAAAAATAAGACATAGTGGAGACCATTAATCCCTAATGTCGTTCCTGAGTGAAAAGCACAGTAGGAATTCACATAATTTTGGTGACTATGAGCTGTTATAAGAGGGGAAGTTTTCCTGGAACATATGGGAATGAAGAGAGCCCATGAAATATGGGACAGATTATTTGGAGGACAGAAAATGGGAGAGCATTCAAGAGAGACAAAGGTCATGAGTAAAGATGTGCTAGTGGGAAAAAGCTTGGATTACATGAAGTACAGAGAGTAGAACAGGGAGACAGTGCTGGGAAATAATGGGATATAAAACTGGATGAATGAAGGGTAGGGCTAGATTGTAGATTAAATCACCCAGGTGTCTGCTAAAATCCAGCCAGAAAAGGAAGAGTCATCCCATAATCCTGTGAGTTCGGCCTGCACCATGGTTTCCTCTGAGCTATTTCCTATCATTTGGGATTGCATGTGAGTCGGCACTCACCTTCTCACCAGAAGGGACCTTGCACCATAAAAAAAAGCAGCTTTCTTCAGTGATGGTTTTACTTAATTAATGAAAGCTTTCCCCTAAGAAAGCTCTCTTAGACTTACTCTTCCCTATTGGATACGAATTATTCCTTGTTCTAGAAATTCTTTTTTCTTTATAATGCTGTACAGACAGGGAGTTTTCCTTGAGCAGATTTTGGGGGGCAGTGGTGGAGGTTGTTTTTTCAAACTAGTTTATAAAAAGACAGATATGCTTTAGCCCAATTTTGTGTTTCTGCTTATTAAAAGTTTTCTGTAGGCATAGTTTTTTTCCTAAGTCTTGCTTTAAAGCGCCTTTTTTTCCTCCCAACTTCATTTGAATCTTCTAAAGTTCTTATTTATTAATTGAGGATTTTCAGGCCTGTGATGTTTTGGT
Source organism: Panthera leo (assembly GCF_018350215.1). Classification (NCBI taxonomy): domain Eukaryota; kingdom Metazoa; phylum Chordata; class Mammalia; order Carnivora; family Felidae; genus Panthera; species Panthera leo. Next base: position 36,764,352 of record NC_056696.1, read on the forward strand.
CTGAGGAGGTTCAAGTATAATCAGATTAAGTCTCCCTTCACTGAAAATGGAGCCGATTCCCTAGTCCAACAGCACTGAAAAGGAGTCTTTGGGGCAATATATTGATGCTGTTATTTTTTTCATTGTCCTTAAGTATATAAAATCAAGAAATACATTTACTCACCTAAAGCACTGCCTCACTGAGCAGATCCACAGAAGATGCACGCTATACCTAGCAGTAGGTGGACTGAACATTTTTGCGACTAAGGCAATCCATTTTTAAAGGTAAGGAAGCCGGAAGACTGAAAGTGACCCATTCACTGCCCACGGGGAGTCAGCAGCCGAGTGCACGGGAAACCCCCTGCTCAGGCCTCAGGTGACCAGGATTCTTCTGCTACCTGTTGTGCCTTCTCTCAGAGTGACCAAAAGTACCCAGCGCGCGATGCCTCATTGAATCCTAACCACTGGTAGTGGTGTAATTTCCAATTCACAGATACAAAAACTAAGGCCTAAACAAATTAATGAATCATTAACTAAAGAGGAGTCATGCAGTTTCCTAAACCCAAAGCCTCATCTTTCTCTCTAATACACAATCTTATTTCCTTTCCTAATCTATAAAATCTAAACACTTAAGAGACCTTTTTCGAGCAGACTGCCCTACCTGAAAATTTTAGAAATGTTAATATTTCTTAATCATAAAATGAGTGTTAAAATAAGGACCATTACAAATGATTTACAAACACACAAGTTTTTCATGAAACCAGTTATACCCAGGGAACTCTGTGGAATCTTTTGAAGAATAGTTCTTGGGGAGCAAATGAGGAAAGAGACTATAAATCTGCTCTGTGCCCCCAGTAGGATCCGGTATCTATTTATTTTTGCCATTAAGTCCTGTGGATGCTAAAGATATTAACAGCTGGCAGTATGTAAATTATACTAATTTGCTGCTTCTTGAGGTGAAAGGTTGTGTGCATTTGGGCCAATATAGCTCCATTGCCACTTAATCACCATTATAAATGCTCTTGAATTACAGAAACCAACATAAGCACCTTGAATTAAATATTTATTTGCAAACTTTAAGTAATAGCAGAGAGCTTCACATTCAACCTGGTGGGGTGAGCTGAAGAGGTACAGGTTCTGTAGAACTGTGTCTAATTTGTCCTCTGCCTTGAGACAGAAATGGTGGTGTATTTCACAGAATCCCTGCCATGGCTGGGGACTACAGGCCACTGCTCCTTGGAGCGAGAAAATGTGCACCTTTGTAAAGAGGCATTCTGCCATGTGAAGAACCCGGATGCATTATGAGAACCATGAAGGTGCATATACATGAGGGCAAAACGTCTGAGTGGCTACCTGTTAGGAGAAAATACTCTGTGAGAGAAGCGTAGGCTGTGTGTTGCATACTGACTTACAGAACGCAGTTGACCAGAGCAGGACATCCCAAGGACACCAGCCTTGGTTCAATTCTCTTTTAAGGATTTGTTCACTGATTTATTCATTCCCGGGAACACAGATTGGAATCAGAATCACAAGTTGCTACTACCATTTTAGTTCCAAGCGTGAGCCAGATTGGGCTTAATGCATGGATCTAGATAGAGCTCTCCTCTCTGCCTGGCGAATATACCGATTATCACCTGGATAGATCACGAGCCGCTCATCGTTTGTGTTGAGGGGTCTGTTTTTGCATTTGTTTTGCATTCGTGTCACATTTATTTATTTTATACCATTTAATTTATCGGGTTGGCTCAAAAAAATTTGAGCACATATGATATGTCATGACCCTTGAAGTTGACAGAGGAGAGAAAGACAATATATTCTGTTTGCATATACTTTTCCAAATATAGAACGGTATTGATCTTGAAATTATACATTAAAGCAGAAGTATAGTATGCCATGAATTGTAGACATCCATGGCAGAGAATATGCCAATTAGAATCTTTCTATCCAAAATAAAAGTGTGTTCTTACAAATAAAAGTAGTTAGATTTTGTAACATTTTATACATATACAACTCTGCCTTCCTTGATTTTCTAGTGATGGTGTTGGATAACCTTTTTGCATCAGACTTTTTATATGGGTGGTAATGTTGCCATTGCAATGAGACAGCTTAAGTGCATTTCAGGGACTAGTGTTTCACCATCTTCATCGACTGGCATTTATTGAATTCAGGGACTATAAATAATGCTTTATATATAGTGAAATATGTGGGCATGTTTTCATATAAATAATGTTGAGGCCATTTTTATATCTACAAAAAATAAGAACTCCCATAAAATAGTTTTGAAACTTAGTGTCTCAGAAGCAGTGTAAAAACAACTCTCCAGTTCTCCCATGCTTGTGGGAACCTTAAATCCTTAGGCAATGGGTGAAATGTGAAAGGTTCCCTTACTCTGCTGCTAAATGTTCCGCAGTGTCTTAAAAACATTATGGACTCCTTCATTCAGTCAGAGGCAAGGGGACCAACGTGTTTTGAGAACCAAGTATAAATGTTGTGGCATCCAGAAGGATTAGCTGCTTTTACTTGGAAGTTAGCAAATGGATGTATAATTTTTAATTATGCATAAATTTCAAACTTTCTATCAAAGTCAAATTGTGCTGATGTTAGTCAAACCTAATCTAGGCATTGATTCAAGAACCTGCTGATGGAGTTGAAAATACATGGAAACTTGTTAACAAGAAGTACAATTATCTACATCTCAGCAGATAATGCCGTGTAATATGCTGAGCTCAGGCAGCCCAGAGCCAATGAAGATCTTTTTCTTTTCCCAACCGTTAATATTTACAGTTGGAAGCAATACATGGCTGCAATCTAAGTGCTGCCCCTAAAAGGGAGTTGTTGGCTTGATACCTTGATTCCTGACCCTGTGAAGCACTGAAACAGCTACCTTCTTAATCATCGCCTGATAACATTGTGTTGGAACTGGAGGGTAGCACATGGCTGCTTTATACAAGCCGCAACCCTGGGAGATTTTCTGTATTGTTTTGTTAGTTTACTTCTTCATGGACATGCTGGGGTGTTAAAAGCATAGGACTGAGAGTTGTGAATTATGGGTCCTTTTCTTTGTTCTCCTGCTGATTTTTTCAGGGTCTGTGCAGGCACTGTTTATAGATACAGCTTACCTCCCAGACACCTACTGTGTGCTAGGCCCCTTCCTAGAGCTCACAAACAAAGTCCTCCACCTGTTGAGGCTTATTTTCACATGCAAAGTCTTCAAAGAAAAGCAAAATTAAACTTTGAAAAGCAGGGGCGCATGGCTGCTTATATATGCATTATACATAGTAAGAGACCTGGAAGATAAAATAACCATTATTATTCTACTCTCTGTGTGTAAATATGCCAACTAAAGGTACCACAGTGGAAATTGAGGGTAGATTGGAGGTTGCATCTGTACAGCACTCGACCTAGGATGCATCTGTGCATCCCTGAACAAGGTCTGACAGTTTGGATGCCAGATCCGCTGCTTGCTAGCTGTGTGACTTTGGACAAATTGCTTAAATCATCTTTTGAATGAGGGAAATCATCGGGGCACCTGGGTGGCTCAGTCGGTTGAGTGTCCGGCTTCGGTTCAGGTCATGATCCCATGGTTCGTGAGTTTGAGCCCCATGTCGGGCTCTGTGCTGACAGCTCAGAGCCTGGAGCCTGCTTCAGATTCTGCGTCTCCCTCTCTCTCTGCCCCTCCCCTGCTCATGCGTTGTCTCTCTCTCTCAGAAATAAACATTAAAAAATTTAAATAAGGGAAATCATCTCGGCATTGTTAGATTTCTGTGAAGATTTAAGATGAGATGCATGTAAAATGCCAGGAACATATTAAATCCTCTGATTTTAATTACTTTTCCTTCCCCCTCACCCTCCCCCCCCCTCCATGTACCACATTCTAGATCCCAAGTATTTTATAGGTAATCCCATTGTGGAAAATGAACTAGGTATCGAGAAGATCGATTGCTCGGGTGGAACGCACAAATAATCCAAGACCTGGTTGCTATCCACGCGGTAGAATTATGTATTTATTCTAGGTTCCTGGAACTAGGAAAAGAGCCCTAAAAAATAGTACCAAACAAATGTCAGTAAAAGATACAATGAAACCATTTGATAGAGGACCGACTTCTATGACCCACTTAAGAATAAAGACACCTTCTAACATGGAGGTGGCTTGTCTTCGGGTCTCCCACACGAGGAGGAGTGCTTGCTGAGTGGAGCTATGTTGTGACTCCTTTTCTCTTCCCCAACTTGTGGCTGCTCCTCCTCGTGTTGTTAAATCGCAGCAGATGGCTTCCTTTTACACCGGGCGCTGTCAGTGGAATGTAAATGCGTCTCCTTACAACACTGAAAATACCGAGGCTGTGTGTTTAATCTGTGCTGTGCAAGCAGAATGACCCAGAAAAGAACATGAGTACTGAGCACGTTTGGAGAATTGGCATCCGTTCTTGTAAACAGAATTGGGGAGGGTTCTTCAAGCCTAGTGACTAATCACGGTTTTCTTCCTGAGGCTCTTCACACAGTCACATCCCTGAGGACAACTAATCTAAATGGTAGATTGAATAGAAAAGTTACAGACCCAAGGGAAATATTTTTTTTTTTTTGTAAAGGGGGAGAGAAGTGCTATTCTGTGGTATGGGAAAAAGAAGAAAGAGATGCACTGCATCACAAGGTTGAAGAAGCTTCATTTATAGTTTGAATTCTCAGTTCTAAGTCTCTTTGGGAGTTTAGAAAACAAAATTTCCCTTTGATTCAGATTATTTGAGTTAATAAGAGGAATATTCTTTTAGCAATTACTTCAAAACCCAGGGAAAAAAATGTATGTAATTCCAGTGTCCATATGTCACAGAATATGAGAAAAATGCAGTAATCTGCAAAGATTATCCTGGAAAAAAAAACCTTTACAGTTTTAGAATATTAATAGCAAATTATGGAAGTAAAATATAATCAAACGCTTTAACTGGGTTATGGTTATGTCATTTCTTCTTAAAGAGGCCTATGAACTGGGTAGGACACAGAAAATCTGATCTTTTTTTACTAAAATACTAAAAAAAATCACTAAAAATCAGTCAGTGGCAAAAGGAGAAGAATCTTCATGTGATTTGTCGTTTGAACCTTTTGTAGGAAAGGAACAGAATACTTCTAAGTCCTGTCTTTTCTCGGCAAGGATCTCCTAAACTATTATTTCAAAAGATAATGCAGACATTATTAATATTATAATTATGTATATACTTAGAGATCCAAAGACATAATATAACCATCTCAGCTACATTGTCTGATCTAATTTTATAATAAGCTGTTAAATTCTGTGCTAAATTTACACCTGGAGATAGGGTAATTTTAGTTTGGCGATATTTTTAAACTAATAGGAAAATGGCGTTAGACCTTATTTCTGTCCCTCCAAAAAAGATTGCTTTATATTCCTCATACTAATGTAAACATATCCTTTTCCCCAGTTGTGTTGTGTTCTTGGACATTTAGGTGAACTGTTAACAAAGTGAAACATAAGGTTTTTCTCTGTGTGTGTGTGTGTGTGTGTGTGTGTGTGTGTGTGTTTTAATCTTGCCAATTTAAAAACCTATAGACTTTTACCAAATGGCTTATTTGGAATTTGAAAGCCTGACTCCTGAAAGGATTCTTTATTTCTGAAACTAAATAACTGTTTTAACATACATCCTCACACTTTGAAGATTCCTATCTTTGCTGGTTGTAAGATACCTTGGTGTTTTAAGTTGCCACCAGCTCATAAATTTTAGTAATGTTCACTTGGGATCTGACCAATCTCGGTTTTGCAGGATCTGTCTCTATTTAGACATACCAAGTCTCAAACTATTTTGGACAGAGAAGGCCGTGCAGTGAAAGGACTCCCATTAAAGCATGCTCTGTGTTTTTCATCTTACACAAGACAGACTTTGAAACTGAAAGTCCAATAATTTGATGTAAACAGACAATGACAATCGAAATTGCTACTTCTGAGATTATTTAAGAGAAGGTGCAGGGTGTAGACATCCATCAATGAAACACTGGAAGAAAGGGTTTTTATTTCTGCGTTTGCTTTTTAAAATAAGAATAGAGTAAATGGCACAATAGATTATATAAACAAGGACCTCAATGACAAGCTGTCCAAGTTAAAGTAATATATTTTCCATGGGTGACTTCAAGCCACACTTTATCACCTACACGAGGGGAAGCCAATTTTAGTTTGGTCAATAAAATACAACCTCCAGAGTCGGGCCTGGGACACAGCTGACAGTGTGGCAGAGCCTGGTGATTTGGCATCCACTTCTGCCGGGACACAGCAGGAGCTGGCCCGGCTGCCCATCTGGGGGATGTCGGACATTTCGGTTCTATTTGACTAATAAACACTCGTGCAGGTATGTCAGGAGGGATGGTGCAGCCGGGCCTTCCTGCTCTGCTAATTCGGTGCAGGTCCGAGGCGTAAGTGGAACTAGGTATTCCAAAGCTGGATTTACTGCAGTCTCACAACTGTTGAAAATTAAACTACATGTGCTGCCAGTTAGGGGTGACTGGGGCATCTCATTATAGGAGGCGATTTTTTTTTCCTGAGGCTGGAATCTTTGCTGAATTACTGAGGGACTTACTTGAATGTAGACTTGGGCCAAATAATTTTCTGATAAGTTGGCCATAAATCCTCAGTAAAATAAGCTTGGTGTTCTCAGCATATCTGTTGGCTTTTTGATCATTTTTATGGCTTTCCTTTTGCTGGTCAAATTATCCTTATATGCTCCTACAGCTCCTATGACATGGATTAAGTCAACACAAACCAATAGGCCTTCATTACTTTGGCAACTGGTTTTGATTTGGGGGCTATAAATACGATGACACGGACTCGATTACCTTTGCCAACAGGGGATGTGATAAGCCAGAAGGATGTCAGGGATTCGGCACTCTTTTTCCTGCATAATGTGAATGTGAGTGAATTAATAGCAGCTTTCTGACCAACTGAAGACAGTTGGAAAGAAGGAAGAACTCTGATAGAGAAAAGAGCCAAAATACAGCTTTTAGGTCAGGAAGGAGGATGCCAGGGGATCGTGGGGAGGTCCATGAACACCCACCGTGTGCCTGGCACTGTGCGAGGTACTGGAAGCAGGGCTAGGGCCAGATGTATGAGGAAACTAACATTTGATGTAATCCATGAATATCTTAGTGTCTAGTAGGGGAGATAAGACCATCACTGGGAGCAAGATTTACTGGGTAATAAATGCATAGAGAAGAGAGAGATCAACAAGATCTGGAACAGGAGAGGAAGGGACAGTGGAAGAAGCAAGATCTACAAATTTGGGGTTTGGAGGAATGACTTTAAAATATTCTTGTTCCAAGAGGGGTTTTTTTTGGGGGGGGGTGCGGGTAGGAGAAATTGAAACCTAAAGAAAATCAGAAAAAAAATAGTATAATGAGCACATGTATACCCTTCACCCAGCTTCACCAGTTTTTTTTTTTTTTTTTTTTTTAACATTTGGCTATCTTTGTTTACCTCTCTGTGTATACACACACATTTTTTTTTTTTTTTTTTTTGTCTATTTAGAAAGTAGGTTGCAGACTTTAGAAAGATAGGTTGTAATACACTATCACTAAATATTTCGGCAACTATCTCCAAAGAAAAAGACTTCCTTCTACAACCACAATCCTGGTATCACATCCAAGAAAGTTATCATCCCATGTTCAGGTTTCTCCAATTGTCTCAATAAAGTCTTCTATAGGCTTTTTTTTTTTTTAATTCAGGACGCAAACAATTGCCTTTAGTTGCTAGTTGTCATGTCTTTTTAGTATCTTTGAGCCTCAAAAGTCCATCTGCCATTTAACTCATTTGCTATTCTCTTGGTTTTGAAATGACGTATAAAATCAATTAGCATATTTATCGATCACCTTTTTTTTTTTTTTTTAATTTTTTTTTCAACGTTTTTTATTTATTTTGGGGACAGAGAGAGACAGAGCATGAACGGGGGAGGAGAGAGAGAGAGGGAGACACAGAATCGGAAACAGGCTCCAGGCTCCGAGCCATCAGCCCAGAGCCTGACGCGGGGCTCGAACTCACAGACTGCGAGATCGTGACCTGGCTGAAGTCGGACGTTTAACCGACTGCGCCACCCAGGAGCCCCATCACCTTCTAAAAACTATGCACGATCTGCTCTGTCTCTCTCTGTCTCTCAATAATAAATAAATGTTAAAAAATTAAAAATAAATAAATAAAAACTGCACGATGGCAGAGATGGGGTATAAAGAAACTGAAATATTTTTCTGCCTTACAAACCCCAGGTTGGTAAAGGTCTCTTGGCATAAAAATAGAGAATTAGACATTTGAAGCTGATAGTTTTTAAAAATATGTATGTATTTTTGGGAGAGCGCAAGTGGGGGAGGGGCAGAGAGAGGGGGACAGAGGATCGGAAGTGGGCTTTGCACTGACAGGCAGACAGCAGCGAGCCTGATTGTGGGTTTCGAACTCACCAACCGTGAGATCATGCCTTGAGCCGAAGTTGGTCACTCAACCGACTGAGCCACCCAGGTGCCCCGAAGCTGATACATTTTTAATAAGGGGGTACAAGTCATATGTGCTAGGGAAGAACCAGCAGAGAAAACACATGACACTGCTAATGTGATTCTGGCTCCTAACTCCACAGAGGGAGAGGAAATACAGTTTCGTGGAATGGTGTGTAGGGGGGGTTCCATGCCCAGGTTGGGTAAAGACTTTCCTGACAAATGAGCTGCTACTCCTCATTCTCTTTTGCTCCCATGTGTGGCTCTGCATAAGCACTTAGCCCTCCCTAAATCTCCCCAGGGAAGCAGGAAATGTCCTAGCTCCCCAGCCATGCTTCTTGTTCTCCCTACCACTGGATCATGGCGTTTCCTTCTGCCTTAAACACTTTCTTTACCTTATTCTCCCGTTGACTTCCTTTGAGAAACTTGAGGGACATCATGGAGTCTACTTCCTTCCCCGTTTTCTTTTCCCTGTACTCACCTGTAACATAACACCTCTCTTATGGAACTGTGGTTGCTTATATAGCTACCCCAAGCCCCAGGCACTACCACTAAATAGTGGGTTTTTAAAGACAATAACTACACCTTTGAATCCCTTATGTCCAGGACCTACGGTCCTGAAACTTTGAAAGCATTCAGTAAAACTTATTTGAGTGAGTGAATGAATGCATGAAAAAATGAGGGAATGAATTTCACTACCAGTAAACTTTCTGGGCTGTTATATAGAACTCTTCCTATGACTGACTGAAAAGAATTTAATAATGCGTTAAACAGAGCAATAAGCATTACAAGTGTGGGAGTCAGTAACAATTGATCAGCCCCTTTGTGCAAAGCATTGTACTTTGTATTATTGAAAAGTTGCTGAGGAAATAGATACTCATTCCTTACAGTCCTAAGGGGAGGTGTGGAATGTGGCCTAACCCACCACGAGCGATAGCACATTCAAGTGCATGCTACATGCCGTGTGGGCCCAGGTACAGCTCTCCTCACATGTATGGTGAGCCTGGGTGTTGCTATGTAAGAGACTCTGGGAGTAGAGACACATGGGCTTCCTCGGGAGGCTTTGCAACTAGCAGAGAAACTTCCAGTGGTGTTCTAAAAAGAGAAGTAGGGGGCACTGGGGTGGCTCAGTCAGTTGAGCATCCGACTCTTGATTGTGGCTCAGGTCATGATCTCACTGTGTGGTTCTTGAGACCGAGCCCAGCCTCGGGCTCCTCGCTGACAGCATGGAGCCCGTTTGGAATTCTCCCCCTCTCTCTGCCCCTCCCCCGCTCGTGCACCCGCTCGCTCTCTCACTCTCTCTTTCTCAAAATAAATAAGTAAACTTTGAAAATAAGTGAATAAAATAAAAAGAGAAGTGGGATTGGATAGATGGCACGCCTCAACATGAAGATGCGGCATTGGCAGGAGCAGACGATTCCTAGTTGCGAAGGGGTAGAGAGCGTTGCTGGGCAGAATGCAGGGTGCTAGTTAGGCTGTAACTGATGATGTCCTTCACGAGGAGACAGGGGAAGTTAATAAAGGACTTTGACTTAAAACTTAGCCACTTAGGTTTGACACTGGCTAGGTTTGCTGCAGTAAACTTCCATCGGTTTCCAAGGCAGCTAAGCAAGGTGATTGATTGATTGATTGATTGATTATTTATTGTTTATAGGGCTGGCTGGATGATGTAGATTGTAGGTGGGGGGGGGGGGAACGCCATGGCTAGAGGACAGTTTAGTTGCCCAGGTAAAAGAAAATTAGGGTATTAACCAAGCTGTGACTGGGGATGCAGAAAAGAGAAATAGAGCAGTAGGGGACTTGGTTCTGAGCAGGTCTGGGTGTGGACTGACGCAGCACTCAAGTGCATCGGGACTGAAAAACTGTAAATGTTAGCAGCTCATGACACTGTGTGATTTACATGCTGAGTCCGTAGTTAACAGCCACTGCTTTCTGGAATGAAGAAAGAAACAGAAGAAAAAGGGAAGGCGAATGTGACTGTCCACTCAGTTTGACTGAGACCAAAAATAGGCCAGGATAAAGTCCAGTGGTTCACGTGACAGAGACAAAAAGAACGTTTCATGTGTCCAAAAGGATAACTGGCTGCTGGTTGGATTTTTATTTTAAATCCTCTGTAACGGCCCCTGCTTGTGCCCCCGGATGATAATTTCATCCTGGCTCTAAGAGGCAGGAAAAGGTAAAAACAGATTGTGGCTAATTTCACAAAAAGGAATGGTGTCCAATATCTGGCTTCATGCCCACCTGGCTCCTGGGTTCTGTCACTCCTTATCTGCCCCACCAGTGTTGGCCACTAGCACCCCAGGGATGGTACCTACCCTCTAGCGGGAGTGTGAGAGCGGGCCCCTTCAGTTCCTCAGTCAGACACATGCTAAGGTTTGCATTTGGTAAGAACCCCAAGAGGGAGAGGTTCTGTGCAGACAAAATCTCCAGCTCACTGCGTGCAGCTGGACAAGCTCTTCAGCTTTTAACTCCCTTCTGTCAAATGGCACTCATTGCAGTGTCTCTGTGGGACACACTCTGTTCCAGGCACTAGGGAGACAGATGGGAGCAAAGAAGACAAGCACGTGCACCTTGATGGAGCTTCCACTCTAGTGAGGGAGACACGCATGAACTACCTAGATGTCACAAGGCATTATGTGATGGAGAGAAATAAAGCCGATTGCAAATAGAGGGTGATGGGGAAGGCCTCCCTGAGAAAGTGACGGGAAATGATCACCTCCCCCCACCCACACACACACAAGTTGGGCTGTTAAGAGAATTAAAATGGTTTCTGTGTGCACATCTGGGAAACCCCTGACCCAGGGCCGGCAGAAATGGTAGCTGTTATCTGTAAACAATAAACTTACAAAAAAACACAATAAAACCTTGACTTTGGGCTGTTGGGATTTAGTTCTTGTATGAGACAGAGAGAGAGAGAGAGAGAGAGAGAGAGAGAGGGAGGGAGAGAGAAGTGTTATTCTTAAAGCCTGTGTTCCTAGAAAAACAATTCTATTACTTATGCCACCCGCCTAAGGAGAGAAAAATATGAAAGCAATGTCTCCAAACTTACAACTGCCTCTCTGCCCCTGCCTAAAATCTGACGTCTTAAGCAAGAAAGAGGTTTGAGACATCAGAGCAAGAATTAGAGACCCCGTGCCTCAACCAGCAAGGCCAGAGTTTCATCCACCTGTGTATTTCTCACTAGCATTGTGTTTGTACAGAGTACGTGCTTGATAATTATTTGTTGAATGCAGGAACAAATATGTCCTTTTGTGATCAATGTCACAGCGCATTTCACAGCTCAGAAAAATTGAGCTCTTTCTCTAAAGGTCCACAGGAGGACCCGTGCTGTGCTTGGGCTAAGGCATAAAAGACGTTGATGGTTTCAGGTAGAGCTAGAACATCGAACGTGCAGCCTTATGCTGGATCCAGTTCCGGTTTCTCATTTATCTCCCCTGTATCCACACCGAATTTCCACAGTAGCTACTCCAGACTTTTCAACGGACTGGGTATGGAAATCACTTGGGAATGTTCCCAGGATAGCACCTTCCAGTGCTGTGGTTGGCTGAACTCTCCTCTCAGCCTGGTTTTTCCATCCCCAGACTCTGGTGACACCTCCAATCAGTATGGTCCAAAAGGAGTGTGATTACTTGCTGAGAATTAATGAGAAAGACCTTATACAGGATTCCTTTCTCTAGTGAGGGGCTTCAAACACCAAGTGCAATCTTCCACAGTCCTCGGAGGGAGCTGGGGCTCACCATTGTTCTGTCCCCAGCAATCCCAGGGAGAACATGAGTGTTTCTGGGAGCAGCAGAGCAGAGGAGACAGGGCAATGCCAAGGGGAAAAATGCTACTCGGCTTGCAGTTTGGACACTCTGCCCCTCCTCGGTGCCCTGCCACCTGCCTGCTTGCCACTTTGAGGGAAAGGTCAGTCACTCTGTGATGTCTACACTTTCTTCAATCACTAAGCCTTTTATTCAGGGAAAGGAGCGTCTGACTGAATCACCCCCTCATTGTTCCAGGACACTTTCTAAGTCCTCTCTTGGCTTTTCCAGGACCCTATTTCCCCCCTTACAACTGTAAAGTGGACAGTGCGTGTATTTATGGTTGAAAATTGGCTGCTGCAGCGAGTTTAATTTTAAAAACAGAGTTCTGGCATATATTCAATATTACTATGGAAATGACTGTTTCTAGCATTTCCCTGATAAGTGATAAAGTTCAAGGACTCAAGTCTGTGTGGGAGGTTTCTCACATCCACCAAATTGAAGACCTACTTGTTGCAATAATATTTAATAGGAACTGCTCTCCTCAGTCTTACATATGGAATGTTCTTCTTTCTTTCTCTCTCTCTCTCTCTCTCTCTTTTGTGTGTGTGTGAATTTGTGGGATGAGAGTTAAAGACATGTCCTCACTTTGCTTTGGCTATATAGATAGGAGATAACTATTATAACTGGCTTTTAAAAAAACACATCTTTAAAGTTATTTTTACATTAATCACAGATTCTCATAATATTACATAATGGTCTTACTTGGCTACTCATGTAACACACACCACAAACCAGTTTCAAAAACTCACATATTGAAGCTGGAATGTAACCCATGATCCAACAGGCACGTTCAAACATTTTAATTTCCTATCTTAAATTGTCTCCATGTATGTTTACATAATCTATATAATCGAGTTCCAGAAAGGATTTGAAGCAGTTCGCACCCCTATAGTGTTTTCCAGGAGCCAGTTTTAAGCTGCAAGCATCACCACTGTTTAACCACAAACCTACTTTTGCTGATTTTTATGAAACCCAGGCCTGAGAGAAAGAAGTTTGAACAGGTGGTAACTGTCACATCGGTCCTTGACTGTCCTCACTTGAAGTCAAAGCTTTAATGTTTTCGCTTGGAAATGTGAGGTTGAGTTTCTCTGGGAAATTCTAGAATGCTTCATCTTTTTCCCAGGCTCCTTCCAATGTGTGTATTGTTCTCACATTCTTCCAAATGCTCTCACCAGCCCTAAATATTGTGACAGGCAGATCCTGAGGCTGAGGACAGAAATGGTCTCATTTCTTACTCTTTCCAGGCAGGCCAGCTCATTTTGTGTTTTCAAAATTAGGTGAGCTGTTCAGCAATCAGTGAGGGCCCAGTGGATCCCGATGGGCCAGATCGCACAGCCTTCTGCCGGCTCCCCATCAGCACCCCGGAGCTCGGCCTGGGTGCTGACATTTCACAACGGTTTGTGGACGGGAGGAGTCCTAAAACCCGAGCAGGACCAGGAAAACCAGCCTGGGAAGGGTCACTCTGGGTAATAATAAATAAGATTCCCCACAAAGAATGAGTTCTCCTTCTGTGTCCACGCCCTGTGAGCCGCCCTCTGCGTGCCTGAATGCTACAGTACAAAACAATTCGGAGACCTGGTAATTCCTGTCCCCACTCTACAGGTGGGGACACTTAGCATATAGATGTATGTCACACCAGTGGCCACACTGCATTTAAACCCATTTTGGTTTGTTAACAAGTTCCTGTTGTGTCTGGTCTTACTTCAGAAGAAACACAGTATTAAATTCCTTTTCAAGAATTAAAAAAAAACACACACAAAAGCCAAAAACGTATGGTTCCAGCATATTCCAGCATACTCTCCAGTGGGAAGAATCAAAATAAGGTTTGGCAGTTTCACCTTAGAATTCCAGAGTGTCACCTTGCCTTGGGTCATATGTAGGCCACAACCAGTCAGTGTTTCAGAATGAATCCTCTTTGGGGGAAGAAAAAGAAAAAAAAAAAAAAAGAACACTTCTTTATTTGATTCTGCAAATACAGAATATAAAGTAATTCCAGTTTAAATTATCACATATATACATTTAAAAAGGATATTAACATGATCACTGAATACAGATTGCATCATGTCATTAACCAAAGAACCTTCCATGAAATGTGTAATTAATTAGGGGTAGGTCTTTTCAGAACAAGGTTTTTCACAGGTGCGGTGTGAGAGCACAGCCCACCGGGGCAGGTCTGGCCTGACATCCGTGCTGCTTTTCAGGACAGGCCGGCACCTGGAGGCCCCCGTCAGCTCGTGTGTCAGTCACAGCAGCCTCAGTTATCAAAAGATCCATTGCAGGGCTGTATATTTTAAGCACAGTTGAAGAATAGCTGGGCAAAAAAGGGCCTTTCAACCATGGGAATTCAAAAGCAAAGGGCCCTCAAGAGGCAATTTCAAAACCCTACTCATTCAGCTTTATTCCAAAGCTTAATGACATGCTCTATTTGATATAGTTAGGCGAACTGTTTCATCAAAACCTTTATCCGGAGCTTGGAATTGCAATATTAGGTTTGTAGGTTGGCTCCCTTGGCCGTACTGCAAGGTACTGCGGAGTGCTGGTTTACCTTTGACAAGTACATAGAACCGGCGAGGTTGATAAATGACATAGGAAAGGCCACTCTTATTTTTATGTGTTGAGAACTTACCATAGGCCATGCTTTGTGTCTTTCGCATTCAGTTTCTTTCCTTATTCCCACCCTTTGACATATAATCTCCAATTTTATAGGTGGTGCAGATGAGTCTCTGAGAGGCGAAGTGACTGGCGAGTGTTCACACACACTGAGCCTTAAGCGCGGGACATGCCTCTCTAAGCTGGAGCCTTAACCATGCGTCCCGTAGCAGGTGGTGACAGGCATCTCAAGCCTTGAATTTGTGCTTGCGTTCTTACATTTCTGAGAACAGTGAAGCCACTGTGGACAAGGGTCTTTGCTTCCTTGTGGGTCACAAGGTATGTGAGGTAGATCAGCCCTCTGGTTCAGCCAGAACTGTGGTTCTCACAAGGCCTCAGGCTACGCCCCATAATTCCCTCCCCCTCTTTCCCTGCAAGGCAGCAGATGAGAGGATCTCGGTTGCTTTCGCTTCCCCAGTGTAATCAGACTTGGGGTGAATGAGAAGGGCCCAGAAAAGTTCATACAAGAGAAGCAAACCAAAAGCCTTGTCTCTTCTCTGCTTGGGTGTAGACACTCCCAACTCACTTGTGCAGGAGCGCAGTCATTTCCTCCTGAAGATGACACAATTTACCGGACAGATTAAGATTAAGCCAACATCTAGGAACAAGAGTGGACATTATCTCAAGTTCCCTACATAATACCAAGGGTTTTTGCTGGTTGGGTTCTTTCTCAGACTTTTGACCTTTCAAGGCCAAGTCTATGGCTCTAGTCATGTTTCCCAGCACATGGTTATCTTTGCAGACACAAGCTGTAAGGACTCACAAAAGGATGGCCACACAGTATGGCAGGAGAACTTGCCCTGTAGTGGAGGTAAACTATTTTGCTCAAAAACTAGGCTTCTGGGGGTGCTTGGGTGGCTCCGGTGTTAAGCGTCACATCGGCTCAGGTCTCCCAGTTTGTGGGTTCTATGCCCCATGCGGGCTCTGTGCTGACAACTGGGAGCCTGGAGCCTGGAGCCTGCTTCGGATTCTGTGTCTCCCTCTCTTTCTGCCCCTCCCCCGCTCACACTCTGTCTCTCAAAAATAAATAAATGTTAAAAAAAGAATTTAAAAACAACCATAACAAAACTAGACGTCTGTGGTTTTGAATTCTCTTTAGACTTTACTCCTAAGCTCTTATAACCCAGAGTTTTTTCTGGAGCAATGTGAAAAGTGGAAAGAGGAGAGGGATTGTTTGTATCTGTTAGCACCACATGCCTGAATGTTTGCCAGGCACCAAAACTAGCTTTTTCAAACTGAACTCATAGTCTTCCTGCACAAAACTGTTCTCCTGTGTACCCCGTCACAGTTGAGGATCTCCCATCCACGCAACCATCCAATGTGGAATCCTCAGCCATCCTTATCACTCCTCTGCTGCTGCCTGGCCTTGCACAATCTAAGAGGGAGCCACTCTACCTCGAAAGTCTCCCTCAACCATTCTTCTCCTTCAATTCTCATTCCGTTGGTAAATTTAGACCTAGGTCATGGCTTGTCATGACTTATAAGATACACTCCTATTTTGTCTATCTCCATCTTCTCCCCCACCGTCACCGTGACCATCCATCACCCTGTAACCAGAACCAGATTAATAAAACACGGATCGGATCACATCATTCTACTGCTTAAACTCCTTCGGTGGCCCCCCACCCCCCACTGACAAGAAACTTAAGTTTCTTGTAAGATTAACCTACCTTATAGTTCTATCTCTTACCAACTTTAAAATCTTTTCCCAATTCAAACACACATTCTTGGACAATATCTTTGGTCACATGGGATTTCTTACCCTTGCCCCAAACTCTAAGGACTTTTATGTCCCTTTGCCCTTCTTATTTCAAATTGTTTTGTCCAAGCAGAATTTCCTGCTTCAAATATTTGAATGCCTTCTCACCTTTCAAAGCATAATCACATGCTTCATTCCAATATTCCTCCAACTACACCCCAATAGAGTTCATTTATGACACTATCATAATCTGTATTTATATTGTATTATGAGCATTTGTTGAGCATTTGTGCATATGTGTGTGTGTGTGTGTGTGTGTGTCCCCTTGCCTTCTCCCATCACCAGAACCTGAGCTCCAGATCCCAAACTTCGAATTCTCTTTGTATTTTTATTTCCTAGCTCAATAAAAGGTTCACAGTAGATGGTCCATAAATATTGTTGAATGAACAAACGGGCTAGTGAACCCCATTTGAGCAGGAATGACATTCAGTACAGCTAAGACAACACTGTGAAGATGTACAATATTATATTAGTTGTATGATAGTTGAAACTCAGGCACAGTGAACCAAAAAAGGCTAAGAAGACTGAAGATATTTAAAATTCCCCAGGAGGTTCAAATAAACAAAGGCTCCATATATAACAGTAGCTTGGTCTGGTAACGGGGTGGGGGTTACAGTGGGTCACAGAGAAAGCTAAATGAAAAGCTAAACTTGTGTAACGCTGCTTTTACTGACAGGCATATTTCTTTGAAAATCAGTTAAAAAATTCATCTAGTGACTGCTTCCTACCCGTCATATTGCTCTGCAACTAAATCACAGCCTCGGGTTACCGACTGCTAAAAAGTGTTTGGCAAACACAGTGGAATGAACATTAAACACACCCCTGTGTACAAGTAACACCCCCGAGAGCCCCGGACCCAGCTCCTCCTGACAGGGCTCTACGCGCAGTTTTCTGTTTCTAGGTGTTTGGTTCCACATCGAGCTCATGTGTTTTTACAACCATTCAATTGTCACATCGAATCCAAATCAAAGTGACGACTGGTAACTGCCTGCAAGACTAGCACATCGCAGTTCCTCCTCTGTCTCGGGGTCTTTCCCATGAGACCCAACTGATTTAATTTGCTTCTTTTCCCCAAAAAGGCTGTGAAACAACTATTCCTTCGATCCGAAACCAGAGCTTCTGGCAAGGGAGGGAAGATACTATGAATGTTTGTATAGCTATAGAATGACTACAAATATACGTGTGGGTATCTTTTGCCTTTGATGTCCTACGAATGATCTCAGTCACAGACATTAAGAAGCAGAATAAATAGAGGAGGTATTTCATGCCACACTTTCTGACTCTAGACCTTAGGTGTTACATATATAGTCATTTTCACAGGACCTGGGAATAAGAAAATCTGACTTCCCTTTAGTACCTTGGTCTTTTTACAGAACTGAGTGGCACCAGCATTCTCGTTGGTTTTCATTCCAGGGTGGTTCCATCACTCTGAACACTTACCTCTTCTCTATCATTCACATCACAATTATTTCAATCCTTCCAGTTGGCAGATGACCTGGTCTCGGACATTTTCACCGCCGTCGGCTCAGTGACGTCAGCCTTGTTGTTGATCCTCTTTCTGGCGGTGGTCGCTTCCGTTATTGCCTCCAACAAAAGGGCAACTCAGGGAACCTACAGCCCCAGCCGTCAGGAAAAGGAAGGCTCTCGAGTGGAAATGTGGAGCATGATGCCACCCCCTGCAGTGGAGAGGCTGATTTAGGAGCATCTGTCTTCTCGAGAAAGAGATCTACACACTCGTGAACGTGATGACTGTATCTGAGCGTCTTTCCGACATACCTGAACATATCAATTTACAACTGGGGTCTCATTGAAACAGTGGGAAAGATTCCTCTGGCCTCCTTAAAGCCTTTCATGGTGGCTCAACCTGACATCATTGTTTTATTATATTAGCCAGTGACAGAGCAATGTTTTCGTGCCAGTGATCTCAGCCTCATAATTAGCAAAAGTTTCTTCCAGAGCAGTGTCTTCTGGGAAAAGCTCCAGTCACTTAGTGTCTGGATAGTTAAGTGCCTATCACTTAAACTTTTTACCCCTTACATCCTGGGGACACCTTCCTTAGTTTGCTCATTAGCTGGAAACCGCATTTTTTTTAACACGAAAACTACAAAATACATTTGTCAATCTTCCTATCCTATGGTGAAAGATTTTAGTTGTATGTATACCTACGATGAGATGTATACTTTTCCCCTTTAATCATGGGTTCAAGAAAGCCATGGGAATAACCTATGTTTAAAAAGTGACCCAACATCAGCTAATAAAAATGGAAATGTGGCTAATCTCCTTTCTGAGTTGTTTGTTTGTTTTTTGGGTTGTTTTTTTTTTTTTTTTTTTTTTTTTTTTTGCATTTTGTGATATACACGTGACACAAAGTAGCCTCAAGGTGCATTTGAAGAATCCTCTTGTGAATTAGATCTTTTAACTAGATCATATCAAGCATTACTTTTGAAGTCATGGCTCTCTATAAGGGATAGCTGAAGGTCAACACACTTCCCTAGACAGAAAACAAGAGGAAAACACGAATTCTCAAACCTAAAAGATCAAGCTTTTTCCTTCCAACTGTTCTTTGATAAGTCAGAGTCAGCGTCAAATAGTGACATTGTCTACAGGTAAGAAAGAACCCCAAAGTGAGGTGTATGCACTTTAAGGGGTACGTGTGTAAGACTATCTGTGGGGTATGGAGGGAAAATACCAGGCCTTTTATTTCTCTATATATTTTTCCCCGACGATTTGGTTAGAATTTTATGTATGTTTTGAAATTAAAACATTAAAGTAGCATATAGATAACAGTTTGTATGTAGTAAAATAGCATATAAATAAAAGTTATAGTAAACATGTTTATTTCCATATATATATATTTATCTGGGGTATGGTATATGCTCAAAAAATTTAATAACATGAATACTTTAAAATCTGCTCTAGAGCAATCCATCCTTCTCAACCACTGAAGGGCATCATTCCAGAAATTGCCCCTCTCTCTTCCACGTCATGTTTTTCCACTGAGCTGGATCATTCCTGTAGCACCAAACATGCTGTCATATTTCCTATTATATAAAATTCTCTCCTGCAGCCCACTTCAGTTACCATCCTATTCCTCCCCATTTCTTTTAGCAAAATATCCCCAAAAGAGTTTTCTATACTCTCTGCCTCTCCTTCCTTTCGCCTCATTCTCTCTTGAACTCAGACTAATTTGGCTTTTGCCTGCACCCCCCTCCATGAAATAGTTCACGTCAGGGGGGCCGCTGATGACGGCCACATTGCCAAATACGGTGGCCCCTCCTTAGTCCTTGCTCACCTGAGCTCTCAGCAACCTTTGAAACAATTGTCATTGTCTTCAAGTACTTTCCACCCAACAAGACACCATTTCTTCTTGATTTGCCTCTTACCTCACTGTCCAGCTTTTCTCTTTTTTCTCTTTCTTTCTTTCTTTCTTTCGAGAGAGCATGTGCCTGCTCTCAAGCAGGGAAGGGGAAGAGGGAGAGGGAGAGAGAGAATCTTAGGCAGGCTTGACATCCAGTGCAGAGCCTGATATGGGGCTTGATTCAGGACTCGATCTTATGACCGTGAGATCATGATCTGAGCTAAAACCAAGAGTCAGGCACTTAACCGACAGAGCCCCCAGGCACCCCTGTTTCTTTTGATCATTTCCCCTCATCTCCCTGACCTCTGCTTTATCACAACAAATCACATATTTTTTTGCTATTTCCCCTGACTAGAATTTAAATTACATGATGACAAAAAGTTTTGTTTTTTGTTTTTTTTTTTTAATTTCACTGCAGCATACTCTACCTAGAACAGGCCTAGAACACCATAAATATTTTCTGCATAAATGAACAAATAATGAATGACTGGTGTACAAATTTGTACCTGGTACCAGAAAATCCCAGAGTGGCTCAGTCGGTTGAGCATCTGACTTTGGCTCAGGTCATGATCTCACAGCTCATGAGTTCAAGCCCGCGTCGGGCTGTGACAGCTCAGAGCCTGGAATCTGCTTTGGATTCTGTGTCTCCCTCTCTCTCTGTCCCTAACCCACTCACATTCTGTCTCTGTCTCTCTCGAAAATAAATAAACATTAGAGACAATTGAACAACTTCTTAATAGAGGTTTACATGGGAAGGATAAAAAGAGTTCTTGCTTAAAGGAAAAAAAAGTAGTTGAGTTTAAAAAACTACCAACTAAAAAAAAAAAAAAATCAGAGTAGAAGTTGGTCCTATTGGGATTAACACAGGTAAGAAGAAAAAGATCACAGTCAATGGTAATATTTTAAGTTTAAAAAAGACGTCTAGTTAATCTGGCTATTCACCCTCTTACCGTGTCCAGTTTAGGGATTTGGGCAGGAAAACACATTCAAATATATGCATGAATGAATGCATGCAGGCATGAATAAGTGAATTGTTCCTTGTGGATGCTCCAAACACAGGAGGTAATTTACAGGCTGGCCCTGCAAGCCAAATCTCTACATCTTTGAACAAGCTTATGCAGGAATGCTTCAAAATTAGCCCCAAGGAGTATTTATTCTGAAGTATCTTTAACAAGATAAACCTCACCTTTAGTAGAAAAATCCAGCATCACCAGGGTTGGTGCAACTTTCGCTTGATACATATTTTTGCAGTTTGTGTTAACTTGTTTTCAAAGATGGCCCAAACCATTTCTCTAGCACTCAGGCTCATTCGCACTGCGACATTGCCAGCCCTCCCATCAGGAGGTGGAGTCTGTTTGACCTCCGCCTGCGTCAGGGCTGGAATGACCAAGAGAATGTCATGGAAATGGTGCCAGGTGCAAAAGGCTTGCAGCTTTTTTTCCTCCACTCCTGGATAGAATGAAAAAACCACATGGAGAGAGAGGCCCAGCTGTGCCAGCCTTCCCGGCAGAGCCCGCTTGCAGCCACCGTGCCTGCTGGATGCAGCCACATAGTGAGCCACGTGAGACCAGAAAAAAAAAAAAAAAACAAACACAAAGAAACACAAAACCCCAATCAATCCACAAGGAGAAATAATAAGTCATCGTTTGAAGCCACAAGGGTTTAGGGCGGTTTGTTATACAGCAACTGGTTCCAGAGATACAATTATTCACACCAAGGAGGTCAACTAAGGAATATGGCAATAGGCTGTACTTCTCTGATTCTCATTTCTTTCGTTCCAAAACTGTTGCCCTAGGAACGAACGAGTAGACTATGCAGTATCCATCTGCATAATAATAATTAGTACATTACTAATAAAATATGACAAATGTATGCCTGATTTCTCTCAGAGTGGAAAGTTAGGTGAGGATCCATTAAATGCAAGCACAGCTCTGGGTGGCACTAAGGGTCACGGTCCTTCCAGGGCAGCTGCTCACAGGCTTGGGACAGGGGTGGAAAGTGGACACAGTCGTCCTACTTCCTGCCCTGGGTGAACGCTGGCGGAGGGCAGCCGATGGATAAAGCACATCTGGTGTGTGTTTACGAGGAGTGATGGGAAGGCTCCTTCAAGCGGCCTCTCACAGGGCTCGTGTAGTCACAGTGAGTGCAAAGAGAAGCAGGAAGCGACAAATGATTGTAACTTAAATCAGCTGTCAAACCTGCCCCTATTTTACTTCCTAAAATAATCACCGCCTCACAGGTCCTCTCGCCCCGGGTAGCCATGATTATTACCATTACCCATTAGTATTAGTGGCAGTAATTGTAGAGGTAGAACTAGAAGACATCATTGTAATGATAATTTTGATTATTAGAATGATAATGAGGGATCCTAGAGGGAGCTCCAGCTAAGGGCCCAGGCTGTATTTCCCTTGCTGCACTACACGCAGCGTGTCTCATTGAAAACCTTACGACAGCTCTTTGAAAGAGAAACTTTCGTCCTCCTTTTAAGAGCCTCTAGAGACTAAGGTTTGAGTTTCTGACCTGCCCCATCCAAGTGATGCGACCTGCCCGGAAAATGGGAACAAAACACTTCTGTCTCTCCTAGGCATATTATAATGCTTATTAGTGTCGAACACTTAGCTGTAAGCACACAATGTGTAGCATTCATTATTAGCATTCAGATAAGATGTCAGGAGGGCTAGTGGCTAGCACAGGTAACAGTTTCTTCCACCTTCCACTCTATCTGCTAAGCAAACCATGCGAGTAACCACTCTTCTTCCCCTCCTTAACATCACCCTGTGATGTATTTGTAAAATAAGCAGGTTTTGTGCAGAGAGATTATTTTTTCACATCATTCCCATAAGTCACAATTGCCCCGTGATGGCTCTCCCAAAGAAATCACTTCGTCTGTTAAGACTGACATGAATTGTACATACTACTTATAGGCTCTCAATAAAATGTCAGAAAATAAATCAAAAGGTCTCAGGTTTCTCAGTCCCCCAAACAACTGACGATAAGAATAATTTTTTAAAAAAAGTTTTGCTTTAACAGACATGATTTTCCCCCCCAGGCTTTGAGGGATTACTTCTTAAGCCTCTTTTGTTAAGAAATCACAATCATCTAGAACATCAAGAGCAAGAAAGATTGACCCATGTATTTTGATGTAAATCATCCTTTTAATGATGATTAGCTAGCCAGCTTCACCTGGTTTTATGCTCTATGGGGTTATGATTCAAACCTTGAAACTTTCCTTAATTCTGGAGTGAATATGACCTTTCACATTTCAATCTGCTTCCAGCAAAAGTGCAACTTTACTATTGTGCATTGCATCGAATAGCGCTGAAAAAATTCATGTTTCCAATTTAGGCCCATTCTTCTGTGATTTGGTCCCCAGGCTTCACTTTACATGGTTCCAGAAACCTGGGAACGACATCCATCAAATATATTTGGCAGCACTGGCCTAAGGAAAGCTGCTTTAAGAACCAGTCCCAGAGCCTCCTGATACGGTGGGTGACAAGGTGACAACATCCCCTTGAAAACTGCTCCCAAATCCATCGTCCAGCTCTAAGTGGAGCACCTCTTGGAGGTACTCATGGTTTGCAGGCTGAGGCCTCAAAATCAGAGCTCATTCGGGGCTGAAACAAAGCAAACCCTGAATGGAAACAAGTGTATGTTGTTAAAAGTCCCCAGAGTATAGGTGCTCGAGAACCCTTTTGTGACTCAGCCCTTTCTGTCATGGGTTTGAATATGTCAGTTCATAGGTCAATTCGTTCAGTAGCCTGCTCAGCATCCAAAAACCTTTTTCTGCTTGGGGCAGTTATCCACAAGGTAACTTCTGGGTTAGCTTCCCCATAACAGAGGTAATTCAGAAAACTTACTTTACCAGCTCATTGCTCTCCATTTGAACAATTTGGGAATGCTTAATTTTGCAAAAGGATAAACAACTAAACACTAACCACCAAGAGTAGGTTTAATTTGATAACATTTTGTTGTACAGAAAATTCAGTTAAGCCTTACTCTTAAGGTTTTTCTGTTATGGATATCTTAAAATTACTAGGTCCCTGAGGTCCAGAATACAGACATCTTCACAGGAACCCAGGATCAAATTCTCCTAAAAGTCTTTGTTACTTCTCTAACGCATTGGTATTTCATTTTCTGATAGACAGAAGGGAAGCCAGGAGGTCCTCTTGACTGATGATCGGAATAGTACGTGGATTTCAATCCAACTTCCCTCTCTGGCCAAGTACTAATGTAGTTCAAATATTGAATCTGTAGTAATAAGACTTAAGTGTCTCAAACTGAAGAGAAGTGAGGACAATCTAATAATTATAGCAACAAACTGCCATGTGAGTGTAAAATAGATTTAGCTATTTTTCCCCCATCAGTGTTGTGACCCACTAAACTTTCTTGTGTATCCGCATAATCGCCCTTTATGACCCATGGAAGGAAATCTAACTTTGTTCAATACTATTTACTTTTCAGCACAGATTATTCTATTCTGATTTAAAGTCTACCCCTTAATCAATTTCTGCTACCTCTTCCATCTAAGACAAGGGAGCAAACTGAGCTAGCTGGTGATTCCTAGGCATCTCCCTACATTTCTGCAACTCTCACCTTCTGGGTGTCCGAACACTGAAGTTAATTAAATCCAGGGATCTGAGCTCTCTCAGAGCCCAGGGATCTGAGGGTCCCCTCCTCCTGCCTCAACTCCCCAACTCATTCTTTTGCTGACAGTTTCACAGATGCCCAGACCTCTAGGGCTTCCAGAACTTCCCAGCCCACGTGAGGTTATCAGAATGCATGTTTTGAATTATTCAAACATATCTGGAACATACAAATCTGATTTTAAAACCAGTACATGTATTAATACTTCTCTCACATTTGATAGAGAAATGATCCAGTTCATTCACATCATGAAAAAAAAAATCACCAAATGTCTTGCATTTGGTGCCAAGTACAACATAATTAATTGAAATCAAACATACTTTCTGAAATCTTACCTGGGATGAGAAACAGTGGTGGTAGAAAAGATTGCACAAAACGGCCAAGAAATTTCTGAAAGGAGTCAATTATCCTGAAAGGAGGTTGTTTTGCTGCCCAGGGCAGAAAAAGTAGCAGAGCTCGGAAAGAAATGCTCCTATGCGGAAGAGGTAGTAAAGGATAGAAAAGAGAGGGAAGGGAGAAGCCAACTATATAAACACTGGTCTGGTGACATTTAAAATGTAATAGGATGAGAAAGGTTAAAAAAAAAAAAGTTCAACCCATAAGCAAGGATACCCAAGACAAATCACAGAATAAGAGGCAGCTAATTAGGCTGAAATTTCCACATTGCTGAGTATGTCATTCAAAATACCCGTGATGTCAAAAGGAGATCATGACCTGCTTTACAATGTGCCAAGGGTCGAATGTGATGCAGATTCTATCAAATAATTTAAATACAAATAAGTCTTAAATGACCTCTAAATTCTTCCCTGCTATGCTAACATTTTCAAAATCATTAAACAAACATGTAGAGAAATCACTGGAACAAACTGAATGTCAGTTGCTTGTTGTATACATTATTCACTTTAAATGTTAAAAAATACATAATGGTCTCTACTGTTAACACCGTTAGCCCAGACTAACCTACACCTTGTAATAAAATAGTGTTAGCAAAGCCACTTGAAAATCCTTTTAAAATCTTGAAATCAAAATCTCCAGAGACTTTTAGTTCACCTTACAACGGCAGGTTGTATCAATACATATCAATGTCAATATCAATACATATCAATATATCAATATCAAATACATATCAGTACCAAAACTCTGCAACAATCCCCCCCAATAGTATTCCTTGGTAGTTGTACAGAATGTTACTTTGCTATAATGTGATCACCCGGTTTTTAAATATAATTTTGATGAGAAATCACTGCTTACATTTTTCTAGCAGGAAGTTTTGAAAAGACTAATTTGAAGTGCCTCTCAACTGTCATTTGTTTAGAAACTCAAGAGGTTTTCTAACAGTCTGTCAATAAGCATGTCCCATATATAAGGAGCCAATAGTATAAAACAGAGCATTTCCTCCTCACGTCTGTCTCACAAGTTGGGATTTTTGCCTAATGGGTTGTATCTAATTCGGACATTTATCAAATCTCTGAAAACTTAGCTATTGCTTCAATATGCCTTTTTAAGTTTACATTTGGGAGAAAATTGAGTTAAATTCTAAACGAGTACCATCAGTTTATTTCGGTATCTCAAAGTGAGACCTCAAATTAGAAACTGGAGTTATAAAAAGGAATTTGTGCATTTTCAATACATTCTTTAAAATTAAAGCCAGTTACTAGAAAACACCATCAACAAGAAACAGTCTCCATATTTGAAGTAAGTTTGATTCAGGGACATTTGGGTGGCTCAGTAGGTTAAGTGTCCAACTTCAGCTCAGGTCATGATCTTGCAGTTCATGGGTTCGAGCCTCGTGTTGGGGGCTATCAGCTCAGAGCCAGGAGCCTGCTTCGAATTCTGTGTCTCCCTCTCTCTCTGCCCATCCCCCACTCATGCTGTCTCTCTCTCTCTCAAAAGTAATAAACATTAAAAAAGAATAAGTGTGATTCTAAAGTAACAAAACCAAACTGAAGAGTAAGACGTTTGTCACCAATGCTGCTTCTTGAACAGGAGAAAAATAAAAACGTTGTAGATAACATCTGTGAAGATGTTGAAAGGGTGTTTAGATGCTCTGAACAGCTTTGTGTAACAGTGGCTCCACATTAAAAAATTCTTAAGTTATACCTTTCCTTTTTCTCAAAATTGGTCTCACCAAGCATTCTCTTACAGTTACCATGCATAGTCAAAATGGGGCTCCCTGACCTGCTATCCAACAACTGCACCTAAAATTAAAAGGGATGAAAGAAAGGGAAGAGATACTACAGAGAACATGTATATATAATACAAAGGTTAGGTGGGATTGAATTAACTGAGCTGGAGAGTATGGGGGAAAAAAACAGAGAAATGAAGAATCTGTACATTAACACGATCTTACCAAATGTTACCAGGAAATTCTGTACTCAAAAAATTAAAATCTTGCATAGTACATTTTGTGAAAAAAAAAAAAAAAAAAAAAAAAAGTCTTGTCCAATAAAGGGGAAAGTCGATAGAAAAGAAAATCATACGGGGAATCCACGTTGGGCATGCCATTTAATTTCTGTCCTGCATTTCTGCCTAACAGAATGGAGGCTGAAACCAAACTGTCAGGTTCATACCCCAGCTTGGTCATTTGTTGGTATGGGGCATTAAGTATATTACCAATCTATTTTATTCCTCAGTTTCTTCAGGTCTACATGGGAGTAATTACAGTATCTACTCCAGCAACTCTTAAGGGCACGGTCTAGGTGCTTTCTTTTTTTCTTCTTTTTAAAGTTGTGCAGCTAGTTCTAATAAAGAGCTAGGTTTGAGAGCTACCGGATTAGATAAATATAAGATTCATATAGCTTTATGTTACAGTTTCATGCTCCAAAATACCATGAGTTCAAACATCTACACAACAGTTTCTCAGTAATAATTCATTCTAAGAACAGATAACTTCTATTTTAAATAAAGAGATGGAAAGCTTCAGGGAAATTAAGTAACAGACTCAAATCAATGGCAGAACTTGGGGGAAGGTTTTAATTCACCTGGAAACATCCACAGTACACTATTTTATTTTTATGCTATTCATACTATATTTTTCATGTATGTGCAAATTTTTTATGTGTGCTGTAACTCATTCTGTTACTTCTAGGCAAGAAAATTCTGACTCACTACATAATAATACTCCAAAGAGGATATTTTCTTTCACTTATACATAAGGAAATCCAATTGTGTTTTTTGTTTCTGCATTAATAAAATAAAGATATGACCACCTCTCATACACAGACACTGAGAGGTATTGAAACTAACCCTTGTGAACGTGGTAGGCAAAATGTAAAAAATTCAAATCAATATATACCTGAAACTAATATAACATTGCATGTCGACTATACTTTGATTTAAAAAAAGTTAACTTTTTTTAAATCAATAAAAGTTAGCTAAACTTTACGTGTACAAGGATAATCTCTCTTTTCTTGTTGTCAGACCATAGCTGCTTCTATGGAAACAAGACAATCTCAGCATATTACCCCCCAAAATTCTGCAACTGAAGGGAAATTTCATGTTCATTTCAGTAGGAATTTGACTTTTGCCCTAGGTGCAACTATCATAGCTCTTGGATGAGACATTCACCCTTCCAGTCTCTAGAGCATTGTTCATATACTTTACTGTATTTCACCTCTGTCCTCGACTTGTAAACGAAAATCAATAAATACAGTCGTTTGGCTTGGATGGTCCTGCTCTGGTACATTTGGTGACATTCTACTTACCTATTCTATGATTTTAGAACCGAATATAATTAGTTGACCATACATGAAGGAATGGATACCTCTCAAACAGACCTGTCAGAAAGATTCAGGCTTGAAGTTACACTGCAACAGTCACAAAGCTCAGGGATGAAGACAGTTGGGTCCGACAGCAGGTCACCTAGAACACCGAGGGAATAACTGGCTAGTTATAAAAGAAGAGTCACCACCATGCAAAAGTTTAATTATGACCAATTTTATTTCATAACTGCATTGTTGGGCACTTTATGGTAGTATGTAGTTCATCCAATATTTGCGTTTGCATATTTTTTTAAAAATCCCCAAACAACACTTTTATGCACAATGTCCTCCCAATAGTAGTCAACTTTAGAGATGATTTATACTGTAGCCTCAAGGATGCAAGAACACTGAAACAAATCTCAATGCTGGGTAGGTGTTTACAGATATCTGTCACCATGTCTAGCAAAAAAGCTCAAGATGTTCAGTACTTTTAAACAGTTAGTCATTTAAAGCAAAAGAAATAACCTTTGGAAAAGTTCCATTTTGAACCCCTCATGTACCTTTTATAGAAAAAAAAAAAACCTTTATGCATATTAAGTTGTGGACTTCATGCAGTTCATACTTGCTTGCTGTTTTAGGCATTGCTGTAAGTACTAAATCGTAACAGAGTCAAGAAGTCTTGTTTTTGGTATATGATCATTAGATGGTTCTCAAAATTACCACATGGAAGTTATACTTGATGCCTGTGGTGCATTTAGCATGCACAGGGTTCTAATTCTGTCCTTTCCTAAACATCACATAACCAACCAGAGGGTGGATTTGTTAAGGTACCTCATTAAGGCTCTCATCTGAGAAGTGAAATAACACAGAGACAAAAGAGACCTGGACATTTATCATATCAAAGAGGTAATCATTTGTGACTTTGCAATCTTTTAAGATAAAAGATTGCATGTTTTAAATTACTTAATTAAAGAATGGTTTGAAGGAAAACACAGCTTTCTGGATAGAAAGCATCCAGCTAATATTGCTGTTCAGTACCTTAATTTTTTGGTATGTTTGCAGATCGCATCCAGAGCTACAGATATTCCACAGTGCTTTTCTGCTTCGTTCAAGTATAATAAAAGTAGAAATCTATAGAAGCTCTAAGGTTAAACAAACTGTACACCATACAAAAATTAACTTAATTTGTAGACAGTCAAGGAGTATTGGCAATGCCCTTTATAAATCTTACCAAAGATTCATCACAAAGGATATTACAATCTACATATGTGGTCATCACCATACAAATGCCATTTAGATTTATGTGGTGGAACTGAATATCTGTTACATGTACACATGTAAAATCACCATTTTGCACTATATACATTTCTTTTAAAGTAATAGTATTGTCAATACTAACCTAAGGTTCAGGATTTCCTTATTGCATATTTATTGTTGCTGAGGCAGTTAGTTATGATACAATAATGCAATATCCATAATTACTTTAAATAAACAAAAACATTTCTCCTGCCAACAATATAAAGGATTTTTTTTTCTAAAATCACATAGAACATTGCTACATACAATTTTACACAAATACTGAAAAACATGACCTTAAGGCATCTGCTAGAAAAGCAGATGTGCATATTTATATGAACTAAATTATGCAGGAAAAATATTGCACAAAATCCTATTATTTTCAAAATAAAATGTGCATCTTTCTAAATACACATAATTCCCTATCATGACCAAATGAAAATGTGAAGCGGTTTGCTCAAAAACAATTCTGCCTCTTAAGTAAGCTTTAAGAAACAGACATGAGCAAAGTACTGGGCGCGACACAGGAAAGATGTGAGTACTGACAGAGACTCTGTGAAAGCTATTTCCTTATAAGAAGTGCTTTGGGGGATGAGATTTGGGTATTCGTTTTACTTTCTGAAACTTACATTCTCATTTACAAATATCTACCCAGAATCAGGGTCTGTTCCTCTAAACAAAATGGAATTTGCATCAGAAAATTTATTCATGAAAATAATCTTTTCCTGAAAATCCAGATTTTCTGCATGAGAAGGGAGATCTAGTGCTGATTATGAGAACATTCACAGTTTTCTCCTCTCGATCATGAGTCTACTTCATGCTATTTAAGAAACAACTAATTCATGAACATACCTGAATTCTACCATCAGGATCTTAGCACAGAATCCTAACAACAGCACTGACACAGTTTTAATTTAAGAGGCAGGGACAGCAGAGACCGTTTCTAGAGAATGCTATTATCAAGATAAAGACAGTAAAAATTAGTTTCCATCAACATGCACCCACACCCTCAGTTAGCCCTAAGGTAAGTAAAGTGGCCCTCAGTATTGCAAAGAAGCATCATTCCTTTATAGAGCCCTGTGCTGCCTGGTGAAAGGATTGAGCATAGTGGTGACAGACAATCAGATAAACAAGGACATTTAGTTTCTAAGAGCCTCTAAGTCTGTCCTTTAGAAATAGATATCTTAAAATAGCAGCATTATTATACTTCATTATAATAATAAAGTTAATGAAATTGGAAATAGTACTGTGGTTCTGTACTTAGAGCATTTTCTGATTAAGCAGCCTTAAAAGACTTTTTTTGATGTTAGAATCTTGGGCTAATAACTTCTAAGCAAAATATATTATTATTATTATTATTATTAATGAGATTTATAATTTCTTTTCCTTTTAAATTCAAATGTTTTAATTGGTTCCTTCAGAGCAGAGACTAGGTTAATTATTTTATTTCCTAAAATCCTCAGATACTGTACCTTGCATACG
The DNA here is from genome assembly GCF_018350215.1 of Panthera leo. Classification (NCBI taxonomy): domain Eukaryota; kingdom Metazoa; phylum Chordata; class Mammalia; order Carnivora; family Felidae; genus Panthera; species Panthera leo. Next base: position 36,795,498 of record NC_056696.1, read on the forward strand.
ACTGATAAAAGTCAATAAATACTTCCTAAGTGATGAGTTATCCATTTTTAATCAGGAAAATAATCCTGCTATATTTTGGTGCCTTTCTAAAATATGCTAAAGTGGGTAACCATCAAAATCTGCCACTTAACAACATACTGACTTAACAAAACGACAGCTTCTAAATTCACACACTACTCTTCCATCCCCTCCTGAAACACCACAAATGCAATATTTAAGGGCAAAGAGGATAAAAGCCATGGTGGGATTCAGGGAGAATTATGATGGTTTAGAGGCCATATGAAAGACTATTTACCAAAGCCAAACGTCCTATTCATTTATACAACTCTGTTGTGGAACAGATGTAGCTTCTTGGAAAAAAAAATTCAAATAGCAGGGGAGTTCACAAATATTTCATTTAGTTATAATAGAAAATATAAGCATAGCAGAAAATAAGATAATACTTTTGTTTATTTCAGAATTCATCTTCACTTCACTTCACTCTCCCTACATCCACCGCAGCACTGGGAAGTCTAGTTTAAGAGAAGACTTTGAATACTCAAAATATTAGTGATTTGAAATACTAATACTTTCAGATTAGTAGTCTCTTGGATACTAGTCTTTTGGATTCTTTCCAAGAACAACATGTACAGATTTTGTTTTTGCTGTTGTTGTTTTTTTTTAACACAGAATATAAAAGCTGACTTTGCATGTTAAAATAAGGCACAAATCCAGTTTAAAATACCTTCATGCAAACTTGCTTGTGAGTGGCTAAATACCCTCACAACACAGTTTTGTAGTCAAACATCTCATGAGGGGACTGGACGACAGAAGAACTTACATTTCTGAAGCCATGATGTCTATTAAGCAAATGGACTAAAACCCCAGCTTTACCTATGCTACACTCACAATATTCCCATTCCCATGCCTCATTCGAACAGTCGTGTTAAAAAAGGCTTTTCTTTTCAAAAATTATGAAGAAATATTTGCCAAGCAGATTCACAACCAGAATGACCTTTTTTTCCTTCTCATTTAAAATAGCTCTTCTGATAAGTTGACTTCTTTTACTATACGCTTCAACAAAGTAAAACGGAATTTTGTAATGAGTATATAAAGGCAAAATTTGACAAGAACCTTGAGTCTTAACTTTTGTCTTAATAAGGATTAAACACTTTTTTCCTTAATGTATACTGAGTCCATCCTTATAAGGAAAATAAGACTTGTCTTCCTTTATAAACATGAATGAATAATTGTCCTCAGTAAAACATATCCACTTAAGATTTTGGGATGTGGTTGTAAAAAGAAAAAAACTTTGTCATTTCTTTAAATTATTTAAAGACTGACCTGAATAAATATTTTTAAGCAATGTTTTTAACAACACCCCTTCCAAGATTCCTTTTTTAACTCGCAAGTAAATTCTTTCAGCAAATGTTCTAGGGTACAGTCCTGATGAGGTTCTTGAATGGTTTCTCAAACATCTTTTCTAAAGTGACAATTTTATAAAACTAATCATGATTGGGGATGTACAGAGTGTATACTGAATACACAAATACCAAATTAACCGTAACATCACTGCTTTTGTTTCCTGATTTTTTTTCCTGACAAACTAGCTTATCATGAAGCAGTCAATGCATGATTCCTTGTGAGATGAATTTCAACATTTAACAGTGAATTTGAGGGAGAAGAGACGAATCTCCTATGCAGAAGAATTCCAAATAATTTATGTAGCTACTCCACCCTCTGGGAGAGGAAGCATAAGCTCTACTCCTTAAGAGTGGGCTGTACACAGTGACTTCCTTCCAAACAAACACTACCGTATAGGAAGGGAGGGGAGAAAGTGTAGTGGAGAAATCTAACACACACCACCTAAGCTAGGCTATCAAAGTCAACATGAACATTCACGATAAATCATGCTGACATTATGTACCTTGGATATGATGTAATGAAAGTGACACTTCACTTCTGGAATCTTCCTCCCCCCAAACCCATAATCACAGTGTAGTCATGAGGAAAATAGCAGACAAATTCTATTAGAGGGACATTTTACAATTTATCGGACCAGATCAGTACTCTTCAAAACTGTCAAGGTCATCAGCAACAAGGAAAGTCGGAGAAAATGTCACAGCCAAGAGGCATCTAAAGACACATGACAACCAAATGTAATGTGGTATCTTGGATGGGATTCTAGAACACAAAAAAGACATTAGGGAAAAACTAAGGAAATCTGAATAAAGCATGGACTATCGATACTGGTTCACTGATTGTGGCAAATGTACCATACCAATGTAAGATATTAATAATAGGGGAAATTGTGTATAGGGTTATATGGGAACTCTCTGTACTTTCTTCATAATTTGTCTATAAATCAAAAACTTCTAAGCTATAAAGTCAATTATTTTAAAAAGTAAATTTGAGATGATAAAAATATTTAATGTAGAATTATTAGTTAAGAAAAAAAAAGATAGGAATATTTCTTTATCAGGATAGTTCATGTTATGTTTGGCTTTCTGGGACTGGATTCCTAGATAGCAAAGGCATACAGAGAGACTGGGAAAAAAATTTAAAGTGTCTCATTTGTAAACAGAAGTCATCAATTTCACATTGTAATTCAGCACTTCATATATTTCACTGAGTGAAAGGTAAATGTGTACCTTTATACGTTTTGGAAAACATGGCTGCAGTGTCCACAAGAGAGCTTTTTAACTTTGAAAAATTAATTTTGTCCTTGATTCAATGAATAGAAAAAGGCATTATTGCTCTGCAGAACACTTATAACTTATCCTTCAAAATTTACAGGTAATTCCATAAATTATTAAAGTATGCTAAATATAGGCTTAAGATTAAGGCAGTTAGTGGGTCAACAGTTTCAGTAGTTTCAGGCTAGTTTTGAGAAGTTTTGATATCCTGATCAGTTCATGCTCAACCAGATTAGAATAGTAGCTACTGGTTATGTGCAAGGGTTATATATGCATACTTAGTTTAAATAAATGAATGGCATTAAGCACCAAATACTGGGAAATCATATGTTCAACATATACTTCCAACATACATACAAACTAGTACCTGATTTAAGAGCACAGTAGGAGAATTAGCTTTACATTTAAAAAAATCAATCAATATATAATCACACTCACGAGATGAATGAGTGGGAAAAATGTATGCTCCAAATGAACAATAATTTTTTAGACAATCCAACAACTGTCATTCCTACATATAATTCTGTTTACCATAGAGATTACATGGAATCCTAAAATGTCTCCATAGAAGCTTAGATGCACGTGAGTGACTCTTAACTGTTGATTTAAGTTTGGTTTCCACTTGTGTTTTCCTCTGAAATGTTTAAGTCTTGCTGGAAGGCAGATGTTATGTGACATAACGACACCACTTCATGAAGCAGTCCACTATCTTCTGAAGTCTCTTTGGCTTCTTTCCCTTCTTTCTCCCAAGGGACAAAAGTAGATGAATGTCGCCCAAGGCTGGGTATAAGCAGATCATCTGAAATCTGGCTTAGTGTTTCCTTCCTTTCTGTTTTACACTTTTCATCTTCGGAAACTTCAGGCGAAGCTAACTGGAAATCCAGTTCTGAAGCAGAAGCTGCCTTTTCTGTGACCGCGGGCCCCCTCACATTGTCAACACTGAGGTGTTTTTCATTGTTTTCCTCTTTCAGGATAAACAGAGAATCTGTCCAACCACTAGAGGGAACTCGCTTCCGGGGAGATGGAGGAAGGTGTTTGCCATGAAGGGCACTATCATCTTGCCCGAGATGCCACTCTACTTGGTCACCAGAACCACTGCAAAGTAGGGTCAGATTATTCTCACTAGGTGCATTGGATTTATTCTGAAAGCAGAAACCACAAATTCAGAAAAATTTTAATGAGTCTATAGTATTACTTCAGCAAATTATTTTCCAGTTTGAAATAAATATTAGTATCTTTCATGGCTGGGAACTTGAAGTTCCTCGTAGAAGAAATATAGCATCAATAGTGAATTCTGAACACCTGCAAATGGCTCTATTAACAAGAAAACATATAAATATATGTCAATAAAGATGAAAAATTAAATAAAAAGAACTTGCCAAGTCCCCTACCCCCCAAGAACCCAAACAGACCAGCTACCTCGTATAGTCAATGCCAAGTTCTGGAATTACTTACAGTCACAACATGGTTGCCATCACTCATACTTCCATCTCTTGTTTTTTCAAACATTCAGTTCAATTTGTTTAAAACACTGCTCATTTTTAAAGTAATATAATAAAAAAATTACTTGAATTGATACATTTATTAAACACTTTTTTGAAGATCCAGGAAATATAGAAAAAAAAGTAGAAACATTTCAGATCTAAAAAAGTGCCCAAAAAAGACAACTATAAAATCAGATCGTAAGAGACTATTATGCTTGATAAAAGAACATTTTTTCTTTTTTTGATTTTTCTTTTTAAATTCTTTGATGTTTATTTATTTTTGAGAGAGAAAGAGACAGACAGACAGAGTGTGAGCAGAGGAGGGGCAGAGAGAGAGGGAGACACAGAATCCGAAGCAGGCTCCAAGCTCTGAGCTGTCAGCACACAGCCTGATGTGGGGCTTGAACTCACAAACTGTGAGATCATGACCTGAGCCAAAGTTTGACACTTAACCTACTAAGCCACCAGGAACCCCAAAATAATTTTTTTTTTCAATTAATGACAATAACCACTAGAATCGGACACAAAATTGGAAAATACTGGAATTTTTCGTGGTTAAATTTTATATTTTTGAAGATTTGACTACTTACCTGTTTGAGGTTAAACGCTTTGACCAACTAGGACTATATATAACATGAAGCAATTCATAGCAAAGGGTAAGTATGTTTTCATTTAATTTTAAGGCTGAAAAATCAACTAACCGTAGGTTTGTAATCAATATCATCCATTGATCTGAAGAAATCCAAGCTCTTCGCTGCTGCCAGCTTTCCTTGGTCAGAGCTGTGTGTGCTCAGTGTATCTAAGATCTCTCCTAGTAGGTCCATTTCACCTGAGTAAGGAGTCTTTACTCTTGCTTCAACGGAGTCATCGCTTTCATAAAAATCAGCAGAAGCTTCTTCTCCATCTTCAGAGGATAACCTGGAGGAAAATGAAGCACATCCTAGTAGTTACAGTCACGCACAAGGCATACGAGAACCTTCCCCCGGCTACATTCAAGCAGTGAGAGAGTCTTAAGACCAAAGTGCTTTTCAGTGGAACAACAGCGAAATGGCTAACTGGTTCATGGTCAAATTCTTCATAGAGATGTGTATATACCAATTCAAATATGGGAAATTTTGGGTACATGCACAAAGAAAAAACAAACAAATAGCTATGGGTCCTTAATCTGGAAGCAGAAGCAAGGCTTTTCACACAGTCTAATTCTGTGGGATTTGGGACATTAGCCTTAGAGATAGTAGACGGAACACTTGGAGGATTCGCTATAGCCAAGTTAACTCTCAATATTGGTATGTGGTTTTCTCTTTATTTATTCATTTATTTTAGAGAAGAATGCATATTCCTTTATATAGACAAAGATACACTTAACAGAGAAAAAAGAGTCATTCCCTATGTCAAACTTGTTTAAAAAAATTAAACACCTACTATTATTATTTTCCTTATTTATAGTAAAATTATTTTTAACATTTTGTATTAGAATTTCACCTTCTGATATCACCATGGACTTAAACCCCTCCTATCCCCGTGACTCAATTTATTTTAATTGACTATTATCACTGTTCCTGCCATTTAACCTGCCCCTCTTTACTAGGTGGGTAGGAGCCTAACTTGGGTGGGCTTCTATCTCTCCTTTAACACTATTCCAGATATTTCTGTAGGCATCATCGTTTTCCAAGAATAAGATATTTCAAGTCTATCTTTCTTCCTATCTCAAGATTCATCCCCCATGAGACTCCACTGAGCACTGGCTCTTTTTGCTGAAGAACACCGTAAGGCAGCAAAATCTGATCTCTAGGACTGTACATTCTTTCAACTCTCTTTTGAAATCCTAGAACTCCTGCCTTTCGGCCACAACACTTAGTAGGATTCTAAAATCCATCACGACTTACTTGCTTGCTCTCTCGTCATGGTCGTCATCATACAGAGCACTATCAAGGCTCTTAAGAGGTCTTTTCAAGCGTCCCTAGAGAGGGGAATTGACAATAAAGTGGCATTAGTAGTTTAAATAAGTCTTTTTCATAAATTTTAAAGGAAGAATTTTATTTGGCAAGGAACACTTTTATTGTATGACCCCTTTTTTTAAATTTTATTTTTAATGTGTATTTATTTTTTTGAGAGAGAAAGAGAGAGAGTGCGAGCGGGGGAGGCACAGAGAGAGGGAGACACAGAATCCAAAGCAAGCTCCTGGCTCTGAGCTGTCAACACAGAGCCTGGTGCGGGGCTCAAACCCATGAGATGTAAGATCATGACCTGAGCCGAAGTCCGCCGCTTAACTGACTGAGGCATCCAGGTGCCCCATGACAAGAACACTTTCAAAAGAAATATGCATTAAAGGTTTTTGAATATTACCCAACAACTTGACTAGCTGTTCAGTTATAAGGGGAGGGAATCAGGCAATATTTATGTCAACATTTACAGCTCAAACTAGTAAACAAGAACAAATCACTGGATTGGACACACACACACACACACACACACACACACACACACACAGATCCGGTCTGTCAGTCCCTGGATTAAAACTACTTGACTTATAATCAATCATATCCCCATGTACTTATCCCCCAGTTTCAATAAGCTTCCATATTTGCCAATCTTCCTTCTTTTATCCCATGTCTCCAATTATTTTAAAGCCGTGCTCCTCCAAACTGAGTATGCATACAAATCTCTTGGAGATCATGGTGAAAACGTAGATTCTGACTCTACAGTGGTTCTAAGGATGAGGCCGGAGTTTCTGCATTTCTAATAGGCTCTCCGATGAAGTTAGTGCTGCCTGATCTGCACGTTATTTGCTGAATAGCAAGGCTTTGAACCAAAGCTGGACAACCCATCATTTCACCTGGAAACACTTCATTGTGTATCTTTAACAGATAAGTGCTCTTTAGACACAACCAAAATATCATTATCATACCATACAAATTAACAATTATTCTTTAACATCCTCTATTCTCAGGCCGTTTTCATATTCCCTTATTACCCCCAAAATATTTTAGTTTGTTTATCTGGACCAGAATCTCAACAAGGTTAACACTGTATTTGGTTGATGTGTCTGTCAAGTCTCCTTCAGAGACTATCAGTTCCACTTTCTCCACCCTTTATGCCATTTGTGTCCCTAGACATGTGGTTTGATCCTCTTCCTGTAAACTGGCAGTTACATCTGGAAGCTTGGATAGACTCAGTTGCTGGGTTTTTGTTTTTCTGTTTTTGGCAAGAACATGTTATAGGTGTTGATGTGTTTTTTACTGCACCAGATCATTCAGACCAGGAGGCACATAATGTTAAGTTGTCTCACTTTCGGTGGCACTAAGATTGATTAATGGCTCCAGGATTCAGGTTGGCTGATACCATCCACTATGAATTTTTGTTCACTTGATGGTTTTAGCATCCCGTGATAATCCTTGGGTAAGTTAATTATGCATTAGGGGCTTCAAAATTATGCTTTTCAAAAGCATTTCTTCTATCTTTACTTGTTGGCATTCTACCAAGAATTTTGTCCTATGAACTATTTTGAAATTCAATGTGTACAGGAGAGGTAGGATAAATCCTTGATTCTTTCTTTTGCTTAACAATTTCCAGAGTAATGAGTTTATACCTAATGATCTCTAAAAGTGAGCTGTGAGGGTTTTTAAAAAGGCACCATCATTTGTACATATCTCATATGGCTCAGCCTGTCACAGTAGATTCTTCTTGATGTTTGACGTCCCATTATTAAACTATACCATGATTACATTTTAAAAATGGCTCTTAACGGTTAGAGATATAGCTTGAATACTTGCAGGTTAAATGATGTGTGATGTGCTATTGGGTATTTACTTCACAATAATCCAGTGGTGGAGAGGGATCATGGGTGGAGCTGGCACTGAAATAAGATTGACCACACGTTGATAATTGTTGAAGCTGTATGAAAGGTATCCAAGAATTCTTATAAGCTTTTCTTTACTTTAACATGTTTCAATTATGTTAAGTGTTCTTTCCACAATGAAATAATTTAAGTTTTTTTTAAATGGTCCTATCTTTGATCCAGTGTTAGTCCACTCAGGTTGGCTCTTGTGTCCTTTAAACACAAGTGACCTCAGAGGTTCTTTAGTAAGCTTCTTGCTTTTGGCCCAACATAATGTCTCATTTCAACTTATACATTTTCTGCATCAGACCTGGAATCAGTCACTTCCTGTAAGAGTTTTGGTTTCTGTAAGTAGGAAATGGCACATCTTTATTATTTAATTTTTTTTAAAGAAGTTTTTTTTAATGTTTAATTTTGAGAGAGGGAGAGAGAGAATAAGTAGGGGAGAAGCAGAGAGAGAGGGAGACAGAGAATCTGAAGCAGGCTCCAGGCTCTGAGCTGTCAGCAGAGCCCGACGTGGAGCTCGAACTCATGAACCATGAAATCATGACCTGAGCCACAGTTGGACGCTAAACTGACTGAGCCATGCAGGCACCCCAGGAAATGGCCAGAGTCTGAGTGCTATAGGTGTCCATGGCTGCAAAGCATCCTTTTGAACGGATGGCAGCAAAACTGAAATTCGTAGACTTTAACCATGACATCACCAGAGAAGTTTCTGTCTTCCAATTCTGATCTCCCAATCTAGATAATTGTTTTCTTCTTTTCCTTCTCCTCTTCCTCCTCCTCCTCCTCCTTCTTCTTTTTAATTTTGAGAGAGAGAGACAGAGACAGCACAAGCAGGGGAGAGAGGCAGAGGGAGAGCAAGAGAGAGAGAAAATCTCAAGTGGCTCCATGCTCAGCGCAGAGTGGGATGTGGGGCTCGATCCCATAACCCTGGGATCACAAACTGAGCCAAAATCAAGAGTCAGATGCTCAACTGACTAAGCCACCCAGGCACCCATGATAGCTGTTTTCTTCTGTTGCAGACATAAAGAGTAAGCAAATTTCTGGAATTCATAATTCAGGAGTGGATCCCTACTCATCTCCCTCCTCTATGCCAGTGCTGAGAGTAGAAGAAAGGAAAGAATGTATAGAGAAATATGATCTTGTAGCCCCTGCTCAGAATGTGTAGTGAGCTTCTCCACAAGTTTGGTTACTAGCTATGTATTTGGGGCCTGTAACTATAATATCATTTTATGACTACAAGTTTAAAGTATATGAGGAAAAGTAATTTGAGGAATGGCCTAGGAACACAACTACCACTTACAATATTATTTCTGTAGGAAAAATACATTTCTTTCCCCTCCATCCAAAACTCACAAAATATAATACAATTCTTTGTTTCTAAAAATCAGTCATCATTATAACACTGACCTCCGTATAGGCTTAACATTATGCCAGCTAGGGGCCTTGCATTCAATTCTTTCTGAAAAACAAAACAAATCAGAACTAAAACCAAACAAAACTATGAGGGAGCTGAGACTTCATGCTGCTATTTAAAAAATAAAAAAATATTGACTATTTAAGAACTAATACAAAATGGGGTACCTGGGTGGCTCAGGTGGTTAAGTGTCCAATTCTTGATTTTGGCTGAGGTCATGATCTCACAGTTTGTGAGTCTGAGCCCCGCTTCGGACTCTGCATTGACAGTGTGGAGCCTGTTTGGGATTCTCTCCCCCCGCCTCCCCGCCCTCTCTGCCTCTCCTCTGCTCACTCTCGCTCTCTCAAAAAGTAAACTAAAAAAAAAAAACTAAGAGAAAGAACTAATACAAAATAAGATAATAAATACATAGCTTAATATTTACGTTCGTAGAGTACATTGCCAAGCACTCTCATATACACACACAGTGGGGCTAGGTTCTGGGAATACAGAGCTGAGTTAGGCTGAGTCTCTGTCATTGAGTAGCTCAGAGTCTAATAAAACCCATGATAAATTCAGAAGTACGCCACAGAAGCTCCATAATTTGCCCAAGCTCATACCACTTATCGAGAACAGGATAGGTCTTTCTCTCCTGTGTTGCCAATCCCTTGTTCATTTTCTCCCACAAGTTACTTTTATATTCTATCTACGTCTGCCTAGATTCTTGGTTTTTGTTTGTTTTGTTAATGACAACTTTTTTTTTTTATGAAGCTACTTCACCTATTTGTGAAACTCATACGTTTGAATTTGGTTTTATATGTCCTAGCTAGGTGACAGTTCTATCAATTTCTACATAGGGATGCCGTTAAATGGTGTATCTTGTGATGAATTTTCACAACAGAGTTAGTTAAAATTAGAATTACAACTGATTAATGTTTTCTTTCCTGTGAGTGTTAAGCTTTGTACTGCGCATATTCTGAGTACACTTTCTTACAAATTGTTTGTCTTTTTTTCTTTTAATTTTTTTTCTAATGTTTATTCTTGAGACAGAGACAGAGTGTGAACAGGGGAGGGGCAGAGAGAGAGGGAGACACAGAATCTGAAACAGGCTCCAGGTTCTGAGCTGTCAGCACAGAGCCCGACGCGGGGCTCAAACCCACGAACTGTGAGATCATGACCTGAGCCGAAGTCGGACGCTCAACCGACTGAGCCACCCAGGCGCCAGTTTGTCTGTCTTAAATAAGCTTCTAATTAGCAGTTGCTGACTATGTATCAAGCAGTAGGGACTGCAGCCTCTGCATATGAAATGACAACGTCCAGAGACACATAGTGAATATGTCAACTGCTTGATGACATCAAATTATGTAATTTGTTAAGGTCACACGCCCACAAAAGAAAAACAAAAGGAGAAAAAAGCTCCAGTTTGATTCATATGCAAGATAGAGAAAAATGGCAGCTTATTTAGCAAAAGCATTATCAGTTTCTGAGCTTTTATGAACCCAGTTTATCCCTATATTACTGTTTCTGGTAGACTGGGACTCAGGGATTGTACTTTCGGGGGAAATAAAGGATTTTTTCCACTATGCCCAGAACATACAACACTGGGCAAAAAGACCCGGTCACAATTTTGTAAATAGAAAGCTTTTATGGATAATAGGTAGCAAATAAGCTTAGACTGCAGAAAATATATTACGTATTCTTTAGGATCTAATACATAGCCAATAACAGCACATCTTTACCTGGATTCATAAATCACAGATATATCATTATTGAAAACCGGCCTATGAAACTAGACAGAAACTGAAATATAAATGGCTAAGAAAGAGAAAAATAATCTCAATACACAAAATAAAAATAAAATCTAAATATATTTATAATGTAAAATATATGCTCTTTTTCTTAATACAACTGACTTTTGGGAAGAGGTATGCATGTTTATTTTTCTAACTAGAATGATAATAAGCAGATGCAAATGCTGGTGGAATGAATTTTGTGTATTATATGGATTCAGAGAAAACAATCTATTTCTGACCTGGATAGAAATCTCACAGTAAGAAGTGCATAACAGGAAAGTTTCCAAGGGTCAATAAACACTTTCATTATAAATTATTATCTACAAGTTCCTGAAATAAGCACCAAGACACTCATAATATGGCCTCTGGCTGGGAACAGATTTTTTTTTTTAAGAATGATTATAAAGTGATTAAGAGATGACATGGTACAAAAAAAAAATGAGGGAAAGAAAAAAAAAAACCCTCTCTTCTTCTTTACTGGAAAAACTCCTACTTATGCTACAAAGCCTTCTCTTCACCTGCCCTCTGTGTAGCCATGTATTGGCCAAACGTCTGGCCAATGTATCAATTGCACTGCGTTACTTGTTTGTGTGGCCGCCTGCGTGGCTGTACTCTGAGCTCTTGAGAAGTGTGATCCACCTAATGTTCTTTGTGACCTCTGAGCTCTTTTGTATGCCTTCTCAGCACGGAAAACACTAGTACGTATATAATAGGTGCTTCCTGGATGTCAGCGGGATAAAGAGATGCCAACAAGTCAGAGGAAAATGAAATGCAGCTGCTGCCTTATTTTTAAGGAGTGCAGAGAAGCAGCTTTTAGTTGGTTTTCAGTAAATATTTGTTGAAGGAAACAAACAGAAAAGATAAATGCCTTTGTGTTGCTCTTCATCTGTCAGGTCTCGCAAGACCAGGCTCTGCCTGCCCTGCCCACTTTAGTCACTTTGTTCTAACCCACAAGGCATCACCACGGCCTTCTTTCAGTCCCTTATGGTTGCCTTGACTTAATCCACTACAGGACCTTTGCATCCGCTGATGCCTCTCCCTGAACAGCTCTTCTCTTACATTTATTCCCCTTCCCATCCCCACTATCTCTGTCTGTACCCATCGATTCTCATTTGAAAATCTAAGTCTCCGCCCTGTAGAATGCTACGGCCTCTAACCTGCTAACAGAGAGATCTTTTTAAACTTAACAATGCTACACTCCTCTTTAAGTAAATCCTCCAGTGGTTCCTTACAGTTTTCAGAATAAATATTGTACCTCTTGCCTTTGCCTAGAGGGATCTGGCTCAATTAGCCTCTGAAGCCTTCACTTGCCATACGGATGTCTGCTCCATTACCACCACACCCTCTTCCTTGCTTGTAGGTTTCCCGTGTTTTCTGCCTCTGTCCGACACATGTGTTGATGTGTGTACCAGAACGTCCCTCTCCGTGGTGTTTCCCCTCTTTTTCTAATTATCCTTCGTGCCCTGGCTCACGAGTTCCCCTTTCAGGAAATACTTTCTCAGTCATCTTGTGTGTTCCTAGAATACCTGTACACGTATTTCTCATGGGACTTGTCCATCCCGCTGTACTGTGGTCATGGTTAAATTCTCTCTCTCCCACTGTACAGTGGTAGATTCTTGATGGCAGGTATCTTGCTAATTTACCTCTCATACCCTCAGAACCAAGCACCTGTGTGATACATATTCATGTCAGAAAAACTGTAAAAAACTTTGAAAGGAACAAGAGTATGGAGTGTCCTATCAGTGGAATTCTGGATGGTGTTTAGAAGCCTTTGTGGGGTTATCTGATTCTACTGTACTCTGCATCTTTCATTGCCCTTATCTGCCTTGCAAGGATACAACTGGACACAAATCCAACAACCAAGTAGTAGTTATTATGGAACAAAGGCTGGTGATATTTGTGGAGCCAATGGCAACAATGCCTTCCCAGGAAAACCTGCCTGGTGCCTGTTTGACAGAGTCTAACCTTACAGGTACCCTTCCATCAGGACAGGGACCAGCAAATTGGGAGAACTTTTCAACACAAATTCACCCTAGTTTATAGGTATTTTAGATAGAACTTAGAAGATGTCTTGGCTTAGTTTCCTAGCCTCAAGATAGGAAAGAACAGACTTTTATAAGCCCAAACCAAGATTTCTTATGAAAACTTTCAGAAAGAAGTAAATTCTGTGGCCTTGTGCTGGTCAATACTGCATGGCTCAAGATTTATCAAGAAAAGTCAAGAAGACTTATATGGTTAGTTAATTATCATTCTTGCTGTTCCAATATAAATAATCAGGACAAACCTAATGAGAATAGCCTTCTTCTTTTTTTTTTTTTTTTGATCACAAATAACCCTTGAGATTATTATTACAGGAAAAACTGTAATAAAAGATTTTGAAATGGGCAAACAACTACTTGTGTCCTGTCAAAGGACTGTTGGGAATTGTCTAGCATTTCTTTCCAGGATTATCTGATACTATAGAGATCCGTACCATTCATAGTCTCTGACTATTTGTAACCCTACAGGGACAGAAGTTAACCTATGGAGGTCTGGTGGCAATACGAAAATTTTGTGTTCATAGAGATGAATTGTGTCCAGCATAGATGTAATTATTATGGTGTGGATTTTGGTGTTTTTGGTATCTGTTAACATATATGCTTCAGTATTCCTGTCTTAAGTATTTGTTCGTTGGATTATCTGTTGTATCAGTAACATTTTACTGTTACTGTAACATTTTACTATTTCCCTCATTAGTTAATGAAAAAAATAAAACAATGGAGTTGTATAAAATTATTCCTTAAAGTAGGCATTTAATGTTTCCTGAATAAATGAATACCTCCATACACAATAGGTCGTTTCTGTTGAGTATTTAAGTGAATTAAAAAACTGATAAACTATGTGACATAAAGAAGTAAATGCTATCTTAATTGCTTATGTGACATAAGTATTTTCAGTGTCCAGGAGGTACAGAAAAGCACTATATTCATTTGTTCACTCAACAAAGATCACAGAAATGCCTTCAATGGGCTAGGTTAGGGTACAATGATGACTGAGAACAAGGCTCCCTGCCCTCATGTAAATTAAATTTTAATAAGTTGGACATAAGTTGAATAATCATAAAATAAATATAAAATATAAATGAGGTTTGGATCGAGCCTTGAAAGGTCAGTAGGTATTAAGTAGATGATGACAAGACAGAACAAAATGTGCAAAGGTCCTGTGGTGGGATGATCATAGAATATATAATGGAATGAAAGACCGCTATCAGAGGGGGCTATAACCTGTGCCTGTGCACAGGGTTCTTTAAGGGTGCATTATTTTGCAATTAGCTTTTTGATCACTAGATGGCAGAGATATACTAAGGTGGCAAAAAGCTGACTAAATTTAAATTTATGGATGGTTTTAAGGAAGTGGGGGAGATCAGAAAATCTAGCAAGAAAAAGTGGGAGATGAAAAATTGGTTGGGGTGGGGGCACAGGCAAACGACACACCCCAAACTTGCAAGATCTGATAATGGAGAGTAACATTGAGAACCTACTGAAAGCTGCTATTGTGCATTCCTTAAAGTAAGGTAGTAACCACATCTCAGTTTTCAAAAATTCTTAGCATTTCTTCCTTCCACAAAGATCCATTAAACACCTGTTACCCACACTACTGTCTTCCATGCTGTGAGGCATACAAAATAAAAAGATATCCCTCCTTTCAAGATTTTCAATAAATATGTGGTAAAAATGCAAAATTATTGAATATAATACAGTAGTTATAAATACGAACTATCCTTCATTGTAGGAATATAACTGAACTCAAACTTTTTGATCATAGATGAAAACTTATTTAAATGACCATTAATACCAGTCATGATTGATGTCAAATTATAATATTTACAATAAGTAGGTTCAGTCAACATACTAACAACAGTAACAATATAGGACTGTAATTACATACTATAAATAATGGCAAATTCTGGGATCAAATAAATAAAGAGGTTTCAAAGTTGCTGTATGGTCATTTCACAATGCAATGGTCATTTCACTGTTTCACAACTGCACTCACAGGCTGTACAAATTAGCAAGTAACTTAGCATTTGCAGCTTTTGTGGGAGCCAGTACTACATGAGAAGAAGGTACATCTTTTGAATGCAAAAAGACATCAGAAGAAACAAAATAGAGTTTTGGAGAATTTGACATCATTCTAGTACGAGGAATTAAAAATAAGATGGGGCACTGGATATCATAGGTCCTCCATCAGACTCCGGCTAGGTTCTACCCACATACAATTGGAAAAGAAAAATTTGCTCACATGGAGATGTGAAGTGTAAAATTCACATCTAGCATAAAGATTCATAAAATTTTGGAAGTAAACACTTGTATAGCAAGGGATGCTTATTAAGCATGTGAGAAAATACTACACTAAAGCAAAAGGAAAGTTTTCAGCATGGTATAAAATTTATTCAAGAAGATATCTTACTAGAGAATCTAGCTAGACATTGAATAAAACAAAACAAAAAAAAATGGACTGGTAAAAACAAGGAGGAAAAGCATTTCTTATGAAGGAAAAACCACAAGCAAATGTACGCAGAAAGTGACAGGGGCAGAGGGTCCAAGTCATGAAACCATCAAACTTAACTTTGAAAGAGACTTCAAGAAATAAGTTTGGTTCAGCTACAATAAGCAAGATCAATGTTTCCTTTCTTTTCACCACAATGGTTTCCGGATAGCACTTCTGACAGTTTGAATGGTGAGAAACATTCCCCTGGTGCACAATGACCAGGTGATCTTGCAGTTACCATTTTTGTCACTAGATGGCAGACAGATCCTAATAAGGCAAAATGTTGAGTAAGTCTAAATTGACGGGGGGTTGGGAGAAGGGGGAAAAGTAAGGGATATATGTAAATGAATGGGAAAACACACTTTTTTAGACTTCATAAAATTAAGATGCTTTTAATATATGAATTTTTTAAAAATTGGTACTCTCTGTGCTACTGTCCCCATTTTAGGGTTGAAGTAACTGAGGTCCAGAAGTGTTACCTTGCTTACCCAAAGTCCATAGCAAACCCCCAAGCTTAAGACAAAATAAATAAAAATTAAGTATACATGCATGAAATAATATGAAAAAAATGAAACTCTACCATATGTAATTATAATGGCAATACCTTAAGAATTCATGGCATTTTACTGAAGGGTTTTAAAACACATGTTGCAATTTATTGGTAGTGGCTAAAGCAGAGTGAATTGACTTATCTATGACTGATTTGCTTCAGCGTGTTTGATATTTTACATACTGGACTGTTTTTCATTAAATACCTAATTTATCACAAATTTTGGTCAACATTTTCCCTATTTTTTTTTCTTTTTTTACAAATTAGGGAACCAAAAGCTTAACAAAGTGAAGTGTCTTGGGGAAGATTAGACTAGTGACAAACCTAAGATTCCAACCCAGGTGTTCCAGTTCCCTGAACAGAACTCCTTTTGTTAAAATTACATTAGACACATAAGTTCTCAGAGACTCAGAAGAAATAACTGTCTGAGAATTAACCCGAGAAAGACTTTCTTAAAATGGCAAGTTTTAACCTCATTTTTAAAGCGGACAGTTACAGAATGACCATGAGTCTTAATATTCTTGGTAGGTGAAATGGCACAGTGAAGAGACAAAAGATTAATACACTTTTCCAAAGACACTGAAGACATATTCCTGTCAGGGCAAAAGAGTACATTGGAAGGATTAACAAGATATGTATTTGGTGAAGTCTGATGAATTCAGCTGATGAGGGCTGTTATTAGACTAAGGAAATAAGATTTTATAGAAGCATTAAAATTACACTTCTGAGCAGTTGAGTGCTATGTGAGACTAGTTGAGGAGGATGACTTTGAAGTGGTCCATGGGGCCCCTGGGTGGCTCAGTTGGTTAAGCATCCAACTTCGGCTCAGGTCATGACCTTGTGGTTTATGAGTTCCAGCCCTGCATCGGGCTCTGTGCTGACAGCTCAGAGCCTGGAGCCTGCTTCGGGTTCTGTGTCTCCCTCTCTCTCTCTCTGTCCCTCCCCTGCTTGTGCTCAGTCTCTCTCTCTCTCTCTCTCTCTCTCTCTCTCTCTCAAAAACAAATAGAAACACTAAAAAAATTTTTTTTAAAGTGGTCCAGACACATCCAAGAGCCCTTTACCAGTTCTTCCAGTTCGCCACGATCTGGTCTTTTTGGTTAGCTTTATTCACTTAATTCTCTATGATTCAGGTATCACCTGACAGATGATCTCTTATAAAAGTAATATTTCATTTTAAGTACATTCCTGTCTTACTAAGTCCTTGAAACCAAGAATCATACCCTTTAATTCATTTTGCCTCTAATTCCACTTCCATTTAGAATGTAAAGAATAGCAAAAGAATGTCAACTCCCATCTTAACAATGACAAAAAGCTGGGTTATTTAAAAAAAAAAGTCCCACAAATCCTAATTCTTCTTGGACCTATCAGAGAGCTGAATTGTAAGGCAACCAAGCAAACCAAATTCCAAAGGGTTACAAGCCCTTCTGAGGAGAGATGAGACACAAGACCTATTTCCTCCAGGCAAAGCACGAGGAGAGAGGTAGCTGGCATATAAGCAGGGGAGAAGAAATCTGCTAAGATAATAGCCTTAAAGACCAAGTATGAGCTAAGATGTCAGTTTGGAATAGTTAGGAGTCTCAAAGGCAAGGGGAGATTGTACTCGCAAGCCCTCTTCCACAGATAAAATCGTGTGTTTGCTAAATCAGGCAACCCTATTACCTGGTGCTACAGGGAAAGGCTAGGGGCAAGACAGGAGACTGAAAAGAGCTCCCCTTGGGGGTACAGGCAAGCAGGAGGTGATAAGCTGCTGCAGGGAGGCATGTATGAAGCCCTACTTACTTTATAAGAACATTCATTTATGTATAAGAAAAGTCATACAGTCATGGCATACAGTCAGCAAACTCAATCCCAAAATTCTGGGGGAAGGAAAAAAACAGAAACTCCTTTAGGGAAGAGCAAGAAACACTCAGAGGCACAGGACTCTACTCTGTTAACAAGTGGAAATCTATCACCAGTGGGGAGGGGCAGGCAGCCCTCAAACTGCCCATGACCAGTCGCAGAAATAAGAAAGTTTATCTGCCATGAAAGGAAGTGGAGGGATGTTGAGAAAGCCCCAAATCTGAGGCACAGTGGCACAAGACCTGCTAAGGCTGAAGCTGGACCAGAGCACATAAAACCCATAAGGCTAGGACTAAGTAACCAGCAACAGAAGTTAATTGCTGGAGGAGGGGCAAAAACATTGAGAGAGATCCCCTATGTGGCTCTAATGTAGCTAAGGGTGATGGAGAAACACCAAGAAAAACCTGCCAGAAACTTCACTGGTAGTAGTCCACTCTAAGCGCAAGATAATAGCAGCCAACTGCAGGTAATGATATCAACAACAAAATCCAAGGCAGTTCAATTTGTGATGCACACATGGGGCCCAGTACTCAAGAACTACCAGACATAAAAGGTAAGGGGAGAAAAAGATGGATGCATAAACGGATGAGATGACAGTAGCAAGATGAAATCCATATAAAAGAGTCAAATTGAAATGACAGAAAAAAAAACCATAAGAGAGAAATTCTTTTGATCAGCTCATCAGCAGACTGAAGAAAATAAAATGAATGAACTTTAAAACAGATCAATTCTATTGACCAATCTGGCATTTCTATATGCTAACAGTGAACTCTCTAAAAAAACCCAGTATGGCACTGGTATAAAAGCAGACATAAAGGCTAATGAAACAGAATCAAGAGTCCAGAAATAAACCCACACATATATAGTCAACTATTTTTGATAAGGATGGTAAGAACACTGAATGGTGGAAGGATGGTCTCTTCAATAACGGGTGCTGGGAAAATCGGATATTCACAGGCAAAATAACAAAACGGCAAAAATTTCATCTTAAACAAAAATTAACTCAAAATGAATTAAGGACTTAAATATAAGACCTGAAATCATAAAACTCCTACAAGAAAAAGCTCCGTAACATTAGTCTTGGTAATGACTTTTTAGATATGACATCAAAAGCACAGAAAATGTGCAACAAAAACAAAAATCGAGTGGAGCTACATCAAACTAAAAAGCTTCTGCACAGCAAAAGAAACAATCAACAAGATGAGAACAATCAACAAAATGAAAATTTCTTCCATTCTCATGGAATGTGAGAAAACATTTGCAAATCATATATCTGATAAGGGGTTAATATGCATAATACATAAGGAACTCATGCAATTCCTACAGTAGTCAAAGAAACACCACAAATAATCCAATTAAAATGAGCAGAAACTTGAATAGACATTTTTACAAAGAAGATATAAAGATAGCCATCAAGTACATGAACATGTGCTCAATATCACTAATCATCAGGGAAATAGAAATCAAAACCACAATGAAATACCACCTCACACCTGTTAGAATGGCTATTATGAAAAAGACAAGAGATAATAAATGTTGGCAAGGATGTGGAGAATGTTGTGCACTGTTGGTGAGACTGTAAATCGACGTAATCACTATGGAAAACCGTATGAAGATCCCTCAAGAAATTAAAAATAAAACTACCATGTTTAGCAATCCCATTTCTGGTTATTTATCAGGAGGAAATGAAATCACTGTCTCATTCAGATATCTGGCCTCAATGGTCACTGAAGCATTAATCACAATAGCCAAGACATGGAAACAACCTAAATGTCTATCGATGGATAAATGCATAAAGAAAATGTGGTATGTGTACAATAGGATATTATTGAGTCATAAGTAAAAAGGAAAACCTGCTATTTGTGACACTGATAAACCTTGAGAACATTAAGCTAAGTGAAATAAGTCAGACAAAGAAAGATAAATACTCTGCCACTTATCTGTGTAACCTCAAAAAGCCAAGCTCATAGAAACAGAAAGTGGATGGGGTAGTTGCCAAGGGTTGGAAGTGGGGGAAATGAGATGTTGGTCAAAAAGGTACAAACTGCCAGTTTTGAGATGAATATTTTCTGGGAATGTGATGAACAGCATGATGACTATAGTTAACAACATTGTAGTGAATAGTTGAAAGTTGCTAGAGAAAAACAAGTAAGTGGTAATTCTGTAAGATGAAAAACGTTAACTAATTTTACTGTGCTAAATATTTCACTATACATTTACCAAACTTAAAATAAGTATCCAAACTGAAACACAAAGAGAAAAGAGAACAAGAAAAACAACAGTAGCGGCAGCAACAACAACCACAAGAAAAACCAGAATAGGGCATCCAAGAGCTAAGGAATACTATCCATGGGTCTAATTCTTTCTGTTCCCAACACATAGTAGGTGTTCATTAAATTTTTGTGGAAGTTCTTGTTGTAGACAGAATAGAAACAATATTACCTAATATTTATTAAACTTCTAGTGAGTGTTGGAAAAACAAATTCTATCACTAACTCCAATCTCCACAGTAACTCTATGGGAGTGGACATAGTTATCATCCTTTTATAGATTTGAAGCTTAAGAGGATTAGAGAGGTTAGGCAAGTTGCTCAAGTTCCAATACCAAGCAAGTAGCAAAGCTGGTATTCTGGTCCAGGTCTGTTAAACTCCAAAGCCCAAGATCTTTCCTTCCACATGGGGTCTTTCTACCTAGTCATGAATGTGATGTTAAGAAGTGAAAAGGAAGAATAGATACAAAGGTCAAGGAAGGAAAGTCTGAGTTTGTAAATTCAGTAAGACAAAGTAAATGATCTTGAAAGTAGTCCTTGCACCTAGTAATGTTCAGAGGAGGTACATGACCTTGAAAACTGTAAACTAGCACACAGCAGATATTTAGGTAGTTTTTGTTGAATTGAGGTAGATTGTCTCTCCATTATGGTACTGTCCATTGGGTTCATATTGCACCATTAATTACATTAGTGGAAGCTTATTTGAATTAATATTAAGTTGGGGACTATTCTAGAATTCAACTAGAAATCTCCATATTAGATTTTAGAGATAGAATATTTGAAATCAGAACTGATCCTTTACAGACTCGTGTTACTGATGTTAGGGAGTTTCAGGAAGTTTTGACTCCCTTTAGTTTAGTTTGGCAAAATGCTGGATCAAAATCATCCTAGAAACACAGTACTTTAGAAATCATTTCTCAATTGTTAGAGATTATATACAACCTACCCAATGGCAGCATTGTACCAGCTATTCTAAAGGACTCTCTCTCTCATTGAAGTATGTTAATGAATGGAAAGAAGAAGAGAAGACCAGTACTCATTACTCATCTGTGGTTACAAGCAATACGATTGTGAATTGTTAATACTTTTAAGCCAATTTTTTAGGACAGTACATATGCAAAGTAATTATGTTAACTGTAAATATTTAAAATGTTGTTTTATTATTTTTCCTGTTCTTTAATATTTGCAAATGCAAAATTTAACAAAGCTCTTGCAGTAACTTTTCAGTACTGAGAAACTGTTGATCGGCATAAATACAAGTTGTATACAGCTATTAAAAATTATTCCCAAAGCAAAACAGATAAATAAATTTTTGATATATGGCAAACTATTTGTAATTTCACTTTTGCTGACAGGGTTTCAATATTTCAACATTTAAAAGGTTTCTTAATGCACGACAAGTCCACTGTATTTTCGGTAAAACAGAATGTGGTTATTTTCACTAAATGATGTGCAGATGATTTTTCTAGCTGGCATAAACAATTAAAAAGTCAGTAATGACTAACAAAATAATATTATTTCCAACCACTTCAATAAACTATGTTTGTAAAAAGTACATAACCAAGATTAAAATATTTTATTGTAAAATAATTACAGCTGATTTTATTTTTCAGATTATCATATCACTATGTCATAAGCATAAATATGCAAATGTATGGAGAGAGGCTTAACACAGAAACATTTCTGTGTGAATCCAGCAAGAAGCAAGAATCTTAACAGAAATTGTAATTACTCTATATGTATTTCGGTTTCAAAAGCATTATCTTACAAATATCAAAGACATCAATAAACACAAAGAGGGAACAGGCTTCTGTGAAATGGCAGTCTTATTCTCAAACATTAGAAACACCATAAAGAACTTCCAGAGAAGGGTCCAACACAGTAGTCTTATTTTGAAACTGGCATGAGGGCACAGGCTAACTTGTTAAGATATTTATGTATTGCTCTAATATTTTGTGTTCTGTATCAGGAAATATAATAATGTGTAGTAGACACAAATCCAGTTCAAATTATAATAAGAGTCTATTATACTCTGGTAGTTATAATCTACTGACATTCCCGGAAATTTTTCTCTCTTGAGGGACATTAATAGGCAGCAGCAGTAACCCCTACAAAGAAAAGACTGGCTTCCCTTTTCATCAACACTAACATTGATCTCTGACCAACCTTAAAAGCAGTTCTAGATATAAAACAGGAAGAACATCATCATTTCTTTATCCCAGGGTGTCTGGGAGAACATAAGAATTAGTCCATTAAAAATGGGGTACTTTTGAGAGAGCTATTGTTATTTTTACCAAAAGCCCGTAAAACAATTAAAGAAGTAATGGGGGGGGGGGGGACTGTAAGTTAAATAGAACAGAAAATAGGGAGGAAAAATATTAGTGACATGATTGTTGATGTAAAGTCTAAAATGGTAATATTCATTATATTTACTAAAGGGAAAACCAAGTAGCTTTGTTTTTATTTCAAGACTTTCTAATAAATGACATAGTCAATTGTGGCAATAAATTTGAAGAGTAAAATTATAATATTAAAAAGGTACATTTCAATCTAGGATTACCTCATAATACATACTGAACATATTCACATAAGTGAAATTATCTTCCACTACTTCTTTTTAATATACTTGATATTATTCAGCAGTGCTAAATGTTTAAAAAATGAAGTCCTAGCCAGTTACTGAAAGGAACTGGCTTTGGATTATTTCTTTGAAAAAATGATGTTCCCAAACAATTTTATGACAATACAAATGTTTCAATGTGTATTCTATTGTGTTTCTAAGAGAGAGTATTCTGAAAGGCAAATTTTATAAATTTTTTGTCTATAACTATCATTATACATATCAAAGTATTATATAATGCCCACTAGAGGGCATTCTTGTAATCCATAACTGAATGGGGGGGGGGGTGGAGGTGGGGTACAGATTTTAAACTATAATCAAATTGGATATGTTGGAAATTAACATTATTTCAACAGAAAACAACAGAGGAAAAAATAACTTTATTTAAAATTAAAGATATAGTACCCTTATTTTTCCAACTTGACTTAAAAGATTAATTTTATAAATTAGTGATATTAGTATAGCTTAGACTAAATACATGCTATGTCGGAGTGACTTTGGGACAGACTATGAGAATGTGTTTTCATTTAGGCAGTATTTTTGGTGGGCATATTTTAATAGAAACACATTTACTTATTTCAAAATATTTTTGTCATTTGGAACTTTCTAATAGATTTCCCTAATCACTTTAATTCAACAATTTAGTTTGATCATCATAATATGCTCAATCCTGAGCTAAATCACAGAAAATGTTAAAAAAAAAAAAAATAAGGGGTTTCTGTTTATCACAATTTGGTTAAGCTTACTTTTATTATTTTTTTAAATTTACATTAAATATTCTTTCCAATTATCTGGGCCTCCTCCTTCATATACCCATTTCTTCCCTGTCCCCCCAGGTCACAATTATCTTTCTCACTGTGATTTGCAATTACCTTTTTCTTGGTCAGAAGAAGCAAGTGGTGTCTTTCCTCTGCAAACAATGACTATGCCATTTCTTTCTTGACCAATAAAGCAAAGCTACTGAATGGACTGTATTCTTCCAAAGATCCCAACAAGTGTGCCATTTTCTGCAATCTATTATGTCACCTGAGCAACAAATGCTATCTTTAATTACATTCATTTTATTCCCAGAGTCCACTGAATTCCAATGAAGAAAAGAGTGTCAGAAACACAATACTATACACCACATCCTACTAGGTATGATGATCCCATCATTTATTATGCTTAGGAACTAAATTTAGAGAATCTGAGTTTTTAATCTTATAAATTTCACAGCAACTGTAATTTCATCTGCAACATTTCAAAATATGGAATTATCTGTAAAGTGTAAACCACCTGATTGCTCGTATTTTAAAACATGCTTATATACTAGAATTTCTTTTAAGTCCCCATTCAACCAAAATGTGGTTTTGAAATATCTTACTTGCAAGTCTCCACATGCCAAAAAGGTATATACAACTTCTATGTACATTCCTTAAATATAAATGTGTATTACTTGTAATTATAAAATGAACTCATGGCAGTCATGCTATATTCCATAAATCCATTAGGATGATTGATAAACCATTAAATACCTAAGGACTCAAAATGATCGCATAGTTTCTTTTGAAGTGTGCATTATCACCTTCTATAATGGGTAAAATGGAAAATCACATAGAGCACATTTTACGGTGTAAATATCTTCCTTATTTATGCATTCCAAAGGTAGCTCTTCATACCATAAACTATTGGTCTGTATGTGAATATATTTTAAAAACAGAATAAATGATCACTAGTTTAATAGTACTTAGTTTATTAGTAGAAATTATGACTATTAAACATAACTCTATTTCTAATCACTATATTTAGGTTCAAGTGTTGACTATGTTCCACGTTGTATTTACCAACAGGCACACTACTTTACATTATATTACAACTGAAAAAAATAATTTTCCATTCATATTCCTCACGCTTTTACACAGTTAACTGGACAGGTTGAAAATAAATCTGAGTGCATTGCTATTTGTCTCAGACCTGAAATAGTTAAGAGTGGTATGTGTGCCAGGGTTTTAATAGGGCTTAACAACAAAAAGCTTCAATCCTCCACTTTCACTAGATTTTGTTGCCGTGGTTTTGCTTGCTTAGGGCCATCCATCTGTTAATGTTGACTTGTAATATAGCTAAGCTCCTGCTTGCAGTACACTAGTCTAGTTGGGGTGTGTGTGTGTGTGTGTGTGTGTGTGCACGCACGGGCGCGCATGTGTGTGTCCTATACAGACACTCAGATACGTACACATTACAATTGTCAGAGTAAGTTAAGAATGGCTAATATTATTAAAAATGGAGCAGTATCTTAGATTCATATAAATTTTGCACATTAAAGGAATTTCTCCTTCTTAGAAAATTCCAGTACATTTTTACAAATAAGTGTTTTAAAACATAATTTTCAGTGACAGAATTAGTCTAAATGTTGTTCACTAAGAGTACAGTATTTGTTCTAAAATAGAATTGATGAAAGAAGGTAAGTGTGCAGTCAAGATGAAAACTGTTCTGCACCATGACCGGTGGCAGTATTCTCCATGGACCCAACTGGCCCTGTTTTCAATAAAACCCGAGGAGGATCCTTTCCCTGGAGTCCTGTTAGGCTGGGGCTGCTGTTGGAACTGTCATGTTCACACAAAAGGGAAAAGGGTTGGGTTTTACAAATGTGAAGCCTAATTGGGAGATCTTCATGGCTGTACCCTTGACATTTATTTAAGCCTCATCAACAAAACAGGAAGTAACCGTACTAATTAGCAGACCAGCACACAAATTACTATTTGTTGGGGTGTAGATGCAGATTCATAATCTATTCCCAACATAAGCTAAGTAATGGCATATAGGCTTAAAACAACATACATTTTGATTTTGTTCTTTTCTATAGTACCCAAATTATGAAACGTTATTTTTTCACTTATTTAAATACATTCTTGAATTTAAATGACCATAATCTCATTTTCATCTTTTGAAAAACAGATGAAAATAAAGTGTGTCATTTATACATGTCCAGCTGGAAACTGGAAATGTAAAGTTCTTTACATAGCTGAGATCAACTTCTCAAAAAGATAAGGAATAGGATAAATAAAGCTCACATTCTTTATTTTGATAATTTTACTGACAAGAAAATGAGATACTTGAGGTCTTATAAACTTAGAAATCAAGAGATTTCTCAATAAAATAAGCTGTATATTTCTTCTCAAATCATAAACCAGGATCTGAAGTTATCCCTACTTAGAATGAAGACGGACAAATTTAGGGTCCCCACTAGTCTAGTTAGTGAACTAGAGGATTGTTAGTGACTTTGGACAGTTACTACCAAGAGAGAAGAAAGTCAGTGCCATTGCGATAAGAGACCTGATGTTCAAGATATATGTATATGCATGAATGGGTAGAGGCCAATTATTAAGTGCTTGTCATGTGGCAGGTATTTCATATATATTATCTATAATAATGCCTATAGCATTCTAGCAAAATGACATGTATCGTTATTACTATTGCACAAATGTAGAAAGTAAGGCTTAGGGACACTGTATTTTGCTCAAAGCTAAATGCTAGTAGTTGTTTCAAAGTCAAGTCTCTCTGGCTCTCAACACCATACCTTTGTCTCTAAGGGCCCCTCCTCCACAAACATTCCACCCAACACAAAGGCAGGCCTGTAGTGGTTAGGTACTTAAATTCCAGAATCAGTCTGTCTGCTTTTCAATCCCTACTCTGCTCTTTATTACCTGGTAGAACTTTGGCCACATGTCTTCATCCCTTTGCTGTTACTAAATCTGAAAAATGGGGTTAACAGTTCCCAGTGTGCTTGGATTGTTGGGAGTTTTAAAGTAATCACATCATTCACACAAACATGCAGATGGCCTCACTGTTCATCAAGGATCTGTCTCTTCCTCATGTTTTCCAAGTCTGCTCTAGTGTGCTTTGGTGTTACTCAACTCTAAAAACTGAAGTTTGGAAAACAGTAGGAAGGACCTCAGAGCTATCTAGATCACCAAACCCCAGAAGTCCTACTGAATCACATTTCTGTAGGTAACTGAATTCACCACATGGCAAGTCTTTTAAGAGAGGATGGTAATTTGAATAATCAAAGGTACGATGGGGCCCAGAGACACCGGTTCCTCAGTGAGAGGCCATTTCCAACATGAGAAAGGGATGCTACTCTTCTAGCTCAGTGAGCCTGAGAGAAAGAAAAAAAAAAAAAGTGCATTCTAAGTTTATTTCTACTCGTAGCCTTTATTTTTAAAAATATTTTCTTAGGAAACCAAGCTGTCTTTGAGAGAGGTATTACTAAGCCTGAGTATTTCAAATGATAGACACTGCACAGAAGAGAACAAAGAAAGAAAACTAGATTTCTGTCCCTACATACCTCTCCTGGGTACGTCCACTGGAGGCGAGCTCTCGGGACACTGACTTCATCTGTGGACCTGAAGTATCTAGTCCCATTTCCTGGAACGGCTGCATACCTCCTGAACAATTTTTTTTAATCCTTGTACATTATGAATCATGGTAGGTGTGTTAGTCTCTTCATTTTGGCTGCTAAGCAAGGGAATGGGACTTAGCTTCTTACTGCACTAACTTTCTCTCTGCCTCGAGTCTTACCTAAATTAAATATATTTTAGGGTGGCTCAGTCGGTCCAGCATCCGACTTTGGCTCAGGTCATGATCTCATGGTCTGGTCTGTGAGTTCGAGCCCCACATTGGGCTTTGTGCTGACAGCTGGGAGCCTGGAGCCTGCTTCAGATTCTGTGTCTCCCTCTCTCTCTCTGTCCCTTCCCCACTCTCAGTCTCTCTCTCAAAAATAAATAAACATTAAAAAAAATTTAAAATAAATTAAACAATTTTAATCTTTTGTTCTAGGATTCTTGGTAAAATGTCCATTTATTTTTGGATATAAGTAGAACATAAATAAATAAACATAATGTCTCTGACGTATTGATTGATACCTAGATTCTGCCTTTAACCATATTTGACTATTCTTAGAAATGCTTACGTATTTAATTGAAAATCTCAATGTGCTCAGATCCTAATATTATTGTGCTTGGAGAGACAGGAGTTAAGACTACTTACTGATTTGGAAATCATCATAAAACAGTATCTTCATGGTTGTAGTATCAGCTTCTATCTCTTGCACAATATACTAGATCATATCTTCTATTAAATCAATGAGACTGGATTACTACTGAAAAGTAAACCAAGGAACCTTCTGTGGTATCAGACCGCAAAGAAAAGGCGGTAGACTATGCCTGGTCCCTACTGACTTCCTTGCCCCAAATGCAAACAATGTATTCTAAGCTCATTTTCTCTGTAGTCTTTTCATTTGTGTAAGTGGCTCGACTCTCATGTGAGAGCTGAGGCAACAGCAACCCACTAGCATAGGCTGACCTTAAACTTACTAAGCTGCAGGTTTATGATACAAAGATCCAGCCTCTAGGTACTTAAAAGTATAGATTTTATTTCTTTTTTTGCAAAGAGGACTCTTGGGCAAATGATGACACGGCAACTAGAGATAGCAAAACTCTTCTGAGATTTTGTCACAGTCCTTAAAACCCTTCTCTGAGAACTGCTTTTCCTGTTTGCCCCTACTACTCGCCACTGTCCTTGGTAACATGGTATTCTCCTTGCTTTTCCGACGAAAGGTTACTGAACCAAGGATTAATGCTGGATCCAAGAGGGCTGTTGACAGTCTTCCAGAAGGAATTGGCTGTGGGCATTGTGGCCCATTCCTAGCAGCTGTTTGAACCAAGGGCCTTGCAAGCTCAATGTCAGGCTCACGGAGGAGCTGAGAAAGACAATCTACAGAATGCACAAAGAACAGCTATGCAGAGAGAAGAACAAGCCAGGGAGAGATAGAGAGAAGCAGGTTAGGAGGTAAAGGGTAGGGAGGGCTGATATTCTTCCTTGATTTTTCCATTTTCTAGCTCCAGTCCTACCAGAGGGCTACATACATTCCTATACCTGGATACAAGCAAAGACAAAACATTAAATTATGATAAGTATTACTGGGTACAAATGATTGGGAGTATGGACTCTTAATAAATTTGGCTGCTAAAATATATATACACGGATATATACACCTATTTACATAATGGAACACATGTATATATATGGAGAATACACACTGACTAAAACTCAGACCACTTGAAAAGTAAAGTTGTTATTCAGACATTAGCAGCACCTGCATAATCCATCTAAACATTTTGGTTTAACAAATTTCTGTTAACCAAGTAAGAAAAGTATATTATAATTCTTAAAACAATAAGCCCTACTTCTCTTAATTCCTGTTAGAGTCATCATTTAGCATATTCACCTGAAAACCACAAAATGCTTATTGATGAATACAGATAGTTGAGTTAATGATTTTATAATAAATGATGGCCATGACAATTCAGGATAAGTATGTGATGAATGTAACCTATTATCCTGTAAGGCTTCCTTAATACAGTTTTCTCTATCAGAAATTGTCTGTCTAGGAATTAACAGAAAACACAGAAAACCATACATATGTAATATATTTTATAATTTAATTATCATAGAAATATGCTGCCATGTTAAAGAAAGGAAGATTTAAAATTTTTAATGAGGAGCTACAGATAGTTTTCCTAACTTAAAACTAACATTTAGGACAGACGTTTCTCTAATTCAAGTGTTTTCTTTCTATCGTAAAGCATCCTATAAGTAACAAAGATCCCACTGGTTTTCACACAAAAATCTATCCACCATAGTAAATATAACCTAAATGCTCCAATGTTAAGGCAATAAACATTTTGCAGAAGTTTTTAAGATGCTGAAGCTTGAGAACCAATAGGGATTGAACATACTAGTGATGGAAGAAAAATAGAGCTACTGATTGCAAATCTATCATTAGTTTACAGGTCAATACATGTTTTCCAGTTAACAGTAGTAGCCAGAGAAGGTCTCCATGCTTGTGGAATTATTACTTCATTGAAGGGCTTATTTTAAGTCATACGATCAGCATTTACTATCAATACGCTGCAATTAAGCAATACTGATATATAAAAATATAAGCTTATAAATGGATACAACATAGAGAAGGCACTTAGAATGGTATAAAAAAGGACCCACAAAGGCAGAGATGTGTTTTGTTTCTCCTAGAACACCTAGAATAGTGACTGGTACACAGTAGGTGCTGAATGATCACACGGATAAGTTTTCTTTACAAAGGCGAAAGTTTCCACACAGCTTCACTGACTGTTTCTCCATCCCTAATGACACGTAGAAGCACTTGAAGGCCATCTCTACTCCTGCAGCGTCCGCAGATCCAGGAAAGCTAAGTGACTACTGGAGATGGGTTCTCATCGCACTCTGCCACTAACTTGTTATGAGTCTTAGGGTAAGTGACGTGACCATTCTGGCTATCAGCTCTCTTGTCTGTAAACGTCAGTGACCGGAATAAATGAACTATAATCCAGTTGAGGATTCTTTTTAAAAGCTAGTTTTCTAAGGCCACTTAAAATATGATTTGGTGTATACAAATTTTGTATCATTTAAACCTTCAGAAACACACTTATGAGGCAAAATCAGAGACATGCATAGCTTTAATTCTGAACACTTTCCCTCTTCAGGACGGTACTTTACATAATATCAGCATATAAGCAGAAGCTTTAAATATTTATAGCAAACAAATTATCTGACTTTAGAAAAACCAGACACATTACTTTATATTCTAATTTATATAGATTATTTTAATGGTAAAATCCCCATGTATGAGTTTCATTTTACTTCTATAGTAGAAATCTGTGCTTTCCTCCTCCTCATCAAACTGTTCACACTCTAAGACAATCACATGCTTGCCTCTGTCCCCGTACTGGAGAGCTCTATGAGAACATAATAAAGTAGGTAGAGACTGGTATCTGGAACAACTGATTCCTAATACTCTTGCAGCCTGCCCAGATGCCACCTACTCATCTTGACTGTAAATGCAGGTTTTCATATCACATGATAAAAAAAAAAAATAATGGGTCCAAAATCGTTCTTAAAGAATGAATCAGAATTACATACTTTTAGAATTTGGAGACATAAGGGTAAATAACCTTACCTGGGCAAGCTTACGCTTTTCTAGATTTCCTCCCTTTTCATTGTGTAATGTGTAAACTGGTGTATATTGTACAGAACCAGAACAGGTCCCATAATCTTCTTCATTTTCCTACACATGAAGAAATACACAAGGAATTATTTTAAAATACTCCTTTTATTACTTTTAGACAAACTATCCGATACAGATGCAAATACCAAAATAATGCTTCAAATGTAAGTTTAAAAACTCTATTTCAGAAGAAAATGCACTTTTATATATTATGCATTAATGATTTCTAAATTAATCTCTTTTGAATAACATGAATAAAAGCTATTATTTACTCTCCATCACAAAAATGGAAGTTTCAAGTAGTATTTGTTCTTCAAAGGTAGATATTCAAAACAACTGACAAAATCTGTAAAGATATAATATGTAATCAAATTGAAAACACATATACATACACATAAATATTCATATACATGCAATATTCATAGATTCAAATACATATCTTCAAACACAATCTTTTATAAATTAAGAACATGCTTCAAATTAAAGTAGCTACAGTTAGAAAGTTCCTATAAAGCCAAATGATGGCATTCCTGGCTTGATTCTGCACCAAAGATCATCTTTTTAAAGAAATTCTCAGCTTGAAGCAAGAATTTCAATTGTGATATCAAGGCAATCAACTTTATGAAAACATACATCCTGTTAAAGCATCTTTGAAGATCTCCGTTGTTCTGTGATAAAATATGCAAACAATAAAGAGATTATTCAGTGGATGCATACAGAATGGCAGATAGTTGCCAGAGGGCTTGTTATGAAAAATACATTCTTGAACAAAGGGCTAAGCATATTTCAAACATCATTAAAAACATAAATCTCATGTGATTTGTAAAGTATGAGCTTCAAACTAATGCAAGAATCAAGGAAGAATGAAAAGAATATGACGTACCTTATGTTTTAGCTTACTCTTCACTTCCTTTATTCCCTGCTTTGCATGATTTTTTGCCTAGAAAAAGGTAACGCAAGTGTCTGGCTCAGCATGGTTCTATTACCACTTAAAGAGTTAGTAGATGAGATCACACTCCATGAAACTTGCTAACTTCATATTATTTAGAAAAAGAACAAATTATAATCTAAAACTCTTAATTCTTCAGGGAAACCACACCACTTACTATTATATCTAAATTAGTGAAAACGCGATTAGTCTCTATTTGCATACTAGTACCATACAAAGGCTAACATTTAGCCTATTTTGCCTCCTAAGCTATAGAAAACACAGCCCAGTCTTAATTTGCAATTGTGATTAACTGGTGGTGAAAGGAGAAAGCACAGCAGCAGGTTATTTGGGCAAATGTTTGGACTTTAAAGAAACGGGCAACTTTACAAAGCTTTACTGAAGTGCTTTCACAGGCAGACACACGTTTTTATTAGCAGAGATATTTTAAAGTTATGGCTATTTCATGTGCAGTTTTTCCGGCATAAATTAAAAGCCACTTAACAAAAGATGCTATCTTCATGTTCCATAGGGAATCTGGCTCCAGTATTTGAGCGTCTCAGGTCCTGATGTGATTCCTGTGGGATATAACTTAACTAAAGACAACTGGCCTTGGCCTTTGTTCCATTGGAAATTCCCACTCAGAGTGGCCACGGACGAAAAGAAAGGAAATTCACATTTATGCTGTGTTTCCTCAGTATTTGATCACGTGCTGGGTACCTAACATGTATCAGCTCATTTAATCATTACAAATCTATGAAGTTAGGACAATTATTATGACATTTTTACAGATAAGGAAAGTGACTCAGAGGAGATCGGTCTGCATAGCCTCATTCCAGATCTGGGTCTATTTAATTCCTGAGTCCAACTTCTCCCCATCAGAAAGGAGAAGGAAGAACTAAAGTTTTTAAAATGTATCTACTGAATCTAAGCCTCACGCAAGAAAAGGCATTACAAGTCTCATTCTACGGACATGGAAACTGAGGTCATACAGACTGAAGACTTTCCAATTCCAATATTCTTGCTCCTACCAAACCGTCCTGCTTCCTGAATTACTTCTAGGAAGAGTGAATACATGTCTTCCCAAGTTCATTTAGGGGAAGGCTCTCATTTCTTTCCGGATAATATCTGTAGTACCTAATATAATATTTGCCATATAGTAACTGCTCAAGAAATGTCTTGAACTCAACTAAACAATTATTTCTTCATTGTATATGAGGCAAAATCAAAACATGCTACACATAGCAAAAGATAACCTAAAACGCCAAATAACACTAAATTATATTCCCATGGTTCTTTGGAATTAATAAAGCTTTTTCACATTGTTTTATTGTTAAAGCCTCTGAATCTATTTAAAGGGTCCTGTATTAATCCCTACATTCTCATTAGGTAAAAATGAAAAATTACCAAGAAAATGTGCCTGTCTCTATCTTCTAGAATTTTTATCCATATTTGCTCACATTTTGTCATATTCTAATTTACCTAAATATTCTCTAACCTTTCAAAATCCACTTGATTCACACTAATCTTTTCAGAAGCTCTTCAGTATACAGAGTTGAATCTAGTGTCAGTCATGGTTCTGTAATTCATGGACTGATTCCCTTACGCATCTCTTGTCCTACCCTCCTCCACTGACCTCTTTCGGATGATCTGGAAGATGGGGTACAGGCTCTATCCTTTTCAATCTACCAAGTTGAAACTTACCAATAAACAAGTATTCTTTACAGAGAAGCACCCAGCAAATGGCTTTGGCTAATAATTTAAGATACAAAAACCTAACAAGAAAGTTGACTCAGAAACGCTTTTAGCCAAATCAATTATGTATTCACTTTACTGTTATTTTTTAGATTTCTAGGAAAGTGTATCTGTTAATTCTAGCTTTCTTTATGGCCCCTCTAAGCACAGAAAAATAAAAGTATAAAACACATAGAAAAAAATGTTTCAAGTACAGAAAAACTGTTCTAAGTATAGGACAAAGTCATTATCTCCTTCAACAAAATATATTCAGCTCCTTTGTAGTACATGCAAAATACAGAGCAAAGTAACAGTTATACAAACATGAAATTAGCAGGAACAGTACCTCCCCCCTCCCAGTACCTGCCACACTCACTGCTCTAACTCAAATAACCAGCATAAGGCCTTCTTCATGGGAGGTACTCAAACAATTTACTGAATGAATGAAAGTTTAAAACACGGTTCCTTTTTTAAAACTTTACTATCTATAGAAACACAAGTAAATAAATCATGTTAAACCCATACAACAGAGATTGGGAGTTTTGTTCATAGTAATTTCTGGTCAAAGGAGGAATTTCAAGAGTTCATATTTCAGAATATGAGCAGCCTGGAAAGATGAGTTTTAGATACAACTATGAAAGTCACAAATTGGCTTTCTTGTCCCAAATCTCTTTGACTTCTTGATTCATGTACAACATGATCACAAGATCATAAGATAAATAAAGGAAAGTGATTAGGTATATTCTAAAGACCTTAAATTGCCTGAAATCAATTTAGGGAATAATCTTTCAGAGAGCACAATTTTTAATCTGGAAACATTTGACTCTTCTGCAGAAGAGCGTTCTCAGCAAAAAAATAAAATACTGATTAGAAAGATAGAAATATGAATAATGAATGAAGTTTTAAATATGTTTGCTTTATTTCTGGGTTTTTGTGGGAAAATATGAGTGAAATTAAGGAAAGAAACACATACTTAGCAAAATAATACAATACATTTTCTCTGAGCCTGAGGAAAAACTTCAAGTGTTTGCTCAAGGAATTAAATGAAGGGCACTTGACTGGGAAACCTTTTTTAGAATCTTAAATGAATGTGAAAAACAAGGCTAGTCTGATGTTTCACATGGCAGCCAAGTGCTACTTCATTGTAAAAAATTAAAATCTCTTCAAAACTGTATATAAATCAAACCACCAGTATTATAGTGAAATAGAGTGATATACACAGAGAGGTTTTCCAGAAAAGCCATGAAACAATCAACCAAAAGGCAGAGGCTGATGTTTCCAAGGTAAAATGATGAAACCTTCCTACTTTTATTTTTATGATAAGGCTTCAAAGAGTTCAGAATCTTGGCACCATATTTTTGAATCAACTCTGTAGATTAGCTGTGCTACTATAAAATGTAATCTTTGAAATTGACTTTTTTTCAACAATAATGGTGGCTACACATATTTGTCATAATTGTACATCACAGCAAGAATATAAGTTCTACGCTTATTAAAATACATTATTCCATTACTAATTCAATCATATCATTTCCTTTACTGAGAAAGCATTTGAAGATAAATTCTTATAAAATCAAAACTACTGCCCTGAATATTTTTTAGAAATATGAAATATACATGACCTGTGGCATTTAAAAAATTACTTCATTGAATACGAATCTACTAGCTCCTACCTCAAGTAGCTCTAGTCTAATATTAGAGATGAAGATGCCCACAGGAAAACCTGTGCTGAAACAGAGGTATGTCTGAAGGTCTTATGAGGACCTGGGAGGTATATAAACCCTGTGAATGTGGGGTTGGAAAATGTTTTCTCAGGGAAACAACTAATGCCTAAACTAAGTCTTATAGGATGAATTAGTGTTTCCTCGGTGGACAAAACCCAGAAATAAATGTCCCAAGTAGTGGAAATGGATTGTGTAAGAACAGAGGCAGAAGAGAAAATCTTGCATTCATGAAATGAGGAGCACTCAGGATCTGGAGAGAGAGGGTAAGCTCGGGGAATTGGGGTGAATTGAAACAGGACACAAAAGGGGTTAGGTCTTGAGGGTCTTAGTTAACACATTAAAGAGATTTTAATTTTATTAATTGTTTATTGTTATTGCTATTGATACAGCTGTTTTTATTTTATTATAAGCCATGGAGAATCACTGAAGAATTTTAATTATGGAGAGTCAAGCATCTTTGAGGGAAAAGAACTTACCCTAATTTTCTGGTTTTTTTTTTTCTATTTGAACCTCAGTATACAATGAGAATTTAAAATATGACAATAAATTAAAAAGTCAAATCTCTAAAAATGGCACTTCATTAGGGACTGTTGCAATTTGAGTGCACAATTTTCCTGATTGCTTTGAAATAAAATGAAGAATTGGTTTTAAATTACATGAAGGGAATATCCTTTCTACACAATAATTTCAATAACTGAATTCACTTTGATCAATATTAACTCCACAAATTTTTTAAAAAGTTTTTTTTAGAGAAAAAATGGGGGGTCCCTCAGTGGCTCAGTTGGTTAAGTGTCTGACTTCGGCTCAGGTCACGATTTCACAGTTTGTGGGTTTGAGCCCCGCGTCAGGCTCTGGTCTGACTCCTCAGAGCCTGGAACCTGCTTCGGATTCTGTGTCTCCCAATATCTCTGCCCTCCCCCCCGCCCCCACTCATGCTCTGTCTCTCTCTCTCTCTCTCTCAAAATCAAATAAACACTAAAAAAACATTTTTTTTAAAGAAAGAAAAAAAATGGGAGGTATTCTAGATTTACGTGTCTGTTAGCTAGGAAAATGTAAAATTTTATCAATAAGAAAACTTACAAATTTATATGCTGTCCGTACAGCTGGAGTTGCTTTGGTCATTGCTGTGTTAAACAGTGCACCTCCTCTCTGCAAACAAACAAACAAACAAACAAAACAAAAAGACGTATTTCCAAAATTTTTAAAACCAGATTAACCTGAAAACAAAGCATTATTAATAGCACAGAAAAAGAGGTTTACTTACAAATTAAACAAAGACCTATAGAAGTTACTTCAGATTTAGTCTTTTCAAGCTTTCATATACCATATATGGTCATTTCAGATAAAATGTAAACCCTCTACTCCATTCCTTTAGTTGGTATAATACATGATTTAAAAATCATTTCATCTTTGCAGTTTAGGCAGACTAGAGCAATAGGACCCATCATAGGTATGTAGTTAAAACTTGATAAGAAAGAAATATAATCTGGGCACCAGGGTGGCTCAGTCTGTTAAGCATCCGACTTTGGTTCAGGTCATGATCTCGCGGTTCATGAGTTCGAGCGCATCAGGCTCTGTGCTGACAGCTCAGAGCCTGGAGCCCGATTCAAATTCTGTCTGTCTGTCTATCTGTCTCTCTCCATCAAGAATAAATAAACATTAAAAAAAAAAAGAAATACACTCAAACAGTTTATCAACTGTTTTAAGGTTGGGCAATACAGTCTAAATCTCTGGAGGTGAGTTTTACATTTAATAAAATCGTATTAACAAAACACATTACCAGAAATGATAAAACTCCTCTCAAATCCTATTTCTCCTTCTAATTCCTTTGTTCTAGGATATAATATAAAGTGACAAAAACATCTTGATTTTCAAATCAAGCCATTTATCTCTGAACAAAAGCTTTCCATTTTAAAATTATGAATATCAAACTATAATAGCGTAAAATAAAAATATTTAAAATGTGACAAAATACACAAACATTTTAAGTATTGCTAATAAATAGCATAAGCATAAGCAGCATCCTTTTAGTGAACATTTCTCCATATATTTTGAGTGAAGGAAGAAGAAGTGGTGGAGGGTTATCATTACCTTGACTGTATGCACCCACTGTTGATATGACCTCGGGTTCCCTGGAATATATAAAAATAAGATGTCAGGACTATTTGATCTAAAATATATCCATCAACTAAAATTCATCAAGAACTAATACGTCCAGGATTTTAACAAATTTTGTTTATCTGCAATGTTGTGAAAAAGGCAATAGTATTGTAGAATAAACTGCTCTAATTCTTAGAAACACGGTAATTAGCATTTCCAAGAACAGACCCAGTTTTCTTTAGTCACATATGAAGGTAATATGTCAAAACACTCTTATCTTCTTTCGTTTTAATGCTGTATTCAGAGAGGAAAAATATGCTGTCTCTTTTAAAATCCAAGGTTCCTATGTCTTTTATACCATATTTTGTGTGTTATGTCTATGTTATCTTTAAAAAGTTTGCCTCTTTTATGCAATTAGGTTCACTTAAAAATAATATTGCAAGTGCACAGAGAAAGAAAAAACTAAAAAGGAATTAAAAAATGCAAAAAACCAGGGGCGACTGGGTGGCTCAGTTGGTTGAGCATCCAACTCTTGGTTTCAGCTCACGTCATGATCTCATGGTTCAGGAGTTCAAGCCCCACGTTGAGCTCTGTGCTGACAGCACAGAGCCTGCTTGGGATTCTTAATCTTTCTCCCTCTCTTTGTCTCTCAGAATAAATAAATAAACATTGTTTTTAAAAATGCAAAGAACCTTGAAGACAAAATATTCTATAGTTTTTAAATATCAACATTAATTGATAGCAAATTTTACTTTAATGCAATTAAACTACAGTCATAGTTCTGTAGATACTCTCTAGTTGTAAATCCAAGGTTGAAAATATAGTATCCAAGGAAATATAAAACAAACGAAGGTTTTAGTCTACAGGGCATTGTGGTTATTAGAAAGTTCAAATGCTGACCAATTCTTTTTTCAAAAATTTTTATTCAAATTCCAGTTAGTTAACATACAGTGTAATAGTAGTTTCAGGTGTACAATATAGTGATTCAACACTTCTGTACAACACTTGGTGCTCATCACAGGTGGACTCCTTAAAACCAGTTCTAAAAACCTAGTAATCATATATTTGGTTCCAAGTACAGTAATTTAATCAATAAAATGGTATTAGAAGGCAAAAAAAAGAACACAATCTCAAGTAATGTTTATATATATCAAGGCTTAGATTTCATGTACCTTCTTCATTTAAATGCTTAAAAAACATGGCTATTCAAAGACTATCTGGTACAAAGAATCCCTAAAACAGATTAAGGTCTCTTCTTTTTTTAATGGAGGTATAACTTAGATATAACATTATATCAGCTTCAGATATAGAGCATAATGATTCGATACATTGGGAAATGATCACCACAATCAATCTAGTTAAATCTGTCACCATACATGTTCTCCACTTGTGTATAGTTGTGTCCTTTTAAAAAATTCATTACCTTGCTGTCATAAAACAGAGGCAGAATGATTCCAGCCCAAGAATTTATTTCCAGCTGTTCTCTTTGCATTCCTAACCAACATCAGGCAAAATGTGTTCAGCTCTAAAATTACTCCTGTAATTAAAAATCTTTCTCTACTTTAAAAAAAAAATCAAGAAACAACCCCCATTGCTAAAAACATTGCTTACGACTCAGCACGGCACTTAACTGGAAGAAAACATATGGCAAAATATTTTTTTTCTAATTTTGTGAAATGATTATAGCAAAAAGTGTCTACTTAAAATAGCCTGTGTAAGTGAAATGTGCACTGTTCAAAACCTATGAGTTCCAGGTGGTATTTGGCCTGAACAATTTTTCTGAAATCATATTTCACTTGCAAAATGACAAAAATTCAAGTTATTGTATTTGTATTGTATTTATTTCTAAGGAGATTTTATTAACCAAAAAAGTAAACAATATAACTATATCCAGATTGTTCATATACGCTTACCTATTCAAAGTTCTCATCAGTTCATATATTTTTAACTTCTCTACTATAAATTGTTGGGTAGAAATCACACATTTAAGGGCTGGTTATCACTTATAGTATTCTGGGAAGAGTTTTATTTTCATTCTCTTCCCAAAATGAATTTAAGAAAGTGGAAAGAAAACACTAACTTCTATGTGATAACTATTTAGCATTTTGGAATACTTGTCATCCAGAAAACAATTTTTTAAAGGCTCCAAACTACAAAGAAAATAGCTAGCAGAAAACTTCAGCGCAGTTAGAGAAGAGTATCTTATTTAGAGTTGTGAGGAATAAAAATAGCTCATATTCAGCTCTTCACAGGCCACTAAATGTTTTTACGTACATTACCTTATTTGAGCTGTGTTTCTGTACTCTAAAATAGGCAAAGCAGGTAGTGTCTTAAGCAGCACATTCCAAGCACAGTTCAATGAGGAGTCCAATAGATCAGGGGGCTCAAGTCCACTGTATCTTTGTAAACTATGCTATTTGGGACCAGTCCTTAACCTGGTTGCTACAATGTTACTTAGTATAGTACCTAGCATATCACAGACACACCATACATACAAGTTTTATTGCAATAACTTGCCAAATGAGGAAACTGAAGGTTCTGAGGTGGCCCTAGGTCACAAAGATAGAAACTGAGGAATAATAAGAATCCGGGTATTTGAATTCCTGGTTAAATAGTCCTTCAGCCCAGAAATTCTACCTCTTAGACTGCTAAATAAAATATGATAAAACTTAAGATATATGAGATTTCTTCTGTATCAGTTCAAAGTAATTACACTAGAAAGGAAAAGGGGCTGCTCAAAGCTGATACTTTGAAAAGAAACAGTTGACAGAATCACCAATAATAATCCAGAATTATATGCATGGGGAAAACAGGAAGTCCCCAAATAAACTACTTAAAATGGTAGGGAAACATGTGGTACAATTTAGGTACTCCTATTTAAAATTTTTAAAAAGAGGGGCGCCTGGGTGGCTCAGTCACTTAAGTGTCTGACTTCGGCTCACGTCACGATCTCATGGTTTATGAGTTCAAGCCTGATGTTGGGCTCTTCTCAGAACCTGGAGGCTGCTTTGGATTCTCTCTCTACTCCTCCCCTTCTTGCGTGTCTGTTGCCCTCTCTCCCAAAAATAAATAAATAAAACATTAAAAAAAATTATGATATTTGTTTCTTTAAATTTAGTGCCTTTCAGATTGAAAGCTTCTATTTCTACAAAATTTATGAGACAGACACATTATTCTTTAAAAATGTTTTTGAGGCTGTTTTTCTTCTCAAAAAAATTAATGTGAATGCCAGAAAACTCTCTGAGTCTTTCCATTAAAGTAAATGGATTATGGAAATAATAAGTGTTATTGAGGAAATTCTTAACATTGTTCTCATTCATCATACAAGTGATTTTCTCACACTCAAGGACAAAATATCTTTGTTTCCCCCTTGTGCAAAGACTTCATCTTCAAATGTATTTGTTTGAATTCTAGTAATTTGTAGTTACTGTTCAAAAAGTATATAAATTGACCTAAATTGTTCAGTGAAGCCTGGAAAATGTCACTAAAACTGAAGATCACCTACCATCTCTTCAAATTCCTCTGATGCCTTAGTCAGTAAAAAAAAAAAAAAAAAAAAAAAAAAAAAAGAAAAGAAAAAGAAATACTACTATACAAATAAAAGACTGATCAGAAATATATCAGAAAGTAATTAAGAGACAAATGCTACTAATGAAGAATAACTACATGCTTCTATATAAAATCAATCTGAAAATATTTCTATTTTTTTAAGTCTAAATAATTGGAAGGGGATTTAAAAACTAGCCTTATTTTATTTATTTATTAAAAAAAATTTTTTTTTTTAACGTTTATTTATTTTTGGGACAGACAGAGACAGAGCATGAACGGGGGAGGGGCAGAGAGAGAGGGAGACACAGAACCGGAAGTAGGCTCCAGGCTCTGAGCCATCAACCCAGAGCCCGACGCGGGGCTCGAACTCACGAACCGCGAGATCGTGACCTGAGCCGAAGTCGGACGCTCAACCGACTGAGCCACTCAGGCGCCCCAAAACTAGCCTTATTTTAAATGAAAAAAAAAAAAATACAAAAAACCACCTCCATGTTCTTAACTACTCAGTATTCCTTAGCTACTCTTTCATAGACCAATATCTGTGTTTACTGCATCCTCTGCTCTACTTATGTCCCCTTTTATTACCTTTTAGCCTCCATGGATACTCTTCCCTTTACATACTTCCTGATATTTACATTACTTTCCTCTTAAGGTTGAGTGTTCTACAAAGGTCTCATGAAAAACAATTGGGAGTAACAGGGATTTCTTCACAGTCCTGACCACAGGGACTCACAGGATAGCAAACAGATTTTGGAAATCTGTGTGCATTTCAGTCTTTAACCACAGTTCTAGATTCAATGTGAATCTAGATTGAATGTGTAATTCAA
Source organism: Panthera leo (assembly GCF_018350215.1). Classification (NCBI taxonomy): domain Eukaryota; kingdom Metazoa; phylum Chordata; class Mammalia; order Carnivora; family Felidae; genus Panthera; species Panthera leo. Next base: position 36,837,419 of record NC_056696.1, read on the forward strand.
TAATTACACGGTTCCACCACGCTCATATTAACTTTATCACAACCACATATACTAGCATGCAACTAGCCGTTGCAATGACACAGAAAGGGGAGAAATTAGATGCTTCTCTGAAATTCCCTAACTATTTTTGCTTAAAGGAACATAATTTTTTCTTCAGCTTTAATGAATGTCGATTTCTCTTACGGTGATCTTTCTTAGGGCTTTATGTTTCAAAAATCTTCAACAGATAATCAAGAGACAGGAATTTTACTTTTATCCAATCACAGTAGAGAAGTCTTGACTACTACTCTTGTTTACTGAGTGTCTTCTAATTAAGAAGATCTCCTATCATAAAAAAGCAATATATTATAGTTATTAAAGCAAGAGCTTGGAAGCCAGACAGATACATGTTGAGTTCAGATCCTAGCACTACTAGGTGTGTGACCTTGAGCAAATTACTGAGATAAATGCCCTCATAAAAACAGGGATAGGTAATCAAACTATTTCGTAGGTGCTGTGAGGATTAAATGAGATCAAGTTTGTAGAGCTCTTGTAAGAGATTCTGTCACATATTAATATTCAGTAAGTAGGAACAATTATAATTATTACTATGAGAGAAGCGGCAGTTATAACCATTTACTTCTTTGAAAAATAGTTCAATATCATGATAAAGACATCTTATTTCTTACAAATGCAGTCTACATGACAAATGTCTAATGTTCTTTCATATATATATCATCGTTTATAAGAACATTACTAATTTTTATTAGATTATTCACATTTTTATTTCAAGTCCTAATAAATTGTGCTTTATTTTATACTAAAAATAAGCTCTCTGTATCTCTAAAATAATAACCTAAAATATAATAATTAAAAATAATACTTAATAGCTAGGCACAATTTTTAATATACTTTCTTGCTGTACACATTGAAATTAATATTTGTTGAACTATGCTTTCCTTTTGAATCAGTATTGCCCACCCTCCCACCAAACTAAAGTAAGTGTTCAAAACCTTTTTAATTTTAAGGAGGGACAATAAAGTGGTTGGCATGAAATTGTACTGAAAATATAGCAGTCTCTAAGTCAGATGCCAGCTGGCGATCAATGTTCCATTCTTTTTAAACCATAAGCCCTTTATTGAACAATGTTAGTAACCCCTCTCACACCAGAAAACCCATCTACCTTCTATTCTACTCTATTACAGAGGAATCTGGACCAATGGTTAAGACTACAGAATTTAACTATACAAAACGATCATAGTTCTACCCATTACTGTCACAAGATGTCATCTTCAATTCCATAGAAGATACTAGCCCCACGGGTCATAAAAATAATGAGACAGCAGTTATATAAATACTGAATAGATGCCTCAAGCAATTTGTCCATGAGCTGACAATATTTTGCTTGTCTGAGTTGAAAAGTAAAAAAGCCTTATTTTAACACAAAAGTTCCATTGAAGCTAAATTTTTACCCATGAGCTGAGGAAAGCAAGGAGCTGAATGATTCCACACTTGGTTGACTTGCTGAGTCAAGTAAACTAAGTTTTTCCCAAAGCTAAATGCTTTCAATGAAATGCTGTACTTACACCAGAGGAGGATCCATATGCTTAGTTCATTTGGACCTCTCTTCACGAACAAGTTATCTCAATGTTTTGTGTATTTTTATGGAGCAAAAATAAATCTTATTTGAGAATAAAATCACATTTTGGCAAATGTGTAGATGAGTACTTATTACTATGTCTTTTCATGTTTTATTTCTCAATTCTAGCAACTATTTATTCACACATAAAGACATTTTTTTCCCAAATTAAACCTTGTACAAATAAATAGAAAAAATTACTATTATGCCAGCTGAAAATGAACACACCAGAGATTGTTGTTTGTTTGGTTCACCCTGTTATCTAGAACAGTGCCTAGCACATAGTAAATACTTAGCACAAATACTGGCTGAATGAATGCATATGACATTTCAAGGACTCCAGCAAAATTCTCTGCCAGAGTCAGGACTATATACCGGAGCAATCACGTACAAAGTACCAGTTCGTAAGTCATTAACTGCCTAGAAATTACAACGTTGTTTGAATACTTACATATCAAATAGTGTAACTAATTATATTAAGTTTCATTATATTAAATAAAAATGCAATATCACCTAACTTATGTTTCACACATACAAAATAATACGACGCCTTCCATTTGTTAGTGAGCACTTTTTACAGTGACAAGTGTAAGCACATGGGATGGTAAACTGAAAAGTCTTTTCCTCATGCTGCAGTGTTCTGCAAAGCAAAAAAAAGGTAAAGGCTTCTATAACAACACACTCACTTAAAATGTAAAAGCAGCTGTGGTATTCAAATCTTTTGTTTTCTATTATATTACAATCTAATATTTCAACTATGATCTCAGGTCTTTAATTCTTACTTAGTATTAGCCAGCACTGTGGGTTTTTTAGCGGAGAATACTAAAGGAAGATATAAACTAATTGCATTTCAGTGACATTTCGTTCTACTACTATTAAGAGATTATCCAAGAAAACAACTACCAATTCATGAGACCATCTTAACACCTTGAATAATGAAATAAGTTAATACCACAGCTCTTATAAGATGAAAAAAATGTATCTAAAACATTATATGTTTAAGAAAATACAACTGTTTAGGAAGTAGATTGTATCAGATACAGGAGCAAAAGTCAAGGCAATCGCTACTCAGAAAATGGATAATCATACTGAAACTAGTCTTTACCTCCACAAAAGCCACCTGAAGTGATTTCCTCTTCAAATACATCAGAGAAACCCCGTCCTGCATTTAATTTTGCCAGTCGACCATCAATAAACTGAAATTTAAAAGTGTCAAATATGTTAATTTTCACTTTCTTCATAGGATTAAATTTTCACTTATATCAAAAGATTCATATCAGACACTCATAAATATAAAATATGCACATATATGTACATGTATACACACATCTACATGTACGTGACAAGAAAACTCTCAAACATTGAAATAGCAGGCACTTAATAAATAACAGCTAATTTATTAAATAAAAAATGTACAGTACAGACTCTTACTTCATTAATAAGAAAAAGAATGTACTATTTACTGGCATTTGGTTACTTTCTATTTTGTTGATCTATGGCATCTGAAATTTCTCTTTCTTGGATTATAAAAAAATATTACAAATGTTTTGAGGTTTCTCCATTCATAATGAAGGTAAAGTATCTTTAAGCCTCCCTTGCATAAGACACAAAGGGTAACCATAAGAAAGATTTAAATGATGTCTGAAGCGTAGACTTGAAGATTTGGAGACTGATATAAATGTTCGTTTTCATGCTGGAATTAATCCTGGCTACAATTTTTTTTTATCCTGAAAATTTCAAATTTAGTCAAATTAAAATAAAGTACCTTGACGTTTAAAAAATTCTCACACTCTGTTCTAGTTTAAAAAAAAATACAGTTTTCTATTTAAATGAACAAAACTAATGGAGTTCTATAGAGCAATACAGTTTTCCTCAGGCAGCAATTTAACATTTAATGGTTTAACTATTTAATAGCAGTAAGTTACACCAGTTAAAAGACTTTGGAACAGAAATCTCTTACAGACCAAAATTAAGACACAAATGAATCAACAGTTTCCAGTTCAAAATGTGGTTTAACTACTTTTATATTATTACAGATTAATTTTGACCCAAGAGGTGGCAAGATGGGTTTAAATAGACATAGCCTAAAAGGATATATAGTCATAGCTTTTTTTTTTTTTTTTAGTATAAATTGCTTTCATAAAAATTGGAAAATTTTGAGAGCTAGGTACCACAGATTACCCATTTTTAGTCTCGTTATGCTTGGCGTTCAAAAAATTTCCGATAGTATAAACAAATATGAACATGGAGTTTGGAGAATGAAAAGCTTACATCACATCTCTGCCACTTACTAGCTTTATGATCTTGGGAAACTTGTCTCTGAGTCTCTGTTTCCCCTCTATAAAATGGGAATAATAATAAATATCTTCTAGTGTTTTGTAAGGGTTAAATGAAACGATACGAAGTACCCAGACTGCAGGCACAGAATAAATGTTAAATACTAAAATCCATTTTTCCCACGACCACCATCACCTTTCAATCACTATTAATTTCTTAGTTTCCTGAGTACAGGATCACTGTCTGTCTCATGTGTGTATCTTTAATATCTGCCAAATGCTTAACATATAGCTTGAAATGAATGTCTGCTGAAAGACTGAAGTATACCGAAACATTGTGAACAGTCCTATATTTACACGATTTTAAAGGTAACTAATTACAACATATAGAATCATGCATTTCATTCTATCTTGAGATAAAAGGTGGTAACAATGTACGGCTACATATAATAAATGGTTAATTTGAAAATAAAGTGGTTTAAAATGCTTGCAAAATTTGACTTTCACAGATTTTCAACATAACATTATAAATCAAACTATAGTGGTCTAATTTGATGGACTAAGTATCGTTGTGAAAAAAATAAGGTGAAGCAAAATGATAAATTTTAAGTAATACATTACTGACGAATGGCACAAAGTAAGACATCCTTTTAAGGGACTTAATTTGCTTTAAAAGATTAAGACTACAAGACTTTTTAAAAGGTTTTCATTTTTATGTTTACTAGAAATAATCCATCCATTTTAGTTTGAGTGGAACAGTTCATCGTCTAAAAAGAGATAAATCCCCAAACTATTTACTGATTATGCATTTTCGAGCATGAGTAACTACTTCGTGTTACTGAACTCGTGAATCGAGCCAATAAAAATTAATCACTTGGTAAAATGCCACGTGTTATCACTGACTCTGCAAACAATCCTGTCAGTGACAGACACTTATCTTTCATGAAAATGTTTGTTTTTAAAATAGATGGATTTTGTAGTATATATTCTATATATGTACACCCAAATGCAGACACCGAGGAGTAAGCTGAGAAGTGGTATTAATGGAGAAAAATGCTGAAGGCAACAGTTCTCTAAATTCCTTTTTCTATTTTTAATTCAATAACCAATAACACCTTTTTTCTTTTTTCTCAAGTGGAGTGGGTCCATGGTCACTCCGTTCTAGTAACTCTGGAGGATTTCATAGTAAGTAAAAAACGATAAGAGCATTTTTAGCTACTTTGCAGAGAAGTAATTTTGAACTAAAAAATATTATCTGTTGGAAAGTTATGACTCTATAATGTGCTGTAAACTGTCGCTTGGCTAGTAGTTACCCATATAATAGTAAACACGTATCTTTGTAATTGTTAGTTTTGGAAGAATTGGTTTGGAATTGCAAGTAATGACAAGTAACACTGTTAATAACAATGAAAGTGCCACAGATAAAACATAACATTAGGTTGCAAGTAGATTTTTAAAGGAATTTAAGAGTTTGCATTAAGATGATGCTTTTTACATAAATCTTAATATTTTGCTTTTCATTCCAGAAGTGAAAATTAAAACCTGAAACTAAACATGCTAAATAATCACACCAAATCATAAATAACATAATTGGAAATCTCAAAAAAATCATAGACATAATTCCATAGCACAGATTCCACAATTTTCTTATAAATTATAAGTAGATAAAATTTATTAAAATAAGGATATACATAATTATCAAGATCAGTAATAATATTCCCTCCAAATCATCAATAATTGCAAGAATTTTATTAGTCCTTAGGACACAATCTTTTTTTTTTAATGTTTATTTTTGAGAGAGAGAGAGAGAGGGAGAGAGAGAGAGAGAGATCAGGGAAAGGGCAGAGTGAGAGACAGAAAGGATCCGAAGCAGGTTCCATGCTGACAGCAGAGAGCCCAATGATCTGAGCTCAACTCAGATCATGACCTGAGCCGAATCAAGAGTCCGACACTTAACTGAACCACCCGGGTGTCCCCTTACGACCCAATCTTAAAGTAGTGTGACAGGTTATAAGATAAATGTTTTAAGTAGCAAAACTACTTCCTGCTACTCTTTGTGATACTGTAATTGCTAAGCTTTTTCAAAGTGTTCTGACCTTCAAATAACCATCTTAATATGAAATCAAGTCCATTTAAAGAAATTATCTATTGTCTTAAGTGGGCTTCAGTGAATAATATTGTTAAATGAAAATGGACATTCACCACATTGATTTTTAAAATACAATTCAATATAAAATAAAGGTTTTAAAAATGCAACAAAATAGGGGCGCCTGGGTGGTCAGTCGGTTAAGCGGCCGACTTCAGTTCAGGTCACGATCTCGTGGTCCGTGAGTTCGAGCCCCGCGTCAGGCTCTGAGCTGATGGCTCAGAGCCTGGAGCCTGCTTCCGATTCTGTGTCTCCCTCTCTCTCTGCCCTCCCCCGTTCATGCTCTGTCTCTGTCTCAAAAATAAATAAACGTTAAAAAAATGCAACAAAATATAAAGAGTAGACTTAGTGGTAAGCTTCTTTACAAATATATATATATATATATATATATATATATATATATATATATTTATGTTTGTATATACAAATATATATAACTATATATATAGTCTGTGAATCTGATGTATATATAAAGAATATGTTCTGATCAGATTCACAGAGTAAACTTAAATATATGGCCAGTAGACAATGTATCTTTCCTCTATGAGACAAATTGTATGCTTTTCACAGGTCTTTAATTCTTCACCAGTCTGTGCATTTCTGGCATTTAATCTAAAAATCCAAAACAAGTTATGCTATTAATTGGTCAGTGTTCTAAATGCCTTTAGTGGTCTAGACACATGTTACATAAATATTTAATTGCCATCAATCCATCAACACTCTGAGGATGACAATAATTAAATTTTAATATTCTTATATGATTTTTAAAGATTTTGACTTTAAAGGAGCTCAAAAAAACCACTGTTCTGGGGAGAGAGGGTCGGTGGTGCAATTCTTTACCAAGCTGGGGAAGTGGGAATGAAGTGCTGTTTTTTGTGCTAACGTGACAGTCTTGTTACTGAAGCAAAGCAGCAGAGGCACTGGAGCATCCCAGTAAACAAATCTATACTCCCCAATTCCTTTTTCAGCCTGGAGGAAAAATTAACATATTTCAAAATTTATCTCATATTAGAAACTCTTCTTGGGCACAAATGTAAGATAACCAGTATAATAAAGGCTTGAGAGCTAGAGAAAAATACATTTTTAATGAGTCAGAAATCTTTAGCAATTTAGAGAAAACATTTACATACAGTAAAAAATTATGCTTCAAATACATTCATTTCTAGCGGATCTTTAAAATCTCTCTTCTATATAATGCTTTAGGGCTAAAAAAGAATAAGTAGTCTAATTTAAATATTTCTTCTTATAAATGCTCAGTAAACCTTGACAGGTTAGTGAAAACTACACTAAAGTGTTACAATAAATTAAGTCAACAGATATCTATAGACACCTGCTAGATGCAAGGCATTCGGTTAGTAGCTATATATAAACACAAACTGCGACAACAAATGGGAATAAGGTGGGTCAGTTTAGAGCTAAACCTAGAGAATTAAGCACATGAGGAAACAGAAATAAACTGTTATTTTTATTCCATTTCAAATATTAGGTAAATAAAACTGTAAAAATACTAAATTACACTACCATGGTATAATGAACAGGAAAACACTTTGAAGAGTATAAAAAACCCATTCAGTGCAATTTATTATTAGAACTGATAATTTAAAACAACATTAATGGAACAACAGTATCCTCCAGGATATATCAACGGATAGGCTTTAAATAATTTGCAACAAAATGAAGTCAGTTAAACTTCATAACCACCAGACCATAGAATTAATTTAATCATTCAATTCAATATAATTAATTCAATATCATTCAATACCATTAATTAATTCAATCATTAATTCAATATAATTCAATGTTTACTACAGGCCAGGTACTTTTCTAGATGCCTGAAATACAGAAATGAAAAAAAAAAAGACAAAAATTCAAGCCCTCGTGAGCTCTCTTTTTTTCTTGATGAGCCTACTGAAGGTTAGTATTTCATTTATCCTTTCAAAGAACCAGGTCTTAGTTTCATTGATCTTTTCTAATGTTTTTTTTAAAGTCTTTATTTTCATTTATTTCCTCTCTGATCTTTATTATTTCCTTCCCTCTACTAACTTTGGACTTTGTTCTTTTTTCTAGTTCCTTTAAACTTAGATTGTTTAATTTGAGACTTTCTGGTTTCTTGAGATAGGCCTGTATGTCTCCTCAGGCAAGGGCAATAAAAGCAAAAATCAACAAACAGGACTATGTCAAACCAAGAATCTTTTGCACAGTGAAGGAAACCATCAACAAATTGAAAGACAACCTATGGAATGGAAGAAGATATTAGCATATGATATTAACAGATAAAAGACTGATACCCAAATTATATAAAGATCTCATACAACTCAATAACAAAAAAAAAATGTTTTTTAAAATGGGCAGAGGACCGGAATAGACATTTTTACAAAGAAGAAATGCAGATGGACAACAGGTATTTGAAAAGATGCTCAGTATTATGAATCATCAGGGAAATGAACATCAAAACAAGATATTTCAAAACTGTCAAAATGTCTATTATCAAAAAAAAAAAACAAAAACCCAAGAAACAAGAAGTGTCGGTGAGGATGTGGATGAAAGGAAACCCTTGTGCTCTGTGGGTGGGAATACAAATTGGTACAGCCGCTAACAGTATGGAGTTTCCTTAAAAAAATTAACAACAGAACTACCACACTGTCCAGCAATTCTGGATATTTACTGAAAGAAATATTTTTGGGTATTTATTCAAAGAAAATGAAAACACTAATTCAAAAAGATGTATGTACCCCTATATTCATTATGACAACAGCCAAGATATGAAAGCGACCTAGGTGTCCATTGATAGATGAATGGATAAAGAAGATGTAGTGTGTATATATACAACAGAATATTACTCAGCCATAAAATGTATGAAATATGGCTATTTGTTGCAACATGGATAGACCTAGAGGGTATTGTGCTAGGTGAAATAAGAGAAAGACAAGTGCTGTATGATTTCACTTATATGCGGAATCTAAAAAAGCAAAACAGATGAACAAAACAAAGCAAAACAGACACAGACTCACAGATACAGAGAACAAACTGCTTGCTGCCAGAGGAAAAGGGGGTGGGAGCATGGGTGAGACAGGTAAAGGGATTCAGTACAAACTTCCAGTAATCAAATAAGTCACAAGGATGTAAAGAACAGCATAGAGAATATAGTCAATAGTATTGTAATGACTCTGTATGGGGACAGATGGGGACTAGACCTATCATTATCATTTCATAATATATAAAAATACTGAATCTCTATCTTGCACATCTGCAACTAATATTGTATGTCAATTATAATTCAATAACAAAAAAATCTTTTGTGATGCTTAAATATTTAGTGGGGGAGAAGGGGAGTGAAAGCATGAAATAAAAAAAGGTAATACATTACGTAGCGTGTTAGAAGGTGATGAATGTCGGACAGTAAGATAGAATTGCATAAGGAAGGTTGGGGAGTTTGGGGCAAGGAACTTCCAATTTTAAACAGTGTGGTCAGGGCAGATATTATGATGAAGGTGACATCTGAGTCAAGACTTGAAAGCAGTGAGGAAGTAGGCCACATAGTTTATGGGAGAAGACGATCCCAGGAAAAGGGAGCCACCGGCATAAATAACGCCTGGTGCAGGAGCACGCATGTAATCAGTAGGTCTGTAGGAAGCTCTGGGTATTGAGAGAAAATCCAGACAACCATGATGACCACTCTCATTTTAAAGTCACAACCTGCCATTTCCAACGTGCTCTGAATGATGCCAGACAATTCTGTTTTTTCTCGAGTCCATTCACTCTCTGACTTCGTATTTTCTCCCTCCTTAAATACCCAACCACTTCTCCCATTCCCTCTCAGCTGATCGTGCTTCCTAATTACCTGTAAGAAAAACAAACAAACAAACAAACAAACTGAAGCCATTAAGAGAGAAATTCTGCAAGCTCCAAGCAGCACATGTGCCCAGCCCCTTCGTCTCGTCCTCTCCCTGTCTGTGCCTTCTGTCCTGCTGTGCATGAAGTAACTGCTCCTCACAACGACCAACTCCACCAACAATTTTTCCGTTTTCCCGAATATAGCTTTCTGTATCTACCAGATCATCCCACCAGGCTCCACACACGTTATTTCTCCTCTTGACCCCATTTACTTCTCTAGCCATGCCCATTTCTGCATTGCGCTTTACAGTAAATCTCAAAAGAGCTGTGAGTATTTTTATCTTCACTTCTTCTCCCATACTTCAGCCACAATTTCTGCCTCACCATTTCAACAAACTTGCGCTTGCTGAGGTCATCCGGTCTCCACATTACTGAATTCACTGGTCAATTCCAGATCCTTATTTTTATTCACTTGTCACAAGACTTTGACAATGTTGATCCCTTCTTCTTTGGTATTCTTTCTCTACTGCTCTGAATTCTCTCCTACATCACTGATCACTCACTCTCCCTTGGCCTCCTTCACCATTGCCTTCTGCTATTTTCCAGTCCATGGGCCTCTTGCCATTTCTCTTTATAGCCACTCTTTTGATAATTTCACTTGGTCTCCAGTCTAATGACTTTAAGTTCTCTCCATGCTGATGACGCCCAAATTTCTATCTCTAGTATAATTTTCTCCTCTACCTTACTTATCCATTTGCTAACCAATATCCTAGTTGGATGTCTAATAGACATCTCAAGCTTAATATGGCCCAAACTCAACTCATTCTTCTAACCAAAATATTTCCTGCCCATAATCTTCCCCATTTCAGTAGAATGACAGCTATTCTACCAGTTTCTTAGACAAGAAATCATGGAAACACCTGGGAGTCTTCTTTCTCGCATTTCATATTAAATCTTTCAGAATATCCACTGACTTTATCTTCAAAGTGGATCCATAATCTGACTTCAGCTGTTATCCTCTTTCCTGAGCCAGTTCTTAAATGCCATCACTTCTCACCAAGATTACAGCAACAGCTTTCCAAATCTTCCTCTCGGCTTCTATCTTTGACCACCTTTCAGGTAGTTGTTCAAATGCCACATATTCCATGAAAATCTACACTATTTTAAATTCCACCCTAACCCCCAATAGGACCCCCCTTCCTGTTCTATTTACTTTTCCATAGTACTTAATCATCTTTGAACACTCCACATAATTTATCTATTGTTTGTCCTCTACCTACTAAAAATAAAAGATTCACAAAGTCAGATAATTCTATTTTTCCTTGTTCTCCAATATATCTTAACACCCAGAACACTACCTCAAATATAGTAGACACTCAAGTTATACTGCTGACTTGAGAGAATACAGAATAATTAGATGACTGTTTCCAAAACTTTAGTGTATATATTGTTATGGCACCTCATTAATAATGTAGATTCCCGGGTTTTAATCCAGGCATCTTGAACCAGACATTTTGAAGATGAGACTCAAGAATATCCATTTGTATTGGTAAACTGATGCTGATCATTTGAGACCCCATTTAGAGAAACACTTTTTAAAATACTAATTGAAATAAGTTAGCAAAGGATGCTAAAAAAAAAAAGGTATATATATACCTTGTCCTGATAAGCTATCTCCCCTTGTGTATTTCTTCCTCCCGATAGTAAGTCTCCATATCTTTCCTATGCCACATTGTTTTATTATTTTTTCATGTTATGAAATAAGTGCATCATACAATTACCATCTCCCAACAATTCACATATCAAATGTTTCCAAATACTCCAAACCTATTGAATCTTTAGTAGTCATGCATATGTTGATCTTAGCTATAGATTACATACCATACATAAATACCTTCATGCTTCCTTTAAGGATGTAGAAATTCATAGGATTCTATTACTTACATTAAAAGCTTTCTAAAATCTTCCAAAATCGCTAGGTGACATAAAAGGAAGACATGGCTTTTGACTCACTCCTTTTTAAAAATTTTTTAATGTTTATTTATTTTTGAGAGAGTGAGAGACAGAATGTGAGTGGGGGAGAGGCAGAGAGAGAGAGAGGGAGACACACAATCTGAAGCAGGCTCCAGGCTCTGAGCTGTCAGCACAGAGCCCGACGTGGGGCTCGAACTCACAAACCATGAGATCATGACCTGAGCCAAAGTCAGACGCTTAACCCACTGAGCACCCAGGCACCCTTTGACTCACTCCTTTTATTCAACATCTTGTAAGTCAGAGAAAGTGGGCCATAACACAAAGTATACAGAGTACACTGGATGTCACTGAATTTTCATTTCTACACCCTACACCGTTATGTGACTCCACGTTTAAGTTACAGACACCATTCGGTAACACTTGACAGTAACTTGACAGTTATTTGACAGTAACACTTGACTCCTACAAGTTTTGTATTATCCCTAAATTAGCGTCATTACAATCAATTTTATAAGCTCTTCCATCAAAACTGTCAAGACATTTTCATATCCCTTATAACAAGGAGTCACTCAACAGTTTTTATTTATTTGACAATATTAATGTCTATCATGTATTAAATATTAGGATAAAAACAATGATCCTTGTCTTTACAGAGCTTACAACTCGAGAAAGCCAAACAAATTAACCTGGATTACAATCTAAGTTCATAGATCAGGTTCAACAAATGTTATTTTCATTTCTTCATAATTACTGTCCTTTACTCTCCCGCTCTTTGTTAAGTATCTATTACAATCCAAGTTATTTTTTTTTCAGAAGTAAGAAATTAACATAGATATAGTGCTATTAAATAATCCGCAGACTGTATTCAGGTTACACTGGTTTTTCTACTAATGTCTTGTTTTATTCCCAGGCTCTAATCTTATCTTTTCCATTTGTAACTCATCAGTCTTTCCTTGCCGCTGGTGATCTATACACTTCTGGAGAGTAGTGCTCAATCGTATTGTAGAATGCCCCTCAATGTGGGCTGTTCATGAAGACATGAAATCGTTTTCAGAGACCTAATAGTAAATCACTTAGAATGGCTGTAGCAAAGGCATCTGGACAGGTATTCCAGACAAAAGGGGAAGAAGGATTTTGTGTGCCAGGCTAGGGGTTTGAACTTTATCCTAAATATAATAGGAAAAAGACAAGATTTGCTTTTCAGAAAGAATAATTGTTAATATAGAATGGAGGATAGCTTACGGTGGCTAAAAACAGTTATCAGTTATCCAACATAAGTCATTGACATTGAAATGAGAGAATAAAACAATCTAAGCAATATTTAGAAAGATCAATCAATGGAACATAGTAAACAACTGGAAACTGGATGCAAGAAAGGTCAGCAGTGAACACATGGGAAAAGAACACTCCTCATTATCTGGTTTAGGCAACACGGTAGCACTAGTTCCCAGAAGAAAGGATGCAGGAGGGACATGTATGTGTGTACATGTACAGATGTAAGTATGTATATGGGTGAGGTATGTGTATGTATGGGTGTGAGTATGTATATGTATATACACATAATCATGAAGATATATACTAGGCAAACACACATGTATTTACATTTATGTGACTACACACAGTGACTCTGTGATAAAGATGTGCTGGGGACTTATCACATAAAGGTAATTAATCAGTGTGGTCTTACATAAGAACCCCCAGGGAGATATCTGAGATGTCTAAGGATAAAGAGGGGACTATAACATTAGGGGAGAGGTGGGAGATAACTGTGACTCTAAAGGACACTGAAGAAATAGCCTAGAAAAAAAGGAGGGAAAAAATAGAAAGTATATCACAAATACAAAAATACGTATACAAGAAAGGTACATTAAAGAGGAATAGAGCAAGGATTCTTTTCATTATACCTGTAACAAAAGCTATCCTTTCAGGAGAAACCGTAACACAAAGGATAATAATAGTGACATGAAAGAGACTCTGTTAAGAAAATATTAAGATACCTTAATGTGAGTGTCCTATTGGCATTTTTTTTTAAGAATCTGTTTAAAATTTTTATTTTGAAATAGTTTTAGGTTTACAGGAATGCAAAAACAGAATGGAGAGTTCCCACATAAACTTCACTCAACTTCCCCTAATGATAACATCTTATATTACCATGGCACATTTATCAAAAGCAAGAAATTGACATAGTTACAGTAGTTATAATACTACTAAATAATCTACAGACTATACTTAGGTTACAGTGGTTTTTCTACAACGGTCTTCTTTTTATTCCAGGATCTAATCCAGTCTTTTCCAGTTGTGGTTCATCAGTCTTTCTTTGGATCTAGACACTTTTGGAGAGTACTGCCCAATCATACTGTAGAATGCTCCTCAATGTGGGCTTATCTGATGTACACTTATTATTAGATGGAGGTTATATATTTTGGCAAGAATACCATAGGGGTGATTGTATCCACAGTGACTCTCATCAGGGAGTTCATAATGTCAATTTATGTTACTATTGCTGGTGACATTAACCTTGATCATCTGGTTAAGGTGGGGTCTGCTGGGCTTCTCCACCATAAAGTTACAATTTTTCTGTGTACAATAATACCTTAGGGAAATGTGCCAATTGTTTTAAAATCTATAACAAATATGAAAAAACTAACCATCACATGGCAAGTGGACTTTCAAATAGTACTTACCAAATAAATGTTGGTTGAATAAATAAATAACTACATAACCATCTAGTGTTTTGCCATTACATGATAAATTTCTAATTTAAATTTTTAGAATTATTACACAATGAATTTTGAAATACATGTTATAAATTAGTATCTGAAATTAAGTACTGAGTATACAGAAAGTTATTTTTATGGGCCCAAATCAGCTCTTTAAACATCATCTTATTTTACCTCATATTCCAACACTGTAATCTACTTATCAATCTTTGAAGTAGCACTTTGTCAAATGCTTTTAGAAAAATAAATATCAAGCTATATAATAGGTACTGAATTTTCCTTATGTATCATGGTAGTACATCCTCACAGTACTTCTCAAGATTAGTTGAGCACGAACCCCCTCCCCCATCCCAACTACAAAGGATATATTTTATCAAATCATAAATTTTCAGGTTTTCCCTCACAACGATAGATGTGTTAGACCCTACAGTTGTTCAAGGTCCATCAAAAACTTTTTAAATGATTTTTAATTTAATTTTCTGATAAGTATTCTCTTAATGAACTGGTATGAGAATTTTCTACTTATACCCACAAAAGTATGTTCCTTATATAAGGAAAATTTGATGGAATTGGTTGACATGTTTACCAATAACATGAAATAGGTTACAAATGACATGAAATAGTGATCTCATCAGAAATGGATTGATCTTGAGGATTTTTACACTAATGTTATTATTTATACATTAAATATACACTTGTTATTGTATTCTTCGGTCATAAGGAAAAGTTTACTTTCATGAAGCAGAAATCCATCTCCCTAATCTTAGAGTCCTTATATATAATGTATGGCTGTTAATCACTGTAGTATGTAAATATCTTAGTCTTCAAAATCACTTTTTATAAGTAGTAACTTTGAAACACTGTACAGAGAAATTTTATTAATATTTATTTAGCACCAGCATTAACAAGATCCTATGCAAGCAACTACACATACAGAATTGAGTCCCATATGGTCCTAGTACTGGAGTACCTCACAAGCTATACAGAAAATTGATATGTAAACTAAAAAGAGAATTATTAGAAATGCCAATATAAAAATATACATACAAGTATTATCTTTGATTTTGCATTTCCCTCTACTCTTGTCAGCCCATCAGCAAGAACTGGCAATTCCACCTCCCAAACATAACCAAACCCTGCTCTGTTTTGCTTTGTCTTTTCTACTACCTTCCTCATCCAATCCACCATCACTTCTCTCCTGAACAATTGCAACAGACCCATGTAGAGACCCACCTCTCTCTCCTCTAATCCATTACAGCACAATCTGGGCAATCTTTATAAAATACAAATCAGATCCAGTCACACCCCAGCTAAAGCTTTCCAACAGCATATTGCTTTGTTTAGAATATAATGTAACAAGGGATGCCTAGGTGGCTTAGTCAGTTGGATGTTCTGACTTCAGCTCAGGTTATGATCTTACCATTTGTGGGTTTGAACCCCCTGTCAGGCTCTGTGCTGACAGCTCAGAGCCTGGATCCTGCTTCGGATTCTGTCTCTCTCTCTCTCTCTCTCTCTCTCTCTCTCTCTCTGCTCCTCCCCCAGTCAGACTATGTCTCTCTCAAAAAAGAATAAACATTTAAAAATGTTTTTTAAAAAGAATATAATGTAACTCATGCCTTTAAAGTCCTACAAGATCTGTGTCCCCTTTCTGCTCTTCTAACCTAAGCTGATGCAACTTTCTTTCTTGCCCACAGTTGATTTAATTATGATCCTAGGAAATGCCGAGTTCTTTTCCCTCCTTGGGGTCTTTGCAATAGCAATTTCCTCTACCCGAAATGATGTTCCTCTTTTGATATTCTCAAAACTAATTCCCTTCTTCAGATTTCTTTTAAGTATCGCCTTTTCAGTAAAGCCTTTCCTGAACCTCTGGTCTAAAATTAGGCACCCAATCAATATCTCATACCCTCAAACTTACCACTTGCTGACATTTTTCCTTTTTATTTGTTGTATGTTAACCCATTCCCTTCACTAGAAATCACAACTCCATGAAAGCGGGTTACACAGCTCTGAATCTCAAGTGCTTGGAGGAGAAGGACCCAACAACAAGAACAACAACAACAACAAAAGATGCTCAGTACTTAACTGTTAAAGTGAATAAACAAACAAAATGTTTTCAAAGTAATACAGGCACAGAGAAAGGAGTGCAGACCTAGTGAGCTGGAGGAAAATCAGGGAAAGCTTTAAAGAGGTGAAGGAAAACACAGTAAGAGGGAAATTACAGTAACATAGACTAAATGCTGTAACTCTGGTATGAACAAAAGCTCTAAGGGAACAGAACGGATGTAAGGGTAAATGTTGATTTGGATAAGGGCTGATGTTTGAGAAGACTATGGAAGAATGACAATGGATTAATACTGGCTGTATGGTGCAGCATATACAAAACCTTACTTCGTGAAAGGTGTATTTGAAGGGATATTCAAGGTATTTGGATAGTCCATTAGTATAAGAAACTGGGGAAGGATTTAAAGCTTAGAGAGAGACCAAGCACCTTACCATGTGTGATACTCTGAGAAAGTGGCACACCAGGGTACAAACCCAGATCTACTGCATTCCAGAGCATTCCAGAGCCAATGCTATTAACAATGGGGTAGGCATGTCATTACACATGGTGGTGAGACCAGGAACTCAGAGCCAAAGAATGAATGCAATGTATTTACCTGAAAACTTGAGTTTAATTGAAGATGAAGGGAGGAGAAGGGTACTTTAAGCAGTAATTTATTTAAAACATTTTCACTTTAAAATAAACACAGCTATACTGTGGTATAGAATGCACGATGTATATAAACGTCTCTGAAAAATACAAAATGGCTTTATTAAATGTGCTTTTTCAATGGTCTCTGATAGTCACATTCCTATTCTTTTCAAAAACATGTGTTCTCTTCTACCACAAGGGGCACTTTGTTGGATGGAAAAGTTTAAAAAAGACACATTTGTATTGTCCTATGAAAGGCAGGAAAGGGTTTTGGAAGAACACCAAAAGAGCCTTTTCCAATTTGAATCTTTCCTCTCATTTTCCTCTCTGATAAAGGTAGAATATAAGCAAGCAAGATTATTTTAGGAAAAAAAATATATCTATGCTTGAGCTCCTTACTTATTGTATACATTTCTTAACAGAAATATAGGTTGCCATCTAAAAAAGGGCCTATATCATGGAGATCCCATAAGTCTGTGGCTGTATACTAGGCTCTTGGGTCAACACACCAAATTCAGTCATGGTCTTTAGCCAGGAAAAGTGTATAATAAAATGAGCAGAAAAAACTTTAGTTCCAGTGACCTTTATAACGAACAATATACACAAGAAAATAATTTCCTTTACTGTGTTAGTATAATATGAGATAAAGGTAAGAGTCCTAAAAATAATGGCTTAAATCTCGGTAAAAGCTGTTAGCTACAGAAACATGGTGATGTCAGAATGGTGGATTTAAGAAGCTGTTTCTGGGATTCCTTCCAAATCCATTATCTAAAGAGGAATTTATCCAAATGGAACCTACTATCATCCGTCTAAGCTATGTTTATTTCATAATATCAAGGAATGTTAGAGTCGAAAGGTATCTCAAACTTAGTGACCTTTTACTCTAACTCATCTTACAGATGCAGAAACTGAGGTCTCAAAAGGTTAAGAAGTCAACTGTCAATGAAAACAGCCCAACAGAAACAAGCTGATCTGGAAACAAATATATATATGTATATATATATATATATACACATATATATATATATATATATATACACACACACACGCATATATATGTATATATACACATATATACGTATATATATATACACACGTATATATATATATATACACATATATATGTGTATATATATATATATAAATGTTTTTATACAGTACTTAGATAATTCAAATAATAGTGCCTTAAATAATTAAGTTTAAATAATAAAGCAAACCACCAGAACATTCCCTTCCTTAGAAGGTCCTTCCTTGAGTGCCCCTCTCTCTCCACAGAAAAGACCACAATTGCTTCAGGTTGTCCTCTCCTTGTCTGCCTTTATAGTTTTACCACACAAATGTCTCCCTAAATAATATACTATGTAATTTTTCTTCCTGTTAAATATTACATAAAAAGACTCATCATAGTAATTCTTTAGTGATTTTTTTCATTTAACTCATTTTCAGTTTTGCTGCAGCTTAATTTTCCTACTGTACAATGTTTGTACGATTTGTTCATTTTAACACTGATGAACATCTGAGATTACTGCCAGTGTTTTGCTTTTTACAAGCAATGTCAGTAAATGATTTCTGGTGCACGACTTAGAGTGAAATTTCTAAGAAATTTGCACGTTTAACTTTAAACGGTAGTGCCACAGTGTTTTCTAAATTATTTGCGCAAATTTATACCCCCATGAACAGTTAAAACTTGGTCCCTTGCTCTGTGCCTTTGCCAAATTTTGTGATTCTGTTTTTGTTTTTTGTTTTTGTTAAATTTGGCCAATCTGGTGAGTATATGGTGAAATTTCATTGTGTTTTCTTATGTGATGTTCTCTGACCCCAAATGAGGCTGGATACCTTGCACACTTTTATCGGCCATTCAGGTGTCTCCATATGCATGTGCTAACTCAAGTCTTCTGTACAACTCTATTGGATGAATATGTCTGTTTCTGCTTATTTTGTTTTGTCTTGAATTCTAGATTCTATGTCCTTGTGTGGTTTGTATTTATTACAAATATGGTGTCTTTTGGTAATCAAAGTTTTTCATTTTGATAAAGTCAAACTTATTAACCTATTCCTTCATGTCTTAAGAAACCTGTCTCTCTCTTCAAAGAAATAAAAGTAATGTCAGTTTAGTGTCTTCTAAGTCTTTTTTTTTTTTTTGGCTAAATTATATATGCTAGGGATTCCAAAGGTAATAGCTAACACCTTTTTCAGAGGTAGTATTTAATATTAAGTATGAAGTTTGTTGAAATTGCTTTCAATCATGACTCTTTTTTAGTTTTTATCAGGAATTTTATGAAAAATTTCTGCATCTGTTGAGATGATCTAATGATTTTTCTAATAATAGGCTAATGTAGGAAATTACATTCATAGATTTCCTAATATGCAATGGCCGTTTAATTTCTGGAATAAATGAAAGCTGCTCATAAAGTAGTATCCTTTTAATACATTGCTAGAATTGGCTGCAAATATTTTGCTTAAATGTTTCCATTTGTGATTGTGAGTGAGGCTCACCTATAAGGTTCTTTTCTCATGCTGTTTTAGGATCTGGAATCAGGATGATCTTAGCCACACAAAATAAATTGAAGAGAATCTCCCTTTTTCTATAATCAAAATGGGAAATTTTTGGAATCTGAATTGAAACCATTTGATTCTTGAACATGTGGAAGAATTTGCCTGTGTTATACAGTTAACATCGTTTTAATTTAATCCACATTATTTACCATTTATTTTGTTCTTCCTTTCTTCTTGCATCTCAGACCTTCCATCTTGGATCTGAGAAAACTTTCTTTCTCCCTGAAGTACTTTCTTAAAGTATTCCCTTAAAGATTTCTTTCTGCTGTCTGGTATAGCAGTCAGAGTTCAATCAGAGAAGCAGAACCAGTAGGAGATATACAGGAGATATAATGATAAATAGACAAACACAAATACACATACACAGGTGAGATTTATTACCGGGAATTGGTTTACATGATAATAGGGGCTAGCTAAGCAAGTCTGAAATTCATAAGACAAGCATCAGGAAGGAAAAATCATGAGCAGGCTAAACCCATAGAAGCCAAAGCTCTCATCCACGGATAGGATTTCTTCTCTGTCCCAGGGAAACCTCAGTTCTGAGTTTAAGGTCTTCCAATTGATTCAGACAGACCTACCTAAATTATCTAGAATAATCTTCCTTATTTAAAGTCAAATGATAAGGAGTTTTAATTATATACATATATATACATATTTATATATGTGTGTGTATATATATATATACATATATGTATATATATATGTGTGTGTGTGTGTGTGTATATATATATATATATATATATATATATATATATATATATATATATATACCTTCATGGCAACACCAAGATTGGCATTTGCACTTGATTAAGTAAGTGGGGATTTTAGCGGAACAAAGAAGACACATCAATAAAGTCAACACAAGGAACAAACTCAGGTTTTTGGGGGGAGGGGCAGGGTCAGGTGGGGTGGGGAATGTTTTTATATCACTCTTATAATTAAGATATATTTTTTTAAATTTTTTTTACATTTATTTATTTTTGAGAGAGAGAGAGAGACAGTGTGAGCAGGGGACGGGAAGAGAGAGACAGGGAGACACAGAATCAGAAGCAGGCTCCAGGCTCTGAGCTATCAGCACAGAGCCTGATGCCGGGCTCAAACCCATGAATCGTGAGATCTGACCTGGGCCGAAGTCGGACACTTAACCGACTGAGCCACCCAGGTGCCCCAAGATGTATTTTAGTCAGCATAGGATTCTAGGTATTTTTTCTCCACATGCTGAAGATACGGTAGTATCTTCTGGATTACTAATGTGAACTCAGCTGTCACTATGTTGCTCCCTGAAGGTAATCTATCTTGCCCATCTTGTTATTTTAAAAATTTTCCATTTTTACTTAATGTTTTAGAGCTGAATATATGGTGTAGTTATAGATTTATTTTTATTTATTCAGTTTGGATATGCTGGACTTCTTAAATTTATACAACGGTATATTTTATTGGTATGGGCATTGTCCTTTGAACTACTCGCTCTCCTCCATTTTCTGTCCTCTCCTTTTATAGTTTATTCCAATGGCTTTTAGACACTTTCATTCTACCCTTCATGCCTATTAACCTCTCATATTTTCTATTTCTTCATTCTTCTGCATTATCTTCTGGATAATTTCTTTTTCAGATATATCTTCCAGGTTAGTAAATCTCTCTTCAGTTAGATCTGATCTGCTGTTCAACCCATCAATTTCCATCAATTTCAGTTACATACTTCCTACCAGAATTTTATTAGCTACAGTCTTTTTCATGTTTTTATTTTATTTTTGAGGGACAGAGAGAGACAGAGCATGAGCAGGGGAGGGGCACAGAGAGAGGGAGATACAGAATACAAAGCAGGCTCCAGGATCTGAGCTGTCAGCACAGAGCCCAATGCAGAGCTCAAACTCACAGATTGTGAGATACTGACCTGAGCTGAAGTCGGATGCTTAACCAACTGAGCCACCCAGGCTCCCCTATAAGCTACAGTCTTAAAAACTGGCTTCACATTAATATTTTTATATCCTGAACATTTTTTTAGTGTTTGTTTATTTTTGAGAGAGAGAGAGACAGAGCATGAGTGCTGGAGGGGCAGAGAGAAACAGAAACACAGAATCCAAAGCAGGCTCGAGGCTCTGAGCTGTCAGCATAGAGCCTGACATGGGGCTTGAACTCATGAACCATGAGATCATGACCTAAGCCAAAGTTGGTCGCTTAATTGAATCACCCAGGAGCCCCTATATACTGAACATTTCTAAGCTTGTCTTCTATTCCTCTGAACATCTTTTTTTTTTTTTTACTTTTTAATGTTTGTTTGTTTGTTTATTTATTTATTTATTTATTTATTTATTTATTTACTTATTTTGAGAGAAAGAGCATGAGTGGGGGAGGGACAGAGAATCCAAAGCAGACTCCAGGCTCTGAGCTGTCAGCACAGAGCCCAATGTGGGGCTCAAACTCATGTACCACAAGATCATGACCTGAGCCAAAATCAGACACTTAACCAACTGACCCACCAAGGCACCCCTAATTCCTTTGAACATTTTAAGCATAGTTATTTTACATTCTAATTTTGATAATTCCAATATTTAAAATCTTTGTAAGTCAATTTTGGTCCTCTGTTTCTGCTAGTTCTTGCTCATGATTTTTTTTCCTTGTATGTTTATAATTTCTAACGGTGAAATTTATCTTTGGAATTTTAGCTGGGAGAATTCTTTGATACCTGGGTTCCTCAAGAGAAGATGTGTGTTTGCTTCTGCCTAGGGCCTGACAGTGCTAACAATTTAGGATCACTGTAAACTTGGCTTGAGTTGTATCAGACCAAATCAGAAATTATTAATTCAGACTTCAAATTTCTGTACAGGCTGGTGTGTTTACTTTTCAGCAGCACCTTTTCCTCCCCTCCACTCAGTACCAGTGCTTTGGAGGTACAATCACCAGGAAATGAATAAAGGGAAGGAGCAGTTTGATTTCTTGTTTACTTTTACACTCAGTCATCCCAGATTTGTGGGAGTAGGGTCTCCTATTACACTTTTCAACTTGGGAAGTAAGCACTAGGCTTTGTCTCCTGTTCCACACCACAAAAGTTTTTTAAATACTGCATTTAAAATTGTTTCAGTACGTAAGTTACCTCCGAATCCTTCCCGGCCGTATTATCTGAAATAATAGTCTACTTTAACCCTTAACTTAAAATTATATGCTGCTCTCCTGGACCCATGTTCTCTCAATTTTGATGCATAAGCATTGCTAAATAGAGAGCCGGAGGAGTCCTTGACATATGATGGATCACAAATTCATAATAATGAATAGCAATCATTTATACCTAATGAATATTTTTATATTCTTTCAAAAAGAGCAATAGTCTCTTTGTGGCTTCATCTATGTTGGTAATTTTTTACCAATTGATTCCTATTTTTGTTTCTTTTCTTTCCCCCCAAGTTTTAGTAAAGTGTAATTGGTAATCAAAAAACTGAACATAACTAATGGAGACAATGTGTTAAGTTTGGACATATGTATACACTTTGCTACAATCACCACAATCAAGGTAATAAAAATATCCAACAGTTCCGAAAGTTTCCTTGCGTTCCTTTGGGTGTGTGTGTGTGTGTGTGTGTGTGTGTGTGTGTGTGTAAGAACACTACCATGAGATAGACTTTTAATAGACTAGAATTAGGCACTATGTTGTACAGTGAATCTCTGGAACTTATTCATCTTTAGAAGTTTGTGAAACTGTCAATAGCCATCTTTTAAATCCCCAAACTTCAAGTATCATTTTCTCAAGGGTCATAAAAGGGTATCAAGTTTGAGAACATGGTCAATTGGTGCATGTAAACTATCTAAGTTGTCTATATAATGGGTTCTATTTTAATTGACCACTTTAGTATTCTACATTTAGCCTTTTTGACCAAGTTATATTTAAAAATAATCCTGCATAGATTTATACTTTATTAATGTAATGGCTCTAAAATGAGGCAGACACTAAGATTTAATAAGCTTCTACAAAGTGTTGTGCACTTTGCTGGGAGTATACATGTATCAGTTCACATAAACTTTACCACAACCCTGTGAGATACGGGGTATTTCTATTTTAAAGAAAAAGAGACAGATAGTTATGCGCAAACAGCTATTACATGAGAAAGCCAAGATTTAACCCAACTCTACCTGATTCCTAAAAATATGAGCTTATTGTAAGTATACAAAAATTACTCTATGTGAATTATAACTAATGAAAAGATTTTGGTTACAGTCTTATGGCCAAAGGTTACATCATAAGTTAGATATTCTATCTACCCGTTCAATTCTTGACCCCCATATGAATTGATCTTCACAATTCAGAGTTGACAATGGGAAGTAGTACTATCTCTCCTTGACAGATGAAACTACAAAAAGGGTATCACTATTTAACTCCACAAACACGCACTGGATGACTGGTTTAGGACAGCATTGTGCTGTACGCTTCAGCATTTAGAAAGACCATCACTTGATCCTTCTACAACCTTGGGAAGTAATTCAATCTATATTGGAGCCCTCTAGTGACAGAGCACCAAAAGTAACCCACTCCATCTTCAGAAATTCGTAAGACGTCTTTGATCCTAAAAGCTATCAAAGCTGCTTCTGTCTCTTTTAGGTATTGGGTAAACGTAACCCTTTCTTTAAGGTAAACCTTCACATATGAGAAGATAGTTATAGCCCCCGCCCCCCTCCCCAGAGTATTTTCTAATTATTGTTTAAAACTTCCTCAGAATATGGATAATAGTATTGGTTTTGTCACCATCAAATTAAATCACTTACTTAATTTGAAGCTTATCTCAAATTACATGGGATCTTTTCTCTTAACAGTCCAAAGGATTCTATTAGATTTTCAGTTTCAGCTATTGAATTTTTACTCATGCTTGTATCCTGGTCCTGAGCAGTTTATGGCACTTTATTGGTCTTCATTAAATGATGAATTCACACAGGTAACTTGACATTTAAATTATCATGTGGAATAAGAAAATAAAGTGTTTAGAACCTAATTTAAATTATGTAAACAGAAATTGAGAGGAGCCTCAACTGAGAGACTTGCTATGATCACACACAGGAATGAAAGAATGAGTACATCTAAACGTTCTCAATTCTGATGTTAAGCTACTGCTTTTTGAAAATTGTGACTACATTTTCTGAGCCAAAAATCGGGATACACAGTATGATGATGACCTTTTTTTTCTGAATTTTTGAATTTATAATTATGAAGTCTGTTTTTCTAAGCTGAGTTACATTCGGACTGTCCTACAAAAAATAGTTTGCTTACCATCATCAATCTACCATACCAAACCAACTCCTAGATGCTCACATGAAACTAGTCGTGCTGGTTTTGTAACTGTGAATGAATCTCTTTCACAGACCATCAGATTAGTACTTTAGAGGAGATTTTTTTTTAATAACAAAGTTACTATTACTTAACTTTCTAGAGTGCCATGCCATAGGTAACTGTAGAGTTAACAAAAGAAAGAAAAATTTCTTGTAATTCTAGAACAGTATTATTCAGAGTTTTGACAAACTTTTGATAAAAGTGATAAAAACGTGCCACGCATTTGTTACATTTCTGTAATCTTCTGTTACAGAAGGAAATATGGAGGCCCACTCTTACCTGCTTGAAAAGTTGGAGGTTAACTGCAGTTTCCAAGAACTGTTTCATCAGACTTGAACGATGCTTTACAAAACTCTCCTCACAGAAAGTGATTGGCTCCCCCTACAAAGAAATAAAGATTTTTTGGTGTCAAAAGAAAGTCAGCAGAGAGAACCAGTCTCTCTAAAGAGGTAGATGGAGAGTCACAGAGGAAATGTAAGACACAGAATCAACCTCAAGGTGCTGAAAGTCTAAAGGGAGTCAAACAGACCCTTAGACATAATAGCTGAATTTCAGCCTCATAAAAATATTCCTCTACTGATAAGCTTCTACGAGAGCTTCCTAATCAAGGATCCCTGGGGTCTTAAAATTGCTCAGTTTCACTTCCTCAGAGTAAGAATGAATCACCTAAAAACAAAGGTTTAATATTATTAGATTGAATTATGAGTATTAAAAATAGCATGCATAGCTGAAAAGAGTATGCAATTGCAATTTTATCCTTATTAGAAAACACCTTCGGGGGGCCTGGGTGGTTCAGTCAGTTAAGCGTCCAATTTTGGCTCAGGTCATGATCTCACAGTTCTTGAGTTTGAGCCCCGCATGAGGCTGTGTGCTGACAGCTCAGAGCCTGGAGTCTGTTTCAGATTCTGTGTTTCCCTCTCTCTCTCTGCCCCTCCCCAACTCATGGTGTCTCTCTCTCTCTCTCTCTCTCTCTCTCTCTCTCTCTCTGTCTCTAAAATAAATAAACATGGAGAAAAAGAGAAAAAGAAAACACTCTTGCTATAAAAATTACTGCATGATTTTTGCCATTTATATTTGATCATTAATTTCTTTTTAAATTAATTACAAGTTCTTACAGTAACATTCTCTTAGTGATTGCAAACACAATTCTGATTGAATACTTTCTAGAATAAGTCTCACTTTGTACCTGCCTCAATTTACCATATTTTTTAAAGTAATTGTAACTTTGCAAGTGTCTTGTGGTAGCTTATGCTCCATTAGCTGCTCCTCCTCCAAATTATCAAGAACTTAAATTCTCAATACAGATTCCACTCATTCCATCTATTCCCATGCATGACCTCGAAAACTGTCACTTACTGGCTGATCCCTACCACCTGCTACTTCCTCAGTAGCCTGAATGGTCTTCTTGCCAGTTCAATACGTGTGAAGATAAGTGGCTAAATTATATGACCCAAATGAAAACAGAGATAATCCATTATCAATGTTAATACAATGATCCACTCATTATAATGAGTCCTGTAGCAATCTCTATGTTGCAATAAAAAAAAAAAAAAAAAGTGAGCCTGTTCACCTTCTAACAGACCTTAGAAAAAAGATTAATTATAATTTAACTTTAAGGACAACTCAATGCCTTGATTATAGGTATCTGTAAGTAAAATTCTGAAAATTGGCTCCTGTATGAACAAAATAATGAAACTAATAATCTAACAGTAATTCAACTGTTACCACTGTCTGATGGAAACTAATGACACTATAGATTGGCACTGTTCAATACACTAGCCACTAGTCACATGTAGCTATTTAAATTTAAATTACTAAAATTAAACAAAACTAAAAATTCAGTTCCTCAATCACACTGGCCACATCTGAAATGTTCAACTGTCACGAGTGTTCTGTGGATCCTCTTAGGTAGCACAAATACAGAACACCGATCACAACAAGTCTTCTGACACAGCACTGCTACAGAAGACAATATATAAAATTCAAACAAATTATTAAAGAAGACAATTTAATAATCTATTAATTGTTGTCATCCACCATCAGCTGCCAGCCAACACCTCATAATAAAACTGCAATTATGCATTTTGATACTGACTACTGCCAGCCTTAAGTGCTATGGGAAGATTTTAAATGATATACTTTAAAAACTTGATTAACTTATATAAATATACTTTGGATAATCAAAAATCACTGTATTTGCCACTATCACAGAACTCACCACTTAGAATCTAACAGAGGGGGGGAAAACAACAAACAGGCAATCCTGTTAAAGATAAAGGTCTATTGTTTTTGCTTCCCTGGTATCAGCATCATATCTAGTTATACTGGGAGACAAATGTTTCTATAAGTCAATAAACAAAATAGCAAGTGAGCTAAACTTTGCTCCATAGGACTTATTTTCTTTTCAAAAGTAAATACAAATTACAAAAAATCAAATCATTTCTTAATGGCAATGCCAACTACAACACTATCATTACAAAGTGATCAGTACTATTGATAACGTTAGTTTTTATTGCACAGATTTCCCCCCAAACATGTGAGCTATATTTTATTAGTATCTACAATGTGTCCAAAAGTTGTCATTAACACTGCAGAACAGCCTTCAATTCAAATACAAAGGTCTATCTTCAATTGAAATACTTGTCAATTTAAAAATAAAATTCTATCTCTAACTGAACAGTTTAGACTTCCGATGTTACAATCAAGCATTTCTTTTGATTGGAAAGAATGGAGGGCAGGGGGATGGAGAATCTCAAGGTAAGGGAAAATGGATGTGAGCAAAGTCTACCTGAGCTTTCTCAAGAATTGGGCATAACATGGTCTTTAGCCAATGTGAATTATTCGGGAAGAACCCTGTCCTTATTAATCTTCTAGCAACTGCTTTCCATCTTTCAAGAGAAAGTTCAGATGTGCTGTCCATCCATTTTTGATAACACCAATCATGGTAAAAGCTTTGAACTTAACCTTCAAATGATGAACACAGCCTGTTCACTAAGAATCTCTGATAACAACAAAGAAGAAAAGCCCTGATGCATATTAGAATTTTCTCTCAGGAGAAAGAAAAATAAGTCTTGATTAACAATGCTCTAAATTTTTGCAATATTAATACACAGGAGTCTCAATTATTGTCCTACTGGGATGTATGCTATCAAACAGATTATAAATAACTCCCCAGTAGGAGTTCTTTTAAATCCAGGTCAGGTTGAGTGGTGGCATGATAAGGAACTCTGCTTAGGATCTTCTGATTTATTTTTTATCTGATTAAAAATCAGGATTAGGATTGAGTGTTTTAAAACCTTTCTTGTTCTAAGTAGAGTGACTATGTCTGGATTTTCCCAGTTAATTCCCAGTTTACTGAAGTATAAGAGATTTAATTTAGAAGTTCCTGTGGCTTCCCAGAGGAAATCTGAGCTGGTTTGGAAAACTAATGGACGCTTTATGAAACAAAGATGCAAAATATAGTCTTGAGAGAGGCAGACAAAAAGTGGGTAGTGTGTTTGGGATGGGTGTGAATTAGAGACAGTACCAGATGATGATAATAAATGACTGGTTGAGGCATAGTGGCTAATGGATATGAACTACACAAAGTACCAGACAGAAACAAAAGGTAGATTAAGCCATACTGAAAAAGGTCTACGATATATTCGGAAGTTATTTTCTTAAAGACATCAAGAAGCTCACAAATATATCTACTCAATAAAGTGACAAGACTGTATTTTTTAAAAAATAAATTAATAGGCAAGAGGAAATAATGGAAACAGGCAGACCAATTAACAGTGTGATATAAATCAGCCAAGAAAAGACGAACGAGGCAGCAGAAAGGAAAAGTGATGACAACCATTAGCTAACACTTATAGGAGACTTATTTACTATTACCGAGAGTAATAATAATAGCTAATGTTTACGTAATGCTTATTATGGGCCAGGTACTGTTGTAAGCACTTCATACATATTAACTTACATAAGCCTCAAATTGACTATTGTCTTACTTCATATATGAGTAAACTAAAATATGGGGAACGGTTAAGCAACTTGCTCAAGATCACACAGCATGTAAGTGGTAGGAGCTGGATTCAGACTCAGTCTATGCTTTCAAATTATCCCAGTTATGGGCATTCAAGACTATGTGGAATGTTTTATTTATTCCATATCATGCAATCTGTAAAAGTACAATTTCATCGTAAAATCAACTGGGCTGTATATCAACTGATATACAGCAGTGGTTCTCAAAGAATGGTCCAGGGATTCAGACCTTTTCACAGGGTCTGCAACATCAAAACTATTTTTGTAACAATGCTGAAACATTATTTGCCCCTTCCACTTTTATTTTCTCATGGGATCCAATGGAGTTGATCAGAGGTTACACGACTGGTGATATTGCAACAGAGCAAAAGCAGAACCAAATATGAGAATCCAGCTAACTTCCCTTAAGCCCCATACTTTCGAAAAACTGTACAACAAGGCATTCTTCTATTGGCTTTTTTGTTTAGAAACAATTATTTCTCATAAAAATATGGTTTATGTTTATGTATAGTATTGTATTATTTTTAAATAATATTTAAAATATTTTCAGTTTTAATTTCTAATATGATAAATAGTAAAAGATATACCCCACAGAAACAAAAGTTCTTTAAAGCTCTTGATAATTATTTTAGAGTATGAAGACATTCAGCAACAAAGGGTTTAAGAACCACTAATATACAGAAACAGGACAAGGAGGGGTCAAAGATGACTTCCAGATTTCAAGCTTGAGGATCAAAAGAGGATACCATTTACTAAAGAAGAGAAATACAGAAAAAAAAAAACAACCAGATTTAAGAAGGTGATAAAATCAATTCTTGCACATGTTTTTGGTCAGATTCCAAGCTGAGCCTGAGACAAGGATTCTTGTTTAAATGATTTGTTGATGGAGAACTCTCAGGAACTAGGAAATATGGGAAACAAAATAGGGCAGAAGAAAAAAGCCAAGCAACAATGTGTTTTCAGTTGAAAATCAGCCTCAGCCTAAACCTATGGAAAACACTAAATGTACTGGCAGAGTTATTCCCATCTTGAAGCAAGGGCAGTATAAACCCTTTATCAGCCAGTCAGGCCAATGAGGCCTTCCCTGCAGGGGGGGGGGGGGGGGGGGGGGGCGGGGGGAGAGTGGAGGTGCCTAGGGAGGCACTTCCTACTTAGCCATGGGCAATTTTTCTCTGAAAAGGGTGCCAGCCAGTAGAGGGGATCTGGTCAGGGCACCAGTAAAGTCCTTTACCAAAGGCATGGTAAAGGTAAGTAAGGTTTCTGAAGATGCATGGACGTAGCACATAGTTAGAGACTCAGGTTTGGAAAACTTGTTGTTTAATGTATATTTAGGAATTATCTGCACAGAACTAAGCATTGAAATTAAGCTGATCACTCTACTTACGGAAAAAGATTGATGTAACTGAAAAATACCTACCTATAATCCAATTTATTTTTTAAACGTTATATTGTTCGTTGACAGAAAAACCAAGTAAGGAAGTATATAGCTCTGTGGAGACACAGAATTAATTGTGTAGAAACATATAAATGGGGAAATGAAAAACTATCCATGGTAAAAATCTGATGTGATGGTAAAGCAATTGAATCTTTTGCTTCATGGAACAGTGATGAGGCAACAGAAAGGAACCAAAATTGAAATCATTTCGATAAAATGTCACACAAAGGAGCATGAAAAGAGGTAAAGAAAAACTACCATTCAATACTAGGCTGGCAGTGAAGTTCTTATTGCAGAGAGGAGAACCAGACTTTCCAGAAAGGAACCACCAACATTACTTACCATTAAAGTATTATGTCAGTCAACAAATATAGACTAAGAATGAATCAACAACATACTCAGCATTCTATGATGAGGTTTGCTAGATAGTTTGTTATTAATAAATAGTAAAAATACCAAAGTTCATACTTGATTTACCTGTTAAAACATACAAATCAGAGCAGATTCAAGTTCAAATTGTCCACAAAATAACAAACGCCACATTCAGTCCCTTGTATAATGGGAAGGGAAGAGGTACCATTAAAACCAGTGTGCTAGAAACTACATGTTGTTTGTACCTGATGGTATTTAAATAAGACCCATCAATTAGTTGTGGCAGAAGAATGGATTAAGAAATGGCGGAAGAAATGCCCTCCAGTGCCATAAATCTGGCCCTTATGGAACACACGATTTACCTTGCCAAGTCTTAGATTCCATCTTCAACATAAAGAAGTAAATTCTCCCTCCTCTGAAACCCAGAGCCTTAAAAATATGTATCTTTCTTTTAGCACTGATTTTCTAAGTTGAATTAAAGGTTATTTTTATACATTTTATTTGTGTATTTTTGAGGTCTGGGACTATATCCTTATACATTTCTACATTCCCTATTATAATACTCAACATAGTACTTTGCACTTTGAGTGTTCAGTAAATATCCACTAGCTAATATTTGAAGTATTTTTACAGGATAATTAAGGCACAGATAAGATATGGAAGAGATGGGGCTGTTTTTCCTACCCTACTGTATGTTCAGTTTCAAAGTGATTATCATCACTGAATTAATACAATATTTTTGCTTAGTGTGTTTTTTAGGATGGGCATCTTTCCAGTTCTATGTTGTCTTCTGGAGTAGGAAACTTGGCAAGAACAAGAAAATACTTAAAACATAGACTAGATCTCTGTTTATGTTTTGCGGATATATATATATATATATATATATATATATATATATATATATATATAAAACTTAGTAACAATTCATATTGAAAGGAATAAAGGTGTCAGAAAGAATGATACTGTGTAAAGATATGAAATATAATCAAAGCATCCACATAATGCTTATTCAGTTCCCTAATACACTTGGGCTTAATATGTAAAGTCACTGTTATATAACAAATATAAACAAGCAAAAATGTCTGCATAACGATAGTTTATTTAAAATTTTAAATCTCTTAAACACTCTGTTACCAGTTTTCCAAGGTAATAGTCAAATATATTCAGGTTCTGACAGAAAATAATTTTAAAAGATTTTTCAGGTGATACAACATTCTTCTTCCAAGTGTCCCAGTGTTGTTGTTATTATGTAAGGGACCAAAGTCTACTCTCAGAGTTTTTTAACCAGGAAAACAATAATTTTTCTATTACTGAAAATTATTGATGAAAAAAAATCCTTATATTTAAATCATAAACTTTAATCATTATTTACAGCTAAAGCTTCTTTCTGTACATATGAGTACATATGAGCTTGCCCTAAAGTTATTAGATCTGTCTAGAATAAAAATAGCTATCAATGTTCCATTTGCCTTTGATTCAGCAAGTTAAGATGGGAAAAGAAATTCATTTTTCTAAATCAGATACAGTTGTTTCTAGCACTCTAGTTAAATTTGAACACTAAAAAAGATTAATAGAGCTACGTATTAATTTTATACATGCTATGAACAATATATATTTTCTTTCCCACTATTTAAAGAAAAACACTCTCTATTCTCATGAAACACATTATCAGGGATATAAAAATGAACGCTTACTATCAGAGTCCCTAGCTCTACCTATCCCATAGTGGTGGTACAGAATTTTTATAGTTTTGCTAAAGCAGATAAGCAAAACACCTTCTCTGTTAATAACAATAACAATAATAATAATAATAATAATAATAGAACAGAAAGTATCATAAAAGCAACCATATTCTATCAGAAAGCCAAATATACAACAAATATTTATTTGGTTGCAACCATCTTTAAAGCCAAAGGTCCAGGCTCAAACTTGGGTAATGAGACAAATGGAGGTCTAAAATGTTTTAGTAACCATAAAACCAAGGGGGGTGAGCAAGTGTACTTTTCAACTCAGATTTTTAAATCTCTAACAAGTTGACAGTTACAAATGTGTTAAATGGAAACTGGAAGGCAAAGATTTAGTGAATGGCCACTTAAATTATGGATGCCAATCCTGTGCTTAAATTGTTAAAGTTTAATCACAAAATATAACATTATTTGCTGATAACGTTTAAAGGAATATAATCCAAAAAATGTCTGAAGGACAAATCTTTCAACTTGCCAGAGGGCCAGATTACTAACCAATCTTTATTTTAAAAGGAATTTACTTTTTATCCATTAGCAAGGTTCACAGCCGCCCAGAAAAGCTTGAGTGATTGGAACAAAGGACAGCACCCTAACTATTCAAAGGACTAGATCTGAGTGTTACTTCTATGCTCTTGGACAGGATAATCAAGTATATGCCTTTGAACGTATAAGCAATATTTTAACTCAGGCAAACATTTCCTTAGCATTAGCTGTTGGTCAAAACTTAACCTTTTATTTTTAATAGCCTGTGACACAAATAAAACAGGTACAACTGATGACCCTTTATTAGTTATTTAATTCAATCTCTTAAAAGCATTCTGATGTTTATAACAGTGTTTTTCTTTTGGGGAATCAGAGGAGGGTACTTTATTTTAGTTTTGTTAAAGGGATTTTCCTCCCCAAATTTACTACTTCTAAAATGTCATTTTTAGTAATAATAGCACTGATTTTATGTTAGACACTGTTCTAGGTAACCTACATTTATGAACTCATTTTATCCTCTAAACTACCCAAGAAGAATTATTAGTTGTTTTTTTTTTGTTTGTTTTGTTTTGTTTTTTTTTTAAAAAAAAACACATGAGGAAACTAAAGCGCTAAGAAGTTACTTTGCCCAAACTCATACAACTGGTAACTCCCAGAAGGAGGTTCTGAACCCAGGTAGCCTGGTTCTGGAGTCTGTGTTATCACTTTTCTTCAACTTATTTAGCACATTACTTTGATCTCATGTTTTCTAAATCTTAAAAAGTAGCTAACTTGCTGGTTAAAATCCAAAGAAAGCAAAATAGCCATTGTTTATTTAAATCACTTTCCAACAACTTTACAGAGTTGCATATTTCTCTCTGTAATAAGAGCCGGCACAATTTATTTGTCAATTGTGCTAGGGTGTCATTTAGAAGGTATAAATAAGAAGGAACTATGAGAAAAGTAACAACATATTTAGAACTGTCACTCAGACATTCTAAGTGTAATTTATAAATATGAGCTCCTCTTTGGCGGCATTTAGCGAATGTATTCAGGTATTTGCATTTGAAAATGGACATTTAAATCATCCTGGGGACTTCCCCTAACTGGTTCCCCAGCCAGGCTGCAGAAGACTGGAGGGAGGAGGAAGGGGCAGTTACTCTAGGTTGATAAAATCACAAATGGGAATATGTAGCACAAATAACAAATTATTCCCCCAATTTATATACACACCATGGTATGCCTATGGGCATGTGCTCCTTTTCAGGAAAGTCCTAAGACTGTACCGTTTGTTCTGTCTCTCTTTAAGTATGTACTGAATGCCTTCCATGTACTTGCATTTAGAAGAAATGTTAAGTTCAGGAAATTGATCTCAAGGAGAGTATGATACAAGAATGGAGGCCAGAGAGCAGAAACCTGTCACACTGAAGCAAGAGCAGGACTGTGAAAAGAATAGATTCAAATGTAGGCCCCACTATTTACTAGCTGGAGAGCCTTAGTGAGGTTATTTACACTCCATGAATATCATTTTCCTCATCTTTAAAATGAAAAGGTTACGGGGCGCCTGGGTGGCTCAGTTGGTTAAGCCGCCAACTTTAGCTTAGGTCACGATCTCATGGTTCGTGGGTTGGAGCCCTCCATTGGGTTCTGTGCTGACAGCTCAGAGCCTGGAGCCTGCTTCAGATTCTGTGTCTCCTTCTCTCTCTGCCCCTCCCTGACTCACACTCTGTCTCTCTCAGAAGTGAATGTTAAAAAAATTTTTAAATGAAAAGGGTAATATTTGAAGGCTTATCAAGATTAAATAAATAGCCTATCTAAAAGGTCTATTAATGCCTGGTACCCAACGGGTACTTAAAGGTCAATTATCATTTTAATACCAACTAATAAATTATGAATCTCAGTAAAAATAACAAAAGAATTATAATAAGTAACATATAAAAGAGGGAGAAGAAATGTATTAAAGAAAATAAGTGTAATCAATTCACAGAAAAAAGGGCAGTAGAAACTATAGCTTCAAGGGATCAGGAAGGAACTAGATGGCCATTAAAAGCAAGAAAGATAAAAGCACTACCAGGAAAAAAGAACATTATAAATAACAGTTTGGAAGCCAGAGAAGCTTGGGACATTTGGAGCCACAGGCAGAATTCTCTGAATTGAGGTCAAAGTTTAGGAAAAAAGTAAAGACAGACACAGACTACTTGCCCATTGTGAAGGCCCTGAATGACACTCCTAGGTCTAATCTATAGGTTTAATTTTGTCAACGTAAGGGGAATAACAATAATAATGGTTTGCTTTTATATGTGTATAAAAAATCATGACATTTTAAAAAGTAGTACCTGGTTAAAGAATTCATATCCATTTAAGGTTACTTAGTAAATTTTTCCAGTTGTGCTCTACTAGCTAGAGGGTAGTACTGAACTATACTTCTGAATAGAGACAAAACCATGAAATAATTGTAACTTCTGAACTTGGCCCCTTTTTTTTTTACATATATCAGAAAATATATAAAAGACATACACCTATTATATAAATGTCCAAAAGAGTTCACAAAATAAAAAGTAAATGTACGTTTAATAAATTAGAATATAGGGCATTTGTAAAGACAATGCCTAAACAGCAACAAAAATATTTTATACACAACAAAGAAGTCATTTTCCTTAATAACTATTTCTATTGAAAATTAAAAAAACTGTCTAAATATATTCAGTATACTTTAAAAATTATGCTTTCATTCAAGATGGAGTCAAAAGAAATGTAAAAACACACAGAAGGAAAATACTGTCCTTTGACTCCCAGAAAGAATTAGCACTAAAAAAGAAAGAAAACATCAAATATAAAAAGGAAAAAGGTAGATAATTTAACAAATTTATAATTAGATGTGACCAATAAACAGGAAAGATGTTCTATGATGAAATTATATATTTTCCCACAGATACTGGGAATCTGGCTTTAAAGATTTAAAAAAGAAAAGTCATTATTGAAATCTTGTACCCCTGTCTGCTCAATTGATAATTTAAATCATTTAAGAAAATTTTCTCTTCAATTTGCTTTCCTCAAATCTGAAGTCCTTCACAAACTCAAAAAGGAAAAGAAAAATGTAACATACAAAGATTAATAATTATTTAAATGTGGCAAAATTTAAGCAAAGTAATACTTAAATATCCCTGTTGGTACTGTAAACTCGAAATCAACCTGTTTTAAAAAATTTGACAACCAGATTATTTTAAACTTTTATTAGTACAGATGATTGGTGTACAATCTTTTAAAGAATGAGACCATGTAACTGTCAATAATTTTTAAAGTCTCCCTCATGTGATTCCCCCACATGTATACCATATTCAGTGCTAGGACTTCTACAATGCTTTAAAAACTATACACATATTTCCAAAATATTAGCATGCAAATTAGATATATGTACTTCTCTAGAGACAGCCATTGACCTGCCTATCCATTTAAGGACTCCTAATAACCCAATAACTCCTTGGAGATATAAGAGCCATTGGGTGGGAATAGGGAAGTCAGTTTAGAAGGGATATAACTCATTCACATGTGTTTAGTTTCACAGTTTACAACAGGGTTTGCACACCAATTCTGAAAAGTAGGCAGGGAGAGTACAAGAATTCTCATTCTCCAAATAACAAGATCAAAGTCTATAGAGACCAAGGAAATGGGTCAAGGTTACACAACTTAATTAACGGTCGAATTCCTATTAGATAGCAAGTCCACTACTTATTACTAACTCAACGTTTTTTATCCATTACAACTTATTTATCTGGTCGTGGAAGGGCAGTGTAATTATTTTCATAAAATCAGACTCACATATTTAACCAGTAATTCAGAAAGAGAAACAAATATATTTTGATTTATACCTTTTGGACCATCTGAAACCTTGGCTGGCTACAATTCTACATAGTAATCATTTTTAGGGTATTAAAAGGAGAAAAGAAATGGCAGAATGAGCTAGCACATGCTAAACAGATAAGCCCACTTAGAAAAGTGTTATGGAATAGGAAGACAATAAATTTCCGAATAGTGCAAAATTTGCAAGTTCTAATATTTTTAAACTTGCACGTTGTACTGTCACCTCTACATGCATTGATCTATAAAACCCAACTGCCTGGTTAATTTCTTAATCCTCACATCAGGTAGTTCCATTAAAACGCATTAACACAACTCATTAAGAGGCTAAGTATTCCAATTTTAAAACAATACATAAGATAATATGCAAAACGTGGGAAATAGTAACTAAAGGTTACTAAAAGAACTAAAACCAAAAAGTCAAGGAATTGGAGACAGAACATA
Organism: Panthera leo; assembly: GCF_018350215.1. NCBI lineage: Eukaryota > Metazoa > Chordata > Mammalia > Carnivora > Felidae > Panthera > Panthera leo. The sequence continues at coordinate 36,874,888 of NC_056696.1, forward strand.
ATGTCTTAAAGCACATCATTCTGGATTTTAAAAGACCTTTATGATGCGTTTTTCATGTGTGATATTAAAATGTTTCTTTTTCCTGCCCCACTCCAAAGAAACATAAAAAAAGCAAATGAAAATAGTGATGAAATAAAACGCTTACAGGTTTGTATCTCAGTGCATCTCTGTAGGATCCAAACAAAGCAGCCTGTGCCCTAAGAAAGGCCCTAGCTACTCCATCCCCTGTAGCTGTAGACTGCTTCTTCAGTTTATTTTTCAGGGCCGAGACCTGCATGACAGAGAGGAACAGTTAAATTAACACCTCAGAAATTGGTACAGCGAGGTACGAACCCAATCAGCAGGCAAACCACAGTGTCTGCAGGTCAGCCAAAAACTCATCCTCCTCCCTGATAGCTTATCTTTTTAACTGCAGAGAGCACCTGCTGGTCTGTTAATTGAAACGAAAGCAGGGGCCGATAGTAACGTGCTAATGCAAATTGGTTTATGCTCTCTTTTTTTCCCAAGGCCTCTTGACATAAATAAGCTTTAATTATTTTACAGTAAACTGCTCGTGAGCCACTTTTCTGCAGATTTTTAGCAATTACAACATGTGTCTACTTGTTTTGAGATGAAGCCGGTTGGGTATCGTTCATTTCTGCCATGTAAGGTTATTTGTTACAGGTCCTCCAGGATCACCTACCATTTAATTTTATTTTTGGAAGCCTCATTTTCATATGTAATTTCCTACTCATTTGTTGAATAGTTTCCACCATTATTAGACAAAAAGAGGGGAGAGAAATTGAAGTTATTGAGAACCTCCATGAGTAGAGAATTAGGTTCTGCAAATGTTATTTGCCATCTCATCTAATCCTCCCAGTATTCTAAGAAAGGCACATGTACTATCATTTGTGAATAGTAGAAACAGGGACTCAGAGATGGGAATCAGTTTGCCCTCACTAGACAGTTAATACGTGGCTAATACATGGCAAAACTGAGCCTTCAACCCAGTTCTGTCCAGTTTTTCCCACCACAACATGCTGGGTTTGAGTCCAATGTCATTGCCTTATGAACCAGTAATTGGATTAAAATAATGTTTTTAAGTCAAAGGAAAATTTATTACGTGGGAGTTTGCTAAGTTTTCAAGGCACTTAAATTTGTTATGATTGTTCATACAATTGCATCTTTTAATTTCAGGTTCTGTGTATTTTACAGAATACACACTATTTACGAACGGCCCTTACTTAGATGAATATTTTAGAAGTGTAATCATAATCCTCATGTACACTCTTATTTTTTTAAGGGGAAGTGATTTGATGTTCCTGTGCATCTGACTCAACCAATTCCTTTCACACATCCTAGAAAACTATACTCTCTACACATAAACAATATTGGTGCCCATATATTCCTCATCGATGCCTTACATGGGAACATGAAATCATGTGAAAACTCTTGTTTTCTTAAGAAAACAACTGATGGGACACATTGTGGTTGGATTGTTCCCTTAACAGAGCATATTCTTACCCTTATGAAACTAACAGACAACAAAATAATGTCATTTCCCCTTTACATACACATGCAAGGAAGGGTATTTTTTCTTTCTTTATGCAAGCAGCCCTGACTACTCCTGTAGATGATGACTGTAATTGAAGTGTCAACCTAATTAACAACTAAACTTTGAATAATGCTAATGAGAAATGAACACAGCATCAGAGGAAAGACCAGCTCTACAGGTGATAAACCTTCACAGTAGTGACATTTTCCAGTGTAAAGTCACAGTTACTGTGATCTGATCAAAGAAAGAGACCCCCATTGGGTCCAATTATAACCACAGTTTTGAAAAAATTATTGAGTTATGATGTTCATAATCTATGCAGAAAGGCCTTTACTGGATAGGTCTTCTCCCCATAGCTGTGATCTTCTCAATTTATATCCAAGCTCCATAGATTCAGATAAAAGTTTGGAGCCTAATTCATTTAGCCCACAAAGTGCATAAATCAGGAAGTTTTTATTATTAAAATCCAAACTCAGTAAATGCACACTTTTAGGTAACCCACATAGTCAAACAATAAATACAGCTAAACAATGCAAAAACAAATCTTATGACTTAATGTCTTTTGTCTAAAGTGTGTAGTAAGTTTTTTAAGCTTCAAATGCCTTAAAGAAAACCAATGAGAATGACTAGCAAATACGTGTATTTAATAATTGCCCCCCCCCAAAGGCTTATGATGGAAGGAATATGTCTTTCCATGTTTTATAAAAAGTAAATGGTTGGGTTGTTTTTAAATTTTGCTTTCAAGGGGCGCCTGGGTGGCTCAGTTGGTTAAGTGTCCAACTCTTGATTTCATCTCAGGTCATGATCTCATTGTTCATGGGTCTGAGCCACGCACTGGGCTCCACACTGACAGCATGGAGCCTGCTTGGGATTCTCTCTCTTTCTCTCTCTGCCCCTCCCCTGTGCATACCCTCTTTCTCTCTCGCAAAATAAATAAATAAATAAATAAATAAATAAATACTTAAAAAAATAAAATTCTGCTTTCAAAAATAAAAAAAAAAAAACATTTTAACATGTCATGCCTTACTTATATCTTTGCAAAAAAATTCCTCAGAGTGTATTTTTCTACAAAACATGAAATTGACATTTCAGTTCTCCACAAATTCAGTATTCTTAGGACAATCATAATGTATGCTTACAGAGAATGGAGGCAAGTCAAACCATAACTTAGCCTTCATGACCCCAAGTCCTTGACTGTTTCAGTACTGCTTAAGCTGGTTAGAATATCTGTCACATTGCCACAAGCCCTTCCTAACCAAACCATAATTATGCGGTCTTCACCTCCAAAATCAGTCAGTGTACTTTCTCAGCCCCCTCAGGAGCTCTGTAGAAAATAGGAAACAAAAAAGAAACACTTGTTCTAGAAATGCTCTGTCCAATATAGCAGCCTTTTAGACACATAAGCACTTGAAATGTGACTAGTCCAAATTGGGATTTGCTATGAGTGTAAAATATAAACTTAACTTTGAAGATTTATTATCCCCCCAAATGTAAAATACCCCATTAATAATTTTCATATTGACTACAGAATGAAACAATATTTTGAATATTTGGCTAAATAAAATATATTAAAATTAATTTCATTTTTCTTTTCTTTTTTTTTTTTTTTTTTTTTTTTTTTACTTTTTAACATGCCTACCAGAAAAGTTAAAATTGTGCATGTGGCTCACATTTCTACTGAAAATTGCTATTCTACATGGGCATACTATCTAATTTCATAGACACATGAGACTAGTTACCTGGCCAGAAATATGACTACATTGTTCCTTTGCCTATTTCTACACTATTTCAACCTTTACAAACTGCATAAGGAGGTTTTTCTTGACCTGCTCTCAGAGGGGTCTATCAGTAAGTAGATCTGAGGTTGTTCCTGTTTTTCAGAGACCAAGAGGGCAGGTGAGTTAAGGGTTTCTGGATGCACAAATAAATGCTCAAAAATAGCCTGTAAAAATGAAATACTTTTTCAAATCAGTTTTAGACAGAAAGATATGACTCTAATATGAGATGACTGTGCCAACCTTGCTGTTTCTCTGTCCTTTAGATCACTGGAGTAAATTATCACCAGTTACCAGTGCCCTCTGCAGTGCTAAGTAGCTTTTAGCGGTTTTTATCTATAAAAACGGTGATGTCTCTTCTGTACTTTTTCAATATTTGGTCTGGGAAACAACGTTTTCTGCTTTAACTTCCAAGCTTCTAAGTTTAGTTGGGAAATAAATGTACATTTTCCCCCTAAAATCCTAAAGTTTATACTCATATAGAACTCTGACCTCAGGAGAGCATTTAGAACTTTAGTCACATGGCTAGTATCACACAATCCCATTATGTGACATGGAAAAAGTATCAATTATTTTCCCTTTATATTCTTAAGAGAGTAAGCAAGCCTCCAAAGGCTAAAGACTACTTCAAAACTGACATCTGATTTTCTTATGACATTCTTCAATCTGTAAATAAATTATCTTTGTAAGTCTAATTAGGTATTATATTAGACCAAAAAAAAAAAAAAAAAGTTAAGCAGTGAAAAGAGCTTCAGGAATAAACAGCATCTCATTGCTCTTATCAAATGTTTAGATTCCTTTCATACAGTGAGAATTCAGACTTCTAAGCAGCCATCCACGGGAGGAATTATAACCTGGGTTTGGCACAGTGGGAGTTCACTGCCACATGAATAATATTACCACCAATTCTCTACTTTTACCCTCTTAACACTAAAGTGACTGTGAATAAAAGGAAGGAATTACATGAGTAAACATAACAAACAGGTATAAATTAAAAGAGTGCAGGACACGTGCACACAGTCTGAGTAATGAAGTAATTATGCCAACCGGGAGTTAGGAAGGGAGAGCATATTAAAGGAGCTGAGTTTTCAGAGAAGTGACAGATTTTTCTCTTGACTTTTAGATGTGTCCTTTCAGGAAACAGAAATTAACCCCTACACCTAGAAATTTTAATTTTGCTTTTTAGGATCACAAAGATAAACATCAGGGTAAAGAACAACAGAAGGTAAATACAAATGTCTGGAAATAATATTTAGATAACCTCCACAGCTCTGAAATGTGCCTCTGATGTTTTTAAATACCTCCTTTTATGTAACTACGCTGCACTCGAGAATCCACACACATTTAGAAAAGTTAGAGCTTCCAGTAGTTACCTGCTTTAGAAAAAAGCTACAAAGATAAAATGTTTTATTCTCCCTTAAAACATGTTACGGTTATCATATGAAGCAGGTATTAAATCCCCACACTTCCTTCATCTTTCTAATGTGCAGGTTTTTGTTTTTTTTTTTAGAAACAAAAGGAAACCTACCTTCTTAATATAATTTTCTAGCAAGCTTCTACTCGAGGATTAAAATGGTCACTTTTAACATTGATCAAATGAAAAGCATAGGATACACTTGCAGAGTGTATCATTACATTGTCTCTGTGTATGCTGAAATTACCTCTCAAAACTTAGTTAATAAAGGGGCAGCTAGAACTATTTTCCTTTCAGAGGCCATTATAATAGTAAGACAATGTAAGTAAGTAAGACAATCGTAAGACAATAGTAAGACAATAGTAAGACAAACTGCTCTTATCCCCCCATCAAGCCCAATGTCACGCCAGTGTCTCTAATATCAACGCCATTTCCACTCATCTAGTTACCCAAAAAGGAATCTTGCACGTCCTCAACACTTCACCCTTTCTCATCTCCCACATGCAATGCATCACCAAGCCCTGTTAGGCCACTGATGGAGACTTCAAATCCGTCCACTTTTCTCTAAGTCCCTGCCACTGTCAAGTTCAAGAAACTAGCATCTCTACCTAGACTACTGCAAAAGGCCCCTCAACTGATCTTCCTGTTTCATTAATCTTCAGGACCCCAGAACCCAAGATGATATCTTCAGAAGTCGAAGCAGATCACACTATTCCTCTGCTAAAGATCTCCAATGAATTTCTAATAATGTCCAAGTGTCCTTAACAAGAACTACAGATCTTTTAGGATCACACTTCCTATCTCCACAACCTCACCTTGCCTCATTCTCTTTTTTGCTCATCTCATTACAGCTACACAAGACTTCTTTCCATTTCTTGGGTTTGCCAACCTCGTCCTCACAGCAGAGCCTTTGTACATGCTATTCTTCCTCCTCCTACTTTGCATGGCTTACTCATACTCCTCATTGAGGCCAATTCTGGAAACTGATGTTTTGGCATGTTGAGCTTGACTGCACCACAAACAGCTGATCTGAGTGTTTAGACTGGTAAGAATGAAGTCTCAGGCTAAAATCAGTTTGTTCAGTGTACTTATGGTGGAGATGATGGTCAGTCCACCAACAGCCACTGTCTCTTTCTTTGGTAAGAGAAATCCTAAATTTCGACTGGTGCTAGCTAGCTCAACCTAGCTACGTTGACCCAGCTACTTTCCAACATCCCTCCTGACTTTGTGTGGCCACATGGTTGGGTTCTGATGAATGGAATGCAAGTTCCATGAGAGCCGTGTATTATGTCTTCCTGTTCACTCAGCTCCTAGCATAATACAGGCATACGGTAGGTGCTCAATAAATATCTGAATAAATGACTAACTGAATGAATGAATAAATACATTAGCCACCTGTCACACTTATACATTAGTATCTCTAGTTAACAGGATCAGAAGATCTGTGATGGGCTCCAGGAACATGATTCATTTAAAAGTTCACCAAGTCATTATGATATCAGCAAGATTTCGGAATCGCTTTTGTAACAGTACTCACAATATCATATACATGAAAAGTCTTGTATACGGAAAAGTCAAGAACTTAAAGAACTAGAAACAAATTGGAAATTATTTTTAAAGCCAAAATCAAGGCCTTTACATTTAAATACATACATATGTGTATATACATATATATGATATATGTATATGTATGATGTATGTATTTACGCATTAGCAGTAGAAAGAGAGAAGCATGCTATTAAGATGATACAGGAAAAAAAAAAGACATTTGGAGAAAAGCTAGGTAATTTAGATGGAAATGAAAACCCATGAGAAAGCCAAGGAACTTCATGAGCACTTAAAATCACTAAGAGTAACAAACTATAAATCAACTTTAAAATGGCAAAAGTACAGAGACATAAGGAGGGAGCTGCTAAAGCCTGGATCACTGCAGTGGGAGGGACAGATGCTCTTACTCAGCTGGGAGAAAATAACAAAGGCCTTTTACAAGTTTAGAAGCGTGGTTAATTAAGGCTTTGAGTTTTATTTTTCATTTTGTTTTGCTTTCATATTTACATTTTAGATTTAAAAAAATATACACCAAGAAAACAGTAGGAAAAATCGCAAAATCTGTAGTTTACTTACAAACAACAGCAACAAAAAACTTGGTATAAAAAAATCACGTCTCTGAAAATAATTATTTAAAGGAATAGTAAGTTTCCACCGACACCCAAAGTCAGGTACAGTGACCGCCATCACCACACGGTCCCCCCTTCCCGGGAGCCAAACTGACTCACGCTCATAGCCACAAAAGTGTATATTAAACGTACACCCACGTTTCTTCTCATTACTATGGAAGTCAGATGAAAATATCCTTGTAAAATGTTCTGCGTAACTCTAAACAGGGATTTTAAAAGCAACTTTTATAACAAAAGATAAAGAAATGCAATTATGGTTCCCTTCGCCCATCATTTACTGAATGCCTACTATTTACAAAGCTCTGCACTGGGCTGTGTGGTGGGAGCAAGGCACATCTAGGTGCCTGGATTCTAACAGCTGAAGACTGAGGGGAGTATGACTGCATTTCTCCAGGGGGAAACTGAAAGCAGTATTTGTCTCTGGAAGTCTACTCTAGTAAACTAAAAAAAAGAAACAAAACCAAAAACAAAACAAAACAACAACAACAACAATAACAAAAACGGTGTCTAAGTTACTCTAGAACCTGAATGAAATCGGGTTATCTTTCTAACCTTGCCACTCTAGAATTTTGCTGGGGAATTTATTTACTGTTAAACATGATAAGAATTACAGCAGAGCTGTGGCAAACCTGGAACTAATATAATATTCTCTGGGGTCTTTTCTTTTTAACATATATTATGACAATTTAACATATTAAACCTTCATGTTAGGTTAGAGGAAAGATCCAACAAATTAAACATATCTATTAGCTATTCACACAGTTACAAGAGTTAAATTGGTTTCTATACTTTCATTTTTTTAAAAAAAGGCTGATTTTAAAAATTCTCTGAAATAGCCAATTCTTTTCCAAATTTTTCCTAAATTAACTCACTTAAATGTAGATATCTTAAATGTTTTCTTAAAGTTAGAGTTTTGGGGTATTTCCTTAAGTTTAGGCTTTTAATGATTTTTGGCGATTCAGAGCAATTTGTGTCTTTTCATTGCACAATAAAACCATTAACCTATTCCTTCACATGATTCTTGAAAGCATCACTATAAGATGCACAGTATTTTAGATGACTCCATTTTATAATAAAGTATTTTTAAAATTTTAGTAATTAAATACGCTTTATACTAAATGTAGCTATCCTGTAACATACCAGGGTCTATGGTGAATTGTACAATAATGCTGAAGTGTATATTTCCTATATACTCTCATAATAGAAAATAAAAAAATAATTTTCCAGTAGTGTTCCATATAAGATGAAAATAAGTTTTTTAAAGTGTTAACAACCCTAATTTAAATCAAATAGGTCACACTGATACTTCATAAGCAAGATTAGAACAGAGAATAAGATTCTACAGTAAATTCCAGAACAGTTACTGATTACGTTGTATATCATGTTTATACGAAAGGACCACGGTCTAGTATTTGAGAGGATGAATGTTTATATGAAAGGGACCATGGTCTAAGTGTGAAAGGATGAACCTATAATATGAACTAATGCTGTAGAAATACTGTTAACAGTATACTTTCTGTGTCTTCATTTTCTTATCTAAAATAGGGATAAGTATATTGACCTGAGAGTATAGTATTTAAAACCTAATCAGTTAAAATTATTTAAAGACAATAAAGCAACAAAGATAAAAATTCACTTCCTAGTAATGGGTATTTTAGTGCATGTAACTTTTTCAGATGTCAGTTCTAACCTGCTTTCATCTGTAAGAGTTTGTAATTGTTTTAATTTAATTTTTTCACAAAGAGATCTCCTAAATCTCATTATAATTCTAATTAGCTTAATTTTCTAAGAAGTGAGTTGTCCTATTTATTTTTGAAATAGTTAAGAATTCCCCAAATTACTTTTAAAAATATTAATGATGATAAAAATTAAAATGAGCACTAATACCTTAGAATACAGCATTTCAAACTATTACGTGATTGAAACAAAATTTGTGTATATATTTGGAATGAAGGAGTCTCAATGGTAAATTTTCTAAAATTAAAAAGAATTCATCACTTGAAATTTCAAATGTTGTATTTAATTCAACTGTTTCATTTTCCCCACAGTAAAAAACATAGCATGATAACACTAAATTCAATTGATATTATTACACAGCCCTCAAATTTATTTTTCATTTCAAGACACTCAACCTACACGTTTGAAGGTATCTACAGTTGACATAGCCACTAAAAGTAAAATCACAATGTATTCAGACAGAAAACTACAAAAGTATATTTTAATGGGTCTACTGCTTTTAAGATATTCCATGTAATAATCAATATCGTTAAAATCACTCTCAATAAAGTTTGTGTTTTTTTTTCTTTTAATGATCCAAATCTATAGTGAAATGATGAAATCGAAAAACAAGTGTTCTTGTCAGAAGACAGGAAGAGAGTTTTTTCCCTTCCCTTAAGGAAAACAAAGGATTCCTGAAAGCTTTGCCCTGATTTATTTTTCCAATTTTAAATACCTTAAGAGTAGCGGAACTGCTACTGGCATGGTAGTATTTCTAACAGTCAATAAATCTAAAATATTATGTGTGAATATTGGAATGAAGCCATTAAGAAGATTACAGCATGCAACACAGCAGAGGGTCCACAGGAAAAAAGAACTAGTAATTCAGGACAACTGTGACCACTGACCTTTGAACAGCCAAGACCACTGGTCAGGCTGACACAGTAATAGAGTGCACATGCATAGAAAGTCCTCTAGCCTGTAAGTATAATTTAAATGCTTTGGTGAATGATTTTAAAAGGTCCCCTTTTAAATATGAGTTAATTTATTAAATAATCAAACAGTACCAGGATTTTTTCAGGGTATTTTTCAGGATTCAAGAATATTTTCTCTTAATTCAGATCACAACACAAAAAATTCAGTAAGATCATTTGTGACTCTAACACATCTCATTTAAAACACTGACAATTATAGAAAGTATGATGTGATACTTTATCATATTTCCTGTAAAACTACAAGAGACAGCTTTTGGAAAATGGATGGAAAGAGCTAAATTTATTAGAGAGGGGTTAAACAAACAACCACCTAAAGTATTTGTAGAAAATGACTATAACTTTAAAATAACTCATACTTTCAGTAGATGGCCCTGGTTCCACCCCAGAGCTGCATCCACTTATTCGTTGTTCAAATCTGTCTGTAAGTCTCGGGCCCTTAATCTCAAGTATACGTATAGTTATATCTACATCACTTTGCAGAGTTCCTTTTTAAGATTCTTTTTACTTCAGTTACGTACAGTTAACTGTTCCTTATAAACGAGCAATGAGATGGTCCCTCCTGTCATTTCACATATTTAGGCTTTTATATTTTGTGGAACTGTTAAACTTCGTCATATTTTAAAATAAATGTCTTGGTATCAAACTAATTCTACTGGGAAAGTAGTACTTCTCAATTAAAAAAGAACCACCCACCAAAAAAAATTACTATTAAAAATTGCTTTTCTCAAAGAGATGAAATTAGCTACCACTGAAACTGACTATAAAAATTTTTATGACACAAAAAAAGCTGATTTCTTTCTCATTTTTCTTTTTCTTCTTTTTTTTTTTATAAACAATCCTTTCTACTTAGGGCATTAACAGTGGAAATGCATTGCACATAAAGAAAATATTTATAAAAGTTGGGGCTTTATATCATAATTAGTTTTCTATCCAATGAAGAATTCTTTGATGGATTTCTAAATGAATAACTCTAATCATTTCTAGCAGCTTCTGCAAAATTTTTATAATGAGGCAATCTAGTTATAATGAGCTAAAAAGATAATATAATTCTTTACTGGCCTGGGTTTGGATTTGTTCATACATAGCATAAATTTTACTACAGTAAGATAAAGTAGTTCAATTTAATTTGCTTCAAGGTCAGCAAGTATTTTAGGTTATTTATGGGCATAGATAATCTGATTTTAACTTTAAAATCACATTTTTCCTATCACTAGCCATAAAAACAATCAAAGCTAGTATTACTGTATTTTTTGAGTTTGAAATTTTTAAATTCACTTTTTCAAACTCCCTAATAAGGATTTCAAAGTACTTGCAATACTGCAGAAAAATATATGATGAAGGTTTTTTTATTTATGGATTTTAATATTCCTGAAAAAACTGGATTTTTTTAAAAAGGAGAGTTATTTTTAACTTAGAACTATGTTATAAAGATATTTTTAAATAGCCATTAAAATATATACAGAAACAGCACTAGCCTGCATTTTGCCCTGTTCTAAGGAATATGCAGGCCAAAAATGCACTTTTGGAGACTATTTAACATGAAATACAGAGTATATCCTATTATAAGCTGCAGACACACACATGCACACACACACAAACCCTCTGCAAGATCAAAGAGCAGAAGAGAACTGGCACTTAATTTATCAGCCTTTACAGACAAAAGACAGTTTTCGTCATTTCAAAAGGATCAGATGTCTTTTATGACAAACTGGGTTTGCAGTTTAATTTACAAATAGAATTCTAAGTAAGCAGTCTTTGCTCTGCCAAAGCAAATGACAAACAGTGTAGGTTTTCATTCTTGCGGCCCTCAGCAGGATAGAAAAGATTAAAATAAAACTGAAATAATTTAGAGAAAACAAATAAATGTTTCAGAAAGTTGAGGGAGATCAAAGCCAGAATTTTCTGACCCCAACTGTACAAGCATTTCTTATTATATTGACCAGTGCCATCAGATCATTAATTAAAAGGAAAAGCACTGGCAGGTGGCAGGGAAGCAAAAGCCGATAATTGGCCCCCTTCTTCTTCTTGCCTTCAAAAACTCTCTCATTCTTTTGCAAGACATGCCACTAGGCAGACAGAAATGCCTACTTTGTAATATAATGATTAAGATGAGATGAAGAGACTTACGTTTAAAGAAACTCTGCCTAATGAATGCATCTAGCTTTTTAATTATGATCCTACTTTTACAATAGGAATATGATGTTCCATTCAACATCTCCTCAACTGCCAAAAGGTAAAAATATTAAATATAGAATCTACACTGATTCCTCTCACACCCATGCACATACTCAGTCCTTTTATTTCAGATAAAAAAAAAAAACCTGGGAAAAATAACTCTTTGTAATTCAAGGGTCCTGGAGAAAGTAGATAGATAGATAGATAGATAGATAGATAGATAGATAGACAGACAGATAATGTGTTCACCACAAAATAACCTTCAGACTTACCACATCACTTGGTAGGTTGTTCAAGTCATTAAATGGTGATTCTAAAGTGTTTGTGTCAACATTTAACATAACCACATCCTCCAATGATTTATTTTTCACTCTCTGTTTAAAAAACACAAGTACAAATAAACATCTTAGTATATTTTCCTTCCAAAACTATAATGAACTTAGAAATGTAGAGAAAATTATCTTGATGACAATTAGCCTTGGGGGATAAAAAAGAAAAATCCTATATTATAAGAACATATAAAAAACTTTGCCTTATAAGAAAGAAAGTTTGTCTACAACCGTTCAAAAAGATTGGATAAAAAAATCCTTAGAACAGAATGTTTGGTCATCTAAACACATTGATTTAGTTTGGAGATATTAAATGTAATTTAACTACCAAAGAGATATTGTAACAAAAACTCACAAAATCGGAATGGCTATGTTAAACCAGAAAAACTTACATCCTTTAAAAACTTATCAACTGAATTTCTGTCCAATGATACAGGAACTTGTGGCCAGTTCTACACCTATTTTTAGCAAAAATCACATTATAGGGCTAACATAAGCCAAAAATCATGACTACTATAAACTAAATTTTAAACTAATAAACATTTTCTCCGTACTTCCATACCAATTCAGTATAAGCTGTTTATGAGGACTGTAAGTTGAATAAGAAAAATGATAAAGAGAGCGGTAATAAGGAATTGTTGCATTATTTATACATGAATTTAATATAAAAGATGAAATTTAATAGCCTATCAGATTATTTGACTTGTCTTATCAGTTTGACAGCTTAGTTAAATGGTCAAATTATCTCAATATGTGGACTAATGACAGTAAATTAGAATTTCATCAAATTTTTCATCCTTAAAGAAAGGAAATACAAAGGTTTATTTTCCCTATTTAGACTACTATGTATACCTAAACAAATCATATAATTCTATTCGCCTTATTTAAATGATAGCAAATATAGCATTATTTTTTGATGCAAAAAAATTAGGTGTTCATTAATGAAATATATCACCTCAGAATTCCATAATTGTATAGGTCAACTAGAGATAAGTCAATTAATTTCAGTGTAGTATTTTTTAAATGACATTATAGAATAAGAGCTATTTTTGAGAATTATTAAATACCTTACATTTTAAATTGGCCAACCCAATTTTTTTTGTTTTAAGTTATTCAAGAATGAAATTTCTCTGATCCATTTAGAACTTCAAACCTCTGCATAGTAGGCAGAATGTTAAATTTGCTAGGGAAATGGTAGTCTAGAGTAGGGAATTTGTATGTTAAGAAAGCAATAATGTCTGGGTAGAATATGGATTCTCAGGGGGATATATGATAGCAAAAATCTATCTTGTAAAAGACATTGTAATTATTCCAAAATAAGAGTCAGAGGATGGCTGTTTCTTGGAAATTAACAGAGAACCACCTACAATAGTGACACTCTCACCAAAACATTTATAAATAAACTCATTTCTTTTCCTTTCCATATGTATACATAAATGTAAAAAAGGCTCATATACATAAATATGTAGTTATTTATAAATTAACTACAGCATAACTACAAAAATAGCCTATTTTATAAGCAACAATACATTTATATCAATGGTGTTCGAGTGGAAAAAGTATGTCATAATTTTGATTTTCACCTTCAATTCTAAGTTGTTTCCTTTAACAGAAACTATAAAGTTAATCCAGAAACCTAGTGCATTTGTTAAAGGATGAAATGAGTTTCTCTAAATAGCCTGGAATAATGGTTATGTGACACCTAAGTGTTTTGCTATGACACTAATGCTAAATTCTGAATAAAGAAAATTAGTATTAACATGAAATGTATACTTTTTTCCAACTTGCCCTTCATTTAAAAATGTCTGATAATAGCTGAATATTAAATTCTGTCCAAGGGACCATTCAATAAGAATGGAAAATGTATTAATTTCAATAAAGCAATACACTGAGATGCACTAAAATGAGAACAATTCTACATTAGCAAAGAGGGAAAAATAGTATGTAATTAAAATTTTTTTTATTTGGATTAATGTCACTTTTTTATCTTTGTTTCCTTCCAAGTCAGGCTTTAACTATTTTCTAAATAGGAATAAAAATTCATACAGCATATAAAATGATAACATTTTCTCTGTCTCAGATTATTATATCTCATAATGTTCGTAAGCTTGCTTGGCTCGGGAAAGAGAAAAAGGAAAATTTGACTTTTTCTTCAAAAATAAGAAAATAATATTAGGACAGAGACTGAAAGTGTTATTAAGGACAAGAGTACGGTACTAAGGTTGGTTAAGTCTTTCTCTCACATCCTCTCTATATAAGCCTTCCATGCAATGTGACTACAAATGTGACTATCGTATCATGTACGATAATGCAAGGAAATGACCCGGGGTCAGCAATCACATGTTCCTGCAAAATGGAGCCAACATTTTATTTAGAATCTTTTGTGTATATTAAAACACGTAATGCAATGCTCACACTTGGAGCCTCTACTGACTTGCTCCTCCATCATTTACAGACCTTTGAGTTCAACCCTGAAGTCGAATTTTCAGGGAGAACAAAATGTCCTTATCCTTTATTTTGGAAGCAAATTTACATTTTAAAAAAGAGATTTCCCGCCATCTTACAGTCATGACTACATAAAAATAATTAAAAGAAAGATTTAAAGGATATTAGTTTCACATCTTTGAACAATTATGTTTAGAAGTCTTTCTAAAACGTATGTCAAAACTGTCTTGACAAAGAGAGAGAATAGGGAATATGTTGATTCTTCCTAAAAAAAAAAAAATTCATTGTAATTGCAACCAAACAAAATGTAAAAAATTACTCAGTTCAGTCTCACATAAAATTTGTAAATAGATATATCCACATTTGAACTATAATGCCATTAATATAAAATAAGAAAGATCAAATTTTGCTTAAAAATATCTGCCTGATAATGACATAATAAGAATGGAATGGCAGGATGTGTATCTTGTAATAGATTAAGGAGAAAGTTACTAAATGGTACCCAACTGGTTTAAAGACATTCTTGAAGTTCCTATTACCCCTTCTCATTGACTATTAAACCCAATAAACTAAATACAATTGACTAAAAAGACAGTTCAGTAAGTCCAGAGTATAAAAGATACAGAGATGTTAACCAATCTAATCATGGCTGTAAACCTTCTCATTTAGTGCTGACTCAATTTAAAATTAGAATGGACTGTTTCTCCAAGACAATACTGTAAGAAGTAAAAAATTCTTAAATTTGCTCCTTTAAAAAAATAATGATTTTCTCTATACGTGTCTAATAAATACGCAATTAAATATGACTGAATTTTTAAAACATGTACCCATTTCTATAATATTTTGGAAAAGCTGAATCATTAGTTTTAAAAGTTGGTATAGAACCATTATGTAAAAAAATACAGAACATCACCAGGTACAATAAACAACTTTAAATAGTTTTCATCTGTACAAGTAAACATACTATAAAAATTATGTATTCTATTAGATACATTAAATAAGAAGAGACATGTGCATTAATATCAAAATCAGATATGATGACTTCTTTGAAACCATACCAACCAACTGCGGTTAGATTTTGTACAGTCAAAATACTGATGAAGAAAATACCAGTTATATATTCTACAATCAGATAACAGATTAAATACTTATTCATACACAATGTGACCTTTCACTGAAAGTACCTTGGCATGTAAAACAAGTTGTCTAAAAATTAACAAACATAAAGGCTCATGTTATTCAACTTAGACTTCAAACTTAAAACAAGTCTACTAAAGAAGTTCATTAAAATATATCCAATATTATTAATGATTTAACAAATAAAAATGTTACCCTTGCATTTTGCAAAAGGAGAAAGTGACCAGAACGAGAGTACATGCAGAATTCTATAATTCATGACTACTATCCGAACATGATTTCTCCAGACATGATCCTCACCACTCCTATATAATAATAATATAATCGCCAGGATCTTCCTTGATCAGCAGAGTGAGGATTGATGGTGTATACAGTGACAACAACTAATAAGAAAACCAAATCTAACTTAGATTGTTGATTAGAAACTGGCTTAAAGTACAATATGCACACACACACACACACACACACACTATATATATATATATATATATATACATATATATATATATATACACATATATATATACGTATATATGTATATATATGTGTGTGTATATATATATGTGTATATATATATATAAAAAACTGAAAATCAGATAGCATAATAATGCCATGCAATTGACCCAAGTCTTTTGTTCAGATCCAAATCTTTTATTTTTTTCTAATTTTCTAAGAAGTCTTCTCTTGAAATCTCACTGATTCCAAGTTCAAGGTCTTTAAAGTTCAACATTTTTCACTGTAGTGATGATAAGTCACAAAAGTCATTTTGGAATGAAGTGATAACATTGCAAAAAACTTACTGCGTTCTAAATCCCCAACAGGACTGAAAACTAAAAAATATTTTAAGTCTATATTTTAATTTAAAACTTCATGATTAGTGTATTCCAACCACATTTTGAAAAAGCACACTGACAAAATGTATCAAAATGGAGTGTGAAAAATAAAAACATTTTCCCTTTATGAATCATAACTACATAAATTCTGACCTTCAAAATAAGGTCTGAAAAAGAAACATATAAAAGATCCCAAGTGCCATATAGAAAGTTGTTCATCAAAGACTAAGTTTTTAGTACTTAAAATTTACCATATGATCTTGACCAAATTTACCATATTTTCATGGGTTTCATGCCATTGAAAATGGTCATTCAGTATACTAACTAAAATGAAATTATTCCAATACAGTATTTCTGAAAATGATCATGTAAGTATACCCTAAATATGAAACTTATCATTACTTTGTACTATTCAACTGATTCTCTTTCAAAATACAACTGTTTTAACTATTATTTATATTCATTAATTTATCACACATGTATCTCATGTCTGAAAGATACTTACCTCTATGAGGCTGGAGTGTATTCCAATCAGGTATGGCATCGGAGCACTAAATTGGAAATATATAATGTATATATTCATGAAGTTCATTAACACAGAAACAATATAAGTAATTCAGAAGGTTTAAAAAATTAAATTAATTAAATGTGCAGTTCTAATAGAGCCCACTACAGATAATTAAAATTATTCAATATATAAAAGTCAAATTTAATCTGAGAGGTCATTAATATATTCAAATTAAGGTTGCTTGCCATAAAACTCACAAAAGCATTTACAATTAAATAAAGAGTAGTAACACCTAAAAAAGCTTTTTTAGTTAGGAAGAATATTAGAGCCTAAGTCATAGTCCTGAGTTAAATCTTCCATATATTTCATATAAAACATATCCTAAATAATTAGCAAATTTTTTCACATTTCTTTTATATACCTTTTATATTCAATTAGATTCTTATTTCTACGATTCTCTTAAAAAATCATCATTGCTTCATACCTACTACACCACCAAAATTTTTTGAATCAGTTACCAAATATTTATTAAGACCTACTATGTGCCAAGCACTGTTTGGAAACTAGAAGTTCTTCCTCTACTGTTATCATTCTCTTTCCATACTATCTTTCTGCTCATGTACCTTGTCTTTCATTTAAATGTTGTACATTCCTATTTATCTCACTTTTGCTTTTATTAATAAAGTAATTTTAATGAATTAAAAAATATTCAAATATGTTTAAGCATGATACTGAATTAATTAATTCTACAGATAAAATCTGGAGCATACCAGGCAGTAGGACCTGGGCTAGGGTCTAGGTACAATAATAAGTGATATAAATAGAATAGATTCCTTTGCAGATCTTATACTCCAGCAGAGCATACAGACATTAAATAATCTTTGTGACATAAAATCGGGCTTACTTAGTAACTTCAAAAACATTTCTCATGAAATACATGAAGGGAATTATCCAACTTGACATTTCAAAATCAAAATATTATTTAACAAGAAAACGTGAGAATGGACAGATATCTACAAAGGTGATAGAAGATATGCAAATAAATAGCTAAAACAATCTTTGACATTTCTTTTTATAGACATCTTTGTGTTATATTTAAGGCAAACATTTTCTATGTTAATGAAAACAGCCTTTTTAAAAGAATTTTCATAATTTTCCAAACATCACTTTCACTATCAGTCCAAACTCCTGTGTATCCACTTTGCTACTGAGGACCAGTAATAGATAAAGCTAACAGGCACCTTGACAGACCCAGTTTTTCAAACGAACCTCAAACAGCTCCAGATTTATTTGAAGCTGGCTAACCACTAACATATATATCCAGAACTCACAAAAAAATAAGGATGGTTAAAGTTTTTATTTGACTCCTCATTATCCTGTTCATTACTTCTTATTGTACTAGATTCTAATTTTCTTTTGTAGCTTTGTTCCTTCATATATATATATATATATATATATATATATATATATATACACATACATATTAAATATAACAGACCATCTGGAATTGATCTGATATTTTGGATCATTTGACTGAAAGTTAAGAACTATTTACAGGCCTTGATATCCTTAAGACCTAACAGATTTTCTGCCTTCAAAAGGAAACAGGAGGAAAAATGTGGACTGTTCCACTTTTGCTTAAATAAAGGAAGGCTGATTACTTCCCTAGCTCAAGTTCTCATCTCTGGAATCCCTTCTGGGACTCCACAGAAGACATAAAATATATGTCACTAACTGTTCTGGGCTCCCACACTGGGTTCAGAACATTTTCACAAAACAGGATAGGCAAATCCCAAGATCTTAAATATGTCAAGCTGTCCCCACATCCAAAATAGTAGAAAATTATTCAAGTTACTGTGCAAACTTCCAATTTACCCCAGGTTAGGTTATCCTACCCACAAAATTTACAACATAGTAAGTCTGTGGTATCTCAAATTTCTAAGTACATTTTAATATAATGAGTGTTGGGGCACCTGGGTGGCTCAGTCAGTTAAGCATCTGACTCTTGATTTCAGCTCAAGTCATGATCTCACGGTCCTGAGACCAAGGACGAGTCGGGCTCCATGTTGGGCTTGGAGCCTGCTTGGGATTCTCTCTCTTCCACTCCCTCTGCCCCTCCCTCTTATGCACACACATGAGCACATGCTCTCTCTTGGGGGGAAAAATAATAATAATATAATGAGTGTTAATCAAAAAATATGTAAGCCTCCTAAAATTAACAATTATTATTTCCATTTTAGTTGTTAGGGGAACACTTGAGTGGATCAGATTTCAAAAAATCAGAGCCCACTGTGCTGACAGCTCAGAGCCTGGAGCCTGTTTCAGATTCTGTGTCTCCCTCTCTCTCTGCCCCTCCCCTGTTCATGCTCTGTCTCTCTCTGTCTCAAAAATAAATAAATAAATAAACAAGAAAAAAAATCAGAGCCCAAAGTAGCAGCTAACCTATTGAAGTCCTATGAAATACATCTAAGGTAACATTTTTTAAATTTCTTGAAAGTTAGTTATTTCTTAAAATATAAAAAATAAATGTTTAGCAATTATTAAGCTGGAATAAAAATTCAATAAAGGGTTCCTATGTAGAACTTAGTAATAAAGTAACTTCTAGCTTTTTCTGTGAGATTACTGGGTACCTCTAGGTGTTTTTATCTCACTAATACCTAACAAAATAAAAAACACAGAGATGTCAAAACTGTAAAAATTATTAATCTAGAGCATAATTTATTAAAATGATTATGATGTTTTGCATATAGATTTTATAGAACATATTTTATAGACAGATTTTATGTTTTATAAAATACACATTCTACTGAATAGTTTCTTTCTCACGAAAACTGGATTGTGTGCATCCTAAGATTTAATCAGCCAAATCTCATGAAAAGTAATTCTGCAACCCTTAGCTGAAATCTCCTAATTAGATTTGGGTGTTAATAACTCAGGAAGAGATCCTTGGCGACACTGATGTTTTATCATCCACATGCAAAACTGTCCTACATCTTTCTGTCAACGAAGTCATTTTGCAAAGATAGCATACAGAAGGCTCTATTAGGAATGCTTCTTCTGTTGGGTAGCAATTAATCTTTAGTCAAAAGTAATCACCCTCTAACCGTTTTTTGTTTCTTTTTTGGTTTTCTTACAGAGACCACCCATGGGTAGACTGTAATAGCCGCCTATTAACTTAGGTAGTCCAAACACCATGATTTTCCATTTATTTTTTAAGAAACAATTCTCTTTCATGGAAAGAAGAGTCAGATAGGTTCCCAAAATAAAAAGGTGACTCAGCCACTCTTGAACAAATAATGAATGATTATAATTTTACTGATACTAGGGTCATACTACCTCCTAGGTGTTTAAGGACTCAGAACGGTTAAGAGTGTGTGGCAACATCATGAACTTGCCACATTAAAGTTCTGTCTCTATCTCACATAGTAAGAATACGTACCACAAGATCTGCACCCTTAAGAAATTTTTAATTCTGTAATACAGCATTGTTAACTCTAAGCACAATGTTGTGCAGCAGATCTCTACAACTTAACCATCTTGTATAAGTGAAATCTTATACCTGTTCAATAGAAACTCCCATTTTCCCCTTATACTGACAGATTAACAGAAAAAACGTAGATGGTGTCATTTCCTCCCAGTCTCCTTCCCTACCCCACCAAGCAGTGTGGGCCATTTCTTCCTAGGTGTCTCCTCATCTATGCTTCTTTTTTCATTTTATTTATTTACTTTGAGAGAAAGAGAGAGTGTGTGCAAGCGGGGGAGGAGCAGAGAGAGAGGAAGAGAGAGAAAATCCCAAGTAGGCTCTGCACTACCAGCACAGAGCCCAATGCGAGGCTCAAACCCACAAATTGTGAGATCATGACCTGAGTTGAAATCAAGAGTCGGATGCTTAACTGAGTTACTCAGGTGCCCCCAACCCTGTTTCTTTTACATGCCTCTGATGTAAGCCTTACAGTACTACAGTATTACTCTGTGTTCCTCTTGTGTGTGCATGTGCATGTGTGTATGTGCTCCATGCACATCTGGGTGAAGTTTTTCCTATGTGTGGATACTGCAAGGGCAGAAATGAAGTTTTACTCATTACCTTACTATACGCACTGCTAGGCAAACAGGTGTTCTCTATATATTTGATGTACAAATGGATGGATAAATGAAGGAATGAACAAACAGGTTAGCAAGGCTCCATCAGTTGGCCAACATGCTATAAACCTGCATGGTCACAAGATGGCATTATGGCTCTCCACAGTCTGTCAACACCAGAGATACCAGGTGGGAAAACAAAAAGACTTCCAGGAGAAAGGGTTATCTCAGGATTCAGAAAGTTCCAATCACCTTAAAGAAGTGGCAAATATACATCTATTCCATCAAATCTTCCTGGTGCTATTTTTGAAGTGAAATATAAAAAAGTCTTTATTCAAAAACCATGAGATTGGAGGGATAATCTCTAATATTTTTCTCCCTTTTTGCATACAAATCAGCATGATTCTAGATCATTTGCAAAGATGCAAGGGGAAGAAAACCATATTCCCCAAGAAATAGTTTAGTCCATAAAATGTTTTGACAGAAGAGAGCTAGAGTCTTAGGCAGCTATTTGAAAGAAAGAAAGAAAGAAAGAAAGAAAGAAAGAAAGAAAGAAAGAAAAGAAAAGAAAAGAAAAGAAAAGAAAAGAAAAGAAAAGACAAAATAAAAGAGAAGAAAAAGAAATCACAACACCCAGTTTCTATGATGGAAGCTGAGCCTATCATTGTGACCTTAACGTTTAGGAAGTTTCAGATAACTCCTTGATTATCAATCACTGCTGTACTCTCTGGAACAGGGAACTGTGTGGCATGGAGGCTGTTAGAACTTATCCTAAAGGCTATTTCAAGGTTAGAAACTAGTAAGAAAATTCCAGGGACCAAGCTTCCTTCATCATAGTGGAAGCAGCAGAAGACCTTCATGCAGGGTTAGAAAGTATCGGGAAGACATCTCTGGGAAGAATAGCACAGAACTAACTACACCACAGAATAGCTTCTAAATAGCTGTATTTTAGAAAGTCTTAAATGTATAGTCATTACAGACAACTGAACTTAAAGGGAAGTTACCTCCTAAGAGGTCAGAACATTTTTTTAAATTTTTAAAAAATTTTTGTTTTTGAGAGAGAGAGAGAGACAGAGTGCGAGCAGGGAAGGGGCAGAGAAAGAGGGAAACACAGAATCCAAAGCAGGCTCCAGGCTCTGAGCTGTCAGCACACAGCTCAACATGGGGCACAAACACAGAAACCATGAGATCATGACCTGAGCCAAAGTCAGACACTCAACCAGCTGAGCCATCAGGCACCCCAGAGGTCAGAACACTTTAATAGAAAAATGCAAATAGCTTAACATTATATATGATAAAATATAATTCTAAGCTTCATCGTTAGAAATGCTAGTTCTTGAACCACTAACTTGACATGTATTTTTAAAAATCATGTATTGGGGCATTTGGGTGGCTCAGTTGGCTAAGTGTCCAACTCTTGGTTTTGGCTCAGGTCACGATCTCACAGTTCATGAGATAGAGCCCCACGTGGGCTGTGTGCTGACAGCACCGAGTCTGCTTGGGATTCACTGCCTCCCTCTCTCTCTCTGCTCTTCCCCCTGCTCACGGGTACACACGCGTGTTCTCTCACCTTCCCTCAAGATAAATAAACTTTAAAATAATAATAACAATAACAATAATAATAAATAAAAATCAATACGTTTCCCAATACTTTTGTAAAAATTATATGAAACGAATAAATTTCAATTACTGAACACCATGTGCCAAGACCTATGGCATTGTCAATGTGAATCAAGTGCCATTTCTGCCTTCAAGGCTGCTAATATATACTAGTTATGTTGATCACAGAAAAACACTCTAAAATGAATACCTAAAAACCTATTTATAGATCTAGTTTAACTCTCAGACTTGTGTGTGTGACACTCCACAATATAATTAAGCTACAGTCTCCAACCAAACTTTCTCCTTTCCAGTACTCAAAGGACTGAATGGCGTGGTAGATCATTGGGAACTTACTTCAAAGCATTATCAATACTATTACCATGCTGTGGAAACACACAATATGTTAGTATCATCAATATGGGGCCAAATATATGTGGTATCATTACAATCACTTGATCTGAAGAGAGCTAGTCATAAAAATTGAACAGAAAACCTCTAGGTATGAATTTAAATGGCTCTCTCTAATCCTTAAATACTTTAGGTGAACTGCTTTCCATGAAACAAAAAAGTTAAATACTTTGCTTCTGAAAGAGCTTTGTTTTTAATAATATAAACAAATTTATTATAGTCAAAATTATTTCCTTCTCTCTATGTGTGTATGTGCACATGCATGGTTTAGAGGAAACAAAACTGAATTCTTTAGAAGTAAGCTATGCCTGCAGAAGATGATTATGCACGAAGAGAACATTCTATCCTACGGTCCAGAAGAAGATCCCAAGGCTGCTGTTTCAGAGTCTAACCCTTGTCCAGCCTGAGAATATACACACTCTTCCAGAGGAAGAGAACAGAAGAGTTCCAGGGGTGTTGTTGAATTCACATTGGGTGAGATCATCGGGAGTTATTTCTAATGCCAGGAAGCATTTCAAAATTAGTCCCAACACTTTTCAACATTGCTTTTTTCCATGGTGGCTTAGGGCCGAGACTTTGATTTAAACCAGAAACTCAGGGAATCCCTGAATTAGAGGCAACCCCTTTGCTGGTATTTGGTATTCAGTGTGCTACTGAGGGAAGAGGGGTGAAGCAAAGTGTGTCCTAAGGTAAAGGTAATGAAAGTGTGCCCCGACAGAGGCAATGTGGTTTCTGACAGGCTCTGCAGACAAATTCTGACACCTGGGATATGGAGTTCTTGGACTGATACTATAACTTCTGTAAGGTTTTCTTAACCACAACTAAGGCTGTATTCGCTTCTTTTTATGCAGTCAATTATCTACACGACTGCGGAAGTAACTCACAAAATCTAAAGAACTTTATGTTTGCCAAACACACATTTTTTTTTTTTTTTTGGCCAGCTTTGAACAGAACTACTCTGCCCTCATAAAAACAGCTTTTAATATTGGTTACTAATCTCGAGCCCAAGTTTCAGGGATTTCGTTTGTCTATACATACACCAACCTTCGCTAATCTACAAATAAACGGATTTTTTTCTAATCATACAGCCTGGATTTAAAGGAGTCTGGCAAAAGTCATCTTACCAGCAGTAGTCCAGCAGGTGCGGCGGAAGCACTGGGATGTATATGTGCTGCCAGTACATTGGGTATAGCAGGGCAACTGATCCATGGAGACAGGCAGTTAACTAAAATTTGCAAAAGGATAATAACAACGGTAAGTAGACGCCGATCCTCCAAACAAAAAGACATGCTCAAGTCATCCAAGATGAATGACAAACATAAAACAATTTATTTAGTGACCTAAATCGCATTGTCTGTACCAAATCTGCCAGAACAAAAACCGATCTGATGTTGCCAAAGCCCCTCTGAAGAATACTTTCAGCAAAAGCAGCTTCCTGGGCATCTTACGGAGACAGTGATAACTACCTGAAAAGATAGCATTTGGGGTCAAAGCTTAGAACATAAATAAAAGTAAGACTGAAAAACTGGGTGAGCAGCTTAGGAGAAATTGTAGGAAATTACAACGTGTGCAGCACTCTTCGCGCCTCGCTCGGATTAATATACCACGATTAAATATGGAAAGGAAGGGAGGCTGAAAGCTCCTGAGGGATATCATTAGGGCAAATTGCCAAAGAATGAAACATGAGCCAGTCAGGAGAGTCTGGAAGCTGCGCTAATACCAGGGGACCTGAATGCTCGACAGTTGGAGCTTCAGTAATGTGTGAACTGCGGGTTATGGTATCAAGAGACGCTGTTCACTGACACACAGAATGTCACTATTGACCAGCGAGCTGCCCGAGCTTGACAGCTGTGCTACAGGAAGCCAAGTATATCATAATTCCATATTTAAACTGTTCATTTCAGATTAACATTTTGTTTCCTAGCCTTATATCACAACAGCTGCAAATACATCGATGCTATTTTAAAGGTAATTGCCATTCTAATTGTTTTGTTTGGGCAAGCAGTTAATTAAATATTTTTAAATGCCTAACAAAAGGATATCACTTTATCTTCCCTCCCTCCTACTGACCCTCATCAGAATTCTTTCCATGGGACTTTTTGTTTTCCATTTTAAATTACATTTCTGTAAGTGCTGATCCTTTTTTAATGTTTAAAGCAATAATTAAGTCAGCATTCTTCATTTTAAAGTTTTGCTCAAGTCAGCATTTCAAGCTTACTAATTAAATCATTTGGTTCAACTTGAAAATCGGAATTTAAAAATACTACCGTCTGAAAATGAACCAAAGACTTTCTCTAACCATTATTCCTGTTTTATTATACAAATAAATTAAAGTTTATATGCAGTAATCAAATTAATTTAGAAGGATAAATGTATTAAAACAATTCAATCTTAACAGAGACATGTGTCTATATTTAAGTGCAAAATTGTCCCACTTAAAAAAAAATTAAAGAAATCTAATCTGAACCAAAAACATAAAAATTTTGATTAAAATATATCCCTCTTCATCATATGTATTTTTCCAGTTAGATTTTTAATTAATTTTATATGGCAAACGATTTTTTTGTTTTTATTTACTATGCTATCATTAAAAGATTGTATTAGTACTTTGCACCTACAAGTTTTAATACTTTATCTACAGTATTCCTTCAATACCTATTATTTTTAAAAATTCCTTAATTAGAACACAGAATATGCCACTAGGAGGCATTCAAATACTTTCACTTAACAATGACAGACCATGGGTTTGTCTTATTTGAACCCTCATAGAGGGAGATGAAATGGGGTTGATGTAACTTATAACTTAGTCAAATTCTCTCAGGTACTCCCTCCTTGTAAATTAGGCATCTTTAAGGCTGTACCAACTCTTTCCATCCCTTCAGTGTAACCCAATGGGCCAAAAGCACTTACATAGCTTTGAAAGGTGGCTACTTTACTCAATTTCTCCATTTGTACACAGATGACTTTTAAAACAGCTCATTTAAAAGTTAAAAGGAAAACGTTCCTTTTTTATTGTTAAGAAAATAACAGTGTAACAAGAAGAAAAGTACATTCTCAAAATGAGGACTAAGGGTAACTTATTTTACTGAGTACACCCAGAGTCCAAAGCACTCTATTCAATGCTATCCAGACACTTTCCCTATGTCCTTAATGCTCATCTTAAATGAAGTTATGAACTATTCGTTAGTAAGGCACAACAATATCATCTGATGAATTTGGCCTCATACAGGGTGATTCCTTTATGTGACAACAGAGTTGCCAAACACCTGCAATGGCCAGCATGTGGCAAAGGGTCATCTCTGCTAACCAAGGTCCTCCAGGAAAGAAGGAAGTTCTACAGGGTTTGGCAACTTTTTGGATATAGGGGATAGGTGACAGGGAGAGGTAAAAATACTACCTCTCCATAACCACGGTTTCTATCCTAAGCAACTAGGATGAATTATTTCAAGTAATACAGCAAAAGTGTTAGGTTCAGGTGGAACTATAAGGCATTTGTTTTTGCAAATATTGATTCTATTAACTGTGAGATATCCAAGTGGAGATTTCCAAAGGAGGCAGAGGCATGCCAAAGACCCCCCATACTCCCCTAGCAGCATGTAATAGCTATGTGAGAAAACACGATTGCAACACATACTTTGTGGAAGAGATAATAAAGTAGTAGGTGAAAAAACACAACGAAGAAGAAATAAATTTACTAGGAAATGAAACACAGATTATATATATATGTAAGCTGTACAAAACAATAAGAATGAAGTATATCATAGACAAAATTAGGGTTCTGCCACTAAGAAGTTTGTGCAACATCTGGCATATCTGCAATTATAAGCAGAGCTGTTCCCTAATCTTTAAAATAAGAAGTATATGCTAGGTGATCTGTAAACATTATCTCTGAGAGATGTATTTATACTTAGATCAGATCAATTCTAACATGACATATTCTTTGTAATAATTAACAATTTTTTCCATATAGGTGGTTAATACAACCAGACTATACATCAGACCCACCTTCAAAATACATCCAAAGATCATCTCTACAACCTTTGAAGTACATGAAGTAACTGAGCAATTGGAAATACCATAATAAGTTACTTGCTTAATTCAAAAAACTTTTTGAGTGCCTGCTATGTGCTATCATAAATCTCTATCAGGCCGTAGGGACACAGTACTGAACAGTACTGAATATGGAACTTAACATATTAGTAGGGAAAGCAAACAATAAAACGAAGTATATATTATGTCAGAGGTAAGTTCTATGAGGAAACCTACAGCAGGGTAAGAGGGTTGAGAGTGACAGAGGGGCTGTTTTAGACAGGAGGGTTAGGGACATACTCTCATGTGGTGACATCTGAACTGAGACCTGACTGATACAAGGGAGCCAACTGTTACAGCTCAGGGGAGAAGCACATTCCAGGCAGATGAAACAATGCATTCAAAAGTCCTGAGGTGGGAACAGACTAGGCATCTTCACAGAGGAGTAGGGAGGTCCACATGATTAGATTGAACTAAGTGGGAGAACAGCAGGAGGCGAGGTCAGAGAGGCAAGCAGGGTCAGAACTGGACGGCCTTCTGGGACCATACCTCTGAAGAGAGAGTGAACTGTCACAACCAGTTATTTACCTAGAACATTCTGACACCCATGCAAATTAAGGAAAATAAACTATGTATTTCAGAAATCTGGTTTGCAGAATAAAGTACTATAAAGAAATGAGATCAATTTATAAGCCAACTAAAAAGAATCTTTTTACTTGTTAAGTTATTAATTATCATAAATATATTGATTCTTTAAGCACACAGGAAAATGACAATCATAGTTCCTTGGACTAGAATTACCTAAGACCCTATCTACATCTGGTTCGTGATAGAACTAGAACTTGACACTGCTTTTCTAATATTCTGTCAGCTGTTTCTTTAATACCCCAGTTGTTCTTCATGAAAGCAAAGAGGGTGGGAAAAGAAGTTTCAGTTGTTTGAGTTAGAACATATCCCAGCCATTATGCTCTAAAAACTAAAGAAATAATAGATAAGGAATAATATATATTAGGCTATAACTTTCAAAGAAAAACAAATTTGCCAAATAAAGATTTAAGAAAAAATTCCTTGGGGCACCTGGGTGGCTCAGTCGGTTAAGCGTCCAACTTCGCCCAGGTCATGATCTCACGGTCTGTGAGTTCGAGCTCCACGTCGGGCTCTGTGCTGACAGCTCAGAGCCTGGAGCCTGCTTTGGATTCTGTCTCCCTCTCTCTCTGCCCCTCCCCTGCTTATGCTCTGTCTCTCCCTGTCTCAAAAATAAATAAAAACATTAAAAAAATTTTTTAAAAATCCTTATAATCTTTGTTAAGTGGAATATGAATATTTAAATGCACATATCATTTCACAAAGCATACTCAATATATTGACTGGATACAGTCCCACAGTACTGACTGATGCACAATAAAATCATTAGGAACATGTATCTCCCATACACTACAATTATAAAATAAGCATACATGGAAACCATATGAACAGAAAAGAACTGATAAGGCCTATACAATCAAGGGGAGAAACTTGACAATAAAAGTGGATAATAGTGAACTTAGAGAATAAAGGCACTTGGAACTTGAGCCCCAGGCTACCAGGTCTAATGTAGATACTGTCATTGATAATAATAATAGCAGGTGTTAACATAATGCTTACCATGTGCCACGCACTGTTCTGAGTACTTGACGTACTCAGATTTAATCCTCAAAACAACCTTATGAAATAGGTTCTGTCTTCATTATCCCCATTTTACTGGTCAGGACACTGCAGCAAAGTTATGCCAACTGCCCAAGATCACATACCTAGAATGTATAAAAGCCACAATACCAACCCAAGTAGGCTCCTGAGGGCAACAGCCATTATTTTAAACTACCTTTTGACATACAAGCATTTAGGATTCCCAACACTATGGGGTTTTGAATAACATCTACTGGTTGAAAATATTCTATCTTAATTACACAGTGGAGAATGAGTCTCTGCACTAAACAATCAAGAACAGCTAACCTTTATAAGAAAAACTTGGGGTCTGTGACAGAGACCCAATTTACAAAACTTTCCTTAGGCATCACAGTGGGCAACTTCAGCAGGAAACCAATGCAACAGATTCTCTCAGATGTTAAAAAGACAATTGATAAAAATTCTACCAGTTATCATCTCATTTTGCATCTGCAAGAACATTTAGTTGGCAGCCAAACTAAAGTTCTTTCCCTTTTGAAACTAAGCCATGTGTGAAGCAATTAAATAGACACATATTTTAAGGAGAAAGCCACATTATCAGATTTGCAAGGAGACCACAGGTAAACAAGTCATCTAGTGTGTGACCACAATGAAAACAGCATAATTTTAATTCAACACACTTTGTAAATAAAGATCTCATATGGACACAACACCACTCACACATCTCTTAGATTGTGCCTCATCCTTATGGATAAGTCCTATTCGCTTCAGCTGAAGTTCTATATGAATTATTGAGGGGCAGATTTATATCCCCTAAGAATGTATTTATGCACAAAAACCAAGAAATATAGATTAGAGACTTCATTTGATTTTTAACTGAATCAATATTTAATTCAGAAATTTATGCACTATAAATAACTATAGGTATACAGAATAAATTGCTGCAGATGGGAACGTGATAAATTCCTCACGGAATGAAAAAAAACAAAACAGTGGAAAGCATAAAGAAACCATCTGTTTAAACACGTTTAATTTACATTCCCATTTAAGAGTTTAGACCAAAAAGAGTAGCAGCAGGTATCTGAAAACTATGAAGTTATCCCAACTATAAAATATTCTTACTTAAGCAAAATTCTAAAATTCAGATCAAGTGATAGTTTTAAGAAAACATTTGGAAAAATAGCAATTTTTATAATAAAAAAGAGTATTTATACACTTTTCACGCTTTTTTATACTAAAATATTATTTTATATTTCATTCTCTTTCTTCATCCTATTAGGATGGCAAATTCTGCTACTTAATTACTAAGAAAATCAATCTAGACTAACTTCTTTCCATCACACCCAAGTCCTTTGGAAAGTTCTAATCATCTCATCAATGATCACTGGTTTATTAGCTTTTCCTAGCCAAACAATTCTAAATTCTTCTTGCTTCCTTGGTTCTTTTATGTATGCATTCTTTTAATGATTTTACAGATAGGGAAACTGAAGCAAAGTTAAACCAATTGCTCAAGATCACACAACTACTAAGTGGGACACCAAACATGTGCCAGGCATTATTTTTGGCACTGGGGTTATAGTAATGAACAAAAGAGACAAAAAAATTCCTGCCTTTAAGGAGGCTGCCTTGTAGTTACCCTGTGTAAATCACCATTACTGTCATACTAACCTCTCCTCAACTCTCATTCTCTGTAACTGTCACATAAACATTAATGTCAGTGGCTTCAAACAAATTTCCTTCCCTACATGATCTTTTCCTATTCCCAAATTTCCTGCTTTCTACTTCTCACTCTCAGAGTCAATTCAACAGCAGTTTTGCTTTTCCTGGAGAAGGCCCATCTACCTTCCCACCAAAATTTAAGTCCAATACCACAACATGGCTCAAATCTATCTATCTTCTCTCCTCAAAAACTTGTAGACACTGGATTCTAAAGGACTATGGGTTAAGATGTTCATGTGAATTATATAAAACTACATAATTTAGGCAATTATTTAGGAAATAAACAGTACAATTAAAGAATCACTGCATTTAACAGTTGGAAAGAACCTTAGAGATTGTTCTTGTTCAATTCTCTCAGCTTTTAGACAAGAAACTTCAGGATAAAAGTTAAATGGCTTATATAAAGTAATCTAATTTTTTGTTTAAGTAGTCAGGGCTAATGCACAAATCTCTAATTTAGAAGATGTCACTAATATAACTGCATGGCAACCGTATCTGGGGATAATGTTTTAAATAACTAATAAATAAATCCAACTGGTTGATGCTATTTTTTTAACTATTAGGCATCTTTGAAAATCATAATTCAAGATATGTTACCAGGAACAAAATAAAACTGGTTGCAAGCCATCAACAATTATTAAAGAGAAAATTGCCATTGCAAAGCAATCACGAAGTTCTAAATCTTTGTAAGTCAGATTAATAACTCTTAACTTGTAAATCATATACAATTAAATGAGGATGAATAATTATACATATATTGTATATTCTAACATTAAAAATGTATATAATATTCCCATATATACTTAACATACATATATGTATATTTAGCATGCAAATCAAATATATGCAAATATATGTATCTATATATGAACTAATGTATAAACATCTACAGGCATGTGAATATTTATAGGCACACACACACTTATTAAGTTACAATGTACTGGTAACTAAATGACATTAAGCCCACGGCCATTATATAGCAAGTAAATAAATAAATACCTGGTAAAGAGATTTGTCCTTTGTGGGTCATTCTATACTTCCTCTTCCTTACCTACTTTCAAACAGGCCTCTATATGTAACAAACGTTTCCTTAAAAGTGTTTCTTTTTTTAAAAGTTTTTAATGTTTACTTATTTTTGAGAGGGAGAGAGATAGAGTGCGAGCAGGGGAGGGGTAGGAAGAGAGGAGACACAGAATCTGAAGCAGGCTCCAGGCTCTGAGCTGTCAGCACAGAGCCCGACATGGGGCTTGAACCCATGAACTGCGAGATCATGACCTGAGCCACCCAGGAGCCCCTTCTTAACAGTGTTCCTAAAACTCATGAGATGAACTCAATTTCATCTTCCTCTATGGTCACTGTTCTAGTTCAGGAGCTAGTCATTCCTTGCTTTTTTAAAACTAGACTCCTGTTAGTAGGAATTTCTCTACCCCATTTTTTTTTTCTTCTATAATGCCACCAGTGTCCTCTTCCCCCAAATAAAACTGATCATACTATATACCTCATCTGCCTCCCTACAATCTGTGGGATAAAATCTAAGCCCCTTAATTTAGCAAACATGTTTCTTCACAATCTGGCTACTGTTTATCTCTCCAACTACATTATATAGCATGACATTTCTCTCTCTCTCTCTCTCTTTCTCTCTCTCTCTACACACACACACACACACACACACACACACACTAACAAATAAATATTTCCTACACAAGAAGACATAAATTCCTTTCAAGAACCAGTGTCATACTGAAGTCCACTCTTTAATATACTACTTTCCCTTTTACATTTCGCATATTAGAGTTCTTATCACGTTGGCTGGCCTTGGTTCACTTGACACCATAGGATTATTTTTTAATTTGTATTTATTTACATTTATGATTCTAATTAATAACTTTAAAATTTCCAGTATGTAATACCTGGCAAATAAAAATATGCATCAATGTACAAATGAATAAATCAATACTGTTTTAACTGATCTTTGGAAAACTTTACCAATGTTAAATATTTCCTTCAAAATAAAGGTCTTTCTTTTCTTCTCAGATCGTTAACTATTATTTACTCTTTTCATAACACTATTTTTATCATTGTAGGAAATCACAAAAAATATCTGATTCATGGAAGCTGTGCCTTTAAAATATTGCCCATTAACTCCAAATTCACTCTTTTTTACCTGCGTGGTAATGGATCTGTGCCTTGATGACTTCTTCTTTTCCAGATAGCCTAAAGTCAGTAGAAGATGAAGTAGAACTTTCTCAGTACAGGGCACTGGAGATAGACTGTAGGAGGAAAGTATTTTTGCTTCCTGTTCCAGTGTGCTCTCCAGGCAGGATCCTACATGGCCTGTGCTTCTCCAGGGCTTGGCCCTGGCAGTACACCGTAGTCAGTAATGCCCACCAGTAATACCTGGTAGCTTCTTCAGAAGGTTTTGTAGCAGAATGCTTCTGGTGAGATATCTCCCCATGGCAATCAGCTAGTTATCTGGTGGCAGGTTAATTACATTGAAACTCTTCCATCATGGAAGAGGCAGAAGTCCATCCTCATTGGAATAAATAATCTGGATAAGGTCTTCTCTGACTATAATGTCTCTGCCAGTAACCAAAATCATTAGATGCATAGAATAACATGTCCATCAGCATGGCATTCTGCACAGCACTGAGTCTCATCAAGGTATTCATTTAATAGCAAAGTAAAGCTATGGGCGCATGCCTATTAAGTTAACCAGTCTTACCAATACTTATAACCTAGAACCAACTGGCCTAATTGAATAGTAGAATGGCTTCCTGAAGATTCAGTCATGATGCCAGTTGGGAAATGATATCCTGAAAGTGTAGGATTCTATTTGACATGATGCAGGATATGCTTTAAATGAGAAAGCATTTTATGGTGCTGTTTCTCCAATAGCCAGAATACATGGGAGTAGGAATCAAAGGGTTGAAGTGAGAATGACTGTCTCATTACTACGCTTAATAACCCATGTGTGTAAGTTCTAGCTCCGGTCCTAGCAGTTTATAAAGAGCTCTTCTGGTCTGGAGATCTTACCTCCCAATAGATAAAGGCTTCCCTGTGCATTGGAAGATGAGATTGCCACCTCACCATTTGGGGCCCCTGATATCACGGAACCAACAGGCTAAAAATCGGGGTTAACCTACCAGCTGGAGTGATTGATTTCAATAACCAAAGGGAAATTGACTTGTTTCTGCACAAAAGAGGCAAAAAAGACCATGTGTGGAACCAGGAGATTCTCTGGAGTACCTCTTAGTATTTCTATGCCTAATAATAAAGGTTAATGGAAAACTACAGCAATCACAAAAAAAAATGCAGGGGGACCCCTGGGTGGCTCAGTCAGTTGAGCGTCTGGCTTCAGGTCAGGTCATGATCTCACAGTTTGGTTCATGAGTTTGAGTCCCACATCAGGCTTGCTGCTGTCAGCGCAGAGTGCACCATGGATCCTCTGTCCCCCTCTGTCTGCCCCTCCCCCACTCATGCTTTCTCCCTCAAAAGTAAATAAACATTGGGGTGCCTGGGTGGCTCAGTCAGTTGAGCGTCTGACTACAGCTCAGGTCATGGTTTTGCAATTCGTGAGTTCAAGCCCCGCACTGGGCTCTGTGCTAACAAACAGCTCAGAGCCTGGAGCCTGCTTCAGATTCTATATCTCTCTCTCTCTCCCCCTCCCCTGCTCATGCTCTGCCTCTCTCTGTCTCTCAAAAATAAACAAATGTTAAAAAAATTATTTTAAATAAACATTAAAAAAAAGCAGAACAGTTGTGGATTCAGACCTTTTGGGAGTGAAAGTTCATATCACTACACCAGCTAAAGAACCCAACCATCTGAGGTTCTGGCTAAGGGTGAGGGAAATACAGAATGGGTAATGAAATAAGGAGGCCATAAATATCAATACTGTCTCATGATCAGTTACACAAATAAGGGATATAGTCACTTCACATGTTTTTTATGTGCCTTTCACATGCACGTGTTCATTTTTATCTGCTTACCATTTTTTTCTTCTACTTGTCATTTTCATTTTACATATAGGTTGTTGGTGATTAACAGAAATTTAAATGTGATCGCAACTGAATAATTACAACGGCTCTTAGGACTGTGCTTTTCCTGATTTAGGGAAATGTCTACATTGGTAAAAAGGATAGCTACATCTTAAAGGAAGATATATAGATTTGATTTGTTGAATAGGAAGGACAAATGTGTACAAAAGGGTGTAAATGGAAGATGAGTATCTAAAGGGGTGGACTGTACCTGTTATCAATTTACTGCCTAATTTACCTCCTTACTGTCTGATCTATGAAAATGGATCTGTGCCCCTTGGCATTTATCCCTTTTAACTGCTGGCATGATGTTAAGCTTTGTCAGGAAAGGTCACTGAAGAGACATTTCAGGAAGAAAGGGTTTTGTTTCCTGGTTCCAGGATACTCATTCAGCAGGCTCCCGCAGAGCTTACGGCTTGTCAAGGGCCTGGCTTCCTCAGGGCCCAGGTCCTGTAGCTCAGGTGGCTACCAGGCCCCCATGTAATAGGCAGCTCCTGTAGCACCTGACCCCTATAAATGATAGTGGCCAGAGGTTTCTCCCAGCACTCCCCACCGTGGGCAGTTTTGTAGCAGTAGTGCCTCTGGCTCCTGCAACGCTTGCAGCCTTTCCAGATCTTAGCTGCTATAATGCAGGAAGCTTCTGCATATGGTTACTGCAGGGTGCAATTGTCAGCAGTACTGAGCAGCCAGCAGCTTCTCTTGGCAACAACCTCCACTCCAATGCTATTTCGGGCGAGTGTCTCCAGTGAGACAACCCTGATAAATAGCTTCCCTTCAGGTGGGCTCACAGTAGTGTGTTGCCAGTGAGGTATCTCTCTGCGAAGAGATTCCTCAGCACTCCTAAGGTGGCTTTTTCTAGCAAGTTTGAAAGGATGATGTCTGTCATCCCAAGGGCAGGTTTCCAACAAATTCTGCCAGTGTCGCACCACAACAACTTCTAATAAGCCATCTAATGAGCCACGGCTCTGGCCTCTTCAACAGGGTCTAGATCTCAGACCCAGGTGGGGCTCCTTCCTTGGGTAGTCTATCTCAGTCCTAATTCTAAGGTTAGTAGCTGCTTTATATATGCTATGCCTATATTCTTTAGCATTCTCTTCACTGCTTGCTAGCCCATCCCTTGTTACTCCAGTCCCTTGTCTTAGCTTTAAATTCTTTATAAACTTATAAACTTCAGAAGTTGTGAAATCTGTACTGTTATTATTATTATTACTACTATTATTTAAAGAGGCAAGTGTCAAAGGGACAATCAAACAGACACATTTTTACTTGTCAAAAAGACAGATTTCTACTCTGGCATTTTCAGTATCAAATGGACACTCCCTAATTCATAATACAATTAATAAAAATTTTATTTTAAAAACTTTTCTCTGATATCCACAATTTAAAAAATTAGTTTTAAATACACGCACACACATACACACACACACCATGGTTCTAACCTGCAAAGAGATAAATATCTAATACAAGACTTCCACAAACTCACTAGTAATTCTAACTTGAGAGAAAGTGTACGGTAAGTACTACGGTAGTTCAGATTGAAAGAATATAATGGCGGTTACTGACAGAAACTCTGCCTCTGAAGAGCAAACCAGATTTTGGAAAACATTCAGAGGGATGAAGACAGAAGCATTCAAAACACATTTGAAGAAGACCCATAAAAGTGCAGTTTAAAGCACTGACTCAAAAAATTATTGCTAGAAACCTACTATGTATCAGCACTGCCCTAAGAGGTAGGTAGTGACTGGTAGTTACTGTAGTGCCTGGATGGAGGAAGGTCCTGCCTCGAGTTTATAGGAAGTGACGATGAAGTTAAAGAGCAAGCAGTTCACAGTGTGCATATGTAATTCCTGGCTAGAACTACTCCTCTAACCATCACCATCATTTTATGTAAATGCAGAGAATGCTAACATGCAGTATAGACATCTGAAAACAATGTTTGTGGGAAATGACAACTGCCTGAATTAAGACAATGGGCAGTTGGAATGGAGCACAGGGGTCCCAGAAGAAAGGATTGAGGAGGAAGGATCTACAGAACTTAGGTGGGGGAGGAAGATGAGACAGGGGGGCGGATGCCCTCCCTCAGCCCCTTAGCAGGATAAGAAGATTATGGGATGCAGTCCATCCAGGAAATGCTGAGTGAGGTAGCCACAGTGAGTTACACTTATATTTATATAAATATAAAAGGTACATTTAAAAATAACCCAATTGATCTCGATAGCAGTTTTACTAAGGAAACGAACAATACATATATAATTTTTCTTATATTTAAGATTGAGAATCATGA
This sequence comes from Panthera leo, assembly GCF_018350215.1. Lineage (NCBI taxonomy): Eukaryota > Metazoa > Chordata > Mammalia > Carnivora > Felidae > Panthera > Panthera leo. The sequence goes on from NC_056696.1 coordinate 36,911,747, forward strand.
ACAGCACAAAATTCAGTCATTCCAGATTGAAAATACTACAGTAAACTGAAATCTTCTGAGGTTGCTTGTGGGGAGATGGGAGTAGTGGTAGGAACAAAACTGACAGAACCGAGCGATTGACAATATGCCCCTTAGCTAGTGACACAACTGTTATTTAAAACAATTGATTTTTACATTAAAAGTCAATTGTTAACTTTTAAAGGGAACAAATTGACTAAACCAGAAAACAGAAATATGTGTGCATTTCCGTGAAGAACAGAACTATCGCCACAAGAGTTGCACAATACAAATACCTCCAGTTTTCCTGTCTTAGAAGTTTCCTCTGACTTACCTCCACACATATCTTCCAACAGAGTGTTACAGGGCTACCACAATGGTCCTATTTCCATACTCAGGTCACATTTACTTAGCACTGAGTGAAAATACGATGTTCAGAGGAGCGGTATACACATCAAACAATACACTGGTAAGTAGAATTCTTAACCTACGGTTTCAGCTGACATAATTGGTTGCTAAGGGCTTTGGGAAGAATTAAAAATCTAAAAATTGTTCCTAGAATATCTCTCCCTGAAAGGTCTTGATAACAAAGCACCATTCTGTTGCAGCTTTAAAAACACAGGGGGTGAAAAAATACACTTCAACAGTCTTAACTAGGAACTAGACCTGGATGATCTTTGTTCTCCCATCAACTGTTCAATTCTTAATCTCCAGAAAGATTCTCTGAACTTCAGATTTCAGATTAAATGCTGATACAGGTGGTACCATTAAGAGCCAAATCAATATGTAAACTCTAGATGGAGAGGTTAAAATCCCCCGGATTCCCCTTCAGTCTAACCCTATAAAATCTACAATTTTAAAATCTATTTTAATAGTTGATTTTCCAGAGACCACAAGATTTATTTTTGCATATGCCCTTGATGGAATTAATGAGAGAAAGAGAGAAAAGCATATGCTTAAATGCCTGGGGGCAACTAGATAGAACAAAGGAAGATATTACAGTTTATTAACACAATTCCAATACTCACAGCATATTGCTTGCTCTCAATATTCCAGAAAGAACATGCATTATACAATCCAATCTCTGTAACTAATGTGCTTATAGCCTTTAAGAGGGTGATATTTACCAGCTAAATATTGGTCAAAATAGTAGCTAACATTTAGACATCTGCTTTAAAGAGAAGCATTTCTTCCACCTGCTTCTACAGGCCACAAAGATACACTCTAGTTAACATATTACTGACAGGATGATGAGAAAGCTCCTGTCAGACGCCGGCCAGCCGGGTGTTTGAGACAAAATACACAGCCCCAGCTGACTAGTTAAAGAAAGTCTGGTGAGGTACAATTATAGAGGCATATGACAAGACTTCATGCCTGACTGATTTGAGAACCAATGACATGACTTTAAACAGCAATATTCTCTACCTCTGGTCACAAAACAGCAATAAGTCAACTGATATACTCTTGTAATATCATGATTTATTCCTTTGCTTTGAATACATGAGACTTTGGTATGATGTTCTGCTAGTCTACTCGAGATTCTCTTGGGGCTTAAACATCTAGGGCCTGCCTACAGCATGTATAAAATCAATGTTCTTGTTCAGGATTACCAGGAACACTTCTGTGTATAGTTGATAATGTATATACCAATGGAATAAAGACTAAATTGTTTATGTCCCAATTCATAAAACTTCAACACAGAAAAATGTAATAATGGGTCCTGACAAAGTACCACACTTTAGTGGGCAGGGAGATGGGATCCATGGATGATGGGGATTAAGGAGGGCACTTGTGATGAGCACTGGGCGTTGTATTTCAGTGGTGAATCATTAAAGTCTACACCTGAAGTTAATATTACACAGTACGTTAACTAAGTGGAATTTAAATAAAAACTTGAAAAAACAAAACAAACAAAAAATACAACACTTTAATGGGGGAGAGGGATTCATTAAAAGTGTGAAAACATATGACTCTTGATACTTTTGCTAACATATTTCAAAGTTATTTTATTTTTTTATTTTAAAGTTAATGTCTATAAATTACAAATTATAATTTTAACTACAAACAGCACCTAAGAAAAGACCTTTAAGTAAGCTGATTGATTCTCTCCCAGTGTATCTTCACTAAAACACCCAGCAACTATAAGGTTGACAAATATGGTTCTAATAAAATAGAAGTTTTATTAAAGAGTAAACCCAAACAAACAAAATTCCTAAAACTATACATAAAATTATAGATCCAAAGACGCCTTAAGTTACTTGTGCTCTTCCAATAGTTAAAATTTTGGCTGTAGACTTAAAAAATGAAAAATGAGTAAAACATAATTTGTTGCATTAATACTAAATACAGTGTAGTCTTCAAGGCATATAGAATGAGAATGTAAAAAGCTTAAGAGTCAGTCAATTCATTGATACTTAACTATTCCTTCCTTGGGTGTTTCAGAGATTTCACTAAATTCTTCCTAAAATATAGTTTATTTCTAATTTATGTTATAGTACCAGTCTTTGACCTTAAATGTTACTATGCATGGAATTTACAGAAGATATAGAAATAGATACATGAATTTTTCAAGATAGATTTAAGTAAAACAGCTTCCCCCACACAAGAAGGGTAAGGGGGTCATGAAACCAAGCATGAATTATGTTTCTTTTATCAGTACTACTGCCCCAGAGAATGAATTAAAACGAAGCTGGTAACTTAGAAGTGACATCACCATCGAGTTTTCATGAATTGTCATAAACAATTGGTAAAAGTTTACCTCAGACATAAGAAACAACTCCCTGAATAATACCAAGTCTTTATTAAAATAATTTTATTATTTAATTCAAATAAAGTGAAAGGGTAGGCATGTTAATTTTTACTCTAAACTGCAGAACTAGTCCGTTATAAAATTATAGCTAATAATCATTGAATCAACATTGAATGTTATGCAAATACAATTCTCAGCATTACACATATATGTATATATACACACGTGTATATACATATATATACATACATGTATATACATATATATACATATATACACACATGTGTGTATATATACATATGTGTTTATATAGCTATACAGAGATAGAAATATCTCAATCTTTACAACAACCCTATGAGATTATAACTATTACTACCATTCTCCCAGTTTACATGTGAAGAAATAGAGTCACAGATAAGTTATCCAGTTATTAAGATGTGTTTATAAATTGCAATAAAGAATAACACCACTATTTTATAGTAATCATATACTCAGATTTATTTCAAATGTTTTTGTAAATAGGGAAGCGTATATGTTCATTCGCATAGCTCACTCCTGCACTTCATTTAGATCTCTGCTCAATATTACCTCATTTAAGAAGCTTTCCTATATAAAACTGAGGCCTGCCCCTCACCTTTCAACCTGTACACACACTCTCCTTATCATTTATCCCTTGGTATTCACCATAATAAGATACAACAGCTATTTTCATTCAATTCTGTTTCATCTGTTCAATATACGTTCCAAGAGTGTTTGGACTTTGCTTACTACTGAATCCTTAGTGCCTACAAAGTGCCTACCATATAGCAGGTTTCATGATAAGAATTAGTTCCTAGGCCTCTGAGACAGTTTGTACAATCTTTGTAATCTTCAGGACAATATCCATATAGAAATATTATTTATAACCTTGAAACAATCATGTTTAAAAAATAAGGAGGAAGAGAACAGGGAGAAGGAAGAATGGTTTTACCTCAATGGTAAATTAAAAATAGAAAAGCAAATATATAAAAAGTCCCAAATGATTCAGATTACATTTCTCAATATCATTTTAAGAAAATGCAAATGACCTGTCAGGACTTGTGCTTGTTCTCTGACTGTACTACATCATGTCTCCATACTTACTCCTTTAAATGTACACAATGTGTTTTTCAATATGTAAAATAATGTATTTTCAATTTTTTTGGAAAAGTGGGTATATCAATATTGTAATTCAAAATCTCAAAATTGTATTTTTTCAAATAAAGAGTAATGGAAATAAACCAGACCAGGACACTCAGCTTCACTTTACGTGTCTCTAATTAGCTATTTGGCTTCAGATGACCATTTAGTCTCTCTAAACATACATCTTTTCATTGTTGAATACTACATAGATATCCTAGAGAACTCCTAAAACTGCTTCCAACGTACCAAAACTTTACAGCATGAAGTTTTTTTTATTTTTACTCTGGGAGAGCAAAACATAAAAACATTATCTTATTCTTATCAATTAACCAAATTTGTAAGGAAGCAAAGTCATGCAACACTAAATGTTTTTAATAAATATCTTGTTCATTACTCAAAATTGTATTTACATTAAAAATTTTTAGTAAAAATATTACAATTTTAATACTTTGTAGAAAAAAGTTAGGACACCTAGCAAAATACTTTTGAATATTCTTCTCTGACCCAAGAAAACTCTTATTCTCACTGCCTTTACCACAGTAGTGAAGACCTTCCAAAAGAACATTTCAGTGAGTAGCATAAAACCTGTGATTAAAAAAAAAAACAGAATGGTACTCTGACTTTTAAGTTATTATCAGCCTGAAGAGCTCCTCCAAATCAGAACTATTATAGAATCTACTCCCAAACCACTACTTGGCAACAAAGATGAATCTACCTATTACCAGGTTAGGATAGCAGCTATTATCATGGCCCCTTGATTTCTTTCAAGTAGTTCCAATGGAAAAAGCCACAAGTGAATAATAAAGATCTCATAATAGCTCTTAAGAATTCTTTATATGGTAGAAGGCACTAAAATGAACTCTGGAGAGTTAAAAAGAAAAAAAAAACTCTCATCTCCTGATAAGAAAAAATAATTAACCTGACTTAATGCATCTGAGAAGGCCTTCTATAAATCAGACTTTTGTACTTCAAGAGCCAGATTAAAACCATATATCAAAAAAGTATGTAGATATTGTCTTGTTAATACACATAGAACATTTCTAAGTCTGCAGAGGTTCGTAGGTCTTTTTGTGAAATGCTCAACACGTTCCACTTAAAAGGAGAAGTGTGAAGTACTTACAGTGCTTAATTTGCTAGAGGTAATAATGACGCGCCTCTCATGTAACATGCTGGCGTAGAGTTGCAGCATATTATTCACATCCACGGCAACAAAATATTCTGTAAGATTTCTCTGTACAAGTGAAGAGTGATCGTGTAAGTTATAGCTCATGGTGATTATGAAGGAAAATATTTTATACATTTACCAACAAGTCTTAAGGTTCAAAGGAGGTTGTTATTAAAAATGGTATTCATTAAAATAATTAAATGTGATACTATCCTGCTGCCACACGAAGCACGTAACATTCTATTATTATTTGAAACATAATCCTACCCCAGGAAAATGTTTCTCAGAGGGCAATCAGAGGATCACACATTTCCACTCTCCCTCCCCAAGTACTTATAAAAGAAGCCCATTTCCTGGGCTCCAGTTGTAAACCTGCTGAATTTTAATCTTCAGAGTATGGCTCCAAGAATCTGTTTTTTAAAAAGGTATTCCTGATAATTCTTATATACGCTGAACTTTGAGAACTGCTGTTCCAGAAAATACATTTGAGTCTTTTTATGTTTCCCAATCACTCAGCAGACAGCATCATTGCCTGATACTATGTACTACGTACAAGGAACCCAGAGGATGAGATGGATTCATAAAGCAGATCTTTGGTCCTTTATTAAGGAAAATCCCTTTATATCCCATGTCAGACCTGCTCTATTCCACCATAACCAAATTAATTTGGGGGTTAGCCTAATTTGATTCCTTGATATAACACTTCATATTATTTCCCCCACATACAAACAAAATTGGGCTAATCTACATTAACTTTGACATTCAGATCCACTCTTTCTGATTTTTAACTTTCTGTACTCAAACTTAAGCATATCAGAAAGTTATAAAGTAATGAAGAAGACTGAAGAAGATATGATAATCAACTGAAACCATAGTACCAGGTAGACTATGACTTAGAAGGCCTAAAATTTTTTAGTTGGGCAAGGAAACAAGAAATCTAATTTTCTTCAATTTCCAAAAGGCAGAAATTCTACCAGGACCAACTAGTAATGGCAGGGTACCTAACAAAAACTATAATATCAGTGAGTGATGCTGAATTTAGTGGGGAGAAATTCATTTCTTGTGTTGTGTATTTGAAAACTACCTTACCTTCCAATTCAACTCTTCATATACAAAATTACTTTTATGGCATTTAACATTAGTATTTTTCCTATAATATCAAAGAATGTAATTTCTAGATGGAAAAATATTTCTCAACACAGAATGCTGTGTTGATAATCTATTTCAGGCCCACATTCCAAACAGCTTCATCTAATCTTTTCACAGGACTTATCTGGACGCATCTGTACTAAAAATACCACTGACAGTCTTGGTTTGATACTGGAAAATTCACAACTGTCTTCCTAGATTCCACTCACTCATAACCCACGTACTTTTGGAAACCAAACACTTAGTAGGTCTGAAAACATTTTGGGAAGAACAATAGAGTTCTAAAAAAAATAGTATTTCTGGAATGTTTTTTTCCTGTTTTTGATGTATCTTTTACTGTTCATAGAATTATTTCCACTGATTCACTGTATCTTTCCAAGGGAAGTTGAAAAAAATTACATAAGAGAAAATTTCCTTTTCACACAGCAACCAAAAGCCTCTTTGTCACTTCTACCTGCCATGTAAATCTTTCTACAGAATATTAATTTGTAATAACTACTAAAACACTGGAAGTATTTCTAACATGGCTACAATTAGGGCTCTAATTAAAATGTAAAATTTAGCAATAATTTCTTGTAGTACCCCTCAAGACCTACAAAATATGTATCACTTAAATTAAAATCAAGAAACCAAGCCCAGGACAATAAGATTTTCATAGAATCATACAAGTAATCTAAAATGCTACAGTCAGGTCACTAAAGAAACCATGTGTGTGAAAATATTTCCCATTGCCAGTATTCATCCCCCTCCACCCAAGTAAGGTCATCTGACATATTTCTTCTACATGATCGGGGCGGGGGGGGGGGGGGGTCTCAGGACCTCACTGATTACATATGATCCTACCAAACTATCTCAATGGTATAAACAGTTATTCTGATAAAAATTTCCTTACCTACAACCAAATATTTAGGAAGTAAAGTAGCAGACACAATAAAGACAAAACAGAGATAATACCATTATTCCTTATTCCTTCATTATTTCTAATAAAAAATGGAGAGTTACAACATATTATTTTCTCTATACAGAAATTCTTAAACGGCGGGGCCAAAATAAAATTCATAATATGAGTAGCATAAAAAACATAGAAAACAGAAAACTTACACTCTCAGGAATTGTTGGGAGTCCAGTTACATCTGGGGCAATGAAGTAGGAATGCTAATAAACAGAAATAAATCACATAAGAAAAGCAGAATTAAAATTCGGTAGCATTACATATAATTTAAGAAAAAATAACAAAAAATATCAACTAAATTAATAAACATCGAGGATTAACATTCAGGATTTTCTGAATTTGAGAGATTCTTAAATAAGACAGCAGGTCTATGAGACTGAGCAGTAACTTTCTCATACAAAGAATTAAGTGTTCATTAAAATTATTTAATTTCAAAATTGAAATAATCCTGGAAAAAATTTATCAGGACAAAAATGTATACACACACACACACACACACACACACACACACACACACATTTAGAGAGACTGGAAAATAATGAGGTTTGCTTACACAAGAATAAATCAAAATCTATTAAGATTGCTGAGTTTCTATGATAAATCACAACAAATTTCTCTCGTACATATCAGCTACTATGTTACAGCTACTATATTATTTAGAAATACTATCTTATTTAGAAAGCAGTAATAGAACATAATTTTTAAACATTAAAAAATTTTAATGTGATTATCTCAAAATATGAGCCTCATACACCTACTAAACAAACAGTAATTAGCTTCTGTAATAAAGCAATACAACAGTTCATAGATCGACTTATATGAAAAACATATTGTATATTTCTTCATGTTCCCCAGAATGTTCCCAAATTTTACCACCCAAAATCAGCACAACTGAATCACCAAAGTTGTTTTATTTTCTGTTCATATTAATCTCCAAAACTGTTTTACTATCTTAATCATATAAGGACATATTTAATGCCATTTTATAATTAAAGATTGGAAAAGAAACATTCTGGCCAATACTGGGCACAGTTGAACTAGTCAGAACAGGCTAGTTAGCATAGTCATAATGTATAATTTTCCAGGGTAGAAGAACAATATGAGATAAATCACAAGGTCTCCTGAGACCTTGTGACAAAAATGTGACAGAAATCTCATGCTGTGAATGCACTGTAACATTACTACTACTGACAATGGAGAATATGCATACATTTGGTCTTTATTATAAACTACTTTTATTTAGAGGGCTTGTTAATAATTCTGCATTTCATAAAACTATGCTTTAAAAGACAGTATAAACAGAAAATATGCTCCAAATGATTAATTTTCTTAAATGAGTCAAATTAACCATTTCTCAAAGGACTGGAGTGCATCTTAAAAACACAGTGAAAGAAGTCATTATTGTCTCAATTTAATAGTGATTTTTAGAACCCATTGTCCTTTTAACTCACCGGTACTAGGAAGGGCTGATCTTTCAGAACTTGCTCACTGGCAATAAATATCTCTTGGTTCTTATAATATATGAGAGAAAAAATGAATATTTTACTTTCATGGGGGGAAGTTTACACAATTTGCTGTGTATTTGAGACAAACCCATGTAGCCACACTATCCACTGAAAGTAACACTAATTATAAATGTTATTTTAAATGCTGCTTTGCTCATTTTATGCTAGAAAAATCTTAAAGAAGTATTTTCATTCTCAACTGAGAGTAGAAAATCCTTTAGATATTTAGTTATTTTGAAACATAAAAATAAAAATTTACATTAAGTATTAAGTTTTCATTCAATCTCAGTGATTTTCTAGGGGCTACAGTGTCAAGCCTTGAAAAATTCATGTGCTGGAGCATTCACGAAACATGAAATTATAAGAAAGTATAGCAGTTTCCCAAGACTTTTCACATTTTTCTATCAGAATTTGTACAAACAAACAAAGTTTTCTTTCTACTTTGTGGAGGAACAAAAATTCTCAGGATGATCAATTTTAATCGGGCATCATAAAACAAAAACCTCTACTAGTAGCTGAAGACCAGTGTTTTTAACCCCGATTTTGCCACTGATTAAGAGCATAGCACTCACTGGACCTGGTACTTCAGTAATCTGTTGTTGAAATCAAATGAAATTACTAAATGGACTTTACCCGAATTTGAGGCAATATTCTATCAACCAGCTGATTTTGCAGTTCTTTAGATATTGTATTGAGAAAAGGTATACAAGATTTTAAAGCTACCCTAGACTACTGATTCAAAAGCTTACAAGAAGGCTTAAATTACAGAAATAACTGTCATACATAGGATAGGACACACTCAAGTTCCCTAAAAAGATCATTTCAGCTACAATACAAAATATCTTCTCCATATGAAATACAACTTCAATTCACTAATAACTAATATTTGTATAGCTTTTCATGGTATCTAGATATGTCATTTCATGTAAATCCCCAAACAACTTTCTCAAAAATGGACTCATTTGATTTCTCAAATGAAGAAAAAGAATCCTCAAAAAGTTTCAACTTTTTTGCTTAACATCATACATTTAGTAACCAGGACTTAAACCAGTATCTTCTATTCTTAGGTTTCAGAGGCCTAGTAGTTTTTGGATTTACGATTCTTACCAATAAAGGTGAAGTGTTTCGATATCCAGTATTTTTGAAATGTATTTTCATAAGATATTTACTCCTAAACAAATGATACTCAAATTTAAAGAGTTCATTTTTAAAATCTCTCATTAATGCTCTAAAATAGCTGCCTCTATTATCTTAGAACCTACATTTCCTTAACCCCTTAACAAAGTGTTAGAATCATTTTATAAATATAACTCCTTCAAATAATGACACTTATTTTTGATAATTTGGAGCTTTTCTTTTTTCTTGGTATTTTTCTTTGGCCTTTCTACTTCATTCCCACTAGCCATACATCTTGTATTCCTTTGGCTTCAGTGACCTACAAATCTGAGTTTCTCCTTAGCTTTCTCTCGTTCTTTCACTCAATCTGCTTTCTTCTTCCATACAGTCTATTTGGGCAATTAGGCCTTAGCCTGTGCTCTATTCTCTCTATAGTCCATCCTTTGAATAGCCCAAGCATTTCTACAACTATCTCTGCACTTGACTCTCATATCTGGGTTAAAAATTCCAGGTTATCCTTAGCTTTCCAGCCCCCAATCTCCAAATGACTACTAAACAATTCCACTTTGGCGGTGAGTGAGGAAAGAGGGTGCAGACATAAAGGTGTGGAGATCACAGGGGAAAAAGAATACTTTCAGCTGTTAACAGCAAAGGAAAGTTTCACAAAGGTGGGAAGTGGCTAGTTCTAGACTAAAGATGGATAATCTACAAAGAGGCTTTAGTAAAAAAGGAAGGTGTACAAGTGAGAAATCACGAGGTTCATTTGAGAAGACGAACAGAACAATGTGACCAGAGTAGAAAATCGATTTAGAAAAAAAAACAAAAAACAAAAAAACAAAAAGTAAGACAAAAATGAAAAGGTAGACTGAGGCCAAGAAGTGGGTGGTCCTGACAACCTGGCGGAAGTTTGGACAAATTCTATAGAAAATGGGAAGCTTTTAGGTTTTCAGCAGGAAACTTTATATAGCTGAAGGAAGTTTAATCTGACAGACTTTTGTACAAAGGACTAGAAAGAGAGACTCTAGACTAAGAAGTATTTAAAGTACTAAGCATCTGAACTATAGTGGTGACAGTAAAAATAGAACAGAATAATGTCAGAGAATACTACTATTAAACAAAATTACAGGAAAAATTTAGTCAAGAAGAAAGTTATTACCAAGCAAGGAATATAATGAAAATAGCAGTTTCTTTATTGTGCAAAAAAGCACATGACCTATGAATTTGTTTATACATACTTCAATTTACTTTTTGTTTCAATTTTTCTTGCATCATTATGTATTTTTTTCTTCCTTAAAAATCACACTGTTTATCATATTGGAAGAACTAAAAGGAATATAAGTTAATTTTAACACTTTATTTGGATCCCAAATATTAATGAAAATATCCACATTTGTGATAATTAACTTTGACCATTTACAAAATCTCCCCAAATACTAGTGTGATCATTAAAAGTTTCAGTAGTAAATACTCTATACCACCACTGGCTTCCTGTTTGACAAACTTCAATCACATTTTCAGTGTTTGCTGATTATACTAGAAGATGGGTTGCAGTGCAGGGAAATAAGAAGAAACTCTTCACCCAGTATTTTTATCATAGGGTTAGTTATAGAGCATAGTGGCAATACTCATTTATATACCGTTTTCATTTTATGCGGGGTATTGTGAATATGTGTGTGTGTGTGTGTGTATTTCCTATTATGGATAGATTTCACCCAAAAATCAATGTTCCTCACAGATTACTTTTAGTGTATAATTTTTAAAAATCTGTGATTTAACAACTACAAAAATACACATCCAACATATGTTATGATAGCTGGAACATATCGAAAAGTCCCAATATCACCATAGTAATGTCATTACTACAATTAAAGTTCTCAGGTAGCAGAGTTTCTTAAAGGCACATGTCTTCCTAAATGAACCTGCTAGGACTCAAAAAAATCAATTAATAGCTGAATACTTACCACACTCAAATTGACAGGAGTGTTTGCCTTTGGTACTGGGTGGTTATAGAGTGATTTGAGAGTTTCATTCAAATCATTCTCCTAGAGTAAAATTAAAAAGTACAATTTATAAGTGAAATACATACTAAGCAAATATAATTAAAACTACTGGAAAAAATCATGCACTGTGCCTTCTCACATTAGACATGTTTTACACAACTGCTTTCCACAAGAATGTTTCAAATACCTGAAATTTAAATATTTAAATTTAATAAATATGGAAAAGATAACCAAATATATTTATCCATAAAGAATACTAGCAATATCTCTAATTAGTATAAATCTGTATTTGGCAAAACTTCATTATTATAAAATATACTGATGCTATCTATAGAGGAAATCATTTAAATCATTAAATCCAAGCAAAATGGGATTGAATAAAAATAGCAATATAACTTTTTATCAGATTACTGAATGCTTCCATTTTCCATTTTAATTTTAAAATCTTACACCTAATTTTTAAGGAATAGATACAATTTAGCATGATCACTGTACTAAGATACAATGTACAGGTTACTCTAAATAGGTCTTTCCTAAACAGCAATCAGTCAGTCACTACTTGACTCACAATAAATGGGATTAAAAATATATATATATGACACATCCACCCTATAGGATGTATACAATAACAATGCACTTTGATATGCACATTCGCTTTTTCTGCATTATACATATAAACCCAGGAATACATATATGAAGGTAGTTTTTATATACATGTTTTTTATTCTCTCTTAAAATGTGTACGTGGGGGCAATATACCAAAGGAAATGCCAATTATTCAAAATAGGTAATAATTAATTTTAAGGAATTTGGATTTCTGTGTTTGTAAAGTGTGCATACAAAACTGCCTATTAGAGTCTTTAGAATGACTTTAAGAGAAGAGACTATAGAATTTATCTCTTGACCATTTAAACAATGAAATATATCCACAAAATATTCTGGATAATATTAATCCCTGTCTAAACAAAATTCCTATGGCTAATGAAGTTTTTTTAAAGTCTAGCTTTCAAAAATACTTTAAACTTGCCTGATGTTGATCAGGTAAGGGTAACTTCAATTATAAAAGCTAAATATCAACCTACAAAGCCTGTGGCATTGGGTTAAAAAGAAAAAGAAAAAATATAACAGTTATAGATTTACTTCTGCTTTACTTCTGTGAACCTACAATGTATTTTCCTCTATTAAGGAATACAGATACAGTCTCTCTTTTTCCCTCTTCTCAGAACACTAAAATTATATGAATTTGCTCACAATATTTTCTTTTATATATTTCAGTATTACCAACGGTCTCATAAAGAAGGACATATTATAGGTACATAAGTATCAATTTAACAGTAAGAGTTTCTAAAAGTAAATTATTCAGTTGGTTAAGCGTCCGACTTTGGCTCAGGTCATGATGTCACAGTTTTGGGGTTCGAGCCCCACATCGGGCTCTGTGCTGACAGCTCGGAGCCTGGAGCCTGCTTTGGATTCTGTGTCTCCCTCTCTCTCTGCCCCTCCCCATTCACACTTTCTCTCTCTCTCAAAAATAAATAAATGTTAAAAAAAAAAAAGTTGTAGGAGCAATGAATCATGGGAATCTACACCCAAAACCAAGAGCAAATCATGTACACTGTATGTTGGCCAACTTGAATAAATGATACTAAAAAAAAGTTGTAGAGAATGGAGATTCTACTCTCTTTTTATGTTTATTTATTTTGAGAAAGAGTGAGTGAGTGAGTGTGTGTGTGTGTGTGGGGGGGGGGGGGGGGGGGGAAGGGGTTGGGATTGAGAATCCCAAGAGACTCCGAGTCCCTATAAGGGGCTCAAACTCACTGAAGGTGAGATCATGACCTGAACTGAAATCAAGAGTCAGAGACTTGAGCCACCCAGGTGCCCATGGAGATTCTACTCTTAAAGAACTTGTACACAGATTCATCTGCCTCAGGACCAAGCATAAAAGTAGCAGTATAAAGAGCTAATCTTCAAGCATCTGCTAATCTTAAAGCATCTGCCAGAGGGGGAGGAGCATATTCAAACTCTCTGCTGGGATGGAGGTGCTGGTGGGTGTCATTTTTGCATTCTCCCTCTATCTTTCTCGTGCTGGTGGGCACCTCCTGCCCTTCCCCATCCTTGCAGCCCCACCAGAGTCAGTGGGAAAGCACAGCCTACATAGAGGATGCCCCTTGAGCACCTGGCCAGGAAGAATTGTGTTTCTGGGTACCACAGGTCTGAAACCATAGAAGAGATGGTTCTTGGCAGGCTACCACCCCCAGGGCACTGTATAGACAGCAGAAGGAAACACACTCCCAATCTACTTATCCCGGCGCTTCAACTGAGGGCACACTTCAGGATTACCACACATCTACAGGCTATGGGATGTAGATGTGAACATAGACCAGGGGACATCAACTTTGCAATCTCCCTTGGATTTGCTGCAACTCACTGATACTGCACAGAAAGGAGTCTACACACTTGTGTGAAACACTTTTTGCCACTTGTCGCCAAGGGTACACCACCAGATTGACGGCCCTGGAGACAAGCAGGCTTTCTGACTGTTGTCCCTCAAAATTATATATTTACATACCTTTAAAGCTGCTGCCTGAGGGTCTAGCTTCCAATCAGCCTGAAACTAGGAGCTATTAGATCTCTCCCTCTTGAATATTCAGAGAATGTGGCACTATCTCAACAACCAGGACCTAGCAATACTACATCAGGCTGCTTAGACAATCACAAAGGTTCTAGAGACAACCAAGAGCTAGGGCAAGGTTAAATGATAAGGTTCATCTACACAAGGTCACTCTTTCTAGCATGAGAGAGATAGCTGTTAAACCTAATGCTATATGATAGAAACTAACATAGAAAGCTGAACAAAATGAGGAGAAAAGAATATACTCCAAATGAAAGAACAAGATAAAACATCAGAAAGAAGCTGACAAGAAATGGCAATGAGTAATTTACCTGATAAAGACTTCAAAGTCTTTAGTCATAAAGCGTCATATGACGCTCACTGAAATTGGGAGAAGAATGGATGAACACAGCAAGAACTTTAACAAGACGGAAACAGGAAAGTGTCAAATAGAAATCACAGATACGATAACTGAACTGAAAAATGCCCTGGTGGGGTTCAACAGCAGATGAAATCAGTGATCTAGAAGACAGGGCAGTAGAACTCACCTAAACAAATCAGCAAAAAGAAAACTAATTTTAAAAAGTAAAGATAGCTGTGCACTACAAGACCAGGACTTACAAGACCTGTGGACAATATCAAGCAGAATAACATCCACATTATAGGAGTTCCAGAAAGACAAAAGGGGGCAGAAAACTTATTTGAAAAAATATAGCTGAAAATGTCCCTAACCTGCAAAAGAAAACAGATATCCAGATCCAGGAAGCCCAGAGACTTCCAAACAAGATGAACCTAAAGAGATACGAACATAATTAAAACATCAACGGTTAGAGATTCTTAAAAGCAGCAAGAGAAAAACAACTTGTTGCAAAGGAACCCCCACAACGCTATTAGCAGATTTCTCAGCAGAAACTCTGCAGGCCAAAGGGGATGGCATGATACATTCAAAGTGCTGGGGAAAAGCAAAAACAAAAACAAAAACTTGCAACCAAAAATACTTTACCTTGCAAGTTTATCATTCAAAATTGAAGGAGAGATAAAGAGCTTTCCACACAAACAAAAGCTAAAGGAATTCATCAGCACTCAACGGCCCTATAAGAAATGTTGAAGAGATTTCTTTAAGTTGAAAAGAAAGGGTAATAATTAATAAGAAAAAATATGAATAAAAATCTGATTGGTCAATTAAATACACAGTAAAAGTAGTAGTTAAATACTTCTAAAGCTAGTATGAAGGTTAAAAGGCAAAAGTAGTAGAAATAACTATAACTGCAATAATTAGTTATGGGATATACAAAATAAAAAGATTTAAACCTGATATGAAAAATATAAAACATATTTTTATGGGGAGAGGGTAAAAATGCATTCAAACTTAAGTTGCTGTCAACTTAGACTATTATGTATATAAGCTGTTATATGTAAGCCTCATGGTAACTGCAAAACAAAACCCTATAGTAGATTCAAAAAAGAAAATGAGAAAGGAATCAAAGCATGCAGCTATATAAATCCATCAAACCAAAAAGGAAGAAAGCAAGAGAAGATAGAAAAAGAAAAGAACCATAAGAAAGCCATAAAATAATTAAATAAAATGGCAACAAGTTCATAAGTATATATAATTAAATGTAAATGGACTAAATTATCCACTCAAGAGATATAAAGTGGCTAAATAATTTAAAAAACAAACTAGTCCATCTATGTGATGCCTACAAGAGACTCAGATCATATGTAAAAACATACACAGACTGGACTAGAAGTGAAGGAATAGAAAAAGATATGTCATGCAAAAGGAAACCAAGAGAATGTGTGGTAGTTATACTTATGTCAAACAAAATAGACTCTTAAACAAAGAATCTAATAAAAGATAAAGATGGGCATTATGCAGTGACAAAGGGGTCAATCCAGCAAGAAGATATAACATTTGTAAAGGGAGAAATTGATAGCAATACAATAATAGCAGGAGATGTTAATACTCCAGTTACATCAAAGAATAGATCATCCAAGCAGGAAGATGGACTATATATGTATATATGAAGAACATTCCATCCCAACACAGCAGAATATACATTCTTTTCAAATGTACATGAAACAATCTCCAGGATACATCGTGTGTTAAGCTATAAAACAAGTCTCAATAAATTCAAGAAAATGGAAATCGTATCGAACATATTTTCCAACCACAATTGTAAGAAGCTAGATATCAATTATAAGAAGAAAACTGGAAAAATCACAAATATGTGGAGATTGAACAACATGCTACTGAACAACCAATGGCTCAACAAAGATATCAAAAAAAGAATAAAAAAATACCTTAAGACAAATGAAAATAGAACACACCAAAATTTATAGGATACAGCAAAATAGTTCTAAAATTTATAGTGATGTAGGCCTACCTCAAGAAACATGAAAAACATCAAGTACAAAATCTAAAAAAAAAAAAAACTTAAAAAAAAAAACTAGAACAAATGAAGACCCAGTTTAGTAAAAGGAAGGAAATAATAAAGATCAGAGCACAAATAAATGAAATAGGTGCTAAAATGGCAAAGGAAAAGATCAAAGAATTGATTCTTTAAAAATAGAAACAAATTTGACAAACCTTTAGCTAGACTCACAAGGAAAAAAATAAATAAATAAAATAAATAAATAAAATCAGATATCAAAGAAGATAAAACTGATAACAAAGAAATATACAAATGATTACAAGAGACTACTATAAATAATTACACGCCAACAAATTTTACAACTTAGAAGAGATGGATAAATTCCTAGAAAGTTACAATCTTCCAAGACTGAATCATGAAGAAATGGAAAATCTAAATAGACTGATTACTAGTAAGCAGACTGAATCAGTAATCAAAAAATTCTCAACGAACATAAGTCCAAGACCAGATGGTTGCACTTGTGAATTCCACCAAACATTCAAAGAGGATTTAATATCAATCCTCCTCAAACTCTTCCAAGTAACTGAAAAGGAGGGAATGCTCCCAAACTCGTTTTATGAGATCAACATTACCCTGATGCTAAAACCAGTCAAAAACAACACAAAAAAGAAAATTACAAGGCAACATCCTTGATAAACAGAGATGCAAAAATCTTCAACGAAACATAAGCAAGTAAAATTCAACAGTACATTAAAGGGTCTATCCACCATAATCAAGTGGGATTTATTATATGGATGCAAGGATGATTTAACATCTGCAAATCAAGCAATGTGATAGACCACATTAACAAAATGAAGGATAAAAATCATGTGATCATCTCAACAGATAGACAAAAGCCATTTGACAAAATTCAACACCCATTTGTGACAAAAACTTTCAACAAAAGGGGTACAGACACAATGTACCTCAATATAATGGAGGCCATATATGACAAACCCACAAGTAACATCATACTCAACAGTGAAAAGCTGAAAGCTTTTCCTTCAAGATCAGGAACAAACAGGAATGCCCACTTTCACCAGTTTTATTCAACTAAGTATTCAAAGTCCTAGCTAGAGCAACAAGGCAGAAAAAAGAAATAAAAGACATCTAATCTGGAAAAAGTAAAACTGTCACTACTTATAGGTGACATGATTTGATATATACATACATACATACATACATAAAAAACACTAAAGATGCCACCACAAAAGCTCTTAGAAGTGATAAACAAGTTCAGTAAAGTTGCAGGATACAAAATCAATATACAAAAATCTGTTGTGTTTCTATACTAACAATTAACTATCAGAAAGAGAAATCAGGAAACAATCCCATATACAATTTCATCAAAAGAATAAAATACCTAGGAATAAATTTAATAAAGGAGGTGTAAGATCTATACATTAAAAACTGTAAGGCACTGATGAAAGAAACTGAAAAGGACACAAATGAATAGTCTGGTCTTGTGGACTGAAAGAACACTATTAAAATGTCCATTTTACCCCCAAGGAATCTGAAGAGTCAATATAATCTCTATCAAAATTCTAATGGCATTTTTCACAGAATTAGACAAACAATCCTAAAATTTGTATGGAACACAAAGATCCCAAATAGCCAAAGGAATCTTGAGAAAAAACAACACAGCTAAAGGCATCATGCCCCCAGATTTCAAACTATATTACCAAGATATAGTAATCAAAACAGTATGCTACTGGCCAAAAACTAGACACAAAAATCAGGGGAACACAACAGAGAGCCCACACATACATAGTCAACTAATTTATGACAAAGAAGGCAAGAATATGGTAAAGGACAATCTCTTCAATAGATGGTGTTGGCAAAAGTGGACAGTCATATGCAAAAGAATGAAACTAGACACTATCTTATACCACATACAAAAATTAATTCACAATTGGTTAAAGACTTGAATGTAAGAGCAGAAACTATAAAACTCCTAGAAGAAAACAAACACAGTAAGCTCTTTGACATTGGTTTTGACGATATTTTTTCAGATCTGACTCCAAAGTCAGTGGCAATGAAAGAAGGAAGGAAGGAAGGAAGGAAGGAAGGAAGGAAGGAAGGAAGAAAATAAATGAGACTACATCAAACTTAGAAGCACAGTGAAGGAAACCGTCAACAAAATAAAAAGGCAATATACTGAATAGAAGATATTTGCAAATCATGTATCCAATAAAGATTTATATCCAGAATATATAAAGAACTCATACAACTCAATAACAAAAAAATAAGCAATGATTTTAAAAATGGGCAGAAGATCTGAATAGACATTTTTCCAAAGAATACATACACATGGCCAACAGATACATGAAAAGATGCTCAACATCACTAATCATCAGGTAAATGCAAATAAAAAGCACAATGAGTTATCACCTCACACCTGTCATAACAGTTATTGCAAAAAGGACAAGAAATAACAAGCATAGGTAAGGATGTGGAGAAAAGGGAACCCTCATGCACTACTGATAGAAATGTAAACTGGTGCAACCACTATGGAAAATAGTTTGGAGGTTCCTCAAAAAATTAAAAATAGAACTGTGATCCAGCAACTCCATCTCTGGGTATTTATCTGAAGAACACAAGAACACTAATTTGAAAAGATATATGCACTCCTATGTTCATTGCAGTATTATTTACAATAGCCGAGATATGGAAACAACTTAAGTGTCCATCAGTGGATAAATGGATAAAGAGGCACACATGCACACACACACACACACACACAAACACACTCACACACACACTCTCACACAATGGAATACTATTCAGCCATAAAAAAGAACAAAATCTCTCCATTTGTGACAACATAAATGGACCTTGAGGGCATTTATGCTAAGTGAAATTAATCTGACAGTGAAAGACAGATACCATATGATTTGACATATTCAGAATCTAAGAAACAAAGCAAAGAGACAAAAAAATAAAACTCATAGATACAGAGAACAAATTCAATTGATGGTTGCTAGAGGGGAAAGTGTTGGTGGAATGGGTGAAATTGGTGAAGAGAATAACAGATACAAACTCTCACTTACAAAATAAATAAGTCAAGGGCATATAATGTATAGCATGGTAATCATAATCAATAATATTGTACTGCAAATCTGAAAGATGCTAATAAAGTAAATCTTAAAGTTCCCATCACACACACACACACACACACACACACACACGCATCTGTAACTCGGTATAGTAACAGATG
The DNA here is from genome assembly GCF_018350215.1 of Panthera leo. Taxonomy (NCBI): domain Eukaryota; kingdom Metazoa; phylum Chordata; class Mammalia; order Carnivora; family Felidae; genus Panthera; species Panthera leo. The sequence goes on from NC_056696.1 coordinate 36,931,780, forward strand.
GTACTTAGAGTTATTGTGATGCTATTTCACAATGTACATAAACGTAAACTCATTATGTACACCTGAAATAAAAGGTTGTGTGTAAATGATATTCCAATAAAACAAAAACAAAACAGAAAATAGCAAGTGTTGGGAGAATGTAGGAAAATTAGAACCTTGTGCATTGCTGGTGGGAATGTAAAATGGTAACACTATGTGAAAAGTGTTTTGACGGTCCTTCAAAAATTAAACATAGGATAACCATATTATTCAGCCATTCTAATTCTGGGTATATATTCAAAAGAACTGAATACAGCAACTCACACAGATATTTGTATACTCATGTTCCTAAGAGCACTGTTCACAAGAGCCAGAAGGTGGAAGCAACCCAAGTGTTCATCTCCAGATGAACAGATCAACAAAATGTGGTGTGTACATATAATGAAATATTATTCAGCCACAAAAAGGCAAGAAATTCTGACACACACTACAATATGGATGAACCTAGAAAACATGCTGAGTCCAGTAAGCCAGTCACAGAAGAAAAAATACTGTAGATTTCTACTTGCAGGAGGTACACAGTCAAATTCATGCAGACAGAAAATACAATGATTGCTGCCAGGGACTCAGGGGCAGAGAAAGGGAAGTTATTGTTCAATGGGGCAGAGTTTCAGTTTGGGAAGACAGAAAAGTTCTAGAGATGATGATGCTGATGGCTGCACAGAATAATGTGAATGTGCTTAATGACACAGAACTGTACACTTAAAGATGGCTAAAATAGTAAACTTTATGTTATGTATATTTAACCACATTAAAAAAAAGTAAGGAAAAAACATAGCTTACCAGTTCCTTAGCCAAGTAATCTGCCAGAGTATTTAGAAGCTTGTAATATACTTCAAACCATGGCAGGTAACTGTAATAAAAAAAAAAAAAACTTTAAAAATGTATATGGATGTATCATCTAGAATCAAGAAAAGAGAGATGACAAACATTAAATCTGCATTATTTCAAACAGCTTAGTCCTGGTGGGCAGAAAAAAAAACTATACGTATGTTCTCCTTACTGGTAGCAGTAAAATTCTACCTGTTATCTATTACTAGTCTGTATAAAATAATAATAACCCAAAGTACTATTATAAAAGTTATTCATTCCACACTTCGATTTTAACTCTGCAGTAAAATTATTTAATCCTATAGCATGGTATGCATGGTATGAGTGTGTCAAAAGTACTCATAGGATGAAACTTAACCACTGTAATAAAACATAATGCAAAATAAACTAATTTTCAAAAGCCTTCAAAACATACAGTCATCTCTTAATGATTACTGAAGTGAATACATAATACAATAGGATTATGCACTTAATTAATCAATTACTTTGAAACTGACGTTCAATTAGGATGGTAAATTTCAAAATAACAGCAATACAAATAACAGGGAGCCTATTTTAAAAATTGTAAAAAAGCTTTTAGTTATTACAACCAATCCCTCAGAATGGAAGCAATTATCAGGGAATACTATGAAAAATTATATGCCAACAAACTGGACAGCCTGGAAGAAATGGACAAATTCCTAAACACCCACACTCTTCCAAAACTCAAACAGGAGGAAATAGAAAGCTTGAACAGACCCATAACCAGCGAAGAAATTGAATCAGTTATCAAAAATCTCCCAACAAATAAAAACCCAGGACCAGATGGCTTCCCTGGGGAATTCTACCAGACATTTAAAGCAGAGATAATACCTATCCTTCTCAAGCTATTCCAAAAAATAGAAAGGGAAGGAAAATTTCCAGACTCATTCTATGAAGCCAGTATTACTTTGATTCCTAAACCAGACAGAGACCCAGAAAAAAACAAAACTACAGGCCAATATCCCTGATGTATATGGATGCAAAAATTCTCAATAAGATACTAGCAAATCAAATTCAACAGCTTATAAAAAGAATTATTCACCATGATCAAGTGGGATTCATTCCTGGGATGCAGGGCTGGTTCAACATTCGCAAATCAATCAACGTGATACATCACATTAATAAAAGAAAAGATAAGAACCATATGATCCTGTCAATCGATGCAGAAAAAGCATTTGACAAAATTCAGCATCCTTTCTTAATAAAAACCCTCGAGAAAGTCGGGATAGAAGGAACATACTTAAACTTCATAAAAGCCATTTATGAAAAGCCCACAGCTAATATCATCCTCAATGGGGAAAAACTGAGAGCTTTCCCCCTGAGATCAGGAACACGACAGGGATGTCCACTCTCACCGCTGTTGTTTAACATAGTGTTGAAGTGCTAGCATCAGCAATCAGACAACAAAAGGAAATCAAAGGCATCAAAACTGGCAAAGATGAAGTCAAGCTTTCACTTTTTGCAGATGACATGATATTATACATGGAAATCTGACAGACTCCACCAAAAGTCTGCTAGAACTGATACATGAATTCATCAAAGTCGCAGGATACAAAATCAATGTACAGAAATCAGTTGCATTCTTAAACACTAATAATGAAGCAACAGAAAGACAAATAAAGAAACTGATCCCATTCACGACTGCACCAAGAACCATAAAATACCTAGGAATAAATCTAACCAAAGATGTGCAAGATCTGTATGCTGAAAACTATAGAAAGCTTATGAAGGTAATTGAAGAAGATATAAAGAAATGGAAAGACATTCCCTGCTCATGGATTGGAAGAATAAATATTGTTAAAAGGTCAATACTACCCAAAGCTATCTACACATTCAATGCAATCCCAATCAAAATTGCACCAGCATTCTTCTCGAAGCTAGAACAAGCAATCCTAAAATTCATATGGAACCACAAAAGGCCCCTAATAGCCAAAGTACTTTTGAAGAAGAAGACCAAAGCAGGAGGCATCACAATCCCAGACTTTAACCTCCACTACAAAGCTGTAATCATCAAGACAGCATGGTATTGGCACAAAAACAGACACACAGACCAATGGAATAGAATAGAAACCCCAGAACTAGACCCACAAAAGTATGGCCAACTAATCTTTGACAAAGCAGGAAAGAATATCCAATGGAAAAAAGACAGTCTCTTTAACAAACAGTGCTGTGAGAACTGGACAGCACCATGCAGAAGAATGAAACTAGACCACTTTCTTACACCATTCACAAAAATAAACTCAAAATGGATAAAGGACCTGAATCTGACACAGGAAACCATCAAAACACTAGAGGAGAAAGCAGGAAAAGACCTCTCTGACCTAAACCGCAGCAATTTCTTACTTGACACATCCCCAAAGGCAAGGGAATTAAAAGCAAAAATGAACTATTGGGATCTCATGAAGATAAAAACTTCCTCACAGCAAAGGAAACAATCAACAAAACTAAAAGGCAACCAACGGAATGGGAAAAGATATTTGCAAATGACATATCGAACAAAGGGCTAGTATCCAAAATGTATAAAGAGCTCACCAAACTCCATACCCAAAAAACAAATAATCCAGTGAAGAAATGGGCAGAAAACATGAATAGACACTTCTCTAAAGAAGACATCCAGATGGCCAACAGGCCCATGAAAAGATGTGCTCAACATCGCTCCTCATCAGGGAAATACAAATCAAAACCACGCTCAGATATCACCTCACGCCAGTCAGAGTGGCCAAAAGGAACAAATCAGGAGACTATAGATGCTGGAGAGGATGTGGAGAAACGGGAACCCTCTTGCACTGTTGGTGGGAATGCAAACTGGTGCAGCCACTCTGGAAAACAGTGTGGAGGTTCCTCAGAAAATTAAAAATAGACCTACCCTATGACCCAGCAGTAGCACTGATAGGCATTTACCCAAGGGATACAGGAGTACTGATGCATAGGGGCACTTGTACCCCAATGTTTATAGCAGCACTCTCAACAATAGCCAAATTATGGAAAGAGCCTAAATGTCCATCAACTGATGAATGAATAAAGAAATTGTGGTTTATATACACAATGGAGTACTACGTGGCAATGAGAAAGAATGAAATCTGGCCCTTTGTAGCAACGTGGATGGAACTGGAGAGTGTGATGCTAAGTGAAATAAGCCATACAGAGAAAGACAGATACCATATGTTTTCACTCTTATGGGATCCTGAGAAACTTAACAGAAACCCATGGGGGAGGGGAAGGAAAAAAAAAAAAAAGAGGTTAGAGTGGGAGAGAGCCAAAGCAGAAGAGACTCTTTTTTTTTTTTTTCAACGTTTTTTATTTTTATTTTTGGGACAGAGAGAGACAGAGCATGAACGGGGGAGGGGCAGAGAGAGAGGGAGACACAGAATCGGAAACAGGCTCCAGGCTCCGAGCCATCAGCCCAGAGCCTGACGCGGGGCTCGAACTCACGGACCGCGAGATCGTGACCTGGCTGAAGTCGGACGCTTAACCGACTGCGCCACCCAGGCGCCCCTTAAATTTTTTTTTTTTTTTTTTTTCAGATGAGACTCTTAAAAACTGAGAACAAACTGAGGGCTGATGGGGGGTGGGAGGGAGGGGAGGGGAGGTGATGGGTATTGAAGAGGTCATCTTTTGGGATGAGCACTGGGTGTTGTATGGAAACCAATTTGACAATAAATTTCATATATTAAAATAAATAAAAAAATAAAAAACAAAATTTAACTTAAAAAAAAGCTTTTAGATACCAAAAACACATATAATCGAAAATTCATTTTAATTCATTTTACTATATACAACTATAATTAACTTTTATGAAAGCAAAATATACTAAGTCCAAAATTCAGTTGTGCACAAAAAATCTGCACTTATTAACAAATTAAGACACTAGTAGATATAAAATCTATTCAAAGCTCTATTTATTAAAATGTATGCTTTTCACATAGAAGAACAGTAAACCACAAAACACCAGTACAGTTAAGTATCAATTAACAAATATTCTTTTTTTTCAAAGAATTACTACAATAGACTACTTTCTAAGAGAAACAGTGTGATGCTCTTACTACATAATTGTATCCTGACAAGAGTTGTGTGTGTGTGTGTGTGTGTGTGTGTATACATTCACACACACACACACACACACACAAACACACACACACTATATATATATATAAAACAAATTTAAAATTTAAAAATCAATGAACAAGGCTTAGAAAAACAACTTTCTATCTGTATTTTTCATATAATGTCTGATTCATTAATGGCTATGAAAGATGCTTTTTCATTCAAGAGTAACCTAAAGTCATAACAGAATAACAGTTAAAATAGTATCTTTATTCAGCAGAATTGTTATAGAGTTCTTTAAAATAATGATTGTAAATACTAACTAATAATATAAAATATGCCTATATTTTAAAATATCTACCAACTTATAGTTAAATGTAGCACATTGAATACATACATTTATCTCTGTGCCCTTTGGAAATGGCACTAAAATGATGAGTAAATGAGTAAAAAGGGTATAAATTAATGAGGACAAGAGAAATGGAGAAAAAAGTAACAGCAACACAGGTGAATGGTTTTGTGAAGACAAAAAGGAAATGAAGAATGATAACTGACTTAGCAAAAGAAAGAACACCAAAATCTAGGTGCCAACAGAAGGGAAAATGACCAGTAGCTAGTATATTTGCACACTTCCCCCCATCCCAGGATCCTGAAACACTGATCCAGGAATCTTTCAAAGAAAAAAACAAAAACAAAAACAAAAAAAAACCTCAGAGGTCCTATTTTCTTGGAATGAAACCCACCACTGCATGGACAAAGTTTTCTAATGCAGTTTAGTGCCTCTATCTTAAATATAAATTAGCAGTCCGACCACCAGACATTTGAGGAAATACAGACATCAATACAAACATAAAAGGAATTCCAAGTAAACACAGACAATACAAACAACAGATGAGAACTCTAAAAAGTTATCACTAATATTCTTAGGAGCTGAATAAAGAACAGAATGCTCTTAGAATGAAATCTAAAAAAGAAGTGAAGAAAATTTTTTAAAAAACAGAAAAAACTCTTAGATGTTCAAAATATGAAATCTGAAATACTTAAAATCAATAGAAAGGTTAGAAAGTAAATCAAAAATATCTCTTAGCAACTAGAATGAAGAGATAATAGGAGAGTAAACATTAAAATACCAGGGCACCAATCATGTACCTGACTCAATCATGTAGTTGACTAACAGTAGTTCCAAAAAGAAAGAAAAGAGGGAAAACAGCAATAAAAATTTCTTTTTTAAAAGTTAACTGGAAAAACTCCTAGATATGAGTGTTCAGAATGAGAGAGCCACTGAGCGAACTGTAAAATCAATGAGCCAAACTAGAATATCACAGTGAAAAATTCCACAACAGGGGACAGAAAGCACCTAAGAATTTCCAAAAAGACAAAACACGTAACATACAAAGGAATTAAATTCAAAATGCCACTGAGCCTCTCAAACAGGCAATTCCAGAAAGTAAGAAGATAATGCCTTCAAAATGCAAGGCAGCTTTCTTCAGAAATGGAGGGGACATCATGGAGTCCTCCCCATCCCACCCCATGTGTTTGCATTCCCAGGGACTTTCTCTCCTAGGATCTGGAATTTAGTTTGACACAGGTCAGAGAGCCAATGAGGAGGGAGCAGGTGGCAAGGCCCAGGGTCTGTGCCACCTGGGGGGGGTGGGGGGGGGGGGCGCGTGTCTATCTCCCTGACTATAGTTCTCTGCCCAGAGAAACTACCAATCACAGGTGGGGCTAGACTGATAACATTTTCAGTCATGCTCAGACTCAGAAATTTACCTCCTTTGCACTATTTTTGGGAGACTACCAAAGGATGGCTTTAACAAACTGAGACAGTGAAGCAAAAAGGAGGAACACCAGGATATAGGACACAAAAAATCTAATCCCACTAAGAACAGTTAAATAGAAGAATAAACTACAAAGGCCTAAAGAACAACCGGTCTACAGCCTTTGGGAAACCTGAAAATCAGAAGTTAGTATAGGTATTCTCAACTTTCTTATTTAAATTATTCAACTCTTTAACTCTAGTGCTCAGATGGCTATTCTACTGTATCTCTCACAAAAGAAGAAAGAAAGAAAAAGATTACTAACACTATTTTTAAATTATCAACTCAATACCATGCAAATTACCACATCATGTTTTCTACACTCTTTATAACTCAAATGAAATAATTTTCATGGAGAACGTCCTTCCACAGCTCCTTGGATACAAGTGCCATTTCTTTCATTTGCAAGCATTTCATATTCATATTTCAACTTTTAATGGCCTGAAGAAAGTGTCACCTCAGGAAAATTTCAATATGTCATGTAGTTCAGATCTGTATGTTCACATAAGATGAGACCTAATCTATTCAAGGAGCATGCTGTTCTGTTTCTATCTTGCTCTCAAGAATTTTTAGATAAAGCAAAATTTATTGATTTTAGATGGTTGCATGCCTACCTGTTAATCCTTATATTGTCATTTCCACCTTACTTAAATAATGTGAAACCATTTTAACCCGAATTCTTCTTTCTTGGTCCATTATAAAAATAAAAATTATAATAAATGTATCATAAGTTATTACAAAATAAGATAATCTTTTTCTAGACAAAATACATTAACGCTCTTTTCATCTTGCATGCTTTTCTTTTTTTTTTAAGTTTTTATTTTAATTCCAGTTAGTTAACATAGAGCATTCTATTAGTTTCAGGTATACGATATAGTTAAGTCACCAGTTCCATACATCACCCTGTGCTCATCACAAGTGCACTCCTTAATCCCCATCACTTATTCAACCCATCACCACCCCACCCTCCCCTCTCATAATATCAGATTGTTCTCCATAATTTGCTTTGTCTCTGTCTCTATTTTTCCCTTGTTTGGTTTCTTAAATTCCACATATAAGTGAAATCATGTGGTATTAGTCTTTCTCTGACTGACTCATTTCACTTAGCATTATATACTCTCTAGCTCCTTCCATGTCATTGTAAATGGCAAGATTTCATCCCTCTTTATGGCTGAATAACATTCCATTATACACATATTTATATTTAAATATGTAATTTATTATTATGTAATATTTATATGACATCTTCTTTATTTGTTAGTCAATTAATGGACACTTGAACTGCTTCCATATCTTGGCTATTGTAAGTAATGCTGCTATAAACACAGGGGTTCATCTATCCCTTTGAATTAGTAGTGTTCTTGCATTCTTTGGGTAAATACCCAGTAGTGCAATTGCTGGATCATAAGGTAGTTTTATTTTTAACTTTTTGAGGAATCCCCATACTGTTTTCCCACCAACAGTGCAAATATGCTTTTCAGTGTTCTGGATTTTTCATCTTTACATTATTAGTTTTCATTGGCTATCTTCCTCTTTCAATTTTCTTTCAAATTGTGGAGATGAACTAAAACCCTACTTTTCATTAGAAGCTAATTTATATAATTTATCTGTAAGATTATTTGACTGTTTTTGAAAATAAAACAAATTGAATTAAATAACTGATTAACATTTAGGTTACTTCTCAAGATTTATCAGATTTGTGTTAGGTATTTTGGTATCTATATAATTACTGCTATTTTTTATGATCTCCAAGAATACTAACTCTTACTGAATTTCATCCTGGTACCAAGCTATGTTTGTTCTTGATACATGACATGCTGGATTTTGTTCTCACGTTCAGTGTCTTAATTATCAAATTCAACACTCAACTTATGTTTACAGCACTGCTAGACACAGTGATGTTTTATAACTACCTCTAATATGATTTCATCTGTAAATCAGGCTAACGCTATTTTTTAAAAAAACACTGCAACAAAGTTTACATTTGGGATATTCTCATAGTCATGTGTAAGGGTCCATCATGCTCTGTTATTTCTGTTTGGGTAACATGACTTATTAGTTCTATGCCCATCTAGAGAATACAGAGCAGAGTCTAAGAATGAGACTCTCTATGTCAAAATAATTGGAAGAACAGGGAATAAAACTTCTTAAGCACTAACTATATGTATGTAAACATGCTACATACTTTGTATGTGTTATCTCCTTTAATTATTAAAATAATGCCATAGTGTATAATTGACGAAACTAAATTAAAGCAAATTATCCAGGGTCACAAAGTTACCAAATGGCAAGACCAGGATTAGAACACTGATCAATCTGACAGCAATACTTGCTCAGGGGTCCACGGTAGATAGCCCATCACCCAGTGCAGGCATGGAGTTTGATAATATATCCAACCTTTGAATAAACAAGTCCAATGAGCAGACATTTTCAGGTAGCTAAATAAACCATGACAAAATATATTTCAGTTTAAACCTAAATCAGTCTATTAATAATTTCTATCTGCTTAAGCAAATTCTATCTTCCAAAACTTGTTTATCTAACTACTGTCCAGAGCCTTTTAAATTACATTTTGTTCATATAGACAAATATCTCAGCAGATAAAGATCTGTTTAATTCTTTCATCTAGCATATTGGCAATTCCTTCCAATTATAAATTTTAAAAATTTTGAAAATTTTGAAAGGACATGGCCTACAACATGGAACAACATCCCTCTCAAAGTAATGTAAGTCTACTTACCAACAATCTAAGTATGATGTTTTAACCAATAGGAGGACTTATAACTTCAATCTCTATTGTGTAGTCAATATCTTTTTCTGTATATAATTTGTTCACAGGAGATAGAGAAACAGACTTGAATTTCTACAGCACTTCCTGATACACCAGTTGTCGCCATCTAAAGCACGGTGATTAGTTACACATAACATGCACTTGTGAACTGTACTGATTCTTGGTGATAATTATAGCTCCTTTTTAAAGACTAAATATCATTCACATTTTAATAAAAACATCACACATCAAAGTGGAGCTATTCTACAACCAGTCATGCTCCTAGAAACATCAGGGAAGCTTGGGCATTTTCTGTTGCTAATAAACAATAGCATCTAGAGTAGAGGATACAGACTGGCGACCTGCAGACTAACCATCTCCAGCCCAATGGGCATATTTTGTGTGATCAACCCACCCTTGTTGTTTAAATAAGTTGCCACCTTCTAAACCTGAGATAATTCACTTAAAAATCTGGACTTCTTGCTCCTCTTAGAAATCAAAAGAACTGGCAATACCAGGCACGCATTTTTCACTCTGTAACAAGTACCTAGAGCTGTGTAATGACTCCAGTCTTTGGATGTGGTGTGTGCTATTTGGATCACCACACTAATCCCGACTTCTAATTGTCAGACACTTAACCTGTGTATCTCATTTGAATCCCGTTCCTGGTCCCGGTAGGTAACTGAATTCACGATCCTTGTTATGAAGCAACTACTCAACAGGAAGTCCTGCTCATTCTTTCATATGACAAAGAAAATGCTCTGGAGTACACAAAGTCATCAGTAATTCAAATATTTTAACAGGATTCCATTGCAAACTTTACAGACAAAATGTGTATAGTAAAAATAACACATATATTATAAAAGTTACAAACTTATAAAACATTGTAAATTATATAAGCTTAAGATGCTGGGTAAGAAATGTTATTCTCATGTTTTTTACTTTTGTGGCTTTTAAGATAATTTTCAAACAATACATGTTGAAAGCCATTTCTAACTAATATACAAGCCCTTAAACTGATGAATTGTAAGTTAAAATATTTTTTCACTAAATGTTATAGTCCCAAAGACAGTCAAAATCTGCTTTCTTACAACCAACCACAAAAATCCTAGAAAGCTAAAAAAATGTACTCAACACACTATAACGACAATATTTTACTTGAGTCTTATAAAACCAAAAATGTAATTTCTCTAACAAAGAATAACTGTGACTCTCATAGTCTTGCAAACATATATAAATGTAAAATAAATACATTTAGACCAATTATTTGCTTAAAAGGCAAGAGATTCTTCAAGTTTAGTCATGAGATTTTCTTATTTATTTATTTTTTGTGAAGACATAAGGCAAAACACAGTAAATATAAAGTCATGAATCCATTTTGTGGCAGTAAGAAGACTTCCCCCACACTTGTGCTTCCACTATAGAGCTGATAAAACTTTTACATCCAAAAGTCAAAGGTTAAATAAAGGAAAGGAAATGTTTTTTGTCAAATAGTCAGGTAACCACTAACAGTCTAAGTGATCAGCAGGAACCTAACTTAGAGTAATCAAATAAAACTAAGGAAACTGCCTTTCCGTAGAAAAACGTCTCATGTCTAGAGGCTGTTTTTCTGTCTGGAAAATTGACACAAAATGTGTAAAATTGAAACATTCTGCTTCTCAGGGATTTGCCCAGAGGAAGAGTGTGAAAGCTTCAAGTTTGGTATGAGTTAAAGTGCAGGGGGAGGCACAGGAGGGGACTACAAAGGCCCTAAACACTAAACATCAATCTGTCTTCCTTATTAGGGCATTTCATTTTGAACCCTTGGCAACACTTTTATCGTTCTAAAATTATGTTAATCAAATTAGGGGGAGAAAAAGTTATTTCTTGCATTTTTGTTAGCATGTGAAAGCAATTCTAAATACAAACAACGGCAAGATTTAAATTAGTAATATCTCAGAACATTTTGGAAATCTTGTTAAGCTAGGATAGATATGCCATAGAAAGAGCTAAAGTATACAACCATGGCTGAAAATTCAAAAGTAAACATCAACTTTTATACTTGATTTTACTTCATAATAAAAATCTTAACCACCTTTAAATGTATTTCATCCTCATTATGACTATCTTTAAGGACCTAAAATATTTTAAACTGTTAAATATCAACAAACTCAAGAGACATTTATATTTTTCTTTTAAAATTTAGATCGTTAAAATACAACCACTAGAAGGCAATACAAATGAAAAGATTTTTTTGTGAATATATATTTAATCACAATAGAGAAAATTTAAAGTGTTTAGCAGAATATTACAAAGACAACAGGAAAAATATTAATTTCTATCTAAGGATATTAAATCATTTAATATTGAGAATAACCCCTAAATAATAAAACCAGTATTATCTCACAGAGGAACACCTAAGAATGGTGTATGTTTCAATATAAATGGCTGATTTTGCACAACAGGTTCACGGACAAGGTATGAAAAGTTTTCATATTTGAAAGTCATAATATATTCCAGGTAAAGATACATGTAACTAAAAATTTAGAGAACTATAATCAGAAAGGAAATCATCTTTGTGTTAAATCTCAACTTTTAAGGAAAGAAAAAACTGTCGATTGACCATGTGCAAACCTCTTAGCACTTACAGGGGATACTGTGAAAGCCACTGCAACTTTCCCAATTTATAAACTGCTGTACTTGCATGCATTCATTTTAAAAATTTTGACTAAAGACTAAGTTCATTATTTAGTTTGCTATCTGACAGGAAGATTTGTAAATGTATTTTAACAAGTCTTACAGAAATGAGGCAAGAATGAAATACAAAAATTTAAGTAAGTGTTGCACATACAAGTGCCTTTATTTTCTTTTTTTACACTTCTCTGGATCTTCCTCATTTTCCCTAGTAAAATATATTATTTTTGTTATCAGAAAAACATGGTTAAAGACATATATGTCTGTCTCTTGCTTATGCAAGTATTTTGTCATATTTCTAAAATTTTAGCCCTGTTAAAGGCTAAACTCTAAGAAGCCTTAGAACTAAGGTGGGATTCTAAGAAAACTAGGACACTCCCACAAAACAGAATCAAACATTACTCCCAAGTTAAAACTCAGAATACCAGCATAGGTGATTCTCTCATACAACCCTGAAAGCACCACGTTCCATAATTTAAAACAAAACAAAAACAACAACAACAAAAAAACCCCCACACATACAAAAAAACCTGGTCTTCAGATGAATAGGCCTGATCGCCCTAACTAATCCTGTGAATAGTTTATTAGATAATTCTACCTTCCTTCCCCACTCACCTCAGAAAATTACTAAATTCTAAGTCTTGGTTTCATATTGAAACAAACAAACGTTCTTCTACATCTTAAGGATACAACGAAATTAAATGAGCAGTGTTGGAAGGGAAACAAATAGGAAATAAATTATAGACATAGCAGCATTTCTCCAACCACCTCGTAATTGAAATTATAGAAAAACACTAATCTCAGGTTCCGTGATGGGGATGGGAAAGTCATTTCACAAGCCATATTTTTTTCTCTTCCAAAGGTCATTCTTTCACACACTGTGACTCCAAATTTCAAAAGCAAGGGCACAGAATGAAACGACCCTTTCCATTCTTAATTGTGCTATACCACAATGATCAAGTGACTCCCTTTGAAGGGCCTTTAATAAAACACACTAGTAAAATAATCTCTTATCTTGCAAAGAGACTACATATTTTAACTGACAAAAGATGATCTGGTTAAGTTCCTACTGATTTTCATATGCTATTTATAGTTCTAATATCTAGATTTTAGAACAAGGAAAAGCTGGTTAAAATGCCTCATTCATCACACAAAAAAATGGATAAATGCTGAAATGTGGAAAGTAAAACAAAATTAGAGATCTATCCTTCTATGTCTTTTTTATAAATATATACAATGATATGTTAATATATGCTCTTTCTCATTGTTAACTACTTCTTAAAATACATGAATTTATATACACATATAAATTGTTCTTTAATAATATAAGAACGTACCATGAAAGAAACTTTTCATTTCACAATATATCATAAACATTTCTCTGAGTCAGAATCTGTATGTATATATAATTTTCCCTAATAGATAAATAATATTCCATCCTGTCATTTATACATTAATTTAATTATTCAACAAATAACTATTAAGAATTCACTATGTGCCAGGCACTATTGTAGGCACTGGGAGAGTAACACATCAGTGAAAAACACAGAGAACATTCTAGCAGGTAAGGGGGGGTTGGTCACCAGGGGAGACTGGGGAATGTACCATAACATACTTAATCGACTCCTACTGAGGGACATTTATGTCCCATTTTTTTGCTTATAAACCATGCTGTAGTAACTTTGCTCACACTTTACTGATGACTACGGGCAATATTCCTGAGATTTAAAATTGTGGACCTATAATTAAGTTAAGGAGCATGAGATTTTACAAATCTGATAGGTATTATTAAATTGAGGTTATGTCATTTTATAGTCCCATAAACAGTACATGACATGTCTGTTTCCCCTCATGTTGTTTTTTTTATTCCACTTCTGTCAATCTTAATGTGCTCAGTTCTTTCACCTTCAGCAAGGCCGAGCATCATTCATAGGTGTATATGCTATTTAAATTTCCTGTGTGAATATGTTATTCAGATACTTTACTTATTCTTTTTTTGGGGGGGGGGGGGGTGGTAAAGTCATATAAGGTTTTTCTTTAATTTTTTTAAATTTTTTTAAAATTTACATCCCTAGTTAGCATGTAGTGAAACAATGATTTCAGGAGTAGATTCCTTAGGGCCCCTTACCCATTTAGCCCATCCCCCCTCCCACAACCCCTCAAGCAACCCTCAGTTTGTTCTCCATATTTATGAGTCTCTTCTGTCTTGTCCCCCTCCCTGTTTTTATATTATTTTTGTTTCCCTTCCCTTATGTTCATCTGTTTTGTCTCTTAAAGTCCTCATATGAGTGAAGTCATATGATTTTTGTCTTTCTCTGACTGACTAATTTCACTTAGCATAATGCCCTCCAGTTCCATCCATGTAGTTGCAAACGACAAGATTTCATTCTTTTTGATCGCCAAGTAATACTCCATTGTATGTATTATATGTGTATATATACACATATACATATATACCACATCTTTATCCATTCATCCATCAATGAACATTTGGGCTCTTTCCATACTTTGGCTCTTGTTGATAGTGCTGCTATAAACATGAGAGTGCACGTGTCCCTTCGAACAGCACATCTGTATTCCTTGGATAAATGCCTAGTAGTGGCAATTGCTGGGTCGTAGGGTAGTTCTATTTCTAGTTTTTTGAGGATTTACTTATTCTTCTATTGGGCTCTGTGTCATTAACTTGTAGGTATTTATTATGTATCATGGCTATTAACTCTGTTACAGTGATTGTAAACATATTCTTATCACTTCATTATTGTTTTTTTGGTTTGGGTTTTTTTTTTTTAAGTAGGCTTCACGCTCAGTGCAGAGCCCAAAGCAGGGCTTGAACTCATGACCCTGAAATCAAGACCTGAGCTGAGATCAAGAGTCAGATGCTTAAACAACTGAGCCACCCAGGTGCCACTCATTATTGGTATTTTTAATTCCCTTATTATTGTTGTCATCTAACAAAAGCTTCCATCATCATACAAAGATGCCAATCTTTTTGGCCTCAAGATTCAATAGTAGGGATGGATATAAAAGCACTCATAACTACAGTAATTTTTAAAAACCAACAATATTTTCTTCTAGTACATTTAAAGTTTTATCCTTCCTTTCAATAATTATAAAGTTAAATCTAAACTGGGGGGAGACCTGGTCTAATTCATAGGCAAACCAGGACCCAGAACACCATTATTCTCCTTACTATAGCATTTAAGAGATTTGTTAAAATTATTTTCAAAGACATACATTAATTACTATTAAGCTATTTTAATAGCTTAAAATAGGTATTTACCTATAATAATTTTTAATGTTTATTTATTTTTGAGAGAGAAAGAGAGACAGAGACAGAGCACAAGTGGGGAAGGGGTCAAGAGAGAAGGAGACAGAGAATCTGAAGTAGCTCCAGGCTCTGAGCTGTCAGCACAGAGCCCGACGCAGGGCTGGAACCCACGAGCCATGAGATCATGACCTGAGCTAAAGTTGGACACTCAACCAACTGAGCCACCCAGGCGCCCCAACAACTTTCTGAATACACTGCTGAATTCCACTAAGTTTTAATTCTTTTTCACTATTAAAAGTAAATAGCTCTCTAATTTACTGGCTATTCTCTAATCTGGCTATTCTCAACAGAGCACATTGCCTTTTAGGACAAAGATTCTGTTATGCCATTAAAATCTTGAGATGGCAGTCTTTTTTAAATTGCCTAGGAAAAACTAAGCTGGAGAATAGAAACTTGTCAATTAAAGACTCTCCCCTATTTTTTTTTTCATAAAGCCTTGATACCTATTTCTTATCTACCAGAAAGCACTGTCACATGACAAAAATAAATGAACAGATACAGATGAAAAAGGAATATTTTTTAAACATAAAATAACCCAGTAATGCAGATTGTGAAAGGTTTTCTTTATTGGCATGTATGATTTTACTCTTTCATTAAATGTATGTAATATAACTTTATTTTCTGCGGGTCAAACTATTCCTAATCCAAAAAGTACTACAACACTCAGATGTTCTTCTACATATACAAGTTTGACAACAATAACTCGATTACTGTAACTTTTTTAGAATCTGCTTTCTCCAAATTAATGACCCCTGGTTTGGAGACATGAACACTATACCAGTCATTCACGAATTTAACAAATAGCTATAGTGCTTTTTTGTGTAAATATTCTGAAGTGATATTGGCTTTCCTAAACTTAAGCAGATATTTCCAAGAATGTTTATTCTATAAGCACATTTGTAGGGACTATTCTGAATATCTAAGAACGGTTTGCTAATTATGAATAGGTTCAGTGTATTCAAAATATTTTAACAGTTCAACACGAAGACAAAGGTTCATAATCTTTAATTATCCATATCAGGAACTCATTTCAGAGGCAATGCGGTAAGTTGTAAAAATGCAGGTTCAAATATTACAGAAAAATGATGTCTGTAATTTACTCTCAAGTGGGTCAGCAAAAACAACCCTAAGAGAAAGAGAGAGAAAAAGAATTTGCTTGTGGGTGTATGTGTACTGACAGGGACGTAGAGGAAGGAGAGAGAGAAGCATGTTAACAATTGTGAATCTGGTTGATGTATATACAAGAGTTCACTGTAGTATTCTTGAAACTCTTTTGTAAATTTGACATTTTAACGAAAAATCTTAAGATTGACAGAGAAAAATTAGAAGGACATACAGCTTTTGGTCTTTCTCTGACAGGACAAACCTGTCTTGGACAGAGTAGATAAGGTTATACCCCCCTTTTGAAACTTCAGCATGAAACACAATGATAAAAGGAGCTTTCCCAACCCATTTTCCACACTGTCACCCCCACTCTCAATGCACAACCAACCAGCTTTAAATTGTAAGAATCGCAACCTCTAGTTTGAAGCATAATACTCGTCCAGATAAAACATAATTACTTGTAAAACAGTTAAGCATTTACTTTCAAATAAAGATTGAAGAAAATTCTCCAACTCTAACAAATGTTCTGAGTGAATTTAGAACCTAAAGCACAAAGAATGCTATGAATGTAGCTAAACAGCAAACGAACATCAAATTTACACCAGAGCTTTCTTTGCAATATTTTACTATTAAATGTTATTTCTTTTCCTACAAGCATTTCTATAGAATCTAGCTTGACCAAAATCCATATTATAACCACAGTATAGAATCTTATTTTTGTGGAATACATCTGGATTTCAGATTCATCAAGACATACTAAAGGGAAGCTAATTTTTAGGTCCCTTCCTTGTCAACAGCCAGCATCTCAAAACCCCAGGTCTACCAAAAGGAGACACATTCTTAACTACATATTGAGGCAAGCAGATGATGTAAGCAACTGAAGCAGGACAGGCAGGACTGGTGACAAACTAGCAAACTCATGGCACAACTACAAACCTGCTGCTTAGTTCCAGCTTATTGCTGCTGCTGGGAAGTGCAAGACCAGAATTAGCAGTCATTCCCATTTGGCAAAAGAAATCAGAAACTTGAATTTTCGGCAAAATTTTACTACAATGTATAAAGTTAGAAACATCTTCAAAATGTTTAAAACATCACAGGACCAATAAAACATCTCTGAACATTTCTGACCCAGAATCACCAGTTTATAACCGTTGCCCTAAAGCAGTAACTTAACTTTCAAAAATACAAGTTCTGGATCAGTGGTAGAAAAGAGCATGCATTACTGTCATTGCCTTTTTTTGCATCTTATTTCACAGATGACATATATATTATTTGAACTCACATCTAAATATTTAATTTTCCAAAACACAAACCCACAAAAACTAATCGCAAAAGAGTGAATTCTTCCAAAAAAATTTTACTGTTACTGGTAAATCTTTAAGCCTAACTGATACTATATATAGAAAATAAAATTATTTTTCAACTTACTTAGATCTAGAGAAAACATATAAGCAAAAAAATATTATACACATTATTTTTAAGCATCCTAAGCACAACAAAGTACCAAAGAAAGGCACCGTTAATGATTAATACATCCAGTTTTGGTTTGTTTTGGTTTTACTACAAATACTCACCTAAGAATGCACAAGCAAATTTTGCCTCCTGATGTGAGTCTGCAGAATCCAAATCTCTGTTTACTTTCAATGTCTGTCAGTACAAAGGTAAAGTGCTGTCCAACTTGATTCTGGGATACTCTAAAACACAGCAATATTATAAAACTTTAATGTGTCTTTTGCGTGAGAATTTTCTTAAAGAAAAACAAAACAAGAATATATTTACATGAGGCACTGGTTTCACCTTCCCAATCAGTTGGTTCTCAAATCTAGAACTAGGTTCTAAAACTAAAATGAGTGTGAAATGTGTAAACGAAATCATGAGCTGAATATCACAGTAAGTTGTAACATCTTACAGGCTGAGCAATTAAACATATACAGACTCACCCCTTAGTAGGGAATCATAAGGTATTTCACCGTAAGCTGGCACATGCCTGAAAGTACTTACAAAATATTTCAAAAATCTGAAAATACTCTTACTGAGACCATGGAAGTGAGAACCAAGACACGATGACTGATTCTGCTCAACTCCTGCCTCTATTTTCATGATTTTATTTTAAAATTGCTTAGACAGCAAATCAGGTTGCTTTAGAATCCAATGGCAGCCCCTACCAACTCTGTTTAATTGCTTCTTCTGCTGACATTCTCACCCAGTAAAGTACCATAAAAATTACTATTGGCATTTTTTTTAGCATTCTCTTCTAGAGCTATCCATACACTGAGTAGATTTCCAAGTGCAAAACAAGAGTGCAATTTCTACAGAAAAAGCTTACTATGAAGAATTTAAGTGAACTGTGACCTGAGTATCAGGCTATCACACATACTCTGTGTCACACTGCAGTGTAAGGTGCAATGTAAATTATTACACTGAATCTTTATCAGCATTTGAACTATAGAAATACATTTCCTGTTACTGACTATAATCTTGCCCTTAGACAACCATAACTGAACATCTGCTTCCTTGTCCCAAGGTAAGATATCCATCGCACCGAAAATTTGGGTTTTGAAACAGCCACAGGAATTAGGTAAAAAGAAGTAAGTTACTTTACTACTATAGCCTGCCAATACTACAAATTGCCTTCAATTGTCAGGAAATCCTGTATTTCAAGTGCTGCACATTTACCAAACACACTTTGAAGTGGACGGTTTTGAAAACAATTTCACAAACTTCAAAAACAACCTCTAGTGCCTGCTGTGCCCTCTAGTGCTCAATGTTCACAATATACTTTCGAGAGCTTTTCTTCGTTTATTTTATCTTTGCTATTAGTTTGAAAATTGCAAGCTTAACAAGCACAATTTACTCTCCAGAAAGGAGGTAAAACAAGCGGTATCGATACTTATTAGTATCAATTAGCCCATCATTCACAACGCATGATCTTAAATATTGTAAATTTCAGATTTTTACTCATCTTTACTTCAGCAAAATATTTTCTGAAAATAAATTTTCCTTTAAAACCCCCCATATCATACTGTTAAAAAAACTGATAATAGGGTGTGAAAATCACGTGAGAAACAAGTGACCCATTTTTACACTCAAAGGCCCATATATTCTGTGAAATTCCAACTACACACAGGTAATACTCTATTCATTCAGTATTTGTTCAGTAAAATACAAACATAATGAGATTTTCAAAACTGCTGGGAGGGTTTCCCTGCAGCCTTCCATAATATTGCACTATTTCTATACAGCTATTCTTGGGAGACAACTAGTCATGGGTTTTACAATATCACACAGATGGTCTTTTCAATTAGGGTGAAGTGAGATAGAAACCAGGATATATACATCTCATTTTAAAAGACACAATTCTAAGGCTCTGATTAAGGACATAGT
Source organism: Panthera leo (assembly GCF_018350215.1). Taxonomy (NCBI): domain Eukaryota; kingdom Metazoa; phylum Chordata; class Mammalia; order Carnivora; family Felidae; genus Panthera; species Panthera leo. Next base: position 36,951,791 of record NC_056696.1, read on the forward strand.
GATATTTTTTTTCTGCAGGTGCTTACAATATGTACCTGAAGAACAAAAGGAAGAAATGGATCCTTAAGACTCCTAACTGGCCACAGTGGAGAAAACAAAAGATATAGTGATGTAAAAAGGCTACTTCTCTCCAAATACTATTTAATTTTTGTGTTGTTGTTAGAAGCGGTGAAGAGAAAGACATTTCTTTTTACTAAAAAACACATGTCATCATTTTAAAGTGCTCACTAAGATGAGTTGAAGTTACTTTGAATGATGGCTTATATACCCTTATACCGTACCTTTCAATGTCAAAGGGGAAACAGAACTTGGGCACACTCTGTAGTACTTCCTGCAAATGCAAATTAAAAAAAAAAAAAGCTTTAGAATATTTTAAAAGATGCAGTTAAAACTTTTCTTGAGACATTTTCTAGGGAGGAAAAAAGTTTGTTTTTTTTTTTCCTTAGGAAAAATAGCACAGGTTCCTAGACTAAAATAATTGATTATTAAAAAGGAATTAAGTTGGTGCTTTGGCAGATTGCACTGACAATGCCACGGAAGCCCCAGGAGGGAAAGGCCTGGCCTGAAGGGTATTAACACCCTTCACATCCCCGCTGGGATTCCCTTCAACAAGGCCATATGGATTTTACAAGAAGCACCGCACCATATGGGTAAGCTACGTCTGCTGCTACTTGTACCACAGACTAGCCACAGGGACTTCTGACAGATCCTGGCTCAAAAATATAAATGTTGTTTCAATTAAAATGCAGGCAGAGAAAAGGGAATGAAGTTGGCAGCAGAATGAATTACTGAGAGGTAAAACAACGCTACATGTCCCATAGTAAAATGGTTAAAAAAAAAATAAAAAGACATTCTATGGCTAAAGAAACACATGTATATGTTTCTCTCAGTAAATTCAACAAGAGTAACATCAAGTTTATCTCAAATAACATTCTTTAAAAAAATGCGTATCTAAAAATAAGCCTTTACATTTAAAACAACATACCTTCTATTCTATGTATTTTTGTTTATGAATTGTCTCATATGAAAATCAATGTTTTAACTGAGCACAGAAAATAACCTATTGATTTTGAAACCTGCAGTGATTTTATAGTCATTATAAAATAATTTTAAAAGCTTTTGGAAGTCATACTCGTTAACAATCATAATAAAATACAAATAATGGACGCTTGGCAAAAAACTGAGAAAGATCTATTTTGTCATATATGAAAAACAACTAAAAATTAACTCTGATTCTAAACTTAAACTTTAGAATTGAAGATCACATCATATAAGTTCAAAGCCAGGTAACTTTACAAGACAAAGCAGAGATTGAGGAGAATGTTTCCTATCAAAAAGAAAAAAAGAGCAAATATCTTCAGGCAGTAGTCACCCCCATCAAAACTACCACCTCTTTACCAATAAAATTTGCGTCCAGAGAAAATATTAATATCTGAATATTTAAATCCTCTGCAGAAACATAATACTGAGTGTTTTAAAGTAGAATCTATTAAGTTCTTTTAACCTGTAGACTATAATGAGGTATTAATTAATAACATCACATTGCAAAATTCCAATGGCAATACCTATGAAAGCTTCAAGAGCCTTACGACGCTAAAGCAGAAAGAAAAGCATCATGTAAAAAAGCAACCTTCTACCTTTAGGGAAGGGTACCCTGGTTTGCTTATGAACACATACATACCTTTAAAAATATGAGCACAGACCCCATATTTAGAAAAAGCTGTTTGACTATTGAAAGCATTCTGTTACATGTAATTAAAAGAGCTGCTAAACTTTAAATAATTTAAATTACTAAAACTGAAAACAGTTCACTTGACCATTGCTAATCCTTGTCTTGCTACAAAAAGTGAAGCCATTTATCGTATTCACTACGCCTATGAACACTATTTTGATATCCCCCCTACAAAGTTCATATAATTTCTGTAACAATATAGATATTTCAAACTCACTGTTTACTTCTAAATACACCCAAAGTAGTAATATATTTCCCATCAATTTTTTAAGACTCAAATTAAGAAGAATGTTTCCCGGTTAGTTGCTCAATCTTTCACACCCTCCCCCTCCCTCCTTCTACACGCAACACACAGGCACACACTTCTGCAAAACAGCCTCAGCTCGCTTCCCAACTGGCAGAAGCATCCCTCAGGGGACAAGTCTTTAAACCTCCGCACTCTTTAAAATTCAACCAGCCAGCAGGTCTATAGACTAGTGTATAAACAGTATAGACAAAAAAATCCTCTCTCAGCTTATGTCAGTGACAAAGCAACTCAGCAGTTGACTGTTTCTCCCCTGACAGTATAAGCTGGGTTTACACAGATCAATAGCTGAAAGTCCTACCTAGCTCCCAGGGCTCGGTTTTCTTCCTTAATTACAGGTGCTATTCAAACTGAAGTTAAAAAAGAAAAGACAGAGAGACAGAGAGAGTGAGAGAGAGTTGAAGGGAGGAATAAGATACACGCAAATGGGTTTTTTTGGGGGGGATCCTTTCAGCAATAATGTTAATTGGAAATTATACTTTTATATGCATTGGAAGTGTTCATAAAGTCTGATATTTCCATCACAAGGTGATTTTGATATCAAACACACACGCACAGTTCTGAATTGGGATCCATAGATTATGTAAAAGATTTAAGATCATACTCTTCAAAAGTTTTGTTTCTCTGTTCTCTACAGGCTTTGTTTTCAGGCAATACCTGATTTCCTTGGCCAAGAAAAATTATTTGAGTTTTCCGGATCATCTTAAATCTCTCAAATATATTTTATTTTTATATAAAAAGAACACATTGACTAAAATGTTAAGTGTTAAAAATAGTAATAACAAAAAGAATGAAGTAGAATATACAATTATGAATAGCAAAATACAAAGGGCACAACACATATATATGCATATGCCCTAAAAACAACACATCTGCTGTCCTATAAATGACTGGAAATAAGGACTGATGAAAATTTATACATTGGGGTGGGTGTTTTTGGTACTGTATCCCACATTTGTATTAATAAGCTGTACAGTCAAATAAAGGAGAAGAGAGTAAACTGCTAGTGTAAGAGGGGTTTATTAACTCTTTATCCCACAACACTACTGTTCAACATTACAAATTAATCAAATAAAAGGGGGAAAAGCATTTAAGAATCTACTTTTTGAAAAAACTAAAATATGTAGAGTCTACCTCCTGATGAAAGTTCAATAATTACAAATGTCTTGGAATTTCTCAGAGAAGAATCTAAGATGAAATGAGTCATGTCATTGTTGACATCACTAATTGTTTTTCATCCTTCTCCACTACTTCTTCCCCTGCCTCCAAGGTTCTACACCTCCTCTCTTCCACACCAATAAGGTGTATCTGCCAAGGCAATTTCGTTTTCACCCAAGGTTCCAGTACAACTACCAAATCTCATCGTCTTGCAGTTTAGATATTTCTGACTCAGGGATTATATATTTAACTACTCTGCAGTACCAATTTCTGACACCTCAAATTCAGAATATGCAAAACTGAAGTAATTCTTTTAGTTGTAGTCCTTATCACCTAGAAGAGCAGCAACACCTACCCAGTTACCCAAACCAAAACATGGTGGTTGTCTAGACCCCTTCCCTTTCCCGATTCCCAAATAAAATCAGTCATTCTTCAAGTCCTCTTAATTGAATTTCATAACTATCTTCTTCCAGAGGTCCTCAATGGGAGGGCAGTAAGAATTAGAAGATGGGTGGCGCAGTCGGTTAAGCGTCCGACTTCAGCCAGGTCACGATCTCGCGGTCCGTGAGTTCGAGCCCCGCGTCAGGCTCTGGGCTGATGGCTCGGAGCCTGGAGCCTGTTTCCGATTCTGTGTCTCCCTCTCTCTCTGCCCCTCCCCCATTCATGCTCTGTCTCTCTCTGTCCCCAAAATAAATAAAAAACGTTGAAAAAAAAAAAAAAAAAAAAAAGAATTAGAAGATAAGGTGTTAAGAATCAAACGGGAAGGTCCTTCAAAATACATTTGATCACCCACACTCTAGGGCCATAAGGGTCTTGACTCTTTAACTTAGTTTGAATACCATCCATAATTAAGAAATAAGACTAACTGTATCAATGTAGGGTGCTTAATATATAAGGAATAGTTATTCTTTCACTGCAAAAATGACAAGGTCGATTTGTTCAGGACAGGTTAATTCAACATCCTCTTTGAGGACCCAGGAATCTGCTGTCCTGCTTTGTTGTCCTGAGTTTGTTGGTTTTGTCCTCAGCTACCTCTACTCATGGTCACGAAATAAGCTGCCAGAGTTCAACACACCACATGAAGACACAGCAGTGTCCAGGGAAAGAAGCATTTCTTTCTGTTTTCTCTTCTTATCAGAGGAAACCTTTCCCAGAAGCCCCACAAGCTGACTTTCCCATTATATTTAATTAGCCAGAAGGTCAGAGCCGCTCCTAAACTAATCACTGGCAAGGGAAATGGTGGTCTATGCTTAGCTTAGCCTTGGAGTAGTTAGAAAAAATCAAAATTCAGACTTACTCATTTTCTGCTAACCACGAGGCATGTCATTTAATATAAAGAAGCTGGAGTATCATATTTTCTTTCTTAAGACTCCTTACAAAAATTTTAATCAAGTAATTAAATTTATAACAAAGCTCTCAGGAAAAATATAACACAATATAAGAACAGTTTTCAAATATCCATAATTTTATTCATTTCAGTAACACTTTCAAAATCATTCTGTAGCAACAAGGGGGCTATTTGTCAATTCTAATTTTTCACCAAGGCCATAGAATTCTAAAAAGGTGATTACTTAATTTTGAATATTATTTCCCCAAATAAGTGAAAATTAATTAATACTATGAATTCAATCTGTGCTTTACATGGGGGGAAATCAGCTTTTTTTCTCAAAAGAAGCATGCACTAAGCTGTTCAGTCACAAGCAGGCTGCATAGAGCAGAACAGAGATTCCCACACTGTGCACAGAGATGTCTCAGGGCCCCACCACAAACTCATGGGGGCACCACAAGATGCCTTACATTTTCAAGGGAAATACAGCTATACTAACAAGGTAGTCAAGCCAGATTGTGTTTTATTACAAGGTAAAATTATATTAACATGGTTAAGTTATACATATAGCCTCTTTAGACACCATCTTCTCATGTTTTTAAAGAAGTTTGTTTAAATTTAGAGAATGTATTTTAAACTTTAAGCCAAGGAATAACCATCAGAATAAATGAACCCACTGTGGAATTTTTCTCTTGGTATTTACTTTTATGTAGTATTTCAATCAGAAATAAATTTCTCTTTCATCATTCCTCCTTAAATTAGGGAAAGCACAGTATGTCTGTGAATTCTGACACTAAAATTACGTAGGCTGGGAACTCAGGTCAAGTTATTTTTCACTTTCAAAAATTAAAAATGAATTTTTATTGTTGGAAGATTTAAGTAACTGCCAAGGAGGAAATACATTTTGCTATAAACATAACTGTGCCATGGAAACACAATCAGTGTTGAAGGATGAAGAGACCTCTGTAGTCTGCAATCATGTTAGTTTTAACCCAATGCCAATGAAAAAGCCGAGATTCGAAGCAGGACAGAGAGATGTTATAAAAATATGTATATTTACAATGAGAAAGGTAGTTTTCCTGGCAAATAAAAAGTATAATATATTTCCCTCATTAATTTAAGAGAAGCATTTAAAAGCTGTGAAAGAAAACCATACATTTAGATATACGAAAATGGGTTTCCAAAGTTTCTTTGTCAAAAATACTACTAAAAATCGCCTTCAAATTTTTATCCCTAGGTTAACTCTACCTTTTAATCAAGGACTTGAATAACAATTATACACCGCTAAGAATAAAACATTTAGGAAGACTCCCTTTCTTTTCTAATAACCATATAATGTCTTACCCCTTTCCGATAAATACCTCTTTGTTCATTCACCCCTATTTTAACTAGTAACATTTTCTAGACCAAAGGAAATACATAAAATAGAACATTGCCTATAATATTTATCTGCATTTACAGATACTAAAGCCTTTAAAAGTGAATATCAAGCAGTCATTTAAATCAAGATAAGTAGAATTAAGAGGAGTAGGAAAGGACTTCAATCTTTAGGAAGAAACAAGTTTTATGTCAGTCAACCTATAAGCTACCATGACTTCAATCCACAGCTAGATGTTGTGTAGGGAAAGGAAATAGGATTCCTGAATTTCAGAACTAGGGAGACTTAAGATTAGATCATTACAAAACAGGCACACATAGGCACGCAGGCACGCACGTTAGATGGAAAATCACAGTCAAGGGCGCCATCCTGTAGAGTCCAGCAGTTAATATTCAAAGTCTGGCTCCACAAGATATTGGCTATGTGCTCCATTTACCTCATCTGGAAAATGGGCAGAAGTTATCTATCTTGTAGGACTGAGGATTTATTTGGGGACTTATAGGAGAATTCTGTGAGGATTAAACAGAAATCCACATAAATGATTAGACAATGACAGACATATAAAAACCTCCTAACAACTCTTAGCTCTTTTATTAATTAGTTACTTGTTTTAAGAACTCTTATACATCATATGAATTCCAACAAATATTTACTGAGTAACTGCAACATTAAGGTCCTGTGTTCAATGACCTGTGCCAAAACATTAGCATACTGAGACCTAAAATGATGACAAATATTATACTGAATAATTGATCTGCCTCCTTTGAAAAATTTTAATGTATTTAACATAGGTTCATGCGGATAGGTATATATATGTAGATATAGATTTGAATATATTCTACTATTTCTATACAACCAGCCACAATAAAAGCAGACTCTGTTAACCCTGCAAAGTCATACCATGTGCACATCTGATGATTTTTTTTTTTTTTAATTTTTTTTTTTCAACGTTTTTTATTTATTTTTGGGACAGAGAGAGACAGAGCATGAACGGGGGAGGGGCAGAGAGAGAGGGAGACACAGAATCCGAAACAGGCTCCAGGCTCCGAGCCATCAGCCCAGAGCCCGACGCGGGGCTCGAACTCACGGACCGCGAGATCGTGACCTGGCTGAAGTCGGACGCTTAACCGACTGCGCCACCCAGGCGCCCCTATTCTTCCATTTTTCATTTAAGGAGGATTTACTAATAAAATTCCTGTTTCATGTACTTATTTATCAATCCACATAATAAAGATTAATTAACAATTCTAGGTAAGGAACTGACCAACTTGAGGAATAAAACTAGCTCCGGCTTTCTTCTACAACCTCAGATTAGGCCTTTCCCTGGCAAAGACACCGTGTTGTGTTTTTGTTTGTTTGTTTCTGGCAAAGATTTTGTTAAGGGTACCCTCAGAAAATATATCCTCTCTTTCCGTCACCGCCCTTTAATAGTGCTATCTCTCTTTGTTCTTCGTTAATCTTGGTTGTATATTTTTCTTCAGTCCGGCAAGACTCTTGATTCATATTATTTCTGTGGTTCTTCATACCTAGGCCGTGTGCAGATAATCCTCCTGTCATGATGTTCATGACATCTTCTCTATTCACTGTGAGGGTCACACATTAGAGAACTGATTTTTATATTACAGAGGACAACCAGAAAAAGGATATATTCCAGAGCAGTAAATTTTAATTATCTTTTTTTCCTGGTCCTGCCTTAAACCTAGTTCAGAATTATGCCTGAACTGCTAATTTTCCCTAGACAGCGAATCTTGTGACACACCAGATGGGAATCTTGTCATTTGTCTGATTCTTTAAGAAAGAATAGAATCTTTAGTTTAAAGCCTATATCAGGGACTGTACACTTTGAGATGTTTGAAAAATATACCTCTAGATGGGCATTATATCCTGGGAGCAATGGTATATTTATTATTTCTTTTTCCCTTGAAAGCCCATAGAGTCTGTAAAATCACCTAGCAGAAATGTGAATCATGGTATATTTTAAAAATATGGAAAAATCATAATTGTCTATTTAGCTATTTGGAGGCTTTGTTTGGAAGAATTAAATTATCGTTACACAATTATAAAATATAAACTGTTCTATGAAGACCATTTACTTAAAAGGGTATAGTCTAAGCAGTACTCACATACTGGCAAACTCCATGTGAATTTATTTATATGAATTACCAATATGTTTATATATGTTCATTTACCAAATACTTAATGTGTGAATGGGAATCACAGACAATCACATTATAATGTAATAAGAGCATTGGCAGGAAAAGTGAAAAATACCAGGAAGTCTAGAAGACAGACATATAAACCAAACTGAGAGTGGTGCTTCTGGAGAAGTGTGGTTAAAGTCCCAAGGGAAAAAATCCTATCTAAGTAGAGAAACGAAGGGAGAAGGAGAAACTGGCCAGGCTATAGAATGAGAAGAGGGAGGCAGAAAAGAGGTAAAAATGGTCTTCCCTCATAGGAAAGAATATGTACAAAACAAAAGTCTAAAAATAATGGGGCACCTGGGTGGCTCAGTCGGTTAAACATCCGACTTCGGCTCAGGTCATGATTTCACGGTCCGTGAGTTCGAGCCCCGCGTCGGGCTCCGTGCTGACAGCTCAGAGCCTGGAGCCTGTTTCAGATTCTGTGTCTCCTTCTTTCTGACCCTCCCCCGTTCATGCTCTGTCTCTCTCTGTCTCAAAAATAAATAAACGTTAAAAAAAATAAATAAATAAAATAAAATAAAAATTAGAAACAGCAAGGACAAAGTTTAGACAAATAGTAAGAGAATGTAGCTTGAGAAATAAGCAGGGGACTGAATTTATAATGCTTTTAGGCAAACTAAGAAGTATGGACTTAAGGCAAAGAGTAGGGAAACCATTCCTCCTGGTTTGCCCAGAACAACTTCACATATATCTTCTCAGAAAATTATCAATAGGTTCCCCTTTTACTCTCAAAGGTATCCAAGTTATAATTTATTTTAATAGAAATCAGAAAAGTGGTAGCCTGGAGCTATGGGGTAGGGTGGGGTAGGGGATACAATGAGTAACCAGAAAGTGGCAAGGAACTTCCTAGAGTGCTAAGAAGTCTATATATTTAAAGGAATGTGGGTTACACAGGTGTATGCATCTGCCAAAACTCATTTCATTGTACACTTAAGATCTGCATCATGCCATATAAAAATCATTGGTCAAAAACACCTAATAAATAAGTATCTCAGTTTGGACAGTAAATCATGGTTCACTCTCCCTAAGAAAAATAGGGAAGCTTTGAAGGGTTTAAAATAAGGGAGAGACACAACTGGGCTTGAATTTTAGAGAGATCACTGGCTACACTGTGTAGAATAAATTTTAAAAGGATAAAACTGAAGACTAGGAAATCAGAAGACTTCTGCAATAATCAAGGTGAGTGGTGGCAGCCCGAAATAAGACAGTTATAGCAGCAATGCAGACAAGGGCACAAAATTAAGATACATACGGGAATAAAGATGGAGACATCAAGAGGGGACTGGATAAACTGTCTGGTGCTTTAGAAATAGCATCTAGCCTACATAAAGACCAAGAAAGGAAATGGCGCTGGTTAAAACATATAGATAAGAGACAGGAGTGACTGTTCTCTTTTCCAACATTATGAAGGATCAATATGATTCTTCATATTTTTATGCTCCTCTCAACAAATACTCTAATATAATATCCCCAGGCCATCAACTAGGTAAATTTTCTCATACAATGATGAAAACACATCATGTCTTTATTTTCCTAAAGATTTATTTCAAGATATAGGTTATAGAGTGTTTAACCACTTCTAATATTATAATCACGATATGTCACTCATCAGTAACCAGAGATAAATGAAGACAGTAGCAAACTAGAAAGTTCTAGTAGTTACAATTACCATGATCAATGGAAATAAAAGAATCTATAAAATCTTTGGGGGCTTATTCAACCTTGGAGCTCCTCTCATGCCTAATCAGAGCCTGGCACACCACTCATGATCTGAAAAAAAAAAACTTGTTGAACTCCTGTTAAGTAACACTGTTTTAGCATCATCAGAATAAATTTGCCTTGGCAGACAGTTCAAGGAAATGTGAGTTAAGAGTCTGCGTGTTTTCTTATTTGATTCTTTTTCTAAATTAAAATATAATAAAATAATTGCTTACTCTGTGCCAGGTTCTGACCTAAGCACTTTACGTATATTACCTCATTTCATCCCTACAACAACTTCTGTTTTGTTTCCTTTTATATGTGGGGGAAAAACAAACAAACAAAAAAAGAAGTCCAAGAGACGGAGTAACTTGTCCAAACTCACATGGCTAGCGAATGCTAGAGTCAGGACTTGATCTCACAGGCTAAAGCTTCTAACCAGTATTCTCCATCATATGTATTTTTTTTCCACTTTGTTTTCATGGAGGTTCCAACATATAATCTGCAGATGCCTAAATTTGATGCCCACTTGGTCTCTGTATGGTGGATATTTCCCATATTTATAAAGAATTAAGATTATATACTTAATATTTCAGAAACAAAGTTCAACCTGGTGTATGGAAAAATAAAGGGGGCCAGGCCAGGACATGAAGGAATCATGGGGAGAAATGAAAATGAGATAATATGTAATTACAAATGTGAGTCTTTCCTGCCCTACCTTGTTCTAGTCCCTTGAAATTAAGTTCTGAGGCAAAAAAGAGAATAAAAGAGAAAAAAAGAAAAAAAAGAGAGAAAAGAAAATGCTGTTTCTACCTACGCTTGTTTATTACTACTGAGAATACCAGATTTACAGTAAAAGCATACATCTAACTCCTTTCAAATAAAAGACTTATAAATAAGGGCTTAAGTTGATTTTTTTTTCCTTCCAGAGGAGTAAAATACAAAGTAATTAAATTTGAATCCTATTATTTAAAATCTGAAACAAAATCACTGTCAAATATCAGAACAAGGGTCATACCAGAATAAATAAATAATACTAGAGTAACAAGAGCAGCATGAAGTTAAACAAAGTTAACTGTAACAGAGGGAGTCAGTGTTGAGACAGTATTTATCTTGGGCTCAAGTATGAAAATGGGTGGATAGGTCAAAGCTGTCTGTATATGGTCAGATGGACAAGGAAACCTGTAGCTCAGAGAGTAAACACCCTGGACTCGGTTGTATCTTTAAGAATTCTGTTCAATAAAGTTTGCTAGACATTTTTATCCGTTTCAATCTAAAGCAAGAACTAAGTACTTAATAATTAAAATAAAACTTTATTCAGATATAGTCAATAGGCAGGACTATAAATCAAGACCCCTGGAGCTCTGACCATATATTTTAGGTTATCTTAAATTACCCAAGATTTTTCTTTTATAAAAAATGTACATGCCCATAATCTTTAATATGTCAAACTACAATTAAACTTGAAGTCATGGTGGAGTTTTTTTTGAATGAATATTTCTTGAAATTCTAAACAAAAATATTATGAGCTATTATTATTCTGCAAACTTATTCCACCCCACCCATTACAGAACATCCACCTCTTGGAATAAAAATGTAGTTCACACTCTCTGCTGACGTAATCTTTGGCCTCTTGCTGAGATTATAAGTAAAGGTGCCAATTTTGGTTTTAGTTCTTGTAATGCAGAAAATTCTTTCTATGAGAAATTGAACTGTGAACACTGGTTCTTTTCACACACAGAAAGCCACCAAACAGGCCTCACCAAATAGCAATGAGTTTTGATCACTCTTAGTCTAGCCCACTTTGGCATAAATGACCTTAAAGAGAAAACACAATTTCCTGAATCTCTTGTAAAGGATTTGCCTCAATAAACCAGACACTACATATAGTCATTTGATAAACTTTCTCAGTTAAGAAGAAATAATTCTCTTGAATAAATTATCTCATACCTTCTATATATTCCTTACAACGTGTTATTGTATTGGAATATATGGAAACCAAGAGTAATTATAAAAACAGGAGTGGCTTATTTGTAAGCTAGACTAAAATAAATTCCGTGAAGTTAGATTCAACCTTTGGTCAGCTCAAAAGTACTCCTAGAATAATTCTCTCTTTCCCTGAAAATTTTCTTAAAAGTGTGATGTCTTTTCAGCAAGTCTCCATCACTTTTTTAATCATTTTAAAAATTATTTTACACTTATTCATTTTTTAAGAGACAGATATAGAGCATGAGCAGGGGAGGGGCAGAGAGGGAGGGAGACACAGAATCCAAAGCAGGCTCCAGGCTCTGAGCTGCCAGCAGAGAGCCCCACGCGGGGCTCAAACCCACGAACTGTGAGATCATGACCGGAGCTGAAGTCAGACGCTTAACCGACTGAGCCACCCAGGCGCCCCTCCATCACTTCTTATCTCTGATTCTTCTCAGCTGCTGCCACCAGCGATCTCTAATTTCTTCATCTAATAACCTTTTTCCCAGTATTTATCAAACTTGACTTTTCTGCAGTGTGTCACATTTCATTTATTCATGTAACATGCATTTACTCAGTATCTACCAAGCAAAAAAACACTTGGGATTATAAAATGAAAGTGATCTCCCCCTTGACCTAAGGAAGCCCAGGTTTCTCCACAACCACTCTTGCTTACAAGTCTCTTCCTGAGATGTCTTTTTTCCACTTTATCTAGATCTCCTCCCATGAGTACCATTTCTTTTAGAGCTGCTTCATGACTCCTTCTCCATAAGCCTTCTCCATCAGTGGTCTCCAGAGTTCTTCTGTCTTTAGGCTTCACGTCTCGATAGGGAATCTAACCTTACTGCTAAACACAGTGGATGAAAGTCTGGGCTCTCTAGCCAGAATGAGAGGTTCAAAACCCAGGTCATCTACTTAACAGCTATGTAGAACCATGTCATCATCCTTTCCTAAACTCCAGTCAGAGGTTTCCTACTACTTAGAAGACATCGCTACCAGAATACGGGACATATCCAAAATTGAAAACCCCATCCTTCCTTCAAAATATGCTCCTCCTCCTCCTAATGCCTTATTTCTATGCTTTCAGGCTTTTTCTCAATCTAACTTTTTCCAAACTTTAGAATCAGGCAACAAGTTTTCATTCACTATACACAAGCACATCAGAAACTAGTTAAAACCACACGGACCTCGTGTCTGCATTCACCAAAATGACCACTAGACTGCATTGTTGTCTTTTCTGGTCAAATAGGCTAAGGGTAACAATATGTGTTATCACTTAGTACTAGCTTACTATAAGATAAGTTGCAATGTTATCACTTATCTAGACAAAGTGTACATGAATTAACATGTAACTATATATTTGAATAATTTATAATAGTAAAAAATAGTTAATATTTTAAATAGAATATATAAATAGGATATCACAACTGGTTAAAATATTCAATTTTTAACAACCATCAAGTTAATTTCTGAAATTAGATCTATTTAAAAAACCAAACATTAACCAAGTGTTGTGTACTACTTGAAACATTTCTATGAAATATTATACCTAACATTATGTCTTTAAGATTTAAAAAGCCTAACATATGCAAAGTCTATTAAAATGCACATAATTTATCTTACCCAAAATGAAAATATATCTAATAAATAATACTATTCATCTGGCCTCTTTTAGCTCTCCCTTAACATACAAATGCATTCCTTTTCTCCCAAACATAGCAGCTGGGAATGAAAGGAAAGATTTCAAATGATCATTTTCACATCATATTCCATCATCTTTTCATCAGTTTTTCCTAGCTTTTCTTTGAGCCCATTCTTTTACAAGAGGTCTCTTTTTAGATCAATCCATATTTCCATAATCCACACTGCTGTTTCCTCCTCTTCTCCCCAGGGTGGACTAACCCCCACATCCACAACTATGGCTTACAACTGTCATTAAGCCTTACAACAATAACAAGATAACAAAAGAACGGGTGGGGATGAGGCTAGCCAGTACCATATGTTGATCAAGTTCAACACTTTCAGCTAGTAGAGAATGTCTTAAACTTCAAAATTTTAGTAGTAAAATGCTTTTTATATCTACTTATAATCGTATTTTAGGCTTAAATTTTAAACATTAGTAAACAACCTGGGAATACTACTTTAAAAGAGCTTATCATCTGTTAATAATGTACTGAAATGGGGAGGGAAAATGGAAATAACCGAACAAAAAGGTAAGGTGGCAACTTATGGTTTGTTACAGATTCTTGTAACCTACAAGCCTCACTCAACTTACGCCAATTCCTAAAAAAGAAATTTCCCCAAAGCTATTTTTGAAAGCAGTATACAGTTATAAAAAGCAAGATTATTTCAAAGTAACATATTCCATGTGAATTAATATTGACTTTATGTCAATTTTGAAAAATTTTAATTTTTCCCTCAAGTAACATCTGAAACTATGTTACTTTTGTTGCCATTTTTGTTTCACAGTTAACTAATCTTAACTTCTTTTTCAATTAAAAATTAAGAAAATTTGAAATGTAACATTTTGAACTGGCAGACTTTCATGTTTCTTATATCTTATATTTAAATATTATTATATTTCTATATGATTTATTTTATAATATTTATTTCTATAATAAATAAAATTATTTTATATTTAAATATTATCTGATATTTAAATATTGTTTTCCTCTCCTGACTTTGGAAGAATTACTTCTGATTCCTCAGCCTATGTTATGTCACTTTGAAAAAATTATTTCTCAACTGTTCTCTCAAAGATTCAAGACCCCTTATAGAACTAATTCCAGATTTACTTTTGCCACAATAAAAAGTAATTTTCTGTGAAACCACATTTACCTTTTCAATCTGCATCATCTATTATTTTTTCATTTCTGTAGCCTGCCCAGTAATGCCTGATGTGCCAAAATGGGTCTGAATCATTTGCATAATTAGAATATAATAATTAACACTGCCATAAAAATAAATCTAAAAACCTCACCTCTAAAGAGCTCATTAAAATAAAACTTATGCACCTTTAAGCAGAAAAATAAAGTCATTTTTTCAGGGGCTCAAATGTTATTATCTAAAATGTATGCAGAAATACTCTTTTCAATAGAAGTTTGCTAGCTTTGCAAGCTTGCTAGCTTGCAGCTTGCTAATAAATACTTCAGCTATTAAGCAAATTTCTAAAATATCGCTTGCATTTTTCCAAATTAGTTTCTCTGTTTGCAATAAAATTTTAAAACTTTAACAGTGGAAAATAGAAGATAACATTCAGGTAAAGTAAGAATGTGATCTCATTTGGCCTCAAGCATTCTAACACTGCATCTACAAAAGAAACAATCATGTGTATATAAAGAAAGATGGATAGAGAGAAAGACATAATTATGGTGATTTTCTTAAATTTAATTTTAGATACTTCCTCCATGCTTGCCAGTTATTTATAATGTTTTATTCTGCTTCTTCTTTAGACAAAAGAATGTACAAAAAAGCTAATGCTGTATCTAAAACACAAATTAAATAAGAAGTAATTGATACTTCAGGGTTAGTTAGATCACTGATAAAATACTGAACTATGAAACAAAGTATGCAAGCATTATATAATTCTCTTATATCAATCATATCTCTTTCCAAAATTTTACTTAATTAAAAATTAAGGAATCAATTTACCTTAGAAATATGTGTCCATATATAATACATACGCTTATAAGGGCAGTTAAAAATTAGCCATCACACATCAAAAATTGGTATAAGACATTTCATCCTTCCCAGTTAGAAAAACAATAGTTGGTATAGAATGCAATTATTTCTTGTGTGTCTGATGGGATCAACTGAATAGTTAAAAATGACATAATCAAGTCCAAACAAGCAAAAAACAATTTCTAATTTTTAAATATCTGCATTTAAACATTTATTGTGAATATAGTCAGATCTAATAGATTATTTTCAAATAATTTACATCTTTATAACTGATGCAAGAAACAAAATTATAGAATGTCCAGCTACCAATCTACTTCAATTTCAAATCATAAAAGACTTTATTTGTTCTGACCAAATCCTTTTAAAATCATTAAAAGAAGAAATACAGTTGACCCTTGAACAATGCAGGGGTTAGGGGCACTGAACTCCCATGTAGTAGAAAATCCACATATAACTTTTTACTCCCCCAAAACTTAACTACTAATAACCTATTATTGACTGGAAGACTTACTGACAACATAAACAGTCAGTTAACACATATTTTGCATGTCACATGCATTATATACTTTATATTACTTGTAATATATACGTGTATATACTATACTTATAGTGTATGATGTACATTACTATATATTACTTATGATGTACATACTGTATATTACAATAACATAAGCTAGAGAAAAGAAAATGTTATAAAAAACAGAAGAAAGAGAAAATACATTTACAGTGCTGAACCTTACTGAAAATAATCTGCATATAAATGGACCTGTGCAGTTCAAACCCATGTTGTTCAAGGGTCAGCTGTGTTTCTTCTTTGGTAGATGTGTAAAAAAATTTTTTAATAAAGAACAGGCATTCTTCCTAAACCATGCAGACTAAAAATGAGACATCACTGAACATGAAAAGAAAATTGTATATGGTGCTGAGTATATTTGTTTTGGGACCTGCTAACTGGCTGGCTACCTGCAGTTGTAAAAGACCTATGAAAATACAGCTGAAGGGTTATAATTTAATATGTTTTTCTGTTATTGTATAATATATAGTTTCTCACTACTCTTCACTCTGAGAACTGTCATTCAAACTGTTTCCAGACAATTCCTCCCAAGATTTGCTTTATGGAATTTTTATTACTGTTGTAATTTAGAATTATCATGTAATATGTGCACTTTTCTCAAAGCATTTCTAAATGCATTTTTATCACCTAGCATGGGAGCACATACTATGTTGTCAACATATGCTGAATTTCAAATTTTTTTTTGAATTTTAATTTTTTTTAACCTTCTCTAGAAAGGTTAAAAAAGAGAGAAGGAGCACACAAGTCAGGTATTTATCATGAACAAATAGTCATGGAGCTGCTAAATTTTCATGACTAACCCCTCTGCTAAGCAACATCTTTTCATTCATATTTTGATGAATCTCTGTTATATAACATCAGTGTGAAATCTGTCTAAATTTAATATTCTATACTATTCTTAAATCCATTTCTCTTAGATTATCTTGTTCCTATTTTTCTAAGGTTAAGATAACCTATCATGAGATTATTCAACTTCCCTTGGTCTATCACTCATTTATCTAGTCATTCAAAAGCCATTCATTCATATTATGTACCAGCCACTGTGCTAGATGTTAGAATTGAAAAATGAGAAGATTCTGCCCCTTGAAACTTAAAATACACACACACACACACACACACACACACACACACACACGCACATGCACACACACAAACACGGAGATAGACACGTTCAAAAAGGAAATATAACTGTAGAATATAGAGGTATACCCAAGAAGCTATGGATGTGCGGACAGGCTGCTTTGGAGGTCAGGAGAGCCTTCAAAGAAGAATTAATTTTCAAGCTAAGATTTAAGAGTAAGTAAAATTGGACACAATGAAAGAAAAAAAAGAATGGAAATGGGCAGTAAAAACAGAACTGCCACACGCAAAAATAAGAAATGGGACCTGGGAAAAGCCAGGGACATGGTATGAAGAAAATTTGATCATGTCCTCTCATTTGCTGAATGCCCACCCAAGGGCTTCATACAGACCTTAAACCCTGCACTGAATCCTGTGAAGTAACTATCATGTCATTCATTGCAGAGGATACTTGTTTCATGGAACAAGGCATAGAACTGGCAAAATTCAAACTCCAATCTATACCATAAAATGTATATACAAGTCTTCTAATTTAATGCAAGAAATAAAATTCTAAAGTCTCATGCTATCACTCTACTCCAATATCAAATCATGACATTCATTATTGTGTCTTCCAATATACTATGGTGCCATACACAGTTACCCTAACTATACATATATACATACACACACACATGTATACACACACACACACATACACACACATACACACACACATATATATGTATATAGCAGTGTCTTCCAGTCATTCTTTAAAAGATGACCACATTAAGGAAAATACTCAGTGGTCAAGGAATAAGGCTTAAAGATCACCCACCATGCACTCCTCCTAACTATCAGCATCTCGAAAGGAATCTCAGAATACAATCAGAACATGAAACTGATGCCACAACTATATTCTCTTCCTAAACATCCTTCTACTGCCAGCTTAGAGACCTGTAAACTGCCTTCTCTTCAGTGGTACCCTAAAAGCTGGTCTCTGACAACCTTCAATCCCAAAAATAATCAATGAAAATTCACACTCTTCCAGCATACCAGTTTAACTGTCACTGTTCTATATGTTCCAGCTAACAATAAATCTTGGTAAAGCAAAAGGCAATATTGTAGACAGGACCTATGCAAAATATACAGGATAAACTTCCCTTTCTCGCATCCCATTACTCCCTTTTCCTCAAGTCATGTCAGGGTAGGAACAACAGTAAAGAAGATATAAGAAACAAAGGTGCTTTCAACATTCCTGACACTGAGTATTCCTAGAATACTGTATTCTTCCAAACCAGCCCCTGCCATCTGTCCTTCATTTTTTCCACCTTTTTTAAAGAGGAAAGCACACTTTATCACCACTGCCCAAAGCTAAACTTTCCACTTGGAGTTGTGATGCATTCTCATACTTACAGCCTGTGTATTAGTATCCTAGCACATACAGTATGTTTCATGATCAATTTAATTTTGTCTCCCCTACTGGACTGTGAGGTCTTTCGGAGCTGGGAACTTCTTATAGTTATCCTTATTCGTCTAGTATTAGAAAAAAATAACGCATAGTGTATACGCAAGTAGTATCTGTCATCTTGCCATCTCTGCTAATTCTTGCTATAAAAACAATCAACTCCTAGCTTCTATCTTTAATCTTTCCTTTTAAAATGGCTTCTTGCTATTTTATGTAAACATGGTCTTCCCTCCTCAAGCCTTTTAATCAAAAGCTACAAAAAGTATACTACATATTGCCACCACTGGGAGAATTAGTCTAAACTTACTATCTCCTCTTCCTTACTAACCACTAAACTCTTGGCTTCTTTAAGTGTGCAACGTCTTCCTTCACAGACTTTCTACATTACATTGTTAGTAATTTTCAGGGCATTTATTACACCTAGCCTTCTGTTTCAATTATATGTAGAAGTGAATACTGTAAAAACAACAAACAACGATTTGCTCCTGCATCCCCATGTATGCAGGGAAAAACTGAAATTCAGAGAGAAAGAATTATTTCCTTCAAGTCACACATTCAAGTCAGTCTTCTACTGTCTAGTAGAAGACAGAATGATAGTTCACTTTTGACTCTTAGCCTGATCTTCCTTTCCCTGGAAGGAAAGCTTCCTGGAAGGTAAGGACTATACATCTTTTGTTTACAACCTTATGCTGCCAGACCAGTACCTTGCAAAACAAACAAAAATGTATTACATAGATAACTTCAAGACAGCTTTTGCTACGTGTTAATCACCTAGGTTACGTTCATTTATTCAGTATTTGGCAAAATTTTTCATTTCTTTTAAGAGTAGACCCAAAAACAACTAAAAAGGCCTTGCAAAATATAGCATTACTTTCACCTTCAACTTCCTACATATCTCTATTATCTGTTCACTATATATAGTATACCTAAAAAAAAAAAAACCCAAATTTTTGGTGTTTGTGAATCTATTATGCCTATAATTCAGAAAGGCTTTTCCTCTTATTAAGTTACTGAATCATATCCTTATCTCTAGGGAGTTTCAATAAATTAGATTACAAAGTCTCATAAATTAAAGAAACTCCTGCACAGATGTTTGTTGCAGTTTTATTCATCATTGTCAAAACTTGGAAACAACCAAGATGTCCTGCAGTAGGTGAATGGAAAACTGTGGTACATACAGACAATGGAAAATTATTCAACACTTGAAAGAAATGAGCTATCAAGCAATAAAAAGACATGGAGGAAGTTTAAATGCAAATTACTAAGTGAAAGAAGCCAATCTGAAAAGGTTACATATTTTATGATTCCAACTATATAACATTCTGGGAAATGCAAAACTATGGAAAAAATAAAAAGATGAGTGGTTGCTAGGGGTGGGGATGTCAGGAAGAGATGAACAGTCAGAGCACAGAGAATTTTTAGGGTAGTGACAATAGCTGTATGATATTATAATGATGAATACATGTCAGTAGACATTTGTTCAAACCCACAGAATGTACAACACCAAGAGTGGACCCTAAGGAAAACTACAGACTTTGGGTCATTATGATAATTCTATGTATGTCCATCCTTGGTATGGCATAGAAGGCATCAATCTGGTGAGTGATGCTGATAATGGAAGAGGCTATACATGTGGGGGAGCAGGAGGCATATGGGAAATTGCTGTATCTTCCTCTCAATTTTGTTGTGAATCATAATGTCCTCTCAAAAATAAAGTCTTTTAAAAAAGTTTTTAATAAAGGATCTCTGTTCTGAATGGTTTATAGAGGTATGTACATAAAGTGAATATCCCCAAAAGTCCTATAAAATAAGAAAACTGAACTTCTAAAACTTCAAGTGGGCTAGCTGTCAAAAAAAATTCTTAAAGAATTCAAATTCACATGAGTAAGGTCAATCTTTAGCACACTTATCTAGGTTTATCATTTGGTTTAATACATATAGCTGTCTTTTATTTATCAATGTTAAATATAATACAAGCATACATTTATTCTCCCTGGGCTTTTCTTCCCTAAACTCATGCAGGTGTACTGAACAAATAAGCTAACATGATATAATGTTTAAGGTTATAGACATGCAAATTTCTATTATAAAAAATGCAAATTTCTATTCAACTACATTGAATCATTATTTTGGTAAACTTATTTCAACAGTAATTATATTTTGTTATATATCTGCTTAAACAGAATTTCCAAAATCTTTAGGTTACCAAAATATTAAACTGCTATTGAGTTAATTAATGTATAATTATTGGATGCCCAGATAATTCCTAAGAAAGAGTATAAAAATATTGGATTACTAAGCATAATTTAAGTCTGCAATTTTCTCATTTTTGTATGCTATAAAATAGTTATGCTTTGGGCCATGTTAACAAATGTGCTCATTTTCCCCACTTTACAAAGATGTACATGGAATGCGTGTGGTTTCAGAAAGTTGTATTATGGGTATTCATGAGGTCTGGTAGTCTGCTAACATGTTTGTGTATGCCATAAAGTTCTCAGTTATCCACCCCTCAGAGTTTTTCTTTTTCTATGAAATAGAAATTACTTAGGTTAAAAGTTATCATTAATGAGTATTTAAGATTACACGAGAGGAGTGCCTGGGTGGCTCAGTCAGTTGAGTGTCCCATTTCAGCTCATGTCAGGACCTCGCTGTTCGTGGGTTCGAGCCCCAAGTCAGGTTCTATGCTGACAGCTCAGAGCCTGGAGTCTGCTTTGGATTCTGTGTCTCCCTCTCTCTCTCTGCCCCTCCCCCACTCATGTTCTGTCTGTCTCTCTCTCTCTCTCAAAAATAAACATTAACAACAAAAAAAGAGACTACACTAGGAACAACAGTGTCCGATAAATACAACTGTGTATATGCTTTTGTTTTCAAAAATAGTTTTGTCCTGAAACAGCACTTCTTGGGCTTTTTTACCTCCTATATTCTTGGAACTTATTGAGGATGGTAAAGAGCTACTCTATATAATATTTATTATATATTATTATATAATAATATATTACTGAATATTGAATACTGAAACCACATTAGAAACTAAAGCGGATAAATTTTTAACAGATATAGGAATTGATCTGAGGACAGCAATCTGAGATGTGCTACATGTTAAAACAACATAAAAGTAATGGTCATGATGATGATGAAATTAGTTTGGCCTTGCAGATCTCTGAGATATGTCTTAAAGTATCAGTTGTTCTGAAACATGAGAGGCCACAATTACATCAAACTCAAAATGTGACTTTTGTCTGTCTTGTTTGATAACACCTGACTCTGAAAAGAAGTTATGATAATTATTAAAATCCACTCAACCTTGATGGGTTTGCTTCCTTGGATTACTAATGTCTTTGCCTACAATGTAAAAGGTTATTCTCACCTCTTTGTGCCTCCAAGATAGCCAAAATTCTGTGTTGTAACAGAATACTTTCTGCACTTAATACTGAGTTTACTATGTCTTTTATTAGTTAAGGGGAGAAAAAGTACAAAAGTTCATTTATGAAATAGCTATTCAATAGTATTCCTGACCATATTTATTTTAAATATTTTACTGTCACTTTGATTTAACAAATAACCAAGTGTAGCTTCTTGGATCCCATCTTATTCAAACATTCGAATCTTCTAACAGCTTTTTAAATTTTGCCTTCCCAAACTCAGACTCTGAATATGAAAAAAATTTTAAAATTTCCAGGATATGTTTTTATAACTAAAACTATTTGGAGACTTCCTAGAGGTTCTTTGAAAACCACAGAGATCTTTTCTTTTATATTATAAAATGAGATGCTAGAAATAATTTGGTTACAATAAGGGTTGCACAAAAAAACACTGGAAAATCAGAAGAGATGCTTAGCCTGCACTATGTTGAACTTGCATATGTAAATTTTATGAATATGAGTAACTGAGAAATCATATGCTTTATGGGAAGTCCCTAGAGATACACCAATGTCCTTGCTATCCATAATGTGTTTTGCTCTCCAGAAAAACAATCAAATCTCTTATGAAATAGCTCTGTTAGGCTTTCCTATACTTATTAGAGTTCTGGCAATACTTTGCTCAATTATATTAGACAATAATATAATATTGCCAGTTATAAGTTCAGTTATTATTTTAAACACTTACTTGGCCGTAACTTTTACTTCTTTATTCTATATACTGGCATCTTCTAGGCCAGTAGTCCTCAACTAGGTATGCACATCAGACTTACCCATGAAGTTTTACAAAAATACATTTTTCTAGGCCCTACTTCAGACATCCTAAATCTCTTTACTTGATATTCCTGGTACATTCTTGCTATATTATGTCTCAGGATTATTGTATGCTGTATCTCAAGATTTTTTCTCTACACAAATTTTGTTCAGCTACCTTTATACATCAGATATAACTTTAACTCCTTTGAAAACAGGCTAATTTCTTCTTTCATTGTCTCTAAAACCTTTTTGATTGGCTTTATTATCTTCAATTTTCATATAATAGAAACAACCAAATTTTCTTTTCCATATTTTATTTTTATTATGAAATCTCACCAGACCTTTCACATTTGTTTTGGGTTTTTTTTTTTTAAATCAAAGTAGAGTTGACATACAATGTTATATTAGTTTCAGGTATACAACACAGTGAATTAACAGTTCGATATATTATGCACTGCTCACCATGATCAGTGCAATTAGCAGGTGTCACCATACAATGTTATGACAATATCATGAACTATATTCCCTATGCTGTACTTTTTATCTTGTCTATCTTATGCCCATCACCCCCAACCTTTTACATTTGAAAATTATCAGTAATACATTATGATTAACCCTCTATCATTTACAGATAGTTTAGTTTTATTTCTGATGCTTGCCTTAAGGCTCTGCTATAAGCTACAGGCCAGAGTTTGTGTTTTTAACAAATAGGTCAGTCTCAGAGCCTTGGAAAAAGGTTGTATCAGGTATTTCAAACTACTGACACTTCAAAGAATAGTCTCTGATATACAGGTCTTTGAGCTGACATCATTAGGTAACTTTCAGGCTATTCCAGTGGACTGGAGCAGGACTTCCAAGACTTGCTTTGGTCAAGAAGCAGAAACTTCCATGAGACTGTTTAGGCAAAATCCAGCAAAACAATAATTAATTGAATTGTACTGAATAATAACGAGGGCAATTTTATTGTTTAAAATATTAAGAATGCCGTTTAATGATCTATTTTCTGGACACTTAAGGAAGCCCTTCCTCCTCTTCCTACCGTCTATAACCTACAAAAATTTAGTAAACTCTGCTACTACAAACTGAATTATGTTTAAGTTACATCTTATTCTCACTGATTCTCTCCCTCCCCGAGTTCAGAATTTCTTACTAAGTTCCTTCATTTTTCCACAGCAATGTTGTTTTCTTTCATAAATTCAACAAATCTTTCTTTCTACCAGTATATTACTGGAACATTGATTGCACTACCAAGACCTTAAAAGTGTCATTTTTGAGAAAGATGCTTGTTTAATCAGCCATGCAAAGGCACTCTGAAGGAACGAAGATTACCTGTACTTATGGAGCCTACCAAGTCCTCCCAGAAAAAGTGTCCTAATGCCTGGCTACCGGATCCAAATTGACAGGTGTTAAAGAAAGTCCCTTCCTCATACACCAGGAACCTTAACAAATTTTGCGAATCTTGAGAAGAGAAGAATTTACCAAATTTTTAGGGAGTACATGTAAAATCTGGGAAAGATATTTGCTTGGACTTAGTTTCCCTAGCTTTGGGATAGCAAGTAACAGGGGCTTTTAAAAGTCTGATCTGAAATCTTGTATGAAAACTTTAGGAAAAAGGTTAACTTTGTAGACTCAGCAATTGTTCTACACTGCACAGTTTGAAGTATGTAAGTTCACGGAGGCCTGTAGCCTAAATTAACACTCTTGCTGCACCCATGCAAATAATCAGGCCAAACCTTTAGGGACATGATTTATTTTGTTATCTAGAATAATCTTTCTTTGAAATTATTATGCTTGCAAGAGGAAGAGGAAGACTATAGGAAAAATTTGTGAAAAATTGAAATGGACCAAAAGATTACTGGTTGCTTTCAATGGGAAACAAGCCATTGCCTGACACACTCTTCTAGGGTCTCTGGGCCTTTCATCGTCTTGAAGCTATTTTACAACCCTAAATTGTAAATAAATGATAGCAATACAAATAATATTTATCCACAGACATGTATCATAGAAAAATATTTATCCACAGACATGTCTCACAGAAGGACAACTGATTTCCCTTCTCCCTCACCTTTCCCCATGTGGATAAAGCCACTTTTATGTCTATTTGTACATTTATTACAGCATTCCTAATTTGTCTATATCCTACTGAATAATATACAGCATTTTGTTCATACCTTCAATCAATTAATGAGTTTTAAAAAACTTCAAAATAAAATGTTAAATCTGTATTAGAGTCATGATTATATTTTCTTTTAAAAATTACTCTTTAATAGTAGTCTCAAATACATTTAGTCTAATGGGTAAGTAGAAAGTAAGGAAGATGACAGATATAATAAGTGCTATAATATGGAAAGCATAAAATGCCAAGGGAAGTCCCAGGAGGTACATTCAATCCAGACCTGTGACATAAAGAAAAGCCTTTGAAGGAAACGACCTCTAAGCCAAGACCAGAAAGACGGGCAAAAGAGAGTACAAGCAGGAGATTAGCATTTCAGACAGAAAGACTCACATGTTCAAAGAATACAAATAAATGGTACAGAAGGGAAACTAATGTCCAATATAAAATACAGACCACTTTTTAAATAGATAATGGAAAGGGAGACAGAAATATAGGAGGCTAAAGATGTAAACAAAGGACTCGAAACAAGAAAACTTGAGGGTGTTAAGAAGCTGAACCTTATCTTGAAGATGTCAAAGGGGAGTCGGCTCTGGCATCAGTGTCTGGCTTGAAATAATGGCTCTACTACTTAAGAGTTGTGTGGCTTTCACTGGGTAAATTAAGTATTTTGTAGTTCTGTTTCTTCATCTGTAAAATGGGAATTATAGTAGTCCCTTCACTTCACAGGGACATTATTCGGATTAAATGAGCAAATACAGGCCAAGTACCTAGAAACTGCCTGGCACATTGTAAGAAACCAATGACAGTTAGCGATAGGAGTAGAGTATTTGTTTTTTAGAGAGATCATTCCACTGTCTTTTAGATCATTCTAGCTTCACTGTGGAGAATAAATTAAATAGGGACAAAAACAGAAAGAAGAGTTGGGAATATGTGAATTACGGACAGGACTCCAGAAATAAAGAGAAGTGGAGAGATTTAGGAGACATAAACGAGCCACAAACAATAGGGTTTGATGACAGATTGGCAACAGCAGTTGGGTGAGGGAAAGAGAAGTAAAAAATAAATACATAAAGTCTCTGGCCTGGGAAAGCAGCTTAAGTGAGAGCATTCACTGAAATAAGACCTACAAAAACAAGTACTCCAGGTAACTCACATTACAGGTAACACAGCAGGCACAGTAATACAAAACTGAGTCGAGAACACAAAAAGAGGAATGCCACAAAATATCACAGAAGATAATACACTTCAGTTGCATTATGGAGAAGGTACATCAGAGAAACAGGGAAAGGTCATCTGAGGCATGTGAAAGGGCCCAGGAGCATAATGACCTGCAGTTTGTGTGAAAATAGGAAAAGTACTGCAAAGACTGAAGGTAAGTAAGAAGTATGACCCTAGGGTCAACTCTTCCTAATCTTCTTTCCTATCTAAAAACTGAGCAAAAGGTCTTAATGATTTCTGATGCCTTGGCCATTACTAAAAGATCATGGCTCCGTGGTCCCATGACTTCTGCTGATAGCCACCCTGAAAAAAAAAGGAAATCTTAAACACAGTTTAAGATTTTCATAAAAATAGCTAACTAAAGGGTAACAAACTTTTGCCAGTTAAACAGCAAATACCCACTGTGGTCATCAACTAATGGCACAGAAATTTCAGAAAGTCAGAAAGCACACATCAGAGAAGAATTTTTAAATATTAGTATCTTTTATGCTATTAAACTATAAATCTTCCTGAAGGTCTATAAAGCAGGGAAATTTTCAAACTTGTTATTCACCTATAAAAATCACAGTCTACAGGAGCGCCTGGATGGCTCAGTCAGTTAAGCATTCCGCTTCAGCTCAGGTCATGATCTCACAGCTCGGGAGTTCAAGCCCCACTTACAACTCTGTGCCGACAGCGCAGAGCCTGGAGCCTGCTTTAGATTCTGTGTCTCCCTCTCTCTCTCTCTCTGCCCCTCCCCGGCTCGTGCTCTGTCTCTGTCTCTTAAAAATAAATAAATGTTAAAAAAAATTTAAGTGACAGTCTACATAAAGCAGGTTTATCTATGCCTCATCATAAATTAATAAACATTTGTGGCTTTGCAGTATTTTAACAAACTATTAGTTCACACTTACGGAATGTTTTCTACATGCCAGGCATGATGCTGAGTCCTTTACAGACTTCAGATCATTTCATTCTTATCATAATTCTGTCAGATCAGTAAAATCAGTCCCATCTGGCAAATGAGCAATTAAGAGAGATTAAGTCCCTGCCCAAAGCAACATTTCTCACAATCTATAGAGCCACTATTTAAACACAAACCTGTTTGATTTCAGCATTTATAAGATTTTATTTCTGACTCTCCCCTAAAAGTATATTTTTCTCACAAAGACTGACTCCTCTCCTACAAGAAACATAGACTAACAATGGTCCAAAGAGGGCATGGTATGAGCTATAGAAATGTGAACCCTGAAAATGACAAGCAGAGAGCAGGGGGATTAAGTATTCTGCAAAACAGCCTCAAGCCATTAAGCATAAAAATGAACAACAGAGAACTAAGGGCAAAGGAGAGAGTATCTTGATAGCAGCAAAAAGAAACAAAATTACTCCTTTTATACAGAAGCCTGAACCTCTCCCAGATGTATGAAGAGACACTGCAAGTACCAGTGGCATGGATGGGCGTCTCCTGCATTAATCTTCTCAGCCAGAGCCCTCAATGTATTTGCAAAACACAAAGTGGACATCAGTTCAATCCGTTTAGCAATCCTCAAATTGGTGACAGCTTCGTACTGCCCCTGGCTGTAAACACTTCTCCATTCTTCTCCAATCCCCAAAGTCCCCTTCCATCACTCAGACTAGAGGTAATTCAACATTTCCTGGAGTGTCAAAAGTCAAGTTTCGTCCTCTCGTCACTGTTCCTCTCTACCCCATGCCCCCCAGAACACCCCTGCCTGAAGCCTCCCTCTCCCCCCTTACACTCATCTTCATGTCCACGCCTAATGTAACCAACTCTTTCAGATCCCTCAGATGCCCTCAGCTGAACTACTACAATAGCTAAACTAATTTCCCTGTTTCTGGTTTCTCCCACAACCAATCCATTCAGAAACCTCTTCCAGACTAATCTTCCTAACCTACTTATTTTGTTATGTTACACTTTCCTCAAGTTCCTTTCAAGGACCAACTCTTTAACAAGGCCATTGATGTTACCAAAACCCAGCCCCATTCACATTTACAGTTTCATCTCCTACTTCCCTCTACAAAATTCTGCACTGTACCTCCCACCACAAAAAAATCAAAACTCCTGAAATGTAATTTTGAGGTCCCACTGGCTCCTCCACCAACTAAAGAAGGAAAATACACCCGAGGAGCAGGTAATAAACCAACTTTGGTTTATTGACGAACCAACAACTCTATGTAGAAGAACCAAAGGATAATGAATTGATATTATTTCTTTAGATTCAATCACACCCTGATTTCAAATTATAATGATACTGAGGGGGGGAAACTGTTATGATAAATTATTTTTTAAGTTTATTTTGAGAGAGAGAGAGAGAGAGAGAGAAAGAGAGAGAGAGCACAAGTCGGGTAGGAGCAGAGAGAAGCAGAATCAGAATCCCAAGCAGGCTCCGCACCATCAGTGCAGAGCCAGATGTGGGGTTTTAACTCGTGAACCATGAGATCATGACCTGAGCCGAGATTAAGAGTCGGAGGCTTAACCGACTGTGCCGCAAGTATTTTCAAAAGAGTTAAAATAAAACAGGTGGGTAGGATTTGGGTCAGCATTCCAAACAGAAAGAATATAGTTTAATTGCTAACAGCACATGATTTTGAATCAGACAAACTTGCCTTCAAATCTTAGCTCTGCCTCTGATAAACAGTGTGATCTCAAGCAAGTTTCTTAAGCCTCAATTTGGAGGATAATTACTATCTCCTAGCAGTACTAGGTGAATTTGAAGATAAAATGAATTATGTACCTAAGGCACACTGTATACTGCCCAATACATATTAAGAGCTAAATAAAGAGCTTTTTAATTATTATTATTACTGAAGCATATCTCAGATCCAGTGAAAAGGCTATTTAGCAAGAAGCAGACAGTATATGACAATAGTAAGCAGTAAGAATGAGAAATATACAGAGTACCTCAACCATCTGTAGTATTCAGAATATTCACCAAAAAACATGTAACAAAACCAATCTTCAAGGTCCTTGGCTAGATTCCTACGTAAAGTTTGGTTCCTTTGGATATAAAGTGGTTAAACAAAATGGTATCGAAAGCTCCTTTCAGCTCTAACCTTCAAAAAAGTGTGTAACTGCTGTGAATTGGAATTCTGCATGTTCATCACCATTACCTGGTGAACTGCTTTTGAAGTGTGCAAGGGCTTACTAATGTTCCACTAACCTCACAAACTTGGGGAACAAAGCAACATTTCAACCCCAAGTAAAAAATTCCTAACCACCAGCCAGTCACAAAGAAGGACAGCAACAGTTGCTCTCACTGAACAACTTACTGCAGCTGAACTCGACAAATACATGACTACCTTCATGTGAACCCAAGGTGAGGAGTCTTCAGGTCTCCTAGGAATTCTCAGGGGCAGTTTAAGAGGGGGAAAATAAAAAACAAAACAAGACGTGACCTGAACAGGAGGTCTGTTCTTGGGTCAGTGGACAAGAAAGAATCGAGAAGACCAAAAGAACAGTATTTCAAAATGCTAAACTGAGTCAGGAAGGCTCTAATCTAACTATACATTACTTGGGAACAAACCCAATTATATGTCATATGTCCAGATCATGTCTTCACTATTGGGACTTCTGCATACTTAAGATATTTATAAATCTATTCTTTCTCTAAAGAGCTAAATCAAATTAAGAGAGCATACCCCTCTTTTTATGTGGAAAATAGTCAAGAGCTGCATTATTGAATTAATATTAACATGACCATTTACTGATTTTTTTTCAGTGTAATTTCCTAGTCTTACCCAAAGATTTCACATGCAGAAAGCTATCCTTCCACATATCAAAATCACCTTTCTATATACTTATTTCTGAATAAACTTCTCTAAACAAATATTTTTCTGTATACTTATTTCTGGATGAATTGCTTTAAACAATATTTTTATCAGCTTTCATTTTTATAAATTATGAGAACTGTAAGAATCATATCTGTGAACTTAGGAGTTAGCTCATACTAATATCATTTTATAATTTTAACAGTGATGAGATTGTTTTATCCCACTGTTCTGCAGACAAAAAAAATAAATAAATGAATCTGCTTAGCAGAGTTCCAGGAAAGTGCCGATTTCTATAAAAATTAAAATTGGGAGGTGCCTGGGTGGCTCAGTCGGTTAAGCGTCCGACTTCGGCTCAGGTCATGATCTCGCGGTCTGTGAGTTCGAACCCCGCATCGGGCTCTGTGCTGACAGCTCAGAGCCTGGAGCCTGTTTCGGATTCTGTGTCTCCCTCTCTCTCTGACCCTCCCCTGTTCATGCTCTGTCTCTCTCTGTCTCAAAAATAAATAAACGTTAAAAAAAATTAAAAAAAAAATTGGTATTTAACCATGTATTATATAATTCATTTCAAAATGATAAATCTATAATATAAATTTTAAAAAATTTCTATTTACATAGATCATGTCAAAATAATGCATAATTTTGGTCAGACTAAATACTTAAGGAACTATAAAAGACTGTAATTTAAAATAAAAATGGAATAGGGGCACCTGAGTGGCTCAGTTGGTTAAGTGCCCAACTTCAGCTCAAGTCATGATCTCACAGTTCGTGAGTTCCAGTCCCATGTCAGGCTCTGTGTGGACAGCTCAGAGCCTGGAGCCTGCTTCAGATTCTGTGTTTTCTTCTCTCTCTGTCCCTCCCCCGACTCATGCTCACTCGCTCTCTCTTTCTCTCTCTCTCTCTCTCTCTCTCAAAAATAAACATTAAAAAAAATTTTTAAGTACAAATGAATTAAATTCATTCTGAATTCTCTTATTTTCTTTTAAGAGTCATTTTTATTAAGAAAGATAAAAATTATGTAAAAGTAAAAAATAAGAATTTAACTTATATACGTAAATGATTCAGACATTACTGTAACAAGCAGAGAACTAAATCACAGATTTATAGCCGTTACTACTTACTTCAAGTAGACAGAAATAATAGAAGGGTATTCAACAAAGTATGGTATTGTCAGGTTTTTTTAACAGAAAAAAATTTTAAATGTTTCCAAATATATTCCATAGAGAAATCAAAAGAGTGTAAAAATATGTTGAAATTATAAACATTCAGTTCTTATTAGTTTTAATACAAGGGCTTCTTCATCACCCATCTACTTGGTAACTTTAAAAGATTTCCCAAACCAATTTGACAATAAATTTCATTAAAAAAAAAAGAAGATTTTCCATATACATTCTGAACACATGGCTTCTTTTTCTTACAGTTGGTCAAGAGAAAATACGTATAGTAATTCATATGCTAGAGTAGTTGTTGCATTAACAGTAGTAATAATCATAGTACTCCAATTTTAAACGGTTTTAAACAATTATGTGGTTCCAACCTGGTCGCCAAAGTCCTCTGGGAATTTCCACAATACCACCGGATCTGTAAATAATTGACACACATCATTAAACAGAGGCCAGAGAACACATTTACACCAACATTCTTATAAAACTATCTTAAAGTTGTCAAAGCTACTTTTAAAATGAATTTTTTAATTTTTCTTTAAATATTACAGTTGATTAGGTTAAAAATAAAGTATTTTGATCTTTAAATGACCTTTAGGAACAGGAACAAATAAAATTGGTAACTTAGTTAGATTATTAAAAACCATTTCCATAACTCACTTTTTTATTTATATACTTTAGTTTTAAGATTCTGAAATATGAATTTTCAGATTTAACTACACTGAACACATTACCTTTAATTTGAAAAGAAAAATAAATGTGTTAAATATGTAATCAAATATATTATAGTTCTTAGAAATTAGACCAAGATATATCACCTTAAATTTCCATTTAAAATCCTAAATATTTAAGAACACCTATTAATGCATGCTTTATATCAAAATTCACTTTTAAGATTCCATATTTGCAACTCTATAAAGTCTTTTTTAAAATAATATAAATTGGTAGGTATAAAGCATCAAGCTTACTTAAAATATAATTGATATCCGCAGGGCTTTTAGAGAAGTTTTTCCAATATATTTTATATACTTATTCATATATAAAAACCAATGTTATCTGATAAATATTCCCACTGGCTTTTCATTTCCATTGTTTCTCTCAATGTTTCTTTTCTACTTAGTATATTAAAAATAAGCCCTTTTAATTAGCACTAATAAACATTTTGGTCATGTGCTTTTTAATTCTGTCAAAAAAAAACCTTCTGAATACCTATAGATGTACTTTCCAAGGATAGTGTACAATGGATAATATTACTTCTGAAAAAGCCTTTGAAAGCTCAAGACAATGTAAATAACAAGTACCACTGACACAACAGGATTTGAACTTCACTCCAAGCAAAAAGACTCAGTAGACCAAAGATATCACTTTATGCTCTCAAAGTAAAAAATTATAGTTCTATTCCATTTTTCCACTATTTCATGTTGCTTTTATAAAAATATAGTCCAAATTTCTATATTATTATATAGAATTTCTATATATTATATTTCTATATATTATAGAATATATAATTTCAAGGTTTTAATTCTAAAACTCAATAATTACCTAGCAATATTTTTAGCATGAGCTACCTCCTCTTGCTGTATTACTTACTAAGTTCAAAAGAATTTTTTTCCATTGTTTTAAATTAAAAAGAAAGCATACTTTCTATAATTAACCTTTTACTTACTAAAGAATAAAAGGTTTCCACATAAGTCAATAAATAAGAAATCATTTAACATCATTAAATCTTACATAAGATTTAATCATCTTATATAAAAATAATGCATTATAAATTCACAAAGGTAATATTAAATGATCATGCCTTCATGTAAAACAAAGTGTATACATTTCTAAAATGAACGTGACATGCGTTATAGGACACCTACAAATACTCAAGACATGGAAGATTATGTTGGAAAATACTTATGTGTGAGTGTTATGTTGGAAAATATACACGTGTGAGTTAGTTTTACCAAAATGGTAGTTATTAGGATTTGAATCTCATAAAATGAAAGTTATATGATGGAATCTTCATGAAATATTAAGTTATTACTTTCATAAATGTAATACACTAATGGTCATATAAGCAAATCAATTATACAGAAATGTAAAATAGTTCTTTCTTATAATTAACAGAGTTAAAGAGTTTCAGTGTGAGTATTTACAATATCCCTTTGAACAATCTCAATTTTATAGCTGTCATTTATGAAAATGTGTTTGATAAATTTTTTACATTTATGTCTTAAAACTAGAACATTTATCTTGTACAGATAATGGTTTGCCCCTGTTCACAGCATTTACCCAAGTATATTTTACTAACTCCCTTTTTCTCATCCCCCATTATACTGCTTTCTTTCTGTATCATCTGTTCTTTCACAGAGAGAATGAAGAAGTGAATTCATGAAAACAGCATCTACTTGTTTAATTATTTATTGGAAAATATCCTCTTTTCACTAAATGAAATTTACACATCAGCACTCAAAAATTTATTGTAACATAAATCCATATTTTGAAATGGATTAACTTAGATACTGCCTGTGTTGTTAGATTTATGCCGTATCTGACACATCTCTATAACAACTTTTCACGAGTACTGCAAAGGAAGAAAAAAAATGGCTCTGATAAAAACTATTATAACCTATCTTAAATTTATGCACAAAGACTGAAATTTTCTATTCCCTAAGGATTACTTTCCAGATACCAGATCCGATCTGGCAATGTTAGGTCAATTTTATGCTTATTTTATGGGTGAAAGGATGAGAACTGCTGGCAGAAATCACCACTGCTGGTGAGAACCGATATACACTGTGCTGTTCTCCTTACCCACGTCTGCCAGCAATTCAAGGGAGACTCTGTGTCTTAACGTGAAAACAACCTTTGCTACCTACAATCTAGAAAACAAATAAATATGAAAGGAAGAATACTTGATTTGTACATAAATGTAGTTAATCTTTTATTGATTGATTGATTGATTGATTGATTTTTGAGAGTGTGTGTGTGTGTGTGTGTGTGAGCAGGGGAAGGGCAAAGAGAAAGGGAGGAAAGAGAACACCAAGCAGACTCTGCTCATGCCCAAAGCCGGACATGGGGATTGAACTCATGGACCATGAGATCACGACCTGAGCCAAAATCAAGAGTCAGACACTTAACCAACTGAACCACCCAGGTGCCCCAACATTTTATTTTAATAAGAGATTTTACACTGTAGTAAGGAAAATATAAAAATTGTATGAAATAAGTAAATTTGGAATAAGAGTATTTAAAATATTATTTGTGCAAAACCATCACAAATATTCCAAATTCATGACTAAGGCTTTTTTTTTAATGTAGGGTAAGGGGCACCTGGGTGGCTCAGTCGATTAAGCATCTGACTTTGACTCAAGTCATGATCTTACAGTTCGTAGGTTCGAGCCCTGTGTTGGACTCTGTACCAACAGCTCAGAGCTTGGAGCCTGCTTCGGATTCTGTCTTCCTCTCTCTCTCTCTGCCCCTCCCCTGTTTACACTCTGTCTCTCTTCAAAACTAAATAAACACTACAAACAATTTTGGTTTTTTAATGTAAGGGTGAGATAAATTCAGCAAATTTTTTTTTCCTTTTTAATCAGGTCTTTCACATTTTCTGGCCCCTAATTGAAAACAATAACTAAAATAATTTAAAATACCAGGGTAATAAAACTATGAAATTAAAACATGCAAAGAAAACATTTTAATTTGCATAAACGAATAGCATTTACATAATTTTGTGGCATTCATAGATGAGTATCTTTAAAAATATGTATTTATAAAATCACAGTTCAGAGACCAAATACTTTTGAAAGGTAGAATATATAATATTAGTAAGTAACTTGATGGAGTATAGCTTTCAGTGTTTGACTAACCTACCTTGCAGAATCAGAATTTTATGAATGAGGAAACTGAGGCCAAAACAAGGAGTCTTAGTTATAAGGCTAGTCAATGTGAGAGACTAGAACCTTCTTAGTTGAGATGTAAAGAGCAGCGATTTTAAGTAATTTCTAGAATCAACACATTTCTCTGTCCCGTTTAAGTTCAATTTATTCCATTCAAAAATCTATGCAGTGCTAAAGAAAGAGGAAAAGTCCCTGCCCTCCAAAGTCCTATAGCACACCTGGAACTCTCCAGTTTTTGTGCAAACTATTGTTTTAAACAAGGTATCCTGTAGAAACATTTGGACTGAACTTGAAAATTCACTGGCTTAATAATTGAAAAAAAAATTCTTAATGAAGAAATGGTGATGTCTTTTGAATGTAAATGAGCAAGACTCATTAAAGAAAATATGTAATTTTATTCTTCCACTGATAAAGATATAATGGTGAACTAAACAAAATCAGGTCTCTACAACTTATAGAAAATAAAGCATCTAATATATATAATGCAATAAAATTTAATGAGTATTATACTAAAAGGACAGGATACTACAGGACAACATATGGAAATCTAATCTAATTTAGAGTCACTAAGCTACTTAGGAAGGAAAGTACATGTAAATCAATGTCAAGCAAGCAAAGGATGATTTGGGTTCTAAAGTGGGCAGGGGACAACATTTCAGACTGGAGAAACAATATGCAGGAAGTCTTGGAAGTTAAGAGAAAGAACAATGCACTCTAGAAACTGGAACAAAAAACAAGTAAACTATCTAGAATGCAGAGTGGAAGGAAGAGAATGTCAAGGGATGAAGCTGGAGACGTTAGGGCCAGACTACAGAGTTTACAATGTATGCTGGGTATTGTGGAAAGCCATTAAAGCAGATGATGATATAAACCAAAATCAGAAGTAGCAACTAGACATAAATAAAGAATACAGCAAGAGTGTATGCTGTTATGAAAATCAAGGGAAGAAGTTATATCTAAGAAATTCTCAAACAAATGTGGCAAAACAGTAAGCAAGGTGACAACTAAAAAATGGTAACTATATGTAAAGCATAAAGCCATAATAAAATGAGATTCAATGGAAGGATAGGAAGGAGAAAGCAGATTCAGGAAGATTATGCAGTGAGTATGAATAAGGAAGACAGTGTATGGAGACAACTTATTTAACAAAGACTGTACAAGGAAGATGAAAGTAAGTAGGAGGAGAGCGAGATGAAGCTAGATAGATTTGTCTTGTTGTTTTCTTTTCGTATGGTGCAGACTTGAACATGTTTAAATGATAATAGGAATTAATGAGCCAGCAGAGAGCCAAAAAGAAAAGAGATGATATCTCTGAGAAGGCAGGAAGAACGGGATCCTGATCATGATAGTGAGATGAGTCTTGGAGGGAAGCTGGAAATGTTTTCCATTATTATAAGAAAAGAGAAGATATGAACACAAGATTTTAGAATCTGTGGTGCAAAAGCAAAAGTTTTGTGTAAAAATTGCCAATTATTTTCTGTAAAGTAGGAGCAAAGCTCTCTGCTTAAGAGAGAAGTTGTTGGCGGTTTAAGGAGGAAGTGTGAAATAACTGTTTCAGGCATAGTTGAGCACTCAATTTGGTAGGCATCCAACCTAGTGTTTAATGGCAACAATGTGCTATTTCCCCATCATCATCCAACAGTTTAGGCAGAGGAGATAATTGGTAGATTCAGTCAGGGTTGAGGTTTCTGTCAGTCATGAGTGATGGAAAGAAAATTTAAACAGAAGAGTAGTTATAGATATGAATTGCTGATTTAAAGCCAATAAAAAGGGAAGTGAGGTTTTCTTTTTTCTGTAAAGTCCATTATTACTAAATGTTATACCAAGTCATGCTAATGCATTTTAAAACAGTATACTTTCAGTAAAAAAAAAAATCTGCTACATATATCTGAAGAAAATTGGACTGAAAAATAAGGTAAAATCAATACGTGGGGCATTTGTAATTATGAAATCAGGTGGCTGAACTTCTGGTCTTACACTAATGAATAAAAATGCTTTCGGTCTCTGATCAGAGGCAGGTATTGAAAAAGAGAAAATCAATTTCCCTCCTCTCCTCCCTATCTCCTACTCCTTCCCTCCCAAGTTTATCATGTAAGTATCATTTTCTACATATGCTATTGGGTAAAAAAAAGACTGAAAGGCATGGAATTAGGTAAAGACAGTGAAAACTACTTTCTCCAGCTTTACTGATAATTGACATATAACATTAAGGTGTGCAATTTGATTCAATAAACACTTATGTGAAATGTTTTATAAGGCTAATTAACATAACACACATGCTTGAATAATTACTAATTTATTGTTTTTGTTGTTGTTATAGTGAGAACATTAAAGTTCTACCCTCAGAGCAATTTTCAATAATACAATATGGTATTGTTAACTATAGTCCTTAGGCTATACATTAGATCCCTGGAACTTATTCATGTTATTGTAAGTTATTGTAAGTTTGTACCCTTTGACCAACATCTCTCCCTCAGCTCCTGGCAACCACCTTTCTACTCTCTCTTTCTTTGAGTTCCATGTTTTTAGAGTCCCATATGAGTGAGATCATAGAGTATATGTCTTTCTCTGACTTATTTCACTTAGAATAACACCCTCAAGATCAATCTATGTTGCTGCAAATGGCAAGATGTTCTTTTTATTTAGGGCTGAATATATTTCATTATATACATGCAGATATATATAATATTTCACCTCACACATACACACACATATACAACACATTTCCTTTAACCATCCATCCATTGATGGACATTTAGGTTGTTTTCATATCTTGACTGTTGGGAATAATGTTGCAATGAACATGGGAGTACAAGTATCTCTTCAAGATAGTGATTTCATCTTCTTCAGATATATACCCAGAAGTGGGGTGTGTGTGTGTATGTATGTATGTATGTATGTATGTGTGTGTGTGTGTACATATAAATTTTTTTGAGAGAGAGAGAGAACATGAGCTGAGAAGAGGAGCAGAGGAAGAGAGAGAGAGAGAGGAGAGAGAATCTTAAGCAGGGCTTGATCCCACAACTGGGAGATCATGACCTGAGCTGAAATCAAGAGTCAGACACTCAACCGACTGAGCCACCCAGGTGCCCCTCCTCTGCCTATTTTTTAAATGAAATTGTTTGGGTTTTGTTATTGTACGAGTTCTGAGTTCCATTTATATTTTGGATATTAACCCCTTACCAGATATATAAGCCAAAAACTGTATGATCTCACTCAGATGTGGAATCTAAACACACATATATACATAGTTGGCAAATAATTTTCTCCCATTCTGTAGGTTGCCTTTTCATTTTCTTGATTGTTTCTTTTGATATACAGAAGCTTTTTAGTTTGATGTAGTCTCATTTAATGATTTCTGCTTTTGTTACTTGTGCTTCTGGTGTCATATCCAAAATATCATTGATAAGATTGATGTCAATGAACTTATCATCTATATTTTCTCCTAGGAGTTTTTTTTAATGTTTATTTATTTTGAGAAACAGCACATGCAAACAGGGAAGGGGCAGAGAAAGAGACAGAGAGAATCCCAAGCAGTCTCTGTACTGTCAGTGCAGAGCCCAATGTGGGGCTCAACCTCATGAAACTAAGTTCATGACCTGAGCTGAAACCAAGAGGTAGATGCTTAATGAACTGAGCCACTTAGGCACCCCTCTTCTAGGAGATTAATGGGTTCAGATCTCATGTTTAAGTCCTCAAAATCCATTCAAGTTTTTGTGACTGATGTAAAACAGAGATCCAACTTCATCCATTTGCATGTGGATATCCAGTTTTCCCAACACCATTTATTTAAAGAGACTATCCTTCCACATTGAGTACTCTTGGCTCCCTTGTGAAGTATTTGTTGACCATGTACATGTGGATTTATTTCAGGGCTCTGTATTCTGTTCCATTGGTCCACATGTCTGTTTTTATGCCAGTACCATACTGTTCTTATTATTATAGTTTGTAACACAATTTGAAATTTGGAAGTGTGATGCCTCTAGTTTTGTTCTTTCTCAATATTTTTTTTGTTTTTGTTTTTGGTTTTTTGATATTTGGGGTCTTTTGTGGTTCCCTATAAATTTTAGGATTGTTCTTCAAGTTCTATGAAAAAAATTCCATCAGGATTCTGATAAATATTTTATCTACATACAAAATAAAAATCATCTATGACTCTATAGATGGATTTGGTTAATATGAACAAAATGCTAACAATATTAATTCTTACAATCTATGATCATGAAATATCTTTCCATTTATTTGTGTCTTCAGTTTCCTTCTTCAGTGTCATATAGTTTTCAGTGTTTTTATCTTTCACTTGATTACACTCATTTCTAAGCATTTTACTGTCTTTGATACTCGTATAAATGGACTGTGTTATTTCTTTTTCAGATAGTTCACTGTTAGTGTAGAGGAATGCAACTTATTTTTGTATGCTGATTCTGCATCCTGAAATGTTTCTAAATTTGTTTATGAGTTCTAAAAATTTTTTGGTGGAGTCTTTAGGATTTCCTATATCAAGATCATATCATCAGCAAAAAATTTGCTTCTTTCTTTCCCATTTGGATGCCTTGTATTTCTTTTCTTGTCTAACTGCTCTAGCTAAGACTTCTAGTACTATGTTAAGTAAGAGTGGTAAGAGTGGGCCTCCTTGTCTTGTTCGTGATCTCAGAGGGTAAGTTTCCACCTTTTACCACTAAGTATAATAAGTATAATATTAAGTATACCACTAAGTATAATATTAGCTGTAGGGCTGTCACCAGTGTACTTTATTATGTTGAGGTATGTTCTTTCTATATCTAATTTGTTGAGAGGTTTGCTTTTTTAATTTTTAAAAAATTTTTTAAGTTTATTTTTGAGAGAGACAGAGAGAGTAAGTGGGGGAGGGGCAGAGAAAGAGGGAGAGAGAGAATCCCAAGCAGGCCCCATAGTGTCAGCATGGAGCCCGATGTGGGATTCAAACCCACAAACCGTGAAATCATGACCTGAGCCGAAACCAAAAGTCAGATGTTCAACCGACTGAGCCACCCAGGTGCCCCTAATTTGTTGAGAGTTTTAATCATGAAAGATCAAACTTATCAAACACTTTTCCTGATCTGTTGAGATGATACGACTTTTATCTTTCCTTCTATTAATGTGGTTTAT
This sequence comes from Panthera leo, assembly GCF_018350215.1. Lineage (NCBI taxonomy): Eukaryota > Metazoa > Chordata > Mammalia > Carnivora > Felidae > Panthera > Panthera leo. The sequence continues at coordinate 36,991,790 of NC_056696.1, forward strand.
CACATTTATGGATTTTCACATGTTGAACCATCTTTGAATCCCAGAAATAAATCTCATTTGCTCGTGGTTTTTTATCTTTTTGTTTGTTTGTTTCAAGATCTAACTGGCTTTATTAAGTGATTCATAAATTAGGCAGCACACCATCTAGCAAGTAGAGGGGAAGTCCCTGGTAAATGATCCTTTTAATGTGCCACTGATTTGGGTTTGCTTGATTTGGGTTTCATTGAAAGTTTTTGCATCTATATTCATCAGGAATATTGGCCTATAATTTTCTTTTCTTTTATTATCCTTATCTTGCTTTTGGTGTCAGCGTAATACTGGCCTTATAAAATGAGTTTGGGAATGTTCTCTCCTTTTCAATTTTTTGGAAGAGAATAATAAGAACTGGCATTTATTCTTCTTAAATGTTTGGCAAATTCACCCACAAAGCCATCTGGTCTTAGGCTTTTCTTTAATGGGAAGTTTTTAACTAATGATTAAATCTCCTTATTTATCATTGGTCTGTTCAGATTTTCTATTTCTTCCTGATTCAGACATGGTAGGTCATGTGTTTCAATGGCTGAATGTATCCATTTTTCTAGGTTGTCTAATTGTTGACATACAGTTGTTCATGGCAGTCTTTTATTTTTATGATACTTTGTATTTCTATGGTATCACTTGTAATATCTCCTTTTTCATTTATAATTTTATTTATTTGAGTCCTTCCTTTTTTACTTGGTAAATCCAACTAAAGTTTTGTGAATTTTATTTAACTTTAAAAAAAACAATTCTTAGAGATGCCTGGGTGGCTCAGTCATGATCTCAGGGTTTGTGAGTTAGAGCCCTGCATCAGGCTCTATGCTAACAACTCAGAGCCTAGAGCCCGTTTCAGATTCTGTGTCTCCCTCTCTGTCTCTGCCCCTCCCTTGCTCTCTCTCTGTCAAAAATAAATATTTAAAAAGGTTATTAAAAAAATACAACTCTTAGTTTTGAAGATCTTTTCTATTACTTCTCTATTCTCCATTTATATCTGCTCTAATCTTTGTCTCCTACCTTCTGCTAATTTTTAGCTTCATTTGTTCTTTTTCTAGTTCTTTGAGGTGTAAAGTTGTTTATTTCTTTTTCTCTAATGTAGGCATTTATTGCTATAAACTTCCCCTTTGTACTGCTCTTACTCCATGCCATGAGTTTTGTTATGTTATGCTTCCATTTTTATTTTAGTATATTTTTACATCTCTTTTGATGTAATCTTTAATGCATCAATTGCTCAGCAGTATGTGAATACTTTCCACATATTTTTTTAATTTTCCACTTTTCCTCTTGTTATTTATTTCTAGTTTGATACCATTATGTTTGGAAAAAAATAATTCAATCCTTTTAAATTCACTGAGACTTGCACAGCAAAGGAAACAACAAAACTAAAAGGCAACCAACGGAATGGGAAAAGATATTTGCAAATGACATATCGAACAAAAGGCTAGTATCCAAAATCTATGAAGAGCTCACCAAACTCCACACCCGAAAAACAAATAATCCAGTGAAGAAATAGGCAGGAAACATGAATAGAAACTTCTCTAAAGAAGACATCCAGATGGCCAACAGGCACATGAAAAGAGGCTCAACATCGCTCCTCATCAAGGAAATATACATCAAAACCACACTCAGATACCACCTCATTTTAGCCAGTCAGAGTGGCTAAAATGAACAAATCAGGAAACTATAGATGCTGGCAAGGTTGTGGAAAAACGGGAACCCCCTTGCACTTTTGGTGGGAATGCAAACTGGTGCAGCTGTTCTGGAAAGCAGTGTGGAGGTTCCTCAAAAAATTAAAAATAGACCTACCCTATGACCCAGCAGTAGCACTGCTAGGAATTTACCCAAGGGATACAGGAGTACTGATGCATAGGGGCACTTGTACCCCAATGTTTACAGCAGCACTCTCAACAATAGCCAAATTATGGAAAGTGCCTAAATGTCCATCAACTGATGAATGGATAAAGAAATTGTGGTTTATATACACAATGGAGTACTACGTGGCAATGAGAAAGAATGAAATCTGGCCCTTTGTAGCAACGTGGATGGAACTGGAGAGTGTTATGCTAAGTGAAGTAAGTCATACAGAGAAAGACAGATACCATATGTGTTCACTCTTATGTGGATCCTGAGAAACTTAACAGAAACCCATGGGGGGAGGGGAAGGAAAAGAAAAAAGAGGTTAGAGTGGGAGAGAGCCAAAGCATAAGAGATTCTTAAAAACTGAGAACAAACTGAGGGTTGATGGGGAGTGGGAGGGAGGGGAGGGTGGGTGATGGGCATTGAGGAGGGCACCTTTTGGGATGAGCACTGGGTGTTGTGTGGAAACCAATTTGACAATAAATTTCATATATTGAATAAATAAATAAATTCACTGAGACTTATTTTGTGAACTAATATATAGTCTATCCTAGAGACAGTTTCCCTGTGTTCTTGAGAAGAATGTGTGTTCTCCTGTTATTGGACAGAGCCTTCTGTATAGGTCTGCTAAAGCCATTTGATCTAAAGTATGGTTCAAGTCAATGTTTCCTTATTGATTTTCTGCCTGGATGATTTATCCATTGTTGAAAGCAGGGTACTAAAGTCCTCTACTATCACACTGATATCTATTACTCCCTTCAGATCTCTTGGTATTTCCTTGATATCTTTAGCTTTTCTGATGTAGGATGCATATGTATTTACAATTGTACAATCTTCACAAACTGACCCCTTTATCATCATATCAGCACTTTGTCTCTTGTTACAACTTTTGACTTAAGTCTATTTTGTGTAATGCAAATAGTTATCTCTGCTCACTTTTTTCCATCACTTCTCTTTGAGCCTTAAGTTAGTCTCTTAAAGCATATAGCTGGGTGTTGTTTTCTTAATCCTCAGCCACTGTATGCCTTTGATTGAACAATTTAGTCCACTTATATTTAAAGAAATTATTTATAGGTAAGGACATACTATTATCATCTTGTTAATTGTTTTCTGGCTGTTTGGTAGTTCCTTTCTTCCTTTCTTCTGTCTTTGTGATTTTCCATAGTGGTACCTTTCCTCTCTTTATCTTGTATCTACTATAGATTTTGTTTTCTGCTCACTGAGGCCTACTTGGAAAATTTTACAATCACACACAAAAACTCTTCCCTGTAGTTCCCGACATAAACACATTTTATGTTTTTGATGTCACACTTGACATCTTTTTCATATTGCACATCCATTAACAAATTATCATGGCTATAGCTATTTGTAATACTTATGTCCTTCAACCTTTTTTTTAAACTGTTACTTTTGAAAGAGAGAGAGCGTATGTACATGCATGTGAGTGGGGGAGGGGTGGAAAGAGGGAGACAGAGGATCCAGAACGGGCAGCAGAGAGCCCAATGCAGGGCTTGAATTTACGAACCGTGAGATCATGCGTGGACTGAGCCAAAGTTGGACATTTAACCAACAGAGCCACCCAGGTGCCCCTGTCCTCCAACCTTGATACTGGAGTAAACTGGTTAACATACCACCTATTATAGTATTAAAGCATTCTGAAGTTGGCAACATAATTGCCTTTACCAGTGGGTCATTTTTTTTCATATGTTTTCATGGTTCATGTCCTTTCATTTCAACTTGAATAAGTTCTTTCAACATTTTTTGTAAGGCAGCTATAGTGTTGATGAACTACCTCAGCTTGTATTTCTTTCAAAAAGTCTTTATTCCAACCTTCACTTCTGAAGGACAACTTTGCTGGATAAAGTATTATTGGTGGGCAGTCTTTTTCTTTCAGCATTCTGAATAGACCATTCTACTCTCTCCTGGCCTGCAAGGTCTCTGTTGAAAAATCTGCTCCTACCCTTCATGAGAAATATTTTTCTCTTGCTGCTTCTTAAAATTCTCTCTTTATCTTTCACTATGGACAGTTGTATTCTAAAATGTATTATTAGAGAAGACCATTTTGATTGAAATTTGGGAATGACTTATCAACTTCATAAGCTGGATGTCCAAATCTATCCTCAGGTTTGAAAAGCTCTCAGCTGGTATTTCTTTAAATAAATTTTCTACTCATTTCTGCCTCTCTTCTCCTTCTGAAACTCCAATTGTATGTAGACTGTTTGTCTTAATTGTGTCTTATAAGGCTTTCATTCTTTTTCTTTTTTATTTTTTGCTCCTCTGAGTGGTTAATTTCATATTGTCTTCAAGCTCATGGATTCTTTCTTCTGCTTGGTCTAGCTTGCAGCTGAAGCTCTCCATTGAGTTCCTTGATGCAGTCACTACATTCTTCAGTTCCAAAATTTCTATTTGGCTCTTTTTAAGGTTTTCAGGGAGGCTGGGTGGCTCAGTCGGTTAGGCATCCGACTTCAGCTCAGGTCATTATCTCACAGTTTGTGGGTTCGAGCCCCGCGTCAGGCTCTGTGCTGACAGCTCAGAGCCTCGAGCCTGCTTCAGATTTTGTGTCTCCCTCTCTCTCTGCCCCTCCCCTGCTCATACTCTCTCTCTCTCTCTCAAAAATAAACATTAAAATTTTTTTAAGATTTTATATATTTGTTGCACTTCACATTTGTTCTTACACTGTTTTCCTGATATATTTAAATTGTTTATCTGTGCTCTCTTATAGCACTTAAGCATCATTAAAACAATTATTATCAATTCTTTATCAAGAAATACCCAGATTTCCATTTCTTTGAGGCTAGTTACTGAAGATTCACTGTACTCCTTTGATGGAGTCATATTTCACTGATTCTTCATGATCCCTGTAGCCTTACATAGGTGTCTACACATTTGACTTTCACCTGCAAGTTGGGGCATAATGGAGTGTGCTGTGACTCCATAGCTAGTGGTGTCAGGCACCAAGTGCAGAGATGTGTAGTGGCATCAAGTCTGGGGGTATGTGGTGGCCCATTCGGCTCAGGCCATTGAGGTCCACAGCATTTCCAACCATACAATCCCTGGCAAATGCTGCAGGGCATCCACTGAGACTACAAGGACCGTGAGGGTCCTCAACAGTGCCTCCAGGCCCACTGGCTAGGGACTAGAACAAACAGCAGTAATAGCCAGTGCTAGAGATGTGCTCTCAGCATGTATTATCTTGAACCACTAGTGGCTGCTCATGTGTCTCACCATGAGTGCATGGCAGTGGAGGCTAACGATGGGGATCCAGCCAGGGGCAGAGCTGGAAGGGCTAGCTCCAGTTGAGCACAATGGTGCAGGCCAGTGACATAATCCAAGCCTACAAGCATCTGTGGGGCCCTGGCTCTCCTGTGGCCACACAGTCCTCCCCCAGGCATGCACATAGCAGTGGAGACTGGTGATAGGTGTCAGACTGGTACTATGCAAGTACACAGCTGGAAAACCTAACCCTGAGTGTTTGCACAGTTGTGGGGGTCACCCATGGAGGTGTCTAGGATGGTGTCTTGCATCCATATAACTGTAGAGGCCTGGGCTGCTGCCAGTGTAGTTCCTAGGCTCAAAACAGGCTGGGTGGGTGGGAGGAGCAGAAAAAACTCAGGCAGCTAGCATCAGTGAACACAAATATCTGTGGGGTGAAAACCAATAAAATTCACAGAGCAGGTCAACTGGGAAACACAGTTATTCCCACCGTGTGACTACTATTGATAGCATGCTTTTCTTTCTCATTCCTAGCCATCACTATATATACCAGCTTTGCTAGTCTTTGCATGGAGTAAAACTGAACCAGGACCTTAATGTGGTGCCCCAAAAGTGGGGAAATTCACCCACTATCCCCTCCTTGGAATGGAAACTCTTTCTAGATGGAAAGTTCCCTCTTGGCACTGAGCAATGTCAGCTTGGGAATGAGGTGATGCAGGCATAATAAAGCTGTTTTTCTGTCTCCAGTGTAGCTATTCTCAAGTTTTCTGTTACACTGTGTTGTTAATTTCTTAAGTGGACTCCAGGTCTCTCAGAGAACTGTTTTTGTTTTGTGACAGCTATCTAATTGTTAATCATTATTGGGGAATGGAGGCTGGGATCCCTGATTGTGCCATCTTGTGCTGATGTCGCACCCCTAAAAATTTAATTTTCACTACCTCTACCAAAATAGTTTGCAAATTCAATTACTGTAATGTTATATCTAGTCTGACCATAATAAAAGTATTTTAAAAAGCAACTCATTGTCTCATTGAGGGCCACGGATGACCTTGGTAAAGCCATAGATCCAAGCCATAGATCCAAACCAATATCCTGCCATTTTTCCTTGGCACACACTCCAGTGTAAAGATCTCACTTTCTTAGATATCTTATCACCTCTACTGATCGACCACAAAAAAAAAAAAAAAAAAACAGTAATCATAGATTGCATAACTTTATAAACTTTAAGACTACTAGCAACAGTAAAAGTAAAAACAGGGGCGCCTGGGTGGCTCAGTCGGTTAAGCGTCCAACTTTGGCTCAGGTCATGATCTCGCGGTCCGTGAGTTCAAGCCCCACGTCAGGCTCTGTGCTGACAGCTCAGAGCCTGGGGCCTGTTTCTGATTCTGTGTCTCCCTCTCTCTCTGACCCTCCCCCGTTCATGCTCTGTCTCTGTCTCAAAAATAAATAAATGTTAAAAAAAATTTTAAAAAAATGTAAAAACAAATTCATTGCTGAAAAATGCCAAATTCAGGCTACATTTAATCTTAATGAAATATACATAGTAAGGTATTTTTACAAATTATTTTAAAGTTAACATAGAGATGATTAACAGAATTTTAGCAACTTCTTAAAGGTCTACTTCAGTAGTTCTCAAATGTTAGCATGCAACACAAAATGTGTAGACAGCTTGTTAAGACATAGCTCTCTGGGTCCCATTTCCAGAACTGCTCAGTCAATAGTCAAAGTTGTGTCTGAGAAAATGCATTTCTCACAAGTTCCCTAGTGATACCAATGCTACTGACCTTAAGAACTAATAGCATAAAATTGGTGCAGCCACTCTGGAAAACAGTGTGGAGGTTCCTCAAAAAATTAAAAATAGATCTACCCTATGACCCAGCAATAGCACTGCTAGGAAATCCCAAGGGTTACAGGAGTACTGATGCATAGGGGCACTTGTACCCCAATGTTTATAGCAGCACTCTCAACAATAGCCAAATTATGGAAAGAGCCTAAATGTTCATCAACTGTTGAATGGATAAAGAAATTGTGGTTTATATACACAGTGGAGTACTACGTGGCAATGAGAAAGAATGAAATATGGCCCTTTGTAGCAACATGGATGGACTGGAGAGTGTGATGCTAAGTGAAATAAGCCATACAGAGAAAGACAGATACCATATGTGTTCACTCTTATGTGGATCCTGAGGAACTTAACAGAAACCCATGGGGGAGGGGAAGGAAAAGAAAAAAGAGGTTAGAGTGGGAGAGAGCCAAAAGCATAAGAGATTCTTAAAAACTGAGAACAAACAGGGTTGATGGGGGGTGTGAGGGAGGGAGGGTGGGTGATGGGTATTGAGGAGGGCACCTTTTGGGATGAGCACTGGGTGTTGTATGGAAACCAATTTGACAATAAATTTCATAAATTGAAAAAAAAGAACTAATAGCATAGACCATGTATAGCATTATGTATCATATGTTAAAGAATATAGGGAGTGATGCCTGTTGGCTCAGCTGGTTAAGCATCCAACTCTTGACTTTTGACATCAGTGACTCCTGATATTGGCTCAGGTCAGGATCTCATGGTTCATGAGAGCAAGCCCCACATTGGGCTCTGTGCTGACAGCATGGAGCCTGCTTGGGATTCCCTCTCTCCCTCTCTCTCTGTCCTGCCCCCACTCATATGAGTGTACCCTACCTCTCTAAAAATAAATATGCATTAAAAATTTTTTTAAAAAGAATTTAATATTTCTTGATTGGAAATATTCTTTAAAATATGGCAATGAATAATTCAGAATTTCCTTTATTACATATATATTTTGTTTGGCAAAAGGTATATCTTCAGAGGGCTAGGAAGAAATATTAACCATAACAGTTATAGCAAGAGGTAATATTTGCAAGAAAAGTGTTACTAAATCTTAAAAAAACAATTTTCTCTAAAAAACCATTCCTGTGCTGATAATTACTAATACTATAATTCTACTTCTATAGAACAATGAAAATCATTTCATTTCAAAGTTAAGTGCTTTATGACATTGGAACCATATGATTTACAGAACAATGATGGGGAGCTATGGTTATATTCACATGAAGATGTATTGTCCATTATTCCTTTTATCACTACATGCCATACACATAAACACTGGTAGTCCATATCTAAATAAGATATATGTCTTTTTGTACCTTATTATCTAAGATATCTGTGAGAAAACACTTTTTGTTGTGCTTTCTTACAATACTTTCCTTCATAGAATTTAAGCAATTAGTTCCAACTTGAATAACAGAAAGAATGAATGCCAGTATCTGCGAATGCAAAAACTAATTTAAGGTCTCTGTTTTGCTTTTTCCTCCCCTTTTGGAGTTTCCAAAAAAAAAAAAAAAAGGTTCATTGTGTATGAATAGAATGATAGAGTTTTCTGAATGGGAGAGGACCCTAAAGATTCTTTTTTATCACTCTATACTCAGGAAGTTCTATTGTATCCCATGTCTGAAACTAGTATATTGAAGCCAAGACTAGAATCCAGATATCCTTGTTTCTAATATGACATCCTTTCTAAAATATGCTGCTGCATATAAAAGCACACTATAAATAAGCCGAATTTTTTCTACTTTGTTGATCTTTAATTTGATTGTTCATTGAATGGACATCAGTTTAAGGCATATTCACAAGTTTAGAAAATGTCCTTACTGGGGCACCTGGGTGGCTCAGTCGGTTAAGCATCTGACTTCAGCTCAGGTTGTGATCTCATGGTTCGTGGGTTCTTGGGTTCCAGCCCCACGTCGGGATCCGTACTAACTGCTCAGAGCCTGGAGCCTGCTTTGGATTCTGTATCTCCCTCTCTTTCTACCCCTCCCCCTTTCATGCATGCTTGCTCTCTCTCAAAAATAAACATTAAAAATTTTTTAAAAAGAAAGAAAATTTCCTTACTATCTATAGGAAGATATTATCAGCAAACTAAATACTTTTTTTGTAAAGTAATGTCCTAAACCTTACTGATTTCCTCTGAACAATACTTAGAAATGTGTGTGAAGAAACTTAGAAAAGGACATTACTAATAGATCCAAATCAATACACTCCCATTCTAGAACTAAAATCATTCTTCACTGAAATCATTTGAGTTTGATTTACATATATAAAAAAACCAAGGAAGTGAAATTATTTGAATATGTTTTATTTTATAACCAGTTATAAAAATAGCATAGATCACACTTCTTTCTGTGGCCTTACATAATGTACACATTTAAAAGTACCCAGTTTAGGAAATTTGTATGTGCACCCTCTTAAAAATTTATATAAGCAGTGGTGCAAAAAAACATCTAATCTAATGATCCCACTGTGTTTATCATCACTCTGAAGAATTATCTGGATAATCAAGCAATTCCTCCTGTAAAATTATTTCGGTGCTTTTGAAACTCATAGAAGCCATTTAATTGACAATTATAGCCTTTCCAAATGTTTCTTCCCAGAATGATCTAAAATTAGCATCACAACTGCAAACAATGAAGCTCTAATTATACATACATAAGCAAATTCTAGCTAAAATAATGAAAATGAAGCTTTAAAGAACCTTAAGAAAATATAATCCATGGCAGGTTAGATATATCATTTTGCTACTTCCATTTCTTTTAAATAAGATCTATTATAATAAAATGAAAACCCTCATCAATCACCTGATAGAGTAATTCCAAACTTAACCAAACAGGGCTAATGGGTGAGAATTGAATTGAAAACACCTTGACAAAGAAAGCAATTTCTTTTCTTCGCACTCCTCTGAAGCTGTGGGTGATCATAGTAATCGAACCATCAACAGTGAGGGGCCATCTGTCCCAAGGGCCCTTCATGAGAGTTAAAAAAAAAAAATCAACAACAAAAAGGGAAAGAAATGCTGTACCACAGATGTTCAATCTTGATTAATCTATGACAAGGAACTTAAAACTGAGAATCAATGTTTTGACGTTTTTCAGATACCGATCATTTAAAGCCAACACGAAAGTTTTTATAAGAACATGGGGTAGGAGGAGAGTTAATAGGTTGATTATAGAAAGATAATCTTTCATACAAAATCTCAAATACCTTATAGACAGCTGAGATGTTAATCATATCCCAAAGCAATAGCTTTCATTATGATTCCCTTAAAGAGGAAAGCAGACAAGAGACCATATTTTGTTAGCTCTCAGACGAGCATTTAAGACTGTTTCCAGTACTCGTATTTAACTCTTCAAACTAAAATAGATTTTCAAGAAATATAGCATTTACATGAAACCTCAGAAGTGTAAAATTAATTGACCTTCATAAAGCAGTTTCACTGTATTTATCACATTTAAAATAATTTGTATATTACACCAAAAAATAATTATAAACGGAAGTGCAAACCGGGTCAAAGCTTCTCTTGTTTGATAGATAGTTGATTCCTGGCACTCATGGATATAACAGACACAATTTGAATCCTTTGGAAAAAAGCCAAAGATAATGACTACACTAGCTATAAAAATGACTCAAAACTTGCTAAAATGAAAATCGGTGTGAGCTATATTAAGAATAACTACTAAAAACATTTTTAAAATAATTTGAAAATGAAAAATAAAATTTACAAAACAGAATATCAAAGAACCACGTTAAACCATGTCATCTACTGTTTTTACAAAATAATTTTCAAGTTAGGATCAAACTAGAGAAGAAGTTTAAGACTCAAACAAATAAATTCACTATGGGGTTTACTATAACTCCTTATCATGTTTATCTTTGTATCTCCAGAGCCTAAAAATGAATTCTATGATACCAGAGAGATACTCAGGCAAGCAGATCTTCCCTCAAGAAGAGAAAGTGAACCCAGGTCTTGCCAAAGATGAGTTTGCAATTCAGTACTATAGAAAATCTATAAACCATCAGGAGCAAACAACAGAATTAAGTCCCCTGTCTCCCTCAAAGACTTAAGATATTAAAATTATCTGAAACAGCATATATAATAAGAATGTTTAAAAGGATTATAGAATAAATATTTAATACGTAAGCAAGCAATGAAACATCTTTTTTTTTTTCAAAAAAATGCAAATTTTGGGGTGGCTGGGTGGCTCAGTCGGTTAAGCATTTGACTCTTGATTTCAGCTCAGGTCATGGTCTCGCAGTTTGTGAGTCTGAGCCCCACATCGGGCTCTGCTTGGGCTCTGTAGAGCCTGCTTGGGATTCTGTCTCCCTCTCTCTCTGCCCCTTCCCCACTTACTCTCTATCTATCTCTCAAAATAAATAAAAAACTTTTTTAAAAAGGCAAATTTTGAAAACAACTAGAACTTTAAGAAATAAAATAAGTAATCGATTTAAATAAAAGCTCAATAGATAGAATAAACAGATTATATACAAATGAAAAGAGATATAGTGAACTTAATCGAACACAAAAGACATTAAACAGAATGAGGCACAGAGAGACCAAAATGAGAAATCTAAAAGAGATACAGAAAATTGAAGACTAGAATGAGAAGTCTACTCAGAGTTCTAAAAAACCAGACCTAAGAAACAGAGGTGTACAAAACAAGGCAAGGATGGACACAGTATCAGAAAAAATAATCACTAAATTTTCCTAAAGCAGTGAAAGACATAAATCTTCAGAATTAGAAACTGCAACAAACTTAAGATCTCAAGAAAGAAACATCTAGAGGCATTATAATGAAGTTACAGAATACAAAATGATATAAATATCTATAAAAGAATCCTAGAGAAAAAGAGATAACTCCAAAAATCAATCTATCTATCAAAAATTATACTGACAGCAGACTTCTCATTAGCAGCAATGGAATCCAGAAGACAGTGGAATAATATATTTGAAACTTTTGAAAAAGTAGTCTTCTAAGAACTGTATACATAGGAATTGTGAAAATAAAGATATTTTTAGAAATACAAAACAGATTTATCAAACATAGTCTTGCTAAAGGAACATCTAAAGACTATAGTATTGGGAAGAAAGGATTATTCTCAAAAAATATATATATACAATGCAAGATATGATGTTTCATGTACCCTGACATATCTATACATACAACAATATTTACTGAAGCACTTTGTGCAACTAACAAATTCTTGGAAATAACATATATGCTCATTAGTATGGAAATGGTTATATCATAATTATTCTATGAAATACTATACAGCCTTGAAAAACACTAATAAAGCCTTGAGAAAAAACTGTTGTTTGTTCATACAAAAAAAAAAAAAAAAAGAAGGAGGAAAAAGAAAATCTCGGGTCACCTAGGTGGTTCAGTGGGTTAAGTGTCCAACTTCGGCTCAGGTCATGATCTTGCGGTTCATGGGTTCATGCCCTGCACTGGGCTCTGTGCTGACAGCTCAGAGCCTGGAGGCTGCTTCAGATTCTGTGTCCCCCTCTCTCTCTGTTCCTCCCCCACTCGCACGCACACGCTCTCTCTTTCTTGCTCTCTCAAAAATGAATAAACGTTAAAATTTTTTTTTTAATCTCTGAAACACGGTGCTAAATAAAAACAAGTACACAAGAAGAGGTCAGAAAGACAGGGGTAGCTGGCAGAACACAAGGCCTCTGTAAGTCATAAAAAGGAACTTGGCTTTTATTCTAGGAAAGAGAACCAACCACACAAGAGTTTGACTGAAGAAATAAAATGCCCTGATGTATTTTATCAGGATCACCTGGCTGCTGTGCTGAGTATAAACTGAAAGATGACAAAGTAATGAAGCTAGTTATAAGGCTATTGCAAGAACACAGATAAAATATAAAATGAACCTCCTGGTAAAAGAACTTAGAGATCATACATAATATTGGGATTGGATTCAGACATACATGGACAATTTGAAAATAGAAGGGAAGGAAGCAGATAAAATTAAACTTACAAAATGATCCCCCATTCCTGGTAATAGGGCCTAAGAGTCAAAGGGAAAGTCTCCCAAGAGATCCCAACTGACATGATTCAGTGACCTTGATGTCATGTGGGCATTCTGGGAAGGAAAAAACAGTATTTTGTAAAAACTGAATGTGCTCTAGTTTTGCAGATTTCCTTTAACATAGATGATGAGGAGCCACCTCCTTACCCACCTTGCAGACCTGCAATCCACACTGTGATGAATCAAGTGACATTTAAAGTCTAAAGAGCTATGACTGGCTGCATCATCATGAATGGCAGTCCTGAGGCCAAAAGCAGCAATAATGAAATGTGCAGGCCAGGCTGAGACAGTCAGCATCCATCAATGTCACGTGCATCATCCCAGGTGGAGCACTAAAAGAAGGTCTAGAGAAATTCCTGCATCACTACAGTGGGGCATTAAGAGCAAAGGCATGAAGCATAGCATGTGAGGTAGGCAAGCAATTCCTCAATACCTATGACACAATTCTGGGGGATCTACAGAAATATTAAAATGGGACAGAGATCTAGAAGGTACTCTAGTTAAGGGTTATCAAGCAGTCAACATTTGAGTCTAAATATTAATGTGATGCCATCTGTACCCTGAAGCTAAAGAAGCCTAAGGATCTAAGAACTTCCAGGTAACACCTTTAAAATGTCCACAGTAAACGGTGCCTGGGTGGCTCAGTCGGTTGAGTGTCCAACTTCGGCTCAGGTCATGGTCTCGCGGTCTGTGAGTTTGAGCCCCGCGTCAGGCTCTGTGTTGACAGCTCAAAGCCTGGAGCGTGCTTCAGATTCTGTTTCCCCCTCTCTCTCCACCCCACCCCTGCTTGTGCTCTCTCTCTGTCTTTCAAAAATGAATAAACATTAAAAAATTTTTTTAATAAAAATAAAATGCCCACAGTAAAAATTAACAAAATTGTTAACAAAAACCATAATGATGAACAAAATGGGCATAACCTAGACACTGCATTTCAGTTCTCAATTACAAGAGATAAATTTTAGGTCTATGTTGCTATACATAAAAGAACAAATGAAAGTAGAGATGTGAATAGACATTTCTTCCTGTTTGTAACTGAATGATGGTATTTTATTTCTAAAGTCTTCTCTGATGGCATCCAGAATTTTCTTGAATTTCCTTAATAATGGGTATATATCATTAACCTCTGAAGTCAGTATTATGATCGGTAAATGTAACACTGACACTGGCAACAAGAGACATTTCCTGGAAGGGGAAGAAAGCTATTAGCCAGAACTTGCTTGCAAATAATTAAGTCCTAGAGTAATTTTCACCCATTTTTCTTAAAACATACAATTAAAAAGATTTTGTTATGTATTTTGAATAGAAAACAGTAATCTAGTTTGGGAGCCTATTGGGTTGGTTTCTTTTTTTTTTTTTTTTTTTTAATGTTTATTTATTATTGAGAGACAGAGAGACACAGAGCGTGAGCAGGGGAGGGGTAGAGAGAGGTAGAATCCGAAGCAGGCTGCAGGCTCTGAGCCGTCAGCACAGACCCCGACGTGGGGCTCGAAACCACAAACTGCAAGATCATGACCGGAGCTGAAGTCGGTCACCCAACCAACTGAGCCACCCAGGCACCCCGAGTTGGTTTCTAAATGGACTATAGGAGCAAGCAATTTCACAAGGGTAATTGTCACGTGAGATTACAGATAAATGTATACAGAAGATGCAGCTATTTATGACAGATGAAAAATACCACATATTATAGAGTAGGCTACCGTGGTCTCAAGAGGCCCCGACTCCTGTCTCTGAATGTCAGGCCCCTCTACGTTCACTAAAACAGTTATCTATCTATATATATTCTGCACATACACAGGAACTACTCCAAATCTCCTAGTTCCCCTCCCGAAGGGTCCAATAAACCTAATGTTTGAAAGTTCTTCCTAATATCCAACTAAATCTCTCATAAGAGAACTTAAATCTTTTCTCTCTTGTTGAAAAGTTGGGGGGAAAGTTGATCATTCCCATTCATAATTGAAAACAAAACTTCAAAAATTGTTACTGAAACTGTATTTTCCATTCCTCACAAATTATTTCCTCTATATAAATATAGAGTGATTCTTAATCCTTTCTGCTCAATACCTAAGGGATATCAACTCCCCCTTAAAAAAAATGACCCCTTTGGCCACATCCCAGACTATCCTGGATGTCTGCAAGTTTTTAAAATTCCTCAGGTGATTCTAATGTACGGCAGGGGCTGAGAATCACTGCCCCAAGCTTTCTGTCAAGAAATTATTTTTTTCCCAAAACTTCTTAAAAACTTTCAGACTTTTTCAAGTTTCAAATACTGTTTCAAACACTGGACTTAGAACATATTTGTATAATGCCATATATAAAACATAGGTGCTCAGAAGCATCAATAAAGTAAAATTCTGTATCTCATGCCCAATTTTTCCAATGACTTAATTACACGAACTCCTGAAACTGCATGCTATCCCTCTTGTTCTATTAACAGAATCCAGGCACTGAAGCTTTTTCAAAATCTCAGAACCAGCCTAATGTGCCTTCTTCGTTCTCTTTAGCTAATCAACTTCCTATCATGTTAGTTCTTGCTTTCAAATGTAGCTTTCCCCCATCCTCTTCTTCCATATCCACTCTTAACACCTAATCAGTCTTCCTGCCATTCCGCCCTTCTCAACATGTGGCCACTAAATTCATCTTCTTAAAAGAGTGCTTTATTATGTCTCTCTTCACAGAAAAATGTTCAGTGACTCCCCACTGCTTACACTAAAACTCAAGACTTTACACTATGTATTTTAGTCCCCAAGTAAAATATCCCAACTTTAACACAATAAATAAATCCATATATTAAGACTAGTCACTGTAGCAAAATTCCGCACTTCATACCCAATTACATCCTACCTAACCTAGGGAATTTTGCACCATACTCAAGTACAAATTTTCTACTCATTCTGGACCTCCTGTCTTTCATATAAACTTAATTTCCAAATCCAAACATTTACTCATTTACACTATATCCGTTTCTTGAAATCCTATGTTCTCTTTTCTCCATCTTTCCAAATTCTATGTATTAGCCTGGACCCAGGCTCTGAGGCCTTCCCAAAACACTGCAACCACACAGACATCCCATCTTCCACGCAACACATCTCATTTGAACCAGTTATTCTGAAATACACTGCTTTATACTACTACTTAACTATCTTATTTGCGTCTCTTCATTTTTTAAATTTTTTTTAAATATGAAATTTATTGTCAAATTGGTTTCCATACAACACCCAGTGCTCATCCCAACAGCTGCCCTCCTCAATATCCATCATCCACCCTCCCCTCCCTCCCACTCCCCATCAACCCTGTTTGTTCTCAGGCATCTCTTCCTTTAAATAAAGCTCCTGAAGGCAAAAATCATATGTTCTATTCTTAATGTGTAGTGTATAAAAGTAGCTTTTTCAGCTTTTTACTGAATTTTTCATTCTCTCCATTCAATGAACACATATAACGCACATATGATTATTGGCTCTCATATCAATTCCTAGAGTAAATTTCATGAATTTGCTTATTTTGACGAGAGCCAAAATACAACATAAGTCTGATTAATTCCACCAAAAGGTAATAATAGAATGAATCAAATATCTGTGCCAAACAATGTAGCATAAAGCCAAAAAAACCTAAAATTTTCCTTAAAATCTGAAGAAAGTCAAAGTACGGTTATGTATTCATTACACAAATATATTCGCTCTTTACAGAGAGAAAAATGGTATTTCAAGGTTAAATGCCTCCAAGAGATATGCAGGTAAAGCAAATGAGTGGAGTGAGCCTACAGGAGATTTAGAAAATGGAGGGGTATGTACTAAAAGACAGACCCCATGTTCCTTCTCCAGAAGGCAGCTGTCATTTAGCTCCAGCCATGTGGAATGTAGACTCGGGGTTGACAGATATTCTTATTTTTGTCAAGAAAAGTCAGATTTTCCATGAAGAAAAATTAATCTTTAAAATTATTTTATTATTTTTGAGTGAGAGAGAGAAAGAGAGAGAGCAGGGCAGGGGCAGAGAGAGAGGGAGACACAGAATCCAAAGGAGGCTGCAGGCTCTCAGCTGTCAGTACAGAGCCTGATGTGGGGCTCGAACTCATGAACTGTCAGATCATGACCTGAGCCAAAGTCAGACACTTAAACGACTGAGCCACTCAGGTGCCTGAAAAATTACCTGATTTTTAAATTGGGATAAATAATTGAACATTTCATAAATACCATATGAGCCAAATGTATGTCAGGGAGCCATTACTTTTTAACCTCTGTATTATTATAGGAAGTACAAATTAGAAAAGGAAAAAGTTCTTGAACATTGATCATATGTTTAAAGTAACAATTTCGTGGAAATTTTGTTATCTGTTCTGGTGGCTTTTAGGATCAAGATGTTCTTGTTTAGCTAAGTTCATTAAGTGTGTCACTTAAATGCAGCAGAATCCCCTTCTAATTCTGATGAATCTAAGGTAACTTTTTAAAATAAACGAAAATGGATAGTATTAACAAACCAGTTGCCTTGAACTTAAGAACCACACTTTTTTTTCTTTTTTTAAACAAGCCAGATATAGGTTGTTTAATCATAATTGGTATAAACATACATTATAGAAATTTCAACATTTTCGGGATGTCTGAATTTTATAGCATACTATCAAAGAAAACACAGTCTCAGAATAGAGTCTACCACTCTAAAAAGTAGCTCACTAAAGCTCACAAATGTTGAGACTATCACATGACAACCCCATAATGCAACGTAAAGGACAGTTGAAATCTCAACGGATGTGAGCCATTGCAGAGTTTTGAAGAATAGCAGATGCTACTTTATCCTGGTAACTTCTCGAGAGTATTCATGTCATAACTTGGAAGAACTAATGACAAAAGCAGACAGCCAATGGATGAAAAAGACTAATAGAGGAATCAGAAAGAGAAGAAGTATGTCACTGGAAGAACAAACAGAATTACACTTAGAAAAATAAGAAACTGTATTAGGAAGGAAAGACAAGAAGAAAAAAATAAATGAGCCTGAAATCCATGAGATACAGATAAAAAATATCCTTATATTTGTGTACTTTAACACCACGTTCTCCTCTCAGAAAGTAAGCAATTGATTCCTGTTTAGGTTATTGTACAAGAAGTACTAAGAAAGTAAAACAATAAAAGAGTTGGGGGACCATTGTCCGAATATTAAAACTTTAGGTAGTATATAATTATACCTTCAGTGAATTTTTAGAGAAGCACAGCATAGTAGTTAAGAGCCTAGGTGTTTGGGGCACCCAGGTGGTTCAGTCAGCTAAGCATCTGACTTCAGGTCAGGTCATGATCTCATGGCTCATGGGTTCAATCCCTGCATTGGGCTCTACACTGACAGCTCAGAGCCTGGAGCTGC
The DNA here is from genome assembly GCF_018350215.1 of Panthera leo. Taxonomy (NCBI): domain Eukaryota; kingdom Metazoa; phylum Chordata; class Mammalia; order Carnivora; family Felidae; genus Panthera; species Panthera leo. The sequence goes on from NC_056696.1 coordinate 37,010,103, forward strand.
TTCAGATTCTGTCTCTCTCTCTCTCTCTCTCTCTCTCTCTCTCTCCCTCCCTCCCCCGCTTATGCTCTCTCTCAAAAATAAATAAATAAACATTAAAAAAAAAAGAGGCTAGGTGTTTAAGCTCTGGAGTTAGACTGCACACAGACATGCCATGCACTGCCACTCACTAGTTACGAGTGACCTTTCTCAAGATACTTAACACAATGCACCTCAGTCTCCTTGGAAAGCAGTGGCAATAATAGTACGCACCTTGTGGCATGCTGTTACAGTAAGTGGGGATTATATGCATGCATGCATACATACGCACGCTGCTTTCAACAGTGTTTAACACAATGGAGGCCTTAGATCAATACCAGGTATCATTAGTACTCATTATTTTAAGTCAAGAGGGACAAACATGGACATATGGGATGTAGAAATGTAGCTTTGGAGAATGCAGATGATGCATTAGCCCAAACCACATGTTATTTTTAGCTATTTCTTTCCTTTCATATAAATCTACCTCTCCTCATTCAGGACCTTTCCAAGTCTGGTTACTTGTTTTATAATGTTACCTACCTCCTTCCATACTTTAGTCTTAAAGGGTAATTCCTATCAAATTTCCATATTTATGAGCTTCGACTGTGTATTTGTTGAAAACTCGTAGCACTGTACTATAGTTTAACACCTATTCCTACCTAACTTATCCATTTTCTATGTTTCACCTCCATCCCCCTTCCCTCAACTCTCAACTTCTACTTTCTATCCCTCTCTCTTCTCCCTTGCCTCATCATCACTGTCTAGCCAACACACACTCTCTTCCCCTCCCCTTTTTCTCACCCTAGCTCTTTTCTCTTTTTCTGTCAGGGTAAAAGTGAAACTGGGTAATTCTATGAAGACATATCTTTTGTTACCAAAGAAAATCCAAATAACAGAAGCCATACTAAGTTAGTTAAAAGATGACACCATGACAGACTCAGCTTTAGATTACGTGTCACATAACAGAATCTAAGCTACTGTTTACCCACATTTACACATGGTTACTTTCAAGAATAAGTTACATACATTAGTACAGCCAAGCAGTGAGCCCAGATGCTTAAGACCTTAATTATTACCGAAGACTGATACTGGATTGTAAGAGAAGAGGAAGCAAATAGCCAGACTGGTTGATCTAAGAGGGCAGATGACTCAATGATTAACAAGTTAACTTCCATCAATTCTAATTGGATTATAACTAAATTCCCCATATTGATAATACTGGGAGACAGAAGTCTCCAGATTCTTTTTACATCAGGATTGCAACTAGCTCCTCCCTGGAGGTGTATAATAACACTGACCCCCAAAAACCTGTGTATTAGCACAATAGGTGCCAAAATGCCACAGCTCAAATGAAAGGGAGTCTTACTATTTACCAGAGATGTGCACTATCCTTCTCTATTGTCTGTAAAGACAGACGCTCATATTAAATAAGGAAACTAGGGGAAAACAAGAAAAAAGAATGAACAGCCTCTTACACTCATATAGAAAGAAAATGAATATTCTGAACCGGGCAGAAGTTTGTAATGGAGCTTCTTGATTTAGGGAGGAAAAGCAAAAGAAAAATATTACACTTCTATTGTTTCCTGATTTATACTGTGGTCTGCATGATTCAAACTTCGAATAAAGTTAAACACCTATGTTTAGGAATATAAGATCAAAGATGTATTTGGAAACAGGCACGTACTACTAGAACTCAAGCATCCATCTCTGACAGACCTCTGCTTAACCTGTTTTTATAAACACTACATACAGACCTCGATGATTGTTTCTTCTCTTTTTCTTCTACCTTATCCCCCTCCCAACACTTTCTCCTCCTTACTGGCTTTTTATTTTATGGTCAGAGGTTAAACTGCTAACCCTTCACCTTCCAGGAAAGTTTTTTTTCCCTCTCTCATAAAAGGTTTTTCACCGTGTGCAGCAGTCGGATTAGCCCCTCTCCTCCGGAACAAAAGCTATGTCTTTGTCTTCGTGGTGTGGGCACGGAGCCCCTACATCAGAGGAAGCTGCTCCTACTCCCCATGCACAATAACAATATTGTGAGGCCCACGAAAGCCTGGCCTCTCAGCGTCTAGACTCTCATCCAACCAGCTAGCTGAAGAGAAAATCCTGTCAGGCACTCAGCTGAAAATTCACTAAGGTATCCTGTTGAGAACCTGATGAAGATGTTATTTGACCATACGGTAAAACTTTCCATTGTTTAACATAAAGATAAGAGAAAAACTTTTGGAACTCAATGCCTTAACAATCTTGGTCACTAATTCACACATGGGTCAGTAAATGTATTTACTAACATACAACCCCTTCCTCTATACGCTCTCTTAAAATAATACACAGGCTTATTTATGACATTCTAATCTTCTGCATTTAAAAATCTGCCTAACTAAAAGATACATTCAAAATATTACAATAGATTATTTTTTATCTTTTTATTGTTTTTATTTTATTATTTTTATGCTCACTAGTTCTCATTAGAAATTTTACTACTGTATTTATCACTGAAGGAACTGATCAAAATGCAGAAGTTGAAAGAAACATATTTTTTCATATTTCATAATATTTATCTATTGTGCAACTTTTAAATGTTGAAAGGACAAAGTAAAACACAAAGTATGTATTTGATTAAAACTTAAAAATGGAAGTACAATGGTACATGAACCAGACCATATTTATAAAAACTATTTGTGGATATTTTTAAACCTGTAAATATAAAGTACATCAGACAAATTTATATTTTATCATATAGCAATAAAAGAAAAATTCTCTCAAGCACATTAAGTTATGGGTGAGTTCATGAATATTTACGATGGCTGTGGAGAGGATTGCAGTTTTTAAAATATACATAATCTTATAATTCACATCCATGACAGCAACCAATATTGAAAATTATTCAGACTATATTATATATGATTAAAACCCCATTAAGTAAGCTCATATTGAAATCTGAAAAGGGAATGCACAAAAATAGATGTTTTTATGTTAATGGTATGAAAAAGTAATCTTTTTATTTTTTTCAAAATTTCCCATAACACACTACATTAATAATTTAAAAAACAGAAGAAACTGCAGAATACTAATGGATAGCAACTAATGTGAGACAGGTGTGTAAACACCGTATAAAAAAACTAAGGAATAAATCATTTTTGTTAAATAGCCCATACAGCAATATCAACTGATTTCCCAAATTTTAGGAGAAATACAAATGTGAGTTTTTTGAAACCTATGAGGATGATTATTAGCCTGATAATTTCAAGAAGTCATGACCAACAAGTTTAACAAAAGAAGTGTATTTATTCTCATTATCAATGTACAATGAGTATTTAGACTTTGATTACCAAAAATATGATTAGAAAATATAGATTGGAATAACTGTAAAACAACCCTCTTCTAGAGTTCATAGCTACAGATTAGTACTTTTATTGAATGTAAACAGTGAAAATTTTGAGTTAGAGGGAACCAAAGGTATTATGTAATCTAATCCACTCATTTTAAGACTCAAGGAGATTAAATGGCTTGCCCAATTCTTGTATTTTAAGCTGAAGTGATAAATTCTATATATGTCATAGAAATTATCCCTAAGATGACTGATGACAAATTTGATAGTGTAAGCCTTCTCTACAAAAGCCCAGACTCCATGCCTGTCGCACTGGGATGGCTATTCATTAGCTTCAACACTCTACTGATTTTGTACACTTTTCTGACTGTTTTCCATATTTTTGTTGTACCACTCATTCTGAAAACAGCTTCCTCTTTTTTTGTAACCATTCAGTATACACCCAAGCCCCTATTCCTTTCACTGTCTCTTTGATATTTATTTCATAAATGAGATTTGTCAATACTAGCATTCATGCGAGACATCAAAAATCTGTTGCCACCTCTCTTGATAACCAACCAAGACTGTCTATTTACACATTGAAAGGCCTATTATCAGTCCAAATCATCCTTAGTCTTTTTTGTTGTATGATACCATTACATACTCTCAGCCTTTGCCCAACCCAATCATGTTCCAGTTGTTGCAATAGGGGCCTAATAAGAGACACTACCACTCTCCTGCAAACATCTATCAGGCAGCATATGAATATATCCACAACCTCTCCCATAAAATAGTGGGATTCAGATTCAGTCAACTTCCCCATGTTCAAGTAGCTGGATCTCTGCACCACCGTAGCCCTACTCCTTATGACAATTACTTCATACTTTCAGGTACATAACAATAACTTGGGAAGCTTTTTTTTTTTTTTTTTTTTTTTGAAAACTGGAGATTCCACTAATACCTCCCTCTTCCCATGAAAATTATCTAAAGTGTGCTCCAGGAACCTGATTTCTCAATCAACCATTCAGTAGCTCCAAAAAACATGGAATAGCAGCTCTTAAAAATTTGTGGACTTGGGGCTCCTGGGTGGCTCAGTCAGTTAAGTATCTGACTCTTAGTTTCAGCTTGGGTCATGGTCTCGTGGTTTCGTGAGTTCAGCCCCAGGACAGGCTCTGCATGGGCTGTGCGGAGTCTGATGGGGATTCTCTCTGCCCCTCCCTCACTCACAGTGTCTCTGTCTCTCTCAAAATAAGTAAATAAACTTTAAAACTTTTGTGGATTTCCATGTAGCAACATTCCACCTGGGAAGCATGACAAAACTCCAGAATCTCCTCAAAATGGAGATGTTTGCATTCTACTGTTAGATATGTTTGCCTCTACCTACTATCAAGTATTATAGGATATTCTACTTAGTTACTACAATGAGAGTACAGCCATGATCCTTATGGGTTTGGAGACCTTCCCTTAGCTAGACAACAAAGACATTCACAGAGGTAGTAAGAATCTAGTTTACTAAAGGTTGCAAAGCCTCAAGATTCCAATTATATAAAAATTAGTAAATTTCAAAATAAGGATTTAAAACTCAGCTTTAAAAAAAGGTCTTGCTTCCTTCTGTTACACATCTCCCTTTAGTCTAGGTACAGTTGAGTTTTCCAATTACCTAGTCTTTGAAGAAATAAAGCATTACTTAGCTCTAATGGCAAAAGTCCCAGTATTCTGCTGAAATACCATTAGAAGGGAAAGAAATCCAGCCCACTCTCTTCCAGCAGGATCTGATGATTTCCCTATAATTTATTTTCTCTACATTGCCCTTCAACTGCTCTTATACTAACTTCTCTGATGCCTGTTTATTACATTTCTCTTTTCTCTGATCTAGTATGAATTAGCAAGCATGAGTACCCACTGTTTTGTGACAGGAAAAAGAGGAGTATCTCATATAGTTACAATTGGAGAAGGAGATTTCATGACAAATTATTTTGAAACAATGTTGAATTCTGAGTTTAAGGTGCGTTTTTCTCATTTGGACTTAATAATAAAACTTTTCCTTTCAAAACTGAAAACAACAACATTGAATCTACAAAGGGAGTGACAACCCAGGTCACAACAGTTCCCTCTTTACTGGCAGCAGCAACCCATACCCAGAGTGAGGACCCAGTAGTCACATCCATACATGGTAGATGTGACCCCAGGCCAGAACTGAATGAGCCAACACATGACCTAATCTGGGCCAGGCTCTCTTTCATAGATGAATTTAGTGCGAGAAGTCACAAAGCACACAAAATGGGAAATGCTGATGCAGAATCCCTTTTTTGGCAGAGAGAGGGCACAAGATCTTCAGAACTACTGTGCTAAATATATTTCCAAAAATTATTTGTCCCACATATGTAAGTCACCATGTCTTTTCCTCTAACCAAAGCTATGGAATATTTAACACAGTACTTTTACAATCTATAAACAGGACATCTGCTTCTAGCCAAGAGAAAGTAACAAGGGCTGTATTGACTCTCCATCTTTAATAAATGAGAATCTGGAAAAAAAAAAGTATGAAACAATTCTCAGACATCAGTCGGGGCAGGACAGTGATCCCTGACAGAGAGAAAACAAGTAAGTAAGCCTTGCAATTGCTCCCAGCTTACTGTCTGGGACAGTTTCCAGCATGCAGCACAAGAAGAGAAAACCCAGTCAGAACCTAGTGATCTCCCTGAGATGAGGAGATGAATTTTGGAAACTGAGAGGCCGAGGTAGCTAGAATGCACAGAAAAGAGTACTGGAGAAGAGAAAACTGCACAGAACAGAGCTCTAGACATCTGCAGCAGGCCACCCGCTCTCCAACCTCTCTATCCTGCCCAAGTCTTCAGCGGACTGTGGATCGGTAGATACATATAAGGAAACTACATGAGGCTGGAGAAAGGATCACCCAAAAGAAGCAGGACATAAAAATGCATTCATAATATTTAAGAGGAGTGGCCATATTCTGGGTCATAAGGCAAGTCTCAATAGATTTTAAAGGATCCAAATCATACACTGTATAATCTCTGGAGTTATATTATCAAATATAATAGAAAGATCCCTAGAAAATCCCCCAAATATCTGGAACTGAAATACTACTTTTCTAAATAACTGATGGGTCAAAGAAGAAATCAAAAGGCAAGCTAGATACAAATTGAACTAAATAAATATGAAAACTGATAAACTGAACTTGATCAAAACTAAGAACTCAATGGGTGGTGGGTATTAAGAAGCATACTTGCTTTGATGAGCACTGGGTGTTATATGTAAGTGATGAATCACTGAATTCTACTCCTGAAACTAATATTACACTATAGGTTAACTAACTGGAATTTAAATAAAAACCTGAAACTACAAAAAATGGGAAAAAACAAAGAACCCTTCTCTGTAAAAAGAAACTACTAAATTCAGAAACGGAAAAGACAAGACACAATTGGGAAAAAAAAAAAACTTGCAAATCCAACAAAGTAGCCATATCCTGTATGTGTGTGTGTGCATGTTATATAAAAAAAACTCCATAAGCACAAGATCTGAAAAGAACTTTCACCAAAGAAGATAAACAGATGGAGAAGAAGCACATAAATTTATTCTAATAGAACATAACTGAGTCTCCAAAATGCTTCCACTAATTTCTAAGATATTATACTTTTATCTGAAAATGAGAATGTGTAATGTGCTATGATAATGTTAATAATTCCATTAAATTACCCGAAGGAATCTGTACTATCGAATTTCATTTTACATGAACAACTCAAGGAATATTTATATAAGTATACATGTACGTACATGGACACACACACACACACACACACACACACACACACACATAGCATTATCAGGTAAACAGCATCTCAAATTTAATCCAACTTCATAACTGAAAGAGCATACCTTAACCATCATATATATGTGGATATATGAGGACATATACAGTCCTTTCATCAGACTCTGTATTTTTTCCAAAGATTCTGATCTCCATTGGAGAACTATGTGGTCCCAAGGAAATTAACATCACTCTCAATTCCAGGAATGGAATTCCCATTCCAATAGAACATAAATGTGTCTACAAATGCTTCTACCAATTTCTAGGAAATCAGACTTTTACTTCTAAATTACAATGTGTAAAGTGCTAAGGTATTGGTAGATAGTTCCATTCAATTGAATTTGTGTTTGGTTCAGGGCTGGGCACATAACTTAATCATGAGTGCCGGAGAAAAAAGCGTGTAATTTTCATGAAGTTGGCCAAGGTGAGTCTCACCGAGAATGAGCAAAAAGTTGAAGGAAGTAATTAGTCAGGCAGGTATCTTAGGGAAGAGCAGTAGAGGCAGAGTAAACAAAAAGTGCAAAGGCTTAAAGAGCATTTTTGATGTGTTCCTGGTACAGAAAAGGCCAGTATGGCTATAGTTGAGGGAGCAAGAGCAATGAATGGTAGAGGATGTTACAAACATAAAAAGAGGGGATTTGAACCAGATTAGATAGGGCTATGGTAGATCCCTGGAAAGTTTTTCATTTTTATTTGAATGATTTGAAAAGTCAGGGATGGAGAAAAGAGAACAATAAGCAGGACACCGCAAAGGGAAAACTGATTCTTGAAAAGCTGAGGTTTAGAAATTGAGGCTGTGAGCAAATTTCTATTACTACAAATGATGTGTCATGCTATATATTGTGAAAACTCCCAAAAGTAAGATAAAATCCTTGTCTTTGGTGAGTTGATAATCTAGATTACTACAAATACACTTAAAATAATAGAATGTTTAAATTGCAAGGAGCTTTAGGATAGTCTATAGCTTTTGTTTAACCAAAGGAATTTGAGCCAAGAAAGTGGAAATGATTTATGCAAGGTTGTATTGTCATTGGTTCAAGTAGAACTAAAAGTAAGTTCCCTCAGACTCGAAGTCAAGCAAAGCAATGGTATGAAGGATGAGCTGAAGACTACACTTCTAAAGCACTTTTGTAAACCAGATAAACATTTGTCACATCCACTTGCTGTTACAATTTCCAAAGAAACCAGCTCCTCAGCCTGCCCAAAAGATTTGCCCTACAATACTGAGGGAAGGAGTGAAGAGCAAAGCTGATACCTATGTTGATAAGTAAATCCAACGGATCAAAAGATAAAGAGCTTTCTGTATTCTGATCAAAAAAAAAAAAAAAAAGCATTCAAAGCTTTTCATATAAAGACTGTATTTTCCCTCTAACAAAGAGACTTTGTTTCCTGGAATTTCTCAAGGCTACAAAGAAAAAGAATAAGGCGAGTAAATCATTATCCTATGTGTTGATAGAGCCAGCCTCTTCTCAAATCAAGTACAAATTTCACTGGCTGGTGGAAAATAACATGTCGTGCCAAAAAGCCCTCTCACTAAAGTAGTAGTACTTCTGAAATACTCTGAGATAGAGTAACCAATGTAACTCAAGAATATATTCCAAATAGTCAACATTTCCAATGCATTACAACTAAGAACATATTATCCAAGTAAGTATGTAAGTTGATTACAATGGTGCCATCCTTATTTATAGGTATTAATAAAGTAAATAATCACTAAAGAAGCTTTACACTGTTAACATGATTTAAAGTAGATTCTTTTTTTTTTTTTTTAATTTTTTTAACCTTTATTTATTTTTGAGACAGAGAGAGACAGAGCATGAATGGGGGAGGGTCAGAGAGAGAGGGAGACACAGAATCCGAAACAGGCTCCAGGCTCTGAGCCATCAGCACAGAGTCCGACACGGGGCTTGAACTCACCAACTGCGAGATCATGACCTGAGCCGAAGTCGGACGCTTAACCGACTGAGCCACCCAGGCGCCCCTTAAAGTAGATTCTAATGTTAGAATACTAATATCTACAGTAGAACAAGTCCAATATGAGAATGTATCAGTATACAATCCTTGACAAATTTTTACACAATAGCTTAAACCTAATTATCAAATTGGCAATTTAAAATAAATAACTATGGACTGAAATAATACACACACTAAAAAATACTCTTTATGCCTTTACTAAAGAGCTTACTATTAACAAAAACCTCTTAGAGTAGTTTCGAATACTTAGCCGTTACACAGAAAAAGTTTACAACTTTAGTGCTGACACAATCTCACCAGATTAAGAATTTAAATTTTCAGTTCCATGATCTCATGTAGAAATAAATCAAAGTACATCAAATGCACATAAACTGCACACACTCACAAAATAAAGAAATAAATTGAAATTAGAGACCCACAGATATGGCGTGCAGAAAGAGCACTAAGCTTTATTCAGACACCCAATTTTCAGTGCCAGGTCTGTGACTTCACAGCTTTGGAACCTTTAGTATGAACATTTCAATGAGCTTTCACTTCCTCATCAGTAAAATGCAGACAGCTATTGAACCTAACATAGACAGTTGGTGAGAAATTCAAAAGTAACTAAAGTAATGTGTGTAAAATTTCTTTTTGACCTGTAAATTACTATATAAATTTATATTACATAGAGAAGCACCTGGGTGGCTCAGTCAGTTTAAGTGTCTGACTTTGGCTCAGGTCATGAACTCACAGTTTGTGAGTTCGAGCCCCAGGTCAGGGTCTGTGCTGTCAGCCTGCTTTGAATTCTTTGTCTCCCTCTCTGTCTGCCCCTCCCCTGCTCACACTCTGTCTCTCTCCCTCTCTCAGAAATAAACTTTAAAAAAAATTAAAATTATATAGAGAAATATTAAATATAATACAATGGCACTATTTCAAGTCTCAATAAAAAGAAGTACAAACACAGCAGTCTAATTTTTACTAATTTCCCTAGTGATTTCTTTTCCTTTCAAAAAACTCAGCAACAGTTCATAAAAAGTTTAATGTTACCAACGTTAGGCATATGCTTACACAGAGGTACACAGCTATAAACCAGTCTGTCATGTAACATCCTCATTCTCATCATTATCATAACAACATCAAGGGAGAGCATTTTTGTGCTTCAGAATAAACTTTGTACTTCAGTCTCATATTTCTACTATATGTTCTGTGGAACACGACATATTGAGTACCTACTTATAAAACAGTCTGAAGAATAAAAAAAAGAAAAAAGAAGATCCATGACTTACCAGTCTGGATACCATAATTATATATATACATATATACATATATATATACACACACACACACACACATATATATATATATATATATATATATACACACACATACATACACACACACACACACACACACACACACACACACACACATGAATATTTCAGTTAAAGTGATATGGAGACTTCCACTTTTGGCCATGAGGCAGTAACAGGAAAAAACTAGCAAGCCCACCATAAACGATGTAAAACGATAAAACTATAAAAAATATTTGAAATAAATGGTTTTAGATGTTGGGCAACAGGCAAAACAGGATTATGATCCCTAAGGAAAAAACTGTATGAAATGAACACTACATGAACTTCTCCCTGTCTTTCTGTCTGGAGGCATTTTCAAGACTATAGCACCCAAGCAAAGTACAGCAGTTTTGCTCAGCAGAGAAGAAAGAATAAAGTTGGGGGATGCGGTAGAATTTGGGGGATAGAATACCAAATGCAAAAAGCTTCAGAAATATACATGAGGGTCATATTAAGTCTCTTGCCAAGCACTAGGTTATATGTGCCCAGAGGGACAATCTACAAAACCTGGCCATGAATAGCAGAATGGAGATTCTGGAGGTCATGTAATACTGAGAGACATAGCACATAGATAAAACCACACTGAACACCCAGGAAATTCAATTGAGACTACCCCAAAAAGCTCACACTTATGGGAGATAATGCTATGGGTCCCTCAACTTTTTGAGAGCAGAGGCATTGAACAGGTTTTGTACTAGACTCTTTTCCAGGATGTTTGATTAATAAGGCATATATCATTAAAAGCTTTAAACTACTGGGGCACCTGAGTGACTCAACTGGTTAGGTGGCCGACTTCGCCTCAGGTCATGATCTCATGGCTCATGGATTCAAGCCCTGCATCGGGCTCTGAGCTGTCAGCCTGCTTTGGATTCTGTGTTTCCTTCTTTCTCTGTCCCTCCCCCATTCATGCTCTGTCTCTCTATCCTTCAAAAATAAATAAACATTAAAAAAATTGGGGGGGGGGGCACCTGAGTGGCTCAATCAGTTAAGTGGCCGACCGGCTCAGATCATCATCTCATGGTTTGTGAGTTTGAGCCCCACATCCGGCCTCTGTGCCAACAGCTCAGAGCCTGGAGCATGCTTTGGATTCTGTGTCTCCTTCTCTCTCTGCCCCTCCCCTGCTCATACTCTGTCTCTGTCTCTCAAAAAGTGAATAAATGTTAAAAAAAAAAAAAAAAAAGAATTTGTTTTAATTTAAAAGTTTTAAACTATTAACATGAAATAAAGTGACTGACGCAAAAGCCTTGGAAGACAGAGGCTGTCTCCAACTAGAGCAAAGTGCACATTAATTTACAGCCTTGGAAGATAGAGGATCCCCCTCCAGGAGCAAAGTGCATACATGCTTACTATTGCATACTATTTGGATGCACACTACATACTATTTGGATGTCCTAAGCTCAGAGTTCCTCTCCTATAATGTGACCAACTGCATTTGCAGGTATCCATCTAGGCCCATCCACACCACCTCCATGTAATTTAGGGGCAAGGAAAATTGAGGCAAGTCAGCTGACATTCATGTTGCTGGATGTGCCACGCACAATAAAATTCTTTCTGTTCCAGGAAACTCATGTCATCTGACAGCATCCATGAAACTAATAAGTTAACTAATTATTACTTAAATGTGGTAAAATCTCAGATCCTGTACAGTTCTGAACATATACCTTGGAAGTAAGAGATCCTAAACCACCCAAAGATTAAAAACAAATCTTAAAAGGATCAAGCTAGTCCACTAAAAAAAAGCTGCCCAGATAAACAAAAAACATTTACTAAAAGTAATAAATTTCAAACTGCCAATGATATGATATCCACAATATTTACCATATAATCAAAAGCTATGAGATATGCGCAGATGCAATAAAATGTAGCCCATAATCATGTGGGGAGAAGGTAGTGTGTAGAAATAAATGCCAAAATGAACCAGGTGTTAGAATTAGAAGATAATAATTTTAAAAGAGTTATACAGGAGGCAGATGACTCTTCAGAGATATTCATGTCCTAATCCCCAGAATTTGTCAATCTGCTAGGTAATATGGCAAAGGGGAAATAATGGTGCAGATGGAATTCAGTGTGCTAATCAGTTGACCTTAACATAGGGAGAGGATCCTGGATTATCCAGGTTGTTCCAGTGTAATCACAAGGATTTTTAAATGCGAAAGAGAGAAGCCTAAGTGTCAGCCTCAGAGAGATAAATGTGAGAAAGACTCATTGGTCATTGCCAGCATTGAAGATGAAAGGGGGCCATGAGCCAAGGAATGCAGGTAGCCTCTACAAAAAAAGCAAGAAAACATTATCTGCTAGGGCCTCCAGAGGGAAACAGCCCTGCTGAGATCTTGATTGTAGCTCAGTGAGACCCATTTCAGACTTCTGAATTTCAGAAACTGTAAGAGAATAAATTTGTGAGGTTTCAAGCCACTATGTTTGTGGTTAATTTGATACAGCAGCAAAAAGAAACTATTACAAGTTATTAAAAATAGGCATAAAGACTCAAAGGAAAAAACAGAATGAGTGACCGGAAGGAAAAATCTCAGTGGAAAAATACAAACTACTAAAAAAGAACCAAATAGACAATCTAGAACCAAAAAATATATTATTTGAAACAAAAATTTCACTATATGGGCTTAACAGATTGGCTATTACAGAATAATTAAACTTATATAAACTAAGCACAGAGAGAGAATACACTGAGAAACTAAAAGCAAGTTTCTGTGATTAGTGAAGCAATCTAACATACATAAATTGTAATACTAAGGGGAAAAGAGTGGAGGGGAGGGTGATCAGAAAAAGTTTGAAAAACATAATGGACAATAATTTCTGAATCTGAATACACATGCATGCACGCGCGCGCGCACACACACACACACACACACACACACACACACATCCAAGGAGCTCAACAAAGCCCCGAGGAGGGTAAATGTAAAGAAAACTAAATCTAAGCACATAATAATTATTTTTCTGAAAACCAAAAGAAAAAGAAAAAAAATCTCAAAAGAAGCTAGAGGGGAAAAAAAATGCATTACCATACAGAGGGATAATGATTAAAAATTCTGCTGAGATTACAGCAAAAACTTTGCAAGCCAGAAGACAACAGAACAACATTTTTTAAATGCTAAAAAAAAAATTATCAAACTGGAAGTGTATTTCCAAAAAAAAGTATCCTTCAAAATAATAATGACATTTTGAGATAAACAAAAGCTCAGAAAACATTTCACTAGCAGGCCTGACCAATGATGATTATTCAAATAAGTTTTTCAGACTAAAAGAAGTATGAGATACACATTCAGATCTATACAAAGGAAGAGTGCCAGAGATAATCAATATGTAAGTAAATACAAAAGGCTACTTTTTATATTTTCTAATTTCTTTAAAAAGTAATTGATTGTTTAAACAACAATAATAACAATTTATTGTGGGGATTATAACCTATGTAGAAATCAAATGTATGACAGTAATAGCACAAAAGATGGGAGGGAGTAAATATAATTTACTGTTGGAAGGTTCTTACATGGTATACTTTCAATTTATGGTAGACCAATCATTGAATGTCTAATGTAGAGCCACTAAAAACAAAGCCAATAGAAGAGGAAGGTATAAAAATACTTTTTAGAAACTCATTAATACAGAAAAATATAGAAAAGAAAAAGAAAAAAATTTAAATCCTTACAACTAGAAAACAAATAGCAAGATGACAGATTTAAACTGAAACATACCAATAATTACATTCAATGTAAAGGTACTAAACACTCTAAGAAAGACAGCAACTGTCAGACTGGATAGAAAAGGAATATCCAAATATATATATATATATATATATATATATATATATATATATATATATATATATATATTTATATTAGATAGTTTAGAAAAAAGAATGAAAAAAAATTTCATGCAAACACTAATCATAGGAAAATTACAGCAGTTCTATGCCTTAGACAAAGTAACCTTATACGGCATTACCAGAGACAAAGAAAGAAATTCTATACGTTAGGTTAGTTAATAAAGAAGACATAATCAAAAACATGCATGCATCTCACAACAGAGCTTCAAAATACATAAAGCTAAAACTAGCCAAACTAAAGGGGGAAATCAACAAATCCATAATTATAGTTGGAGATGTTAAAATTCTTCCCCTAGGAACTAAAAGAAATAGACTCAAAAAATTCAATAAGGATAAGAAAGATGTGAAAAGCATTATCAATCAACTTTATCTAACTGGCATTTATACAATAGATCCAATAAGTGCAGAATATATACTCTGTTCAAGCACACACTGAATATTCACCAAATATAGACCATATTATGGGCCATTAAAAAAAAAAACCTATGGGGCACCTGGGTGGCTCAATTGGACTCAGTCAGATCTCAAGCATCCGACTCTTGATTTCGGCTCAGGTCATGATCTCACAGTTCAGGAGATTGAGCCCCACGTCTGGCTCTGCACTGACAGTGTGAGCCTACTTGGGATTCTCTCTCTCCCTCTCTCTCTGCCTCTTCCCTGCTGTTCTCTCTCTCTCTCTCTCTCTCTCTCTCTCTCCCCCCCAAATAAATCAAGAAACTTAAAAAAATTTTTTAAATACCCTTGTATTTTCAAATACCAAAGTCATACAGACTATGTTCTCTGACCTAAATTAAAATAAATTAAAAATCGGTAGAGTTTGCACTTTTAGGAGCTGGGTGCAATACAGTGCTCAGTCAGCATCTAGGCTTCAACAAGGCAGCAGCTGTGTAACTGCATTCAGAACTGGAAGCAACACTAGAAGGGAAGTGAGCTGGGTAGCATCTGTTGGGTCTAAAACTGATTATAACCACAAATAATACTAGTCCTAGAGGAAGGAATCCCCTGCTCATACTTCATGTTCAAGTGCTGTTTGAACTCAACATAACTGGCCTTTACTGAGAGTGCACAATGTGCCAGGGATTGTGATACGTTCTTTTACTGGTATCTCATTTGGCTTCACCACAAACCTGAGAGAATGATAGGATTTTTCTCATTTTATAAGAGTCCAGACTGAAGTTACAGAATTCAGTCTAGATGTCAAAATTTCTGAGTCCCAAGTCCAAGGGCCACTGGCTACAACACAGCTGCATTATAAGGTATTTGAGAGGCACAGAATTAGAAGTGAACAAGGTTGTTTTGGAGTGTTAGCCAAGGATGGGACTAGGATTTAGTTTAAAATCATTCAAAACTAACACAAAGAGGAATGGCAAAACGAAGTTTAAAGTCCCTGCTCTAAATGAATTCTCAATATAACTGAGAACAAAAACAATGATCATTAAAGGTGCTACTTTAAAAAAATCAATAACAATGTATCAGAAAGAATCTCAAATATATAGAAATTAAGCACCACATCTCTAAATAAACTGTGGACCTGGGCGCCTGGGTGGCTCAGTTGGTTAAGCATCCGACTTCGGCTCAGGTCATGATCTCGTGGTTCATGGGTTCAAGTCCCACGTTCGGCTCTGTGCTGACAGCTCACAGCCTGGAGCCTGCTTTGGATTCTGTGTCTCCCTCTCTCTCTCTCTGCCCCTCCCCCACTCTCACTCTCTCTCTCTCTGTCTCAAAAATAAATTAAAAAAAAAAATTTAGAAAACAAAAATATAAAATAAACTGTGGACCAAGAAAGACATCAGAAGAAAATTAGAAAATATTGTCCACTACCTAATAATGAAAACATGATATGTCAAAATTTGTGAGACACAACTAAAACAATGCTTAAAGGTAAATTTATACATCTATGATTAGGAAGAAAAGAAAGGTGTAAAAATCAGTGTTCTAACTTTCCACATTAAGAAGCTAGAAAAAATTAAATCCAACATAAGCAGAAGGAAGAAAATAACAAATAGCAGAAATCAGTATAATGATACAAGATAATGAACAAATAATGGAGAAACCAACAAAATCTCAAATTGGTTCTCTGAAAATGTCAATAAAACTAGTAACCCCCTAACTAGAATAATGCAGAAAAACAAGAGAGAATAGACAAATTACCAACACTAGATGAAACAGGGGCTTATTACCACAGATCTTATAGAAATTTAAAAGATGATGAAAAATATCATGAACAGTTTTGTGCAAATATATTTTACAATTAGATGGAACAGGAAAATTCCTTAGAGATGAAAATTACCAAGACTAACACCAGAAAAACAAAACAAAATACCTTCACTAGCCATTTACCTGTTAAAGAAATTGAATTCACAATTAAAATTTTTCCCACATAGAAAATTCCAGGCCCGGGGCGCCTGGGTGGCTCAGTCGGTTAAGTGGCTGACTTCGGCTCAGGTCATGATCTCACGGTCCGTGAGTTCGAGCCCCGTGTCGGGCTCTGTGCTGACAGCTCGGAGCCTGGAGCCTGTTTCAGATTCTGTGTCTCCCTTTCTCTGACCCTCCCCCGTTCATGCTCTGTCTCTCTCTGTCTCAAAAATAAATAAAGGTTAAAAAAAATTAAAAAAAAAAAAAAAGAAAATTCCAGGCCCAAGTGACTTCACCAGTGAATTCTTATCAAACATTTAAGAGAATAATATCAGTGTAATTCAATTAACTTGATTTTCTCTGTATACTAGTAAGAATGTAATTGTAATAAAGCTGACCTATACCAGAAATATGTTAAGACACTACCTCCTAATTTCTTTCTTGGATTCAGATCTTTGGCAAAAATACCCAAAACAGAACCATTAAAAAAAGACTAATCTGACTAGGAAAAATGTTAAAGTTATGAATGAAGAACAGCATAAACAAATTAAAAAGTAAATGTTAAATTGAAAAATGTCAAGATTTTAATAATTGGTTGATATGGACAAAATGAAAGTCTTTATCAAATGTACAAAAGACAAAAATAGGAACTGCCTGAAAGAAATAATAATACCAACATGAAATAATGGCCAATTTTCCTAATCAATCAAAAGAAATATAAATTTAAGAATGATAAGCAAAAACGTTCTCAAAAATTTAGGAGAAGAGATATCTCTGGAAAAAGCAAAACTGTAGAAACAATAAAAAGATCAGTTGGAGGGAAGACGGAATGAACAAGCACGAAGGATTTTTAGGATTTTGAAAGCATTCTTTACAATACTATAATAGTAGATATATGTCATTGTACATTTGTCAAAACCCATGGAATTTTCAAACCTAGAAGAGAACCCTAATGTAAACCATAGACTCTGGAT
Source organism: Panthera leo (assembly GCF_018350215.1). NCBI lineage: Eukaryota > Metazoa > Chordata > Mammalia > Carnivora > Felidae > Panthera > Panthera leo. The sequence continues at coordinate 37,027,735 of NC_056696.1, forward strand.
GGCAGTGATATGTCAATATAAGCTCATCGATTCTAATGTACCACACTGGGAGTAATGTGACAGTGAGCGAGGCTGAAAGTGGAAGTAGGGGGGATATGGGAACTCTGTAGTTTCCACTCGATTTTGCTATGAACCTAAAACTGCTCTAAAAAGCAGTCTATTTTTAAAAAAATACATATAAGACTCAAAGACTAACTAACTTGGAAAAAATGGGAATTATTTTAATAATGTTCTAATAGTGACTCCATACTGTAATGATGACGTTTGGGATGTGTGGAGTTAAATACAATATATTGTTAGTATGTTTTAAAAAGAGAATACCTGGTTTTGCTGAAAACTGTGGTCCACAAATGGTTAGTGATTAGAATACATACCTTTTGGTATGACAATATGCCAATACATATCAAAAGTCCAACAATGACACTCTAAGAATTTATCCAAAGTAGATAAAAATAGAAGTGTAATGAGATGTATGCACAATAGGCCCATACAGTGGAATTCTAGGTAAGCTATTAAATCCAATGAAGTAGACTGCTATTTTTACACACAAGATGTTCATGAAAAACTGTCAATTGGTAAAGGTCAGATTATAGGATATTATGGACAGATGAGCCAGTTTAGGAATATGTACTGAATATTAACACACATGTATTCAGACAGAGATATATAATAGGCTGTTCAACACAAAATTGATCGTGATATTCTCTGGGTGATGAGATTTCAAGTTTTTTAGTCTCTTTGTATGATTTTCTTCTTTTACTTGAGCTTTTCACAACAGGTCTGGATCTCTTTTCCTAAAACCTAAAGGTATTTATTTATACTCACAAACATACATAGACACAACACACTGACAGTATTTGGCTACTCTGTAGTATTGGTAACTTCCAATTTCTTCTAGCAAGGACAAAGTTCATTCTACCTAAAGAAACAATTCACTTGATTCTGTGATTTGGGGCAAGTTCCTCAATTTACTCTACTTAGCTGATACAAAATCAAACTGTACTGGACAGAGTGGGTTTTAGAGTTGAAATCTTGGTTCAAGTCTACCAATTATCTGAACCTGGCCACTTCACTTTTCTGTGCTTTGGTTTCCTCAAAGGTACAATGACAATATTAGTATCCACCCAATGACTGGACACTGGATTGGTAAGAGGGTCAAACAGATAACTCAAGTATTCTAAAATACTTAACAAATAATGAATATTGGCAGCTGTAGTATATTGTAAAACAAAAATACATATAATGGTACAGGGCAGCAAAACAATCAAAAGAGAGAAAAAAAATCAGAGCTTTAAAAATGGCAAGAAAATTAGTAAAAGGGAAATATATAAATAAATATAGATACTGAAGAAATAAAATGAGCTTAAACTAATAAGAATTTCTATTTTTGAAAAATGACTAGACTAGTCTAGCATTGACTAGACTGTCTCAAAGAAAAATAGTAAGCAAAAATAATAATAAGTGTAAAAAATAATAACTTGGCCAAATATAGAAAAACTTTGATCATAATTCACATGTTGATACCTAAAGTATTTGAAATATAAGTTCCCTAAAAACGTATCTTTTTAAAAAAAAATTTTTTTTAATGTTTGTTTTTGACAGAGAGAGAGAGAGACAGAGGGTGAGTTGGGGAGGGGCAGAGAGAGACAGACACAGAATCCCAAGCAGGCTCCAGGCTCCTAGCAGTCAGCACAGAGCCTGACGCAGGGCTCGAACGCACAGACCACGAGATCATGACCTGAGCCAAAGTCGGACACTCAACAGACTGAGCCACCCAGGTGCCCCTAAAAACATATCTTTTACACTTTTAATGACTACTTGGCCCCGGCCATCAAAGGAACTTACTGCTACTTTATAAAATATAAGCAAACATTATCATCATTTATTAGTATACATTCATTTAAATGCCTACTAACCACAGAGCACTATGCTAGGCATATGAAATTCAAAGGTATATGCGATATTATTCCTTGCTTTTGAAAAACTTACCATTTATTTGAGGAAGGATCTGCAGTACCAACACAAACATAAACTCAATTATAAGAACTGGGACACACAGGCCAAAGAGTAGAAGAATGGAATTACAACCCAGGAATAAAAGAGATGCTGAGTGACCACACCTGTATCTAAGCTGCATCAGCAGCAAGAACAACTTGATGCGACACAGCAATGGAGCGGAGTCCCTCCTGTTCTGGGCATGATTGGGCCAGGCAACTGGAATTACTTACAGGCATTACTTCACTGGTAATAATACATTAAACATGAAATAAGTTGTCATTCAGCACACCACCTGGTCAAAGCTGGATTCCTACTGAAATGCTGCCAAAGCGGACAGGAAGAGGAAACCAGCAGGAAATAATGGCTGTCTCTATCAGCGTGACACTGAGTTCACCCATGCATTAATTTATTAAAAAGAAGAAGAAGAAGAAGAAGAAGAAGAAGAAGAAGGAGGAGGAGGAGGAGGAGGAGGAGGAGGAGGAGGAGGAGTAATCTTTTAATGACCTGGAAAGCTTTCCCAAAATAGGAAGTCAGTCAGTCAATCCAATCAATCAATCAATCAATCAATAATAAAAAATGAAAAAAAGCTTAGTAAAACCAAAGACCAAAGTAAAACTTTATTAGATCTGGCTATAATTAGTGGACTCTCAAGCACTCAGTGTTTTACTGAGAGTAGCAGTTACAGATGGGGCTTGGAAAGAGCCCAAAATTTAACAAATTTAATCAATCCTAAATATATCTTTCTCTTACCAGCTCATGAATTCCTTAATGGCTGGGACTAGTATCAACTCTACATTCCTTTAAGCATCAAGACTGACTTTCTATACATTTGGATGGATAAATGGACAGGTGGACAAAGAAGCCATGGAACAAAAGATGTGTGCCACAGAGATTAAAGCTTGAGCAGAATACTTCGAATGTTTGTGAAACTAACTGGTTATTAAAGACAGACTGAGAATGTAGAAATGACACAGAATGTGAAGGTGACTAGAAGGGACAAGGAAGCGGGGAGCACTACAACATAGCCTCTGCAGCAAAAAAGCAGGAAGAAAAAGAGCACTGGGAAATAATACAAAGGCCAGGTGGAAAAGCTAACAAAAGAAAAGCAAATTAATGGAGGAAACAGACAAAGAAAACAAGAGACATTAAAAGCAAATAGAGCAATACTGAGAAACCTAAACAGAATTGGTGGTCTTGTGCCTCTTCAGGGCAGAAGACAAGCTTTTTTAAAAATCTTACTTTAGGGATTTAATAATGGTTCTCTCAATAAAAATAGAATGTTGTGTTCACAAATGCAAAAGAGAACTGACATTAAAAAGTTAAACACAGTATAGTACAAACAACCTTATCAACTGAATTCTAAGACACATCGCAAAAGAGAGAGAAACATTAAGAGCTATGTTAGCCATGAAGGTAAAAAATAATTAATTGTACACAATTTGAAAAGAAAAAGAAAAAATTTGATGATAAATATTTTTTACTTGTTTCAGTTAGAGGTTGAGAAAAAGCTTATATAGCTGTAAATTGATTTTAATTTCTTATAAAATTTGTATAGCATTTTGCAATTTGTCATTTTTTCACATATACATTCTCCCATAATATGAAATGGATTTTTATTAAACCATATTACAGATGAGAAAAGAGAGACATAAAACAAGATAAGCTATTTGCCCAAAATCATATATAGTAGACAATACAAATGGATTTTAATACCAGATTTTCCAAATGTTATAATAAACTAAACCCATCAATGAAAGAATATTTTCAAATTGTAATTTTAGGGGAAAAAGGTCTTTACGGCATGTACATATTCCAAGGTGAAAAGATATCCTTTATACAACAGATAGGCAAGTGAAATTTTCTATTTCTCAAAGCAAGCTAATTATTTCCACTTTATAGAACTGAAAGCATTAATAACAAATGAGAAAAAGTAAAAATAAAAGGCTTCAAGATGACTTATATCTAAATTAACTTAAAGTTGGAAAAGCAATATACAGAAAACCTCAGGAAAGAAATTAGAAAGCTAAACCAGCCCACAGTATAGTCACCAAGAGAACATATGATACTGCAGTTAGCTAAGGCTCTGTGTGCTCAATTAGAAGAATCTGCAAACTAAATTAAATAAAGCAAAAGAGAAAACAGTTTGCATGGAATGCATCCAAGGGAACATTTATATAAATATGCTGGCAAATGCACTGACATTTTCCAAAAAAGATGTAGAAGAAATGGTTAACGATGTACTCTATAGGAAGGGGTGCTAAGAGACTTTGAATTTGACATGGGGGCAGACTTACTTTTTTTGTATTCCCCTTTGCATAATGATAGTAGAAATTTTATCATTTGTGTTTATTATTTTCTGATTTAAAAGACTGTTACCGAAAGGTGTTTTAAATAACTGCCATTAAGACAAACACAAATTTTAAAGAACTTGGATTATAACAAATGTATAACCTGGTTATAGTAGGTTTAATACACCGACATGCATTTAGAGGTGACTGATATAATGATCATGAAGGTAGATTCATGTGTAAGCCGAGCTTTAACTCTGAGTACAGGCAGACCACGTAGAAATGTAAGGTAATGGCACTCTAGACATAAAGCAAACAATATAAGATCACGTAAGATTTGTTTGAGCATGAGTGACGTGGACCAATAAAATCAAGTCTCAAACGGTCATGTGAGCCCAGGCCATGGATGGCCTAAAGAGTTAGACCGAAATGTAGACCTTATTCTGGAGATCAGAGTCTCTCAAACATAAGAATGTGTTTCAGAGGCCCCAGTTTGAGAAAAACTGCAGTTAACAACAGATTGAAAGCTCCTTGGCAAGGCACAGACTGCCACATACACTGGTCACACGATCAGAATGGCCAGCCCCACTCTAGCAATACTGTGAGGCTCTGTTAAGGTTCCATAAAGGACATTACAGACGTATGGTAAAAACCGAAAACCTCATTTTCATCCATGGTATCAGCCTAGTTCTTCAATAAAAGTGCCAAAAATGGGGGTGCCTGAGTGGCTCAGTCAGTTAATGTCTGACTCTTGGTTTTTGCTCAGGTCACGATCTCACTGTTAGTGAGTTCGAGCCTCACATCGGGCTTTGCACTGACAGTGTGGAGCCTGCTTGGGATTCTCTCTCTCCCTCTCTCTGCGTCTCCCCTGCTCATGCTCTCTCTCTCTCTCTCTCAAAATGAATAAACTTCTAAAAAATGTAAAAAGAAAGAAGTTACATAAACTTTAAAAAAAAATGTGCCCAGAATGATCCTAATCATAGAGTCTAACAAGATTGAGAATAATATTTTGCTTAGTCATTTGTGATGCACAGAATTAACTTACTCATCCACTATTCTTGTGGTTTTAGTCTGCAACACCAGAAGCTATTTATTCCTATGTGTTTTCCCAGCAATTAGAATATGCTGCCATTAGAAATTTAGTGGTGACTATGATTCAGGAAAAAAATGTTATGAATATCTAGACTTTCAGTAAGTGTGAATTACTAATACTGAATCTTATTCATTATCTTTCTTATTTAAAAAAAAACATTAGAATAGAAGAATATGACAGTTTTTCATAATATTTATCAGAACCCACAATTAGAACTAATTATGAAAAGAACAGGCTAGGCATTAGCCTCAAATGCAAAGAAGTACTTAGATAAATGTAATATATCCCTCATTAATACACAATTATTAGAAGCATTAAATCCTGCAATTTATTCTCCTAGCTTTGGAGTCAAAAGCCCTCACTGACAAACTCTACATCATTATAGGTTATATATATATATATATATATATATATATATATATATATATATATATATATATATGCCTACACACACACACACACACTACATACGTATCAAAAGCATCCAATTACTTCCTCTGTGAGTTGTGAAAGGGAGGTACTTACAGTTTGCTTAAATTATAACAAACATTGTTTAAAAGCATATGCATATATTTTATTCTCTCTATAGATCATCACAGTTTTATGGTAGAAAGAGAAAGGTTGCTAATGTTCTCATTTTAAAGACAAACTGAGGCTCAAAGAGGTTAGACTCAAAACATAAAGCTAGCTCTCTCTCCCTCTCTCTGCCCCTCTCCCACTAGCACTATCTCTGCCTCCCTCAAAATAAATAAATAAACTTTAAAAAAACAAAACAAAACATTGGGGCTCCTAGGTGGCTCAGTCAGTTAAGCATCCAGCTTCAGTTCAGGTTACGATCTCGCGTTTCATGAGTTTGAGCCCTACGTCAGGCTCTGTGCTGACAGCTTAGAGCCTGGAGCCTGCTTCAGATTCTGTGTTTCCCTCTCTCTCTGCCCCTCCACCCCCGTCAAAAATAAACATTAAAAAATTTAAAAAACACAAAAACATAAAGCTAGAACTCCAACCAAACTCTTCTAAATTCAGCCTAACATTAGAGTTCTGCCATCCTACTTAGCATCAAACAGCAGTGAAGAAAAACAGTGAATAAAAAAGCAATTTTCTTCTTACCAAAGAAATCATAAAGAGAACAACCTAGTCTGTGTCCCTTTAATAGTTAAGAAGGGTGAGAATATAAGAATCCCCTCAAGCCTAGGAGCCCCCAGGCCAGTTACCCGCTTATCATTGCATGAAGTCCATTTGCCCAGATGTCCATACACTGTCAATTTCTCTGTGTTATGACACAAATAAAGTTGAGAAACACTGCCACTGAGAACTCAGGAATACATAGGATGGTCTTAAATAATTTTTTTAATGTAAACTTCAGGGGTACCTGGGTGGCTCAGTCAGTTAAGCGTCTGACTCTTGATTTTGGCTCAGATCATGATCTTGTGGTTTGTGAGATGGGACCCCGCATCAGCCTCCTGCTTGAGAATATTTTCTCTCTCTCCCTCTCTTTCTGCCGCTCCTCTGCTCATGGTGCGCACATATTCTCTCTCTCTCTCTCTCTCTCTCTCTCAAAACAAATAAAGAAAACATGAAGTTCATAAACTATAAAATTATCTACTAAAAAAAGGTTACATCGATGATATAGCAGAATCTTGCTTCAAGGTTAACCACTGATTGCAATTCAGAGTATGGTGCAGTGGTTCTCAAGTTTTATCAATTACCAGTCATATAAAAGATAGCATTCATATTTACAATGCACTTAATCCAGAGTTTGTCAAAACCTAAATAAATTTTTCAAGTAATTAACACTGGAGTAACTTTTAATCATCAGTTATTTATCCTATCAGTGGCTTATTCTGTTCTGTAGCAGTGAAAGATAGCCCAAGGTCTGCATACAATTTCTAGTGCTAGCTACAGCTACACTATTCCCTTAGCACTCACTTAAGAGAGACAGGAATACAAACGAGTAAGAGTGATGTCACTACGAGATGGCCTTAAATTGTTATAATGTTTAATCATTCACACATTACAATACTTACTATTAGTTTATACAGAACTCATAACCAATTGCAACATACTTCACAACTGGTAACATTTCCATTGAGAACCCTTCACTTACGTAACATTACCCTTAATCTCATCTCACCAACACCCTGCCAGACATGTGAACCCTTAGTTTATTTCCATTCTAATTACCTTCTAGCTTGTCAATATGAACTCTTAAAAGTTTAAAATTTCACACATATATGGAATTCCTACTTCCCAGCTGAAGTTTTTGCGTGTGAACAATTTGGAAGAAATCAGTGCAAAGAAAAGTCCCATTGCAATTTGCAAATCCTGCTTAATCCCTCCAGATGCCACCAAACCTTTAACTGAGTACCATCAGATTTAGTGCTACAAATTCTTATTCTCTGCTACACATCCTTTTCAAAGTGAAACTAACTTAACTCATCAGCCCAAAATGCATTGGCCTCTTCCATCCTCCTTGTTTCTCCTTGTTTCTTCTGCAACATTGAATGGGGGGCTTGGAAGTTACTATGTATCCTTCCTTTAGCATTCACTTCTTCCAGATTGATCACATACAGTAGAACGGAAGGAAATTTCATTACTAACACTGAATTTCTGTTGAAGTGATTGGGTGTTTTTTAAACGCCACCACCATATAGAAACCAAATAGAAGTTTATATCTATATAGTGTTTTATGGTAAAATTTATAAAACATTTCGTGTCATTTTGTATCTGACTCTAATAACAATTCTTGAGCTATGCATTGCAAACTTTTTACAACTGTGAAAAGTAAAATTAATAGAAGTTAAATGACTTGACCAAGTTAACACAAGTAATAAGCAGCAAAGCAGGACCGAAAGCCATGTTTCAATTCTTAGTCCGGTATCTTTCCATTCCACCAGGAGGTTTAGAAGGTAGATACTGTTTTATCCATAAGGCGATTCCAGAGTTTAGGCTTTGAGAAAATCATGTCATCAAACCCATTTATTTCTGTTCACTTGGAAAGAGAGAGTTACCTATTCACATTCAATCAAACAGTAAGCATTTGTCTGTTTTGAGAGTCCCCACAATTACCTTTCGTAATAACAGGCATACCTTGTTTTATCGTGTTTCGCTTTACTGCACTCACAGATACTGAGTTTTTACAAACTGAAGGTCTGTGGCAACCCTGTGCCAAACAAGTGTATTTGTGCCCTTTTTCCAACAACTTTATATCTTTGTGTCACATTTTGGAAATTCTCATAGTATTTCAAACTTTTCCATTCCTGTTATATTTGTTATGGCAATCTGTGATCAGTGATCTTTGATGTTACCATAGTCGTCATGTTGGGGCTCCACAAACCTCAGCCATATAAGACAGCAAACTCAACCGAGAAATGCTGAGTATGTTCTGACTGATCTGCCAACCAGCTATTCCCCCATTTCTCTCCTTATCCTTAGGCCTCCCAATTCCCTAAGACACAATATTGAAATCAGGTCAATCAATAACCCCAGAGTGGCCTCTAAGTGTTTTTTTTTAATGAAAGGGAGGGTCACACGTCTCTCACTTTAAATCAAAAGCTAGAAATGATTAAACTGAGTGAAGAGGCATGTCTAAAGCCAAGAGAGGCTGAAAGCTAGGCCTCTTGAGACAAACAGCAAGTAGTGAATGCAAAAGAGAAGGGGTTTTTTTTGTTTTTTTTGTTTTTTTTTTGCAAAAGAGAAGTTCTTAAAGGAAATTAAAGATGCTACTCCAGTGAACACACAAATGATAAAGCAATACAGCCTTATTGCTGACAGAGAGAAAATTTTAGATCAAACCGGCCATAACATTCCCAGAAGCAAAAGCCTAATCCAGAGCAAGGCCCTAACTTGCTTTAATTCTATGAAGGCTGAGAGAGGTGAGAAGCTATAGAAGAAAAGTCTGAAGCTAGCAGAGGCTGGTTCATAAGGCTTAAGGAAAGAAGCCATCTCCACAACATAAGAGTGCAAGGCGAAGCAGCCAGTGCTGATATAGAAGCTGCAGCAAGTGATCCAGAAGATCTAGCTAAGGTAATTAATGAGGGTGGCTACATTAAACAACAGATTTTCTATGTGGACAAAACCACCATCTACTGAAAAAAGATGCCTTGAATAGCTGGAGAAGAGACATCAATGTCTACCTTCAAAACTTCACAAGACAGACTGACTCTCTTATTAGGGGCTAATACAGCTGGTGACTTTAAGTTGAAGCCAACAGAATTCACCATTCCAAAAATCCTATGGCCCTTAGGAACAATTCTAACAATTCTAAATCTACTCTGCCTGTGCTCTAGAAATGGAACAACAAAGCCTGGATGACAGCACATCTGTTTATAACACAGCTTGCTGAATACTTTAAGCCACTGTTGAGCCCCACTGCTCGGAAAAAAAAAAAAAAAAAGATTCCTTCCAAAATACTACTGTTCTCTGACAATGCACCTGGCCACCCAAGAGCTCTGACAAAGATGTACAACAAGATTAGTGTTGTTTTCATGCCTGCAAACACACCATCCATTCTGCAGCCCATGAATCAAAAAAGTAATTTTGACTTTCAAGTTTTATTATTTAAGAAATATATTTCACAAGGCTTATAGATGTCACATACAGGGATTCCTCTGACCTGGGCAAAGTGGAAATCTTCTGGAACAGATTCACCATTCCAGTTGCCATTAAGGACATGCATGATTCACGAAAAGAGATCAAAATATCAACGTTAGCCGGAGTCTGGAAGAAGGTGATTCTAACTCTCATGGATGACACTGAGGAGTTCAAGACTTCAGTGGAGGAAGTAACTGCAGATGTGGTGGAAACGGCAAGAGAACTGGAATTAAAGATGGGACTGAACTGCTGCGATCTCATGATCAAACTTTAATGGGCGAGGAGCTGCTTGTTACGGATAGGCAAAGAAAGTGACTTCTTGAGATGTAGAAACTACTCCTGGTAAAGATGCTGTGAAGATTGTGGAAATCACAACAAAGGATTTAGGATATTAGGACATTAGGTTATCAGGACAACAAAGGATATTATGTAACTTAGTTGATAAAGCAGTGACAAGAGGATTCACTCCAGTTTTGAAAGAAGTTCTACTGTAGGTAAAGTGCTATCAAACAGCATCACATGCTACGGAGAAATTGCTGGTGAAAGGAAGAGTCAATCAGTGCAGCAAATGTCAGTCACTTTATTTTAAGAAACTGCCACAGCCACCCCAACCTTCAGCAACCACCACTCTGATCAGTCAGCAGCCATCTAAGCAAGACTGTCCACCAGCAAAAAGAGCATGACTCCTGAAACCAACCTCAAATGGTGGTTAGCAAGTTTTAACAACATTTTTTACTTAAGCCATATACATTGGTGTTTTAGACATAATGCTATTTCACACATATCAGAATACAGCCCAGGGTAAACATAACTTTTGCATCCACTGGGAAGCCAAAAATTTCATCTGACTTACTTTATTGTGATAGCTGCTTTTTTATGGTGGTGTAACCAGAACCCACATTATCTCTGAGGTATGCCTGTATTCACCCTCCTCTTCTAGCTTGCCTTCCCTCTTCATTAGAAAAACAAAAAAGGTTCCGGGGAGGTGGATGGGAGGATGGGCTAAATGGGTGATGGGCATTAAGGAGGGCATTTGTTGTGATGAGCACTGGGTGTTGTATGTAAGTGATGAATTACTAAATTCTACTCCTGAAACCAATACTACACTGTATGTTAACTAACTTGAATTTAAATGAAATCTTGGAAGAACATGAAAAAAAGTTCAAAGGACACTCTATATCAGAATAATAACTTTTTCCAAAGAAATATTTCCTTAAACATTTTTAAACAATAAAGATTTTTTAAAACCAAACAAAATAATGTAAAAATAATAAGAAAAAAAGCAAAGTATGGTTAAAAGTAAAAGAATAAGCTAAAACAGTTACAAAAATATAAAAACATTAAACGTCTAATGAAAGAAGAGTAAACACCAAATACACCAAAAAGTAAAAGTGAAACAGGCAAAAAATACAAATTCCAAAATTTAACACCTCCATGCAGACGGCATGAGGTGTTGCATACAGACAGCAGGCCTCCATTCCCCCAATTTGTTGATTACAGATGCCAGAAGTAGAAAATGGAGTCTTCAGTCATTCCCTTAGTTGCAGAAGATGAAACACTCTTGTCCTTCTGGGTTAAAAATATCTGTGTGGGAGGAAGGTACCTCTTAAAGAGCACTGAGCTCTTGTTTAGTCATCCCTTCCAACCTATAAATCAAGCAAAAGCCACCCATCATCTATTCTCTTCACCCCTAGCTTTTAAATGTAGAGTTTTAACTCAGAATAAGTATTATCAAGTCCCTTATTAACAATATATAAATATTTTTTGTGTTCTGATAAAATGAAATTCAGCCATATCTAAAAAGGTAAATTCTAGTCATATTTAAAAGTATGGGGTTTTTTTAATGTTTTTATTTATTTTTGAGACAGAGACAGACAGAGCATGAGCAGGGGAGGGGCAGAGAGAGAGAGGGAGACACAGAATCCGAAGCAGGCTCCAGGCTCTGAGCTGTCAGCACAGAGCCCAACGCGGGGCTTAAACTCACAGACTGTGAGATCATGACCTGAGCTGAAGTCGAACGCTTAATCGACTGAGCCACCCAGGCGCCCCAAATTATGTTTTAAAGTAAATATAAATTGTGTATGTTAAATCTGCCATACATATTAAACATAATAGAAATCATATATTTTCAAAGAATGAAAATACCATAAAAATATAAACTATAAATCATGCTAAATAGAATTTAGTCTTACTGTAACGATTTAGAAGGCAATTCAGAAGTGTTCAATAATTTCATTTTCAATACTTTGAACACCATTTTACAAGTAAGAAAGTAGTAGTATATAACTTTAAAGTAGAAAATTTGATATGAGGACCATCCCTCTTCTTTCCATATCTATCTATTAAAAAAAAAAGACTGTTGCCTAGATAATACCTGAGGGAAATGAGTCAAAAAAATTGCCAAAAGATTTTATAAATTCCCAAATCAAGTAAACTATAAGTAAATGGATTTCATAACAGCTTTATAAAGAATTTAGGACTGGCAGTGCAGAGCTTGGTTGGGATTCTCTCTCTCTCTGCCCCTTCACCCCCCCACACACAAAAAATAAATAAATAAACAGTTTAAAAAAAAAAGAAAAATTTTGGATAGGTACATCAGCCTCAAAGGCCAAATTTAGGACCATAACACATGTAAAGTATTGAAGATTCATTTGTTTTCAACTATTAAGCTAAAAATGAAGTAAATATTTACAAATTACAATTCTGAGTTTCAACTAGTGTTCAATTTTAATATTTCCACTTTTTAGACTAAACACTGTCACAAACACAATAGTAACCACTAAGAACTTGGAAACTAGTATTTTTGTACGTAAAAATTCTCAGCTTACTATTGCTTCAATAACACATTTAAACCTATACACAGTGAACACAACACATAATCTTGATGCAACTATAATGCCCTTATCGTCAATAATTATTCTGTAGATACTCATTACGAAAATCACACTTTTTGTAGCAAAACTACCATTTCAAAATTGAGTTCTCACATTCCCTGTAGTAATAAGAAACAAAATAAAAAGAGGTAACACATTATTCTCTGAAAATCAAATAATTAACCTCATTAATCACTTATAAGTATTAAACAGAAAATACTATTTTAATTTCTATAAAAGAGTAACAGTGACCAAGACCTTGAAAAAAAATTCCCCAAATATTAAACAACTTCCTCTTCAAAAAAAAAAAAAAAAAAAAAAAAAAAAAACCCACATGTACAACTTCCTCTTCCAAAACATCATATCCAAAATACACTGGAATCTCAAAACAAAAAGCCATTTCAGAATCCTTTCTGAACGGCTTCCACACAAGTTTATCTCATAGCAACTGTACTTTGACCGCACAGACCCTGAGGACATACCGTGTGCCAGTGTATTCAAACACACCTGGACTCATTTGGATTTCACTTCAACCAATGTTTCCTACACACATTCCTAAATGATTTCAAATAATCTCGGATCAAATTAGTAAGAAGGCTAGATTTTACAATCTCCCAGCTGACAAAATTTTGAAGGACAGCTTAATTTTAATGAATGATAAATTTGGATACTACACACAGCCTTATGCTTGGTGCATTTCTGCTACCAAACCAACACATGTTATTTTTGGAATGACTAATTTATGGACACTTACACATTTGCAGAAGACCATCAGATGCACTAAACTGATAGCTCTACATTTTATTTTCAGATTCAAATGATAAATAAGAAGGAACTGAAAGAGGAAAAGGCTCTATCTGATGTTCACCAGTTCTGCCTACTAAGTTACAGAGTTTGTGGTTTATCAACACAGTTCTATCAAAAAAAACCCCCAACTTTTAAATACAGCATATATGGCTTGTGATGTAAAAATCTACAGTCTTTCAAAGTTCTTTTACGTTAAAGTTTTTTTTAAGGTTTAAGAAATCTAAAATAGGTATTGAAAATACAGCACCACCATTTACTAATTTCATGTTAACAGCAGAGTATAACTTCACAATTATTGGATATCATCCACGCAGAAGACACTTTTTCTGCAAATTCACAAGAGATCCAAAGAGGTCTTTATGTTCAAAAACCTAAAATCCAGTGGTTGGCATAAGGCAGGGTGATAAAGATCAAGTTCAAGACAATATAACTGCCACAAGACCGGTATCAAAGGGATTATTACTCAGCAACTTCTTTTTATATCTTTTACTTCTGAAGCTTCACTTTTACACATTTCGTCAGTTCAAAGTTGTTATACTTTTAGAGAAGAAATGAATTTAACAATAATTATTAAATTCCCCAAACCTTTTACAATTTCCATTCCTTTTCTTTAAAAGCCATTTCAGTACCTTGAAAACAGTGCTTCAACAATTCAACAAATATTCGCGGAACGCACGCCTTGGGTCAGAGCTGTTTTAGGCTGAGTTAACAAAACTAAACCCGAACGACCCCCTGCCAAGGCAGATTACGCTTAACAGAGAGTGCTTCTTGGTCATGTTCATTAGATATAAATGTTTATACCAAAAGCAATATATTCCTTACTCTTAGTTATGCACTTCAGATTTCACATACGAAGTAAAACTACAACCAACTTCAGAAAAAGTCTGGTACCCAACTGAGAGCTGACAAGATAGATTCTAACTGTCTCTCCCTCCATCACCTCAGGACTATCCTTGACTCACCCCTGTCTCCTCTATCCCACTGTCCCCCCACACACCCCACACAGAGCTGAGTTGGGTGCCCTCTTCAGGCTCACTCCTCTACACCGTGCAACCTCTCAAACAGGCCTTCCTACGCTATTACAATCACTGATTTGAAACTTCGCGAATGTCATCTTTTTAACTGCTCTTCATCTGTGCTGGACGCTCAGAAACATTCAATGAATGAACAAAAGAGGGCTGAATGTCTAATACTAATATGGTGTTTATGCTCTTCTTCTCATCGTCATCTTTTGATGTCTATTAAAAATTAATATCTCAACAACTCTGGTCAAGCCAGAATTAGTTGGGGATTTCCTAAAAGGGTGGCTTTTCAAAATTGCTGAGGAAAATTTCGACGCTATTTTAAAAAGATGGCTATTGTATTTGAAAGGCAGCGCAATATCATTGTTCTAGAATAAAAAAAAAACCAGGTTCAAATACTAACCCCACCTCTTAGAGCTGTGTGACCTTGGCAAGCTATCTCACCTTCCATTACCTCATCTTTATGAAAAGGTTTACAGTCCCTACTTCATATGGTCACCATGAAGATAAGCTAGAAATGTAGGCTCTAAGCACATTTACTGACATAAACACTAAATTGTAATTTTTATTACTATTTCTATGAAACATTTAAATGGAAGCCTAATCAGAAAAAATAAATCAATAAATAAGGCTTTATAATCATATGCTACATACAGCTTTATTTTATTACCTGAAAATTTATAAACAAAAAAATATCTTAATGGAATTCACTGAACAAAGACGTAAATCTACTTACACACTTATCAAAACTGTTAATCACAAATTACAAATGGAGTGTCAACATAGACGGGGGAAGAGACGTTAAAACCTAACTAGAAACCGACAGAAGTACATTCGATCTTTAGTTCAGAGATCTTTCCACCATAAGCAAACTGCATCTTTTTATTTTTTTTTTTTTTTTTTTTTTTTTTATTCATATCACATTGGAGGCATTTCTTTTTTTTTTTTTTTTTTTTTTAGTTTTTTTTTTCCAACGTTTTTTATTTATTTTTGGGACAGAGAGAGACAGAGCATGAATGGGGGAGGGGCAGAGAGAGAGGGAGACACAGAATCGGAAACAGGCTCCAGGCTCCGAGCCATCAGCCCAGAGCCTGACGCGGGGCTCGAACTCACGGACCGCGAGATCATGACCTGGCTGAAGTCGGACGCTCAACCGACTGCACCACCCAGGCGCCCCAAACTGCATCTTTTTAATTAATTCGACTTTATAAGGCTTTCTTTAAAATTAAAATGCTCCCTTGAGGGCTATCAGTTGTTCACACCTGTGAATTACTTTAATCAGATAAATACATAAAGTAACACCAACTACTTAAAGAAATTGTTATTTGAAGAGTAGTGAGAAGAGGGGTAGCTTTAAAACTAGTGTGCTTGGCATGGAGTAGGCCTGTTTAATGCTCACAGCGAGCATCTTTATGCAGTCACCGGACAGCATGATGACAATGGCACCCGCAAGATGACAGCAGAGGAATTTTAAGGACCATCAAAGCCAACTCTCCTCTACTAGGTGGTATGAGGTGCTCTTTAAGGAAACTTCCAGTGTTAGTATTCCACTGTTCTCTTCTGCAATATGCCCTAAGACCCCAAGTAGCACCAACTTCCTAAATACTTCTAAAAAAACAAAACAAAACAAAAATCAATTGACAAGCACCTGTGGCAAATTCCCACAAAGCAAAAATGACTGAACCACCACAGAACCATGAAACAAGACACCCTTTTCTACAGATAAAATTAAATCACTACCTGGAATAAATCAACTTATCCTTGATTTATATAAACTAAGAGTCTAACTACACCCAAAATAAATACAAAAAGAAAACCATTCAACTTAACAATATAGGAACACCAGTGTTTCAGCGGTTTCTCAAAGCTATCTTTAATGCTTTCTGGCTCAAGTAAAAATATCTTTAAAAAGAATCTCTCCTAGTTTCTCTAATGTTACTTGAGCATAACCCTGAGAGCTTTAAAATGGGGGAAAAAAATTCTGAATGTTAAATATTAAGAAGTATTTCCAAGGAAGAAACATTCTTTTGGAACTGATTGAGAACATACTTTACACTCAACGCCTTTGATTTTCATTGTTATTTAAAATAATACTCTGGCTGTCTGCTTAAAGTACCCCAAAAATGCCTACTGCTAAACGTATATTTTAAAAGGTAAATTATTGCCTTGCAATACCTTGCAAATCAAACATAAAGATTTGGTGGCAAAGAAAAGGGGATATTATTTGAGCATAAGAAAACCCTCCAAATGAGAGAGTATCAAGAGAATATGAGGAACATATCAGGTCAAGGAAACAAGACTGTTCCAAGGAAAAAACCCTGCACAAACCTGTGGGGCTGTGGCAACAGAGCAGTGCCCAAGCAACAGTCCCACGGCACACCCCTGTGAAGGAGAGGGCCACCATCCTCCACAGAGAACAGTGGGAAGTCAACATTAAAAACCAAGAAGTGACCTTGGATTGAAGCAGCCAAACTAAAGAATATGTGAACATATCAAAGTACCTAATGAGATATGTCACAATCAAACCATTAAAATCAAACTCTGCAGCACCCCATCAAGGTATCAAGCAACAAATACTGAACGCAGAAAGCTGATGTGCTATTTACACTTGCAGGCGACTATGCCAGGAAGCACGCAACGCTCCAAAGCCAAGTATAAAAGTACAGCTATTCTTAAATTTTCTATAATAAAACAAAAATGGCATACCTCAAAGATATAGTTCTAAAGAACCACATTAAATTTTGTCCCTGGTTAGTAACTATGAGAAAATAGTTTTTCTTCAACAATCTACGACGTAAAGGTAATAATACTTCGAGTCACGATGACTCTAAATGATCCCCATGCTAGGTGTGGGGATCCCCATTGGTAGGTGGGATGGGGAATAAATGGGCTTTAAGGTAGACTCCAAAGCACACATATATAGCAACTGTCCCAATAAATCTTGTGATGGGAGAAGAGAGCAAGCAGATGTGGGTCCTGAATGGAAAGAGCTTAAGCAGAGTATCCCAAAATAAGCCCAGTGGTCCAAGATATACATGGTCATATGTTCCTATTGTCCCTGCTTCTGTCATACCAGCACACGCTTAAGATCACTTCTACAACAAGCAGCTCTCGGTGAATTAATCTGATCCACATTTATTTGACCAATGGCCAGGTACCATGCTAGGTCCAATTTCTTCTATTCATTCTGCAAATATTCACTTAACATGCCAGATACTGTGCTAGGCTTTTCTCTAAGGATACAAATTAATAAGTGATGGCCCGGTTCTTAAACAACTTATTTTAAGCAGAGCAAACAGACACTCAGACCCAGCTGTATGTCTATATACTACTATATCAGACATATCTTAAGAACAGTAAGTGCTAAAATACAGGCAGAAGCAAAATGCTATGGATTCTGTGGAAACAGCATCCCTACAGACAAAATTTATCAAATGCAAAAGCAAGCTTAGAAATACCCTTTCTTGTGCAGGGCATGGGGGTTAGTAAGTTAGGATTCTCTGGCCTAAGGTTCTCATTTAAGAACAGAGTAGGAGGCAGTTAAGCTGTTAACACAGCTAGAGATCAGAAAGGTGGATAACTTGATACTGGGTTGTATGGGTCTATAAATAGAAAGTCAGTAGCAAAGAGAGATTTGTTCCTAACAGAAATTACTGTAGCAAAGGAGAAAGGAATAAAGAAAACAAGATTTGCTAAAGAAATGTGTGAAAACTACTAATAAATAATTACAGCTGTTACATCAAAGATTCACTGGGGCGGCTGGGTGGCTCAGTCGGTTAAGCATCCCACTTTGGCTCAGGCCATGATCTCACAGTTCGAGGTTTCGAGCCCTACGTCTGGCTCTATGCTGATAGCTCAGACCCTGGAGCCTCTTTTGGATTCTGAATCTCCCTGGCTCTCTGCCCCTCCCCCACTCATGCTCTGTCTCTTTCTGTTTCTCAAAAGTAAAATAAACGTTAAAAAAAAATTCACTAAACACAGAGACATAAATCTCTAGGGGAGGGGGATATCCTGAGCCAGCATCAATAACCACAAAGGAAGAGCTCGGTATTTTTTTTTACGTGGAATTACCCTGGATTCATTAATTTCAGGGAGGACACTGTATTCCTGTTTCAAATATATATATATATATCTGCACCATATATAGATTATACCCTAAGATTTCTTTGAATAGTAACAATGAAGCCTCTCCCGACCTGATTTGAGAGGCAATAGAGCAGATTTTTTAAATTAGCTTAAATCTATTAAAAAGCAGATTAAAACACACACTCTGGAGCCAGACTACTTTGGGCAAGTTTCTTCATTTCTCTGTGCTTCGGTTTCCCCATGTGCAAAATGAAGATAAGCATTTCCCTCCCATAGGATGTTCATGAGATTTAAACAGTTAGCACATGCAGAACAGTCAGAATTGAGCCCAGCACAGAGTGCTATGTAAGTGTTAGCAGTCTTGCTGCTGCTGTTGCTGCTACCACTGGAGGTGGAGCTCTCAACAAAATGTAAAAGAGAAAGCTAGAGTACCAAGGCCATTGCCTGGAAGAAAAACCCTAAGAGGAGGCATCTTCAACTCTGTATTGAGGAAGGGTTACTCTTCGGTTCCCTGAAGTCCTGAATCACTTTGGGGAATTCAGGGGCAGTGTGGTAACAACAAATTCTGCTATTAGAATTAAGGAGAGGCCATCACTGCTGGCTGTACTTTGCTGGCTGCTGGGAAACATGAAAGACAGCAAAGAGAGGGGTGACAATAGCAATTCCCTAGGAAATCTACCAGGAAGAGTATTAAGATCTAAATTTTGTCATTTCACTCTTGGATAGTTGCCACAGAAGTTACTAGGGAAGTTGTCCCGCCAGGGAAACATCCATGAAAATATGGGCCAACCAGTCCACAAGATACCATCAGAACCAATTCTACTAACACAAGGGGACACAACAGAGAAACACCGCCAACTACTCGTGACAATTTTTTAATTGGTGGGGCCTCCGTATGACACTATTTCCCAGTGTTTTAAACGTGTTGTTGTCAAAAAATCAATGTCATGTCTTTGAAACAAGTCCAAATAGCAATAGATCAGATGAAGATCATCCTTTTATCAGAACTAGCTATATTAAGTTATATTTCAACTAGTACCATTTCGAGTAACCAACTAAAACTTAAATAGTAATTTGTCTCTGAAGATATTTGTGAAGTAAATAAAAGAGAGAATTTAAAACCTCTCTATTAGAAAGTGAACAAGAGAAACATGCCAACTATCTATATGTAATATTACCAACCTTAGCATAAAACAAGTTTACCCTGAGCATAGTATTTTCTATTGGATCAACAGATAATCTTGAAAAAATAAACTAATATTCTGAGAAGTGCAGAGAGCATTTTAATGGATTTCCCAACATCTACTCCTTGCCAGTTGTTTAGTAATAATCAATCATGATAATCTTGCCACTCACCCCTCTACCGCTACCCCCACCAATTATTATTTTCTGAATGGTTGGGCCCATGCCAACTTAGGCCACTGGGATCCAATGTTTTGGAAGTTTCTGGGAAAGAAATGTTCTGGCTCTAAACAGAGTGCCATGAAAAGCCAGTGTCTGTCACCCCCCAAGGTCATAAAAGAGAAAGGAGGGTTCCAACTTCTCTTGACAGCCACCCTACAACCAGGAATTTAAATCTTCCAATGATACCAGTTACTATGAGAGGCAGAGCTGAGATGGAGAAAGAACCTGGATCGTTGATGACCTACTTCCAGACTTCCTCTTAAATGAACTATCAAGTTCACTCATTGCTTAAATTGGTTTTATATTTGTGCCCCAAAACATCCTAATTTACACATTTTGTTTTTCAGGCTTTTTACTGTGTAAGAATGTCATCCATGTTCACCAGAAGACTAGCAAAAAAACAAAACAACAACAAAAACTACCCTATTTTAAACAAACTGATGCACCTATCAGATTCATTAAAATAAATAGATTTTATTGACAGTTACATAGGAATATTCCAATAACTCTCTCTAATAATTTCTGGGCATTTTCCCTTTACTATTTACCAATAAAGTAGAAAGTTAATCAAAACATTTAGAAACATCAGTCTGACATAAAATTTTAGTTATATAGTAGCATTACTTTTTAAAGCACAAAAAGTGTAACTTGTTAGAACCAAAAATATTAGTCATATTCATACTATTTAAGCCACAATTAAAATAAAGACGGTTACTTATACCTTTAATATAGTTGGCTTCAGCTTTATTAAAAATCTGTAGAGGGGCACCTGGGTGGCTCAGTCAGTTAAGCATACCGACTTCAACTCAGGTCATGATCTCACGGTTCATGAGGTGGAGCCCCGTGTAGGGCTCTGTGCTGACAGCTCAAAGCCCGGAGCCTGCTTCAGATTCTGTGTCTCCTCTCTTTCTCTCTCTCTCTCTACCCCTCCCCACTCATGCTCTCTCTGGTTTTAAATAGTACTTAAATAACGTTTTTAAAGTGTTAAAAAAAATTTTCTTAAAATCTTTAGAATTTGCTGCCCGTGAGTCATCTTAATGGCATACACGGGTAGAATGGATTAATCGCAACCTACAGAGAGGCTAAAGTGTTCATTTTAGCTATTTGTTATATCCCCAAACTCACTGGGCTGGAGAAACTATTAAAATACAAATGAAGAGGTTTCTAATGAGTAGTGATTTAAACAATAACAACAGTAAAAAGGCAAGAAAGGAATAAAAGAAGGGCAGAAGTAGAAGAGAAAAACTGGAATAACTAGTTCCTAAAAAATGGCAAAGGGCAAAGGGAGGAAGGAAGGAGAAGACACTCAGAAGTCCTTATGGAAAGGTCACAATGTCTCCGACACATGATACAGATCGGATGTTATATAAGGCAGATTGATCCTTGTAACAAAATCACTTTAGCATGCATCTAAAATTATAGAGTACTCATGTTTTACAAAGGAATTCAGCCTGTTTTACAAACACATCAGGTGAGCATCACCCACCTTAGCTAATGTTATGGTATAGGTATTCTGAAGACTTATTCATACCATAAATACACTAAAGAATAGATTTAAATTGGAGCTGAAAAAATAATGCATCCATTTCAGTCTTCAAAGGGAATTTAGCTGTGCCCAGAAAGAACGTAAATAGACCAACTTTAATACATGTAGGAAAGCAAAAGATAACCTTTTTTATTTGAAAAAGCTTCCTACAACCTACGTAGGCTCACTCCTTGCCTGGGGACAAACCTGATCACAGCTATAGTTCAAACAGGCCAGAAGTACAGCAGGCAGGGCTGGTGGAGTCAGGAACATGTGTGACTTCATACCTAAAATTAGCCAGGTCCATTTCACCACAAGCTGGGTTGGGCTCCTCTATTTTAAGGTGTGCAGCTCCAAATTGCTTAAGAGCATATAATTGCTGGCCAGATTCTGGAGCTAAGAGTGTCAGCAGACCTGCCACCAAGTCTTTAGAGTGGGCAAGCAGTCCACAGGATCCCACACTTAATCATCATGATGTATCTACAATCTAAGTACACTGTAAGTGAAATCACACACTGGAGATATCCATGAAAACGTATCACACAAGGGCACGTCAAAAAGGAAGAGAGAGCCCTTCCTCTTTTGTACCACACCTCCCCCTGATGCACCCATATTACATATGACAAATTGGGGAAAAAAACTGACAAAATTATTTAGAAGTGACAGCTGAAACCATTCCAAGTAATGTCACACTATTATTTACCTCCCTCGGAAAGTGCTTTGCTCCTGGGGTAAATCCCACAGAAGGGGCTACTCAGTCTGCACTCTGCATTCTGGAAACATTAGAAGGGAACTGGTGTGGCTCCCATTGCTCTGGTAGGAGAATTTCCACTAATGTTTACAATAGGGGCTAACTTTTAAAAGACAAATGAAAGAAAATGACAAGCGTGCCTTCCTGCCAAAACTAACCATCATTCTACCAACAAATGGTAAAGCTGAGTTCTATGGGCTTAAGGTACACCTGAAAATTAAGCTGTACAGATAACATTCACGATTCCTACAATCTCATGGCAAAGACCTAGCCATCTATTTTATTAACAGCAGTTTGAGATGCTACATTCAGAACATACAGTTAGTGCCACCATTATCCTGATACTATTACATTCTGGTAGGCTACCACACTAACACTTGTTTTGATAGACTCAACTATTTTAAGAATTAACAAAACACACATACCTTCATTTTCAGAGGCATGACATTTCACTTTCAATACCAAGTCAAAGGTTCTCTCTGGATTTTCCCTAAAAGAAGAAGAAATTTGTGGTATTTATTTCCTATGACAAATAACTAAGCATCTCTGCACAGTTTATATTTTCTTAACTCAAAAAACTAATCTTGGTCTTGTTGCAATATGTTCCATTAAACTATATGAGCACGATGTAGAAAATACCGAAGTTTTTTCCCACTTCAGTAATGTTAGAGGCTTAGGAGTTCTGAGACCTGCAGCAAACATTTAACCTCAGCCTGTTTTCTCACCTATAAAGTGCCTTGTTCACTTCGAAGAATAATTGTGAGGATTATATATCAACTTATATATATGGAAGTACTTTATAAAGTATTCAGTGCTGTATAAATGTAAAGCACTGACTTTATCTCATTGAATCAAAACTGGAAAGCCAGTATGCTCCTAAGTATCTCTCCACCTTTTCCTGTCAACAAAGCTGGCCAGCAGGTTCTCAGGCTGTTTTAAAAAGACTTTCAATATAAATGTAAATGATGAATACCTGGTTCCACCTGCCACATTCTAGACCACCACAGGACAGTCATAATGCTCCTTAAATGTGACACTTTGCATATGCTCCTCTTGAGATGTAATTACTGCCAACCATGTTTAAAGTAGCAAACCATACGTAAACTGCAAGGCTAACAACAAAAACCTTGCTTTATGTCGACTATCTTTGGAGAAATCACACATCTGCCTCAATATTAGATTCTCCCACCAGGAACAAAAGGTTGCTTCATTCTGAAGTTATCCACTTCTTTAGTAACTTTTCATACACTCAACCTATTCATTAGTTTAATTTCAAAAAGCAAGTTTACATCTACTGAGACACATTTTCTAACATAGTTCTGTTTTAATGTCTTTCTGCTAGAAGATAAAAGATTAGACAAAAATCTGAGACCACAATGTCCACGTGACCGAAGTGTTAATCTATCTGTTATTCCTGCTAAGGAGACCTTCGTGTCTTTGCACATTGGCTGTTTTTAATATGCACTTCATTCAATAAAGTGATGCCAGTTTTGGCTTCTAAATAAACATGAACTTTTCTAAACTTATTACAAGAATCTAAAATCACAGGAAGTGACAAGCTATATAAATTAATTTGGAAATATACATATCCTCAGCCCTCCCACTATTAACTTGTTTCAATGGAAATAATACAGACTTAGGTGACCTCCTCCCTCATAATCCAATTGATGTCAGAAAGTATACCTTTTAAATCACTTATGCTGCCCCCACCCATATCAAACACTGAAGAAAATAACTTTAAATCACATAATTTTCCCCTTTTCTTAATATTTTTTACAATCGCTCTTAGGTGCAAAAAAGTAAATATTGATTCAATTATACTGTGAAATTTTACAAGCCTTCCACACTAATACAAATATAAACAGTACTCATTATTTTAAATTGGGGGGAGGCGTGTGAACAGGGAGTAAAGGAGGAAGAAAATCTTTGCAAAGTAACTTTAGGAGGAAAAACAAAAAACAAAAAACCTAAAACTCATACCTCTAAGACCCAAAACAAATCACCACACTTACTCAAATTGCTTTTTACATAATCAGTGTCCAGATGAAAAACATCCACTGATGTATACTTTAGCATGCACATAAAAATACTATCTAATTGGATACCATTTTGCAAGTATCGTGCATACACCTAGTGCCTACGTAAACAAATATCAGAGGCCAACCGAATAAGAAAAACCGGAGGAAAACCTCTCAGATCAACTGACAACTGCACTTAAAAATGAAACGGTTATCTTCGCCTTAGGAAAATGCTTTGACTATGAATCGCTTAACCTCAAGGCTGACGCCCTCCCGCGTCTGCCACACTCCGGGAGGAACAAGAAACCCACAGCGGGTGGCGGCAGGGGCCGCCAGGCCTCCTCCAGCACCTAGAGACGCGGGCGTCGCCCCGGCGCTGCGGGCCGCTCACGGAGGAGCCCCGCCGACCCCGCCGGGCCGGGGGCGCGGGGCCGGACAGGCTTTGCGGCCTAGCGCTGTCCCGCCGGCCGGCCGCGCGCGCGCGCGCGCGGGGGCCGGGCCGACGTCGCCGTCTGGGGGGCCGGCCGCCGCGGGGCGCCCCCCGCCCGCCCGCGACCCCCACTCACTTGGTCCTGCAGTCCATGGTTACATGTCGGTGTGGGGCTGTCCGTCCCGCCCCCGCGCCGGCCTGGAAGCCCCCTGCCCCGCGCTCGGAGGGTCGCGCCGCCCCCGCCCACGCCGGCCGCCCCGCGGGGAAGCAGGCAACTCACAGCGGCGGCGGCGGCGGCGGGCCCATGTCGGCGGCGCCCCCGGCGCTTCCCCGCCTCCCACCCCACCCCCCGGAGCCTTTTTGTGACAGCAGCAGCGGCAGCGGTGGCGCGGCCGCCGCCCCCGTCTCCGCCGGCCGCCGCCCCCGCCGCCTCCGAGGCTGGGGCCTCACAGTTCCTGCGACCGGGGCCGCCCGCAGCGGCTCCAGCACCTTCTGCAAACCAGGAAGTCGCCGGGAGGGGGAAGGGGCGCGCGCGGGGGCGGCCTCACCTGGGCCGCGCGGCCCGCGGGCCGGAGCCTCAGGAAGACACGGGGCGGGGTCCCCCCGCGCCCCGAGGGGCCGGAGGGTCGAGGGGAGCGCAAGTGTCTGCCGGGATGACCCACGTACCGCTCTGTAACCGAGCCAGAAACGCAAGGTGTCCCTTGTGTCCTCAGCCCCGGAGCAGCCGACTTCCTTTCTGGGTCCAGTCCAGGCTTTAGGGCTACAACCCACCTCAAAAGCAAAGTAACCGAAAAAGTACCTCGATTTTGCAGTATTTTCCACACCGCATGCACACGGAATTGGATCACTAATTAATAGGTATTGTTTGTTAGAACCTTCGTCGTTTTAGGCCGTTTCATTTCGTTTCAGGCTGCACGTTCGGAGCTCGAGTTGATGCTCCTGGCTCCTGCCTCACTCCAGCTGTGTCCCGTTACTGCTCTCTGAAATCCAGAGCCGCCCCCCTCCTGATTCAGGAATGTTCAGACATGTGCACCTGCTAAATAGCCTTGTCGAGTAGCAAAATGGTAGTGCTCCACTCGCCTGCACATATGGAAGCCAGACGTTCTTATGCCACAGGACTGCAGCATACCAAGGATTGACTTTGGACACATTCTCCAAGCGGCAGGCCTCACAGAACTGCAGTCTAGGAAGCTCAGAGAGGGCCCAACTGAGGGTGAGAGGGGCTGATATATAAAAAACTAAGATTTACAGGGCACCGAAGTACCTGTTAAGCAGGTTATATGCATCGCCACAGTACTTGCCAGAACTCTGTGTGATAGATAACTTGCATCAGCATTTTGCAGGTTGATAAACAGGCCAAGCTAATCCAGTGGGCAATGGCAAAGCTGGATTTCAGAACAGGTCTACTTGATGCTGATATTTACTGCTACCATGTACTGGCTCTCCGTGTTCTTCTGCCTTATATCTAGAATCAACTGGGAAGCGATCTAGAAAAAGTTTTCTAATGCACACTTAAAAGAGTGTACAGGATTGCACTGCTACACAGATCTTCTGGAGAAGGCTTCTTCCATTAACGTTACCACCTTACACGTGGCCACAGTGTTTTTCTTCCAAATGGGGGTTGTTTCAGACTTTATTCATGCAAAAGGTAAGATGATGAGAGGAAATCAAGTGTGGTATGAATAGGGTGTGAGTCATGAGACATAAAAGTCATACAATGAGTTTTGGGAATTAATTCAGAAGCAAAAACCTAACATTAAGCACAGTTATTCAGATCTTAAATGTTCTTGCCAAAATATGTGTTACTTGGTCAACAAAGTGAAATATATTTCATAGCCACAGACCTAATAGTCAAAAATAAGGTCAGGACATAAAAGGGAAACAAAAAAAAAATAGATTTAAACATGAGGTACCATCATAGCTTGACTTGGGGTGAGACACTTCAGTTTCTCGGTTCCTACATTTGTAAAATGGGAATTATTACTTGTATATCACATGAACAACGTGATATTCAAGTTAAAAAGCATTACACATTTGTGTGATCTTTTAAGAAATTATTCTGTGGATTTCAGTTTCAAAATTAGACAATCTATCTATACCACGTATTTTTTTCCCAAATGAAGCTTTTTTCTACCTAAAAAAGTTACCATAGTCCAAAGCCTTGAAAAAAAATTCTGTAAACTGAAAACCACTTCTGCTCCAAATGTTACCAAATTTCTCAAACTTCTTCTTTCATTATAATTCATTCTTTTCCCAAAAAAACAAACAAACAAACAAACAAACCCTACCTGGAATGCCTACATCAGGAGTTTTTAATTAGTGGTAAGGAAATATTAATACAATTGTTTTCCCTATCCATTTATTGGGATTTAAGTGACAGTCGTAACCCTGCATAATATAAAATTACTATCTTTTTTCAATTTATCTTAAGTGTTTATAAAGGGAAGACACTGCATATGCACACACAAAGCAAATCTTTTTAAACCAGCTTTTAGGCTGACCATGATGAGGCGATTTATCTATTCTGATATTACTGAGGTAAAAGGATAGAAACACAGATGGACACAATTTGCACAATTTGTTAAAAATTATAGTAAAAGGAAAAGTTTTATACACTTATTTTGGTGATATGTTTATTGAAGCCAGTCGTATAATTT
Organism: Panthera leo; assembly: GCF_018350215.1. Lineage (NCBI taxonomy): Eukaryota > Metazoa > Chordata > Mammalia > Carnivora > Felidae > Panthera > Panthera leo. The sequence goes on from NC_056696.1 coordinate 37,055,277, forward strand.
TAGTAATACTCATTTCATATGGAACTTCTGATATGACAGAGTCAAGGTGATATATCCTCACAAGATCATATTTCAGCGATAATATTTCCTACTTAGCAACTGATATTAACATTTTTCAGGACCACAGTTGTCAAAGAACATTGTCTATATTGGTGCCAGAGAACACAGTCTATAAACTATTAGTCTTTTTTAATATTTTAAGCTTATTTAAAAAAAAATTTTTTTTAACGTTTATTTATTTTTGAGACAGAGAGAGACAGAGCATGAATGGGGGAGGGTCAGAGAGAGAGGGAGACACAGAATCCGAAACAGGCTCCAGGCTCTGAGCGGTCAGCACAGGGCTTGAACTCACTGACCGAGAGATCATGACCTGAGCCGAAGTCGGCCGCCCAACCGACTGAGCCACCCAGGCGCCCCTATTTTAAGCTTATTTTAAATTGTTTGCCTGTGTTTATAAGAAGTATATATTCAGCAGTTCTTGGGCAGGGTATTTCAAAAATGTGCCTCCTTGATCAGATCTCGCCTATGGTTTTGCCATAGCTTGCCTCTCCCAAATTGCAATATCTGTTATTCCCAAATAAACTTATTTTTGCTGGTAAAAATCTGACAGTTTTATTTTTAAGGTGAATATTACTTTGTGATCAGAAGTGGGATCCGGAGAAGACCCCCAGCAACTCTCAGGCGGGTGAGCAAACAGATGCTACAGAGCCAATGGAGTTCGCCGCTTAGTTGCCAACCCTGGAGTTTGAGGGTAAGTTTTTTTCCTGGATTTAGAGCTCTACTCTCTTTGTGCTCTCCCGACTTTACTCGGGTTCTGTTTTGAAGGCCTATCCTTCCTGGGAGTACTTGTCTGTTCTTTGGTCTGACTCCTTCTTAGAAGCAGGTTGTTTCTAGTGGAACTGTGCCTGTTGGAAGCGTGTTGGCTTTCAATCCAATTCCTTTTCAGAACCAGACTGTTGGTAGTGGAACTGTTCTGGCCTTTGGTCTGATTCCTTCTGGAACCAGGACGTTCCTGTTGAAACTGTGCTGTTTAGGAATTTTTCTCTTAGCTCTAGGGAAAAAAAAACCTCTAAGAAATGGGATCGCTGTCCTCAAAATGCTTTGACAGTAGCGGTTCCCCCCACTACTAGGACTCTGGTGGTTTTATGTTTAAAAACTATGATCCTTCCTCATATGCATTTCTAGACTAAATGGATCAACTTAACCGAAAGAAATTTGGAACTTCAGTAGCCATTGTGGGGAATTTTCAATCTCCCCAAACTTATTTGTTTCTCTCAAAATTAAATTAGAAGGCTGCAGCTCCTAAAAAATAAAACAAAAAAGCACCAACTAACCAACAAACAAAAGGCCTCGATCAAGTATTATGGTCGTATTATTGATCTCTTCTATTACCATGATTGTGTTGTTGGTATCTTCTATTACTATATTTGCATCTGCTCGATAATTCATTCATGGAAGAGATGAGTTAAAATTTCCTAGTATGTTGTTAGGTTTGTCTGTCTCAGCTTATAATTCTGTCAATTTTTGCTTTATATAGTTGGGGGGGTGTTATAATATGCAAACCGGTTTATAATTATTTTATTTGCCTGGTAAATTTACCATTACGTTGTGACCTTCTTTAATTTTAGTAATGCTTTTGCCTTAGCATTTAAATGGCTTTCTTTTTTTTTTTTTTTAATTTATTTTTTAGTTTTTATATTGAGGGAGTGAGTGTGCACATACATGCATGAGCAGGGGAAGGGCAGAGAGAGAGAGATGGAGAGAGAGAATCCCAGGCAGATTCCATGCTGTCAGTACAGAACCCGACACGGGGCTTGATCCTACAAACCGTGAAATCACAACCTGAGCCGAAACCAAGAGTCCGATGCTGAACTGACTGAGCCACCCAGATACCCCTAAATTGCTTTCTTCTGATTAGTATTTGCCTAGTATTATTATAACTCTTTTCATCCCATTATATTAAAACTTTCTAAGCCATTATGTTTCAGATTTATCTAATTCGTGTTAATTTTGACTTTTAGTCTACTCTAATAATGATTGAATCTTAGACCAAGCATTTAAACCATTCCATGCTTTATAATTGCTGATATATTGAAATTTACTTTTGCCATCTAATGTACTCCCCATTTATTTTTTTCTGATCTATATATTTTTTTCACCATTGCCTTCTTTGGGATTATTGATTGTTTTTTGGTTTTGTTTATGCTTCTATTTCTCTTCCTAGATTCTAGTTTGGAAGTTATGTACTCTATTCCTGTTCACTTAGTGGTTATCCTAATTTTAACAGGTAAATTTTAACTCATTAAATTCTGAGTTTATATCCATCCACCTTCTGCCAGATACTACAAGGACCTTTAAAAGATCCTTAAAACTGCCTTTCATCAGTTCTGGAAAATTCTGAACTCCATTCTTTCTCCCCTTTCCTTCTGGGACTCTGTATACACATTCTCATTTGCTCTCCATATCTCTTAACATTTCTTTCATAGTTTCTTTTTTCTTATCTTTCTAAGCCGAATTCTGGATAATTTTGCAAATATCCTACTGTTCATTAATTCTTTCTCTGGCTTTGTCTCATCTTCTGTTAAAGCTATTTAGTTTTTAGTGTATCTTATTTTCATTTCTAAAGTTCTGCTTGATTATTTTAAATCTGCTTTCTCTTCATTCATATTTTAAGCCTTTGCTTAATTTCTTAAAATATATTTAGCATACATATTTTAGATTCTATTTCTGATAATTCCAGTTGCTGAAGCACTTGTGAGTCTGATTCTACTATCTGATTTTCTTCTAGCCGTTACTTATGGTGTCTTTTTTTTTCTATGTGTGATGATTTATTTTTATGCTACCTGATCCTTGGAGTTTTATATGTGGAAATGTAGTGAGATCTGAAAAGAAGAGAGTTCTCTGGAAAGAATATTTGTTTATCTTTGGGTATATGTCTGGGGGGTTACTATCCATTCAGGACCCTTTCATACTAAATTCTTAACTTGAAATTTTTCAGACCACCATGGGAGATCTGGCTTATATTTATGAATCTTTAAGGAGGATTTCTGCCCCACCCTACCTCCACATCTGCTCCGGTGTTTGAGACAATCAGTTTCCCTTGAATTCCTTTGGAATGCCAGTTTATGAGGGGTATCCTATTGGACTCCCCACGTTAGGAAGGTGCTCAAGCTCCATGAGGCTATAACAAGTGCTCAAAGCTCATCTAGCTTAACAAATACCTTCAAGATGAACGGTGGCTCTGGTGGCTACTTTTACATATTACCAACCTGCACCCCCCACCACCACTACCAAGTATTCCTTACTTCCTTGACTATTCTTGAATGCATTTGATCATTGCATTCTACCCTGACAGCTCCTTACCTTTTGGAGTATGGAAAGAGAAACAATATTGTAAACTCTAGAATGGTATTTTTGATACAATACTGTTAAAGAACTTCAACTTCAGTATAACTTAACTAGACTTATGCAGACTGTGAGCTTTACCAATTTATATCAAGGTTTTGAGTTCCAAACAATTAACTTAGAAATGAACTTTTAGACACAATCCTCTCATGAGTTATAATAAGCATGTATCCAAGTCAGACACTCCCTACACTCTAACTCTGTGTTGCCTCCTATTATTGTTCTTAGGTGAAATTTGTTAATAGTATCACCATCTTCATTTATTATGGGATACAAGTCCTTTATATAAAATATTTACAAAGTCAAATGTCTTGAAGTCCTTAGAAAATCATCTTGAAAATATTTTAGCAGAAACTGCTTTTTTATATCAACTGAGATAATGTTAAGAAGAACATTCTCCAAGTATATTACTCTTTTTATAGTTAGCAACATCATGAATTTGAATCTGAAAGTGAAGTTCTCTTTCAAAATGACATATACTACTTTTAAAACAGAGAGACAGTAGAAGAGAAGATTTGAGATTTCCAGAAAGTATGCTTCCCCTGTTGCTTTCACAACTCATGGCCTGTAAAGTTAGTGTTCAGTGTTCATTTGAAAGCCAACTCTAAGAAAAAAAAATGTTGTTTTCCAGTTTTGGAGACAAAAAGGCTCAGATTATTCTTAACATCTTTATTACCAAATCTGAATATATCCGAATATTTATAAAATGCAAGTGGGGAATGATATTTGTTTCTTTTGCTGCTAAACTATTAGTGAAAAAGATAATAAAATTCTCAAAAATAACACAGCAAAGATACTCTCTTTCCTCCATACTTCAGGTGATTTGCCCAAAATTATAGAATCAAATTTTCTTACCTCTGACCAGCTCTTGCTAGTTCATCCTTATCTTTATCTTGGCATCTGCCAGACATTGGAAAACTTAAAACAGTCTTTGGAGTTAAGAAAAAGGAATATTTGAAGCAGAGTATCACCACCAGACTGTAATCAGAGAAGACAGATTTTTTTCATGGACTCTTTGAGGAGCCTCATTTGGGTTACAAGAAACAGAGCAATGTTTGTGTAACGCTGTGGCAATGCCTGGGAAAGAATCTCCTAACTCCACCTACCAGACACTCCACATAAATAAAAACATCTTTATCATATGGCTATTCCACTGACACCCATTTAATACTCTCAGGAGAACGCATAATCACACCAATGAGCCACGGCATTAGAATTTCGTGGAAAGAAACATATAGGGGCATCTAATATGACATTAATAGTCCAACAAAATTAATAACCCCTATAAGCAACTCTAATTCTGATATAAATAGAGAAATGACCAACATAAATTCCTGTAATAAAAAAATTCCTATATGCCAAGTTCCACTTTCATAAAATATAAGAAAATAACAAAGTAAATATTACATGCACTTAAATCTGGTCACTTCTAGGGGGAAAAAGAAAAACACTACATGCCAGCATTGAACTCAAATACCAGGTAAAATCATACGGTTCCACAGCAGAAGATCCTTAGAGTGATAAACAGAGATTCAAAACTTCAAAATATTTGACCACCTCCCCTTTTTTATTGTTTCAAGCAAAGCCAGAATAAAAATAAACAGGGACTGAGAAGTCTCCTGGGCTTCAAAAGTATGGATGTCATCTTTTCTCTCTGCTATTGTCTCTGATGTCACACCCAAGACATAGGCAAGTATTTCTGAAGAAGACCTCTGCTTGTAATCTTTTCTGAGAGAGAAGGAGCAGCAGAATGAAACTGATAAAGGTCTTCTTAGTTTGTTGGGGATTTGCTTCCTTTGTAACAAGGACTCAGTCTCACCTGCCATTCTTCATTCACTATGTGTAATTCCAGGAGTCTTCTCCTGGCAGTCAGGATAGCTGCACTTGGCTGGAGTGGGATGGCGGCATCTGGACTCATGACTCAGCCTGAGAGTCTGTTTGCGACTGAATGGAATCCTCACATCAGGATGGACTGACCACTCTTTCTATCTACTATACGGCCACTCCCTGGGTCTTCTCTTTACTTCCTGCCAGGTTGAATTGTGGATCAGGAACATACAACATTAGTGTGTGCACTGTGTATGGTAATTACAATGTGTTCTCACAGTGGTTGCTTTAGAAGACTACCAAGTAAGTGCTACTAATTCCTATCCAGTGATGACACGAGACCATTGATTACCATGCAACCCATTTATTTCTGTACGTTTTTCTAACACAAACATGTTGCTCTTCCCCTTTAAATAAGCAGGTATGAATTCTTAAGTAATACATGCACAAATTCATGAGGAGAGGTCTAATATTAGAATCAGGAGGAAGGTTTTCAATCAAGTGGCCTACTATTGAGTTCAAAACAATTCACTCCAGCAAGCCAGCTGGCAAAACTACTTCCAGTTTGTGAAAGAGAAAAAAATGTCTTAACATTTGAGTCACTGCACTATTTCATACGCAAGGACTTCATGTACATACCAGAAAGGCAAGCCTTACCACATTTGCATGTATCCTTTTATAGTTGTTGTGGTTTTGCCAAGTGCTTTATGATCGCTTTTTATTAGCTAGGGCTCTCAATAGTCCTGTGAGGTATAGATTAGTAGGTAAAACAGGTATGATGCATGATGAAGCAGGAAGTGAACTCCCTAGAGACATTTTATTCCAAGAACGCCTGTGTGGAAGAATGCACTTTCCCCTGTTTGCCAGAGGCACCAGGAAATAAAGTTGGCCTGCAAAATACTACTGAGCCATTTTTAAAAGCCATTTTCTTCATAAAGCACATGTCTATCTCTTTTCTCTCTCGCTCTCTCTCACTCACTTGCAAAATAAAACTAGGTTTATATTTCAATTAAAACGTATTATCATGTGGCATCTCCCTCATTGATATCTTTACCCAAGTTACAAGCAGTATTAAATGCTTTAGAAGTCATATCTTTTTTGAAAAGTCCTTTGTACAAGTTGTAGGATATATAAAAGCATTTATGTAACAAACTAAAACAGTTTGTTATATAAAACTAAAAGAAACTAGAAAAATATTGTTCTTCATTTTACAAATAATGAAAGCTAAAGTTGAAAAAAACTTTAACATAATTAGTCCATAGACAAACTATCTTTGGGGAAAGACAGTCTGGAAATCGGATTTTCTGGTTCTCAAAGATGAAAAAGCCAAACTAAAGTATAATTCTCTATGAATATTCATAAAGATAGATATTTTATGATTCTTGTTATCTTATGCCACATATTTGCGAAGTTAATCTCCATTCGACTTAGAATTTTTAACCTGTTACATTAAAATTACATATTAGGGAAAAAATATGTGGTAGGAATTTTCTATGCAAATGGGGGCCTAGAAAAAAAAAAAGAGACCAATGAACATAAACTGTCTACATCATCAAGCTGAATGTTATAAGAAATGGATGCTAGAAACAGCTGCCTGGGTAGATCTGAATTAGCAATTACCTTATGATGGGTTCAATCACTTGCCCTTGAACCAGTGTTTAAATCTTATCATCTTTTGTGTGCCTCCTCTGGCTCTAGGAGATGCTGTCTTCTGCTGTATAGTTGCCATTGCCCTGTCCGGATTTAGCCCTCTTCCTTTCAATGCACAAGGCCTCCAAAGATGCTTTTCTTTTGCTTCAAGCTTATACTTTTCCCACATTTCCAGAAAACTGTGTCTTGACTCCCAAACTGACTTAGTTGGAGTACCTGATACATATCCTCTAGCTATTTATAAAAACTAGTACTTACTACTCTTTGGAGAGGTTCCATTTCTTTGCCCAAAAACTCCTATCCTGTGAACCTTCACCATTACCATCATAATATTCAGGAAGACACTCCACTTCTGGGGGTATGTTTTCATCCCACCTATAAATAGAGATTACTGGCATGCTGGGAGCCCAGTGATAGGTTAAACTTTTCTGACTCAGGTTATCAGCTGCATTGTCTTCTCTGGGCTTGCTTTAATGCTGCATTGCCCCAGAAGTCCCTAAGCAAAGGTTTTTCCTCTCATTTTTATAGAGTCCTATTATTTTGGTAATATGTACCAACAAGTCTAAAACACGTAGTAAGAAAAAGCATGCAAAAATTCATCCAAGAAAAGAAGAGAGCCAGATGCTTGCTGTCACCAAGAAGGTATTAAGATGCTCTCTGGTTACCTCACAATCTGTGACACTGATTCAGGGGCCCAAAGGAGGATCCTGGCAGCCTAATGAGGCCAGAACAGGATCCACAGATTCACTGAAGTGACTTTTAAGAGCACCCCAACATGTCCTGAAATCAAACCTGAAGTCCTGTGAACATATGGTTAAAAGTCCCCTCACTGTAATGGATGCACCTGGTTACAAACAATTCCTGCAAGAAACCCAGAGTAGATTAGAGCTCAGTTTCCGTTGACTTACTCATAATGTCCTAGACTCACACATGTGCTAATTAATGTATTAGGACTGAAGCTTCTTAGACTACGATTCTCTATTTAGTTTGCTTGGCAAGCATAGAATCAAGTTTAAATGGTAAGTTTATATGCACAGTATTAATTGCTACCAAATATTAAGGCACGTTACATAAGACTCAAGTCACCTATGAAAGAAGGCAGCAATATTTCAATGGCAACGTCAATATCTCTGTTCCCACCTTTTAGTGAGGGAATTCAAAGCATAAAAATAAAATGGTGAAATGTCAAAAAGTCTCTAATAACAAGTTAAACTATTCCCACACACCTCACCTCCACATTATGCTGCAGTGCCTCCTTGAAATCTCTCTCAGGAAAGGCCATGATATAAATTCAATTTTCTCTCCCAAACTTAATCATGCTGGAATCTAAATATATATAAATCAGGTCTTTTTAGGCCCCAATTACTGGTGTCCCTGATTTCCCAGACCAGCCAGAATGTATCAGCCAGAAAGTTTGAGAAGAAAGAATATGAAAGAATATGATGCCATGAGGGAACAAGAGTGGCAGTTTACAGTTAATATTGTGCTCATTGCTACTTTTAGTGAGAACTGCCAAACACATTGCAAAAAGATTTTGATTTTGATTTTGAGATCCTTGTAGAGAAACACAAGAACATCTCTTGTTACACAAGTGTTTTATTCAACGGTTTATAGGGGTTTAATTTTTTTTCTCATTTATTTTTTCCTCTCTTTTCATAAAGAAATATAGTAAGGGTCAGTTTTAATTTACTACTGTGCCCTAGTATAATTTTCAGCAGTGCTCCTTTTTAGTCCAAAAACTGTCACAAGTTTTATATGATATGATAAGTTTTGTGGTCTTCTTGAGTATAGTTGCCTATTGTTTGAGAACTGAGAAAGAAAAAAAAAAAAAGGAAAGAGGAAAATATGTGTCAAGAGATTTATTACATATTTGAATACATTTTTCAATTCATCCTCACAATCACTGAGGGAGGCCAAGTGTTTCTCCCTCTCTTACAGATTAGACTTAGAAAGATAACTCTCCCAAAGTTATATAAGTAGGCTTCAAACCCAAGTCTCCTGGATCTTCAGCCATCAAAGCACAGGATGTTACTAGGTGAAGCATAGTTAGACTAAATAAGCAAGTCGGATTGTAGTAAAAATTAAGAAGCAAATTACTTACATTCCTCAAAACTAACCAGCTCTCTATAAGCTGTCCTGCCAGGATGCCTACTATGTAGAGAGCCATAGGACCCCTAGCCCACACAGCCACAACTCCAAACAGCCAGCAAAAGTCACCAGTTATATATAGTCTACATAAGAGATGATCATATGCAAGACCATGTCTTCAAGTTTAGAAGTAGTTGTTCCACATAATTCATAGAAACAAACACAGAAAGTCAAGCAAAATGGGGAGACAAAGGAATATGTTCCAAAAGAAAGAAAAGACAAAAGTTCAGAAAAAGAACTAAAGGAAATGAAGATAACCAATATGGCTGAGAAAGAATTTAAAGTAATGACCGTAATGCTCACGTGGCTAGAAAGAAAAGTGGAAGAACTCAGTAAGACCTTCGATAAAGAGGTAGAAAAAAATAACCAATCAGAATTGAAGAATACAATAATTGAAATAAAAAATACACTAGAAGGAATCAACAGATTAGCAAATGCAGAGGAATGGATCAGTGATCTGGAAGACAGGGTAATGGAAAGCACTCAAGCTGAACAACAAAAAGAAAAGAATTTTTTAAATGAGGATAGGTTAAGGGCTCTCTTGGACAACATCAAGTGAACAAACATTGATGTTATAGGGCAAGAAGAAGAGGAGAGGAGGAGAAGAGGAAGATGACAACAACAAGGAGAGGGAGAGGAAGAAAGACAGAAAGGGGCAGACAACTTTTGTGAAAAAATGATAGCTGAAAACTTTCCTAACTTAGGGAAGGAAATATACATCCAGGTTCAGGAAGCATAGAGTTTCATACAAGATAAACCCAAGGAGGTCTACACCATGACACATAATTAAAATGTCAAAGGCTAAAGATAAAGACAGAATTTTAAAAGCAGGAAGAGAGAAGCAAAAAGTTACCTACAAGGGAAACCCTATAAGGCTGTCAGCTCATTTTTCAGCAGAAACTTTTCAGGCCAGAGGCAGTGGTATGATATATTCAAAGTTCTGAAAGGAAAAACCCTACAACCAAGAATTCTCTACCCAGCAAGATTATCATTCAGATTTAAAGGAGAGATAAGGAGGGGCACCTGGGTGGCTCAGTTGGTTGAATAGATGACTTTGGCTGAGGTCATGATCTCATGGTTCCTGAGTTCAAGCCTCTCACCAGACTCTGCTGTCAGCACAGAGCTCACTTGGGATCCTCTGTCCCTCTCTATCTCTGCCCCTCCCCTGCTCACACTATCTCTCTCAAAAAGAAATAAATATTTAAAAAAAATTTTTTTTTAAAAAAAGGAGAGATAAAGAGTTTCCCAGACAATCAGAAATTAAAGCAGTTTATCATCACTAAACCAACCTTACAAAAAATGTTAATGGGACTTCTTTAAGTGGAATAGAAATAGTCATAATTAGACATAAGAAAATTATGAATAAAAAGATGTAAAATATGACAGAATATTCATGAAATGTGGGAGAGGGAATACAAAAAAGAAAGATTTTTTTTTAAAAGAATATGTTTCAACTTAAATGACTGTCAAATTAACATAGACTGCTATATATATGTATTATATATGAACCTCCTGTCATGGTAACCACAAACCCAAAACCTATGATATATATACAAAAAGCAAAGATATACCACAAAGCTGTAGTAATCAAAACAGCATGGTACGGCCACAAAAATAGACACATAGATCAATAGAACAGAATAAAAAGTCCAGAAATAAACCCATACTTATACGGTCAATTAATCTACAACAAAGGAAGCAAGAATTTACAATGGAGAAATGACAGTTTCTTCAATAAATTCTGCTGGGAAAACTGGAGAGCTACATGCAAAAGAATGAAACTGGACCACTGTCTAACACCATAACTCAAAAATAAACTCACAATGGATAAGAGACTTAAATGTGAGACCCGAACCCATAAAAATTCTAGCAAAGAACACAGGCAGCAATTTCTCTAACACCAGACATAGAAACATTTTCTAAGTCTAGAAAACATTTTCTAGATAGGTCTTCTGAGGCAAGAGAAATAAAAGCAAAAATAAACTATGGAGACTACAACAAAATAAGAAGCTTTTGCACAGCAAAGGAAAACATCAACAAAACGAAAAGGCAACCTATTAATTGAGAGAAAATTGTTACAAATGATACATTTGATTAGGGGTTAGTATCCAAAATCTATAAAAATCTTATACAACTCAACACTAAAAAAAAAAAAAAATCTGATTAAGTAATGGGCAGAGGACTTGAATAGACATTTTTCCAAAGAAGACTTACAGATGGCCCACAGACACATGAAAAGGTGCTCACCATCACTAATCATCAGGGAAATGCAAATCAAAACCACAATGAAATATTACCCTACACCTGTCAGAATAGCTAAAATCAAAAAGACAAGAAATAACAAGTGTTGGCGAGGATATGGAGAAACAGGAGCCTTCATACACTGTTAGTGGGAATGTAAATTGGTAAAAACACTATGAAAACCAGTATAGAGGTTCTTCGTAACGTTAAAAATAGAAATACTATATGATCCAGTAATTCCACTCCTGGATATTTACCTAAAGAAAATGAAAACACTAATTCAAAAAGATATATGCACCCCTATGTTTATTACAACATTTATAATTGCCAAGATATGGAAGCAATCCAAATGTCCATCAACAGATGAATGAATAAAGAAGATGTGTACACACACACACATGCACACATGCACGCACATACACACACAATGGAGTATTACTCAGCCATAAAAAGGATGAGATCTTGCCATTTTCAACAACATGGATGGAACCAGAGGGTATGATGCTAAGTGAAATATGGCAGGCTGAGAAAGACAAATATCATATGTGGAAATCAATAAACAAAAAGCAGTATCAGACTTATAAATACAGAGAAGAAACTGATGGTTGACGGAGGAGGGGGGCTGTGCAGGGACAGGCAAAATGGGTGAAGGGAAGTGGGAGATACAGGCTTCCAGCAACAGAATGAATAAGTTGTAGGAATAAAAGGCACAAACAACATAGTCAAAGATATTGTAATAGTGATGTATGGTGACAGATGGTAGCTATACTTGTGGTGAGCGTAGCATATGGTATAGAGAGGTTGAATCACTATGTTGTACACCTGAAACCAATGTAACATTGTGTGTCAGTTATGCTCAAATGAAAATTAAAAACCAACTAATCACCACTCTACATTTCATAACCATGTTTTAAACAGAACACCCAGCAGCTCAGCTATTCCCCATTAGCTTCTTTAAAAGTATCCACAGCACACCTGTTGCAGGCACAAAACATTGAGACTCAAATTAATTCCCAAACAATAGTGCCATCTGTCACTGTCCCAAAGCAACATTTCTCCTCCCGTAATATCAGCCTGGTACTTACAGCCTGTCACTTGCTGTGAGAGTCACACCTTACTTTGGCTTCTAACGTGGGGTGTAAGAAGTGTCAGCCTCCTTTTCCTTCCAGCTTTTATGCCAGTGTATCCATCCCATCTGGGAGACACTTTGTCTCCCTGCTAACTGTCCCTCAAGGTCTAGTCCAGGTCCTGCCTCCTTCATAAAAACTCCTTTTGCTGGTTTTGGTTCATAATAACATTTCCCCTTTGTGTTTCCAAGGCACTTTTAGATAATTTCCAGCTGTTTGATGTTTGACTGCTCTTTGCTTTATTTTTTTTTTTTTTTTTTTTTTTTTTTTTAATTTATTTTTGGGACAGAGAGAGACAGAGCATGAACGGGGGAGGGGCACAGAGAGAGGGAGACACAGAATCGGAAACAGGCTCCAGGCTCCGAGCCATCAGCCCAGAGCCTGACGCGGGGCTCGAACTCACGGACCGCGAGATCGTGACCTGGCTGAAGTCGGACGCTTAACCGACTGCGCCACCCAGGCGCCCCCTCTTTGCTTTAAACACATACATAATTTAAGTTCTTCCAATTATAAATACTTTAAAGCAGAAACTATGATTTCTGCTGTGTGTGTTTGTGTGTGTGTGTGTGTATGTGTGCATCCCCTCTGTACTATCCCACATTATTTGGGGGCCATGTGGTATTTAATAAGTATTTACTGATTGATTAATGCAATGATGGAGTGACCACCATGTAAAGAAGAAAAGAATATTATTGTTATAATATATAGCATATTGTATAGCATATTATTGTTATTCTGGAAGTCTTAAGACTTTGGATTTTACTACTTTCAGGATGCATCCATCTCTAAAACTTTATTGTTTCCCTAAGATTTTGAGTGCAAAAAGACAATTGGTTCAATATATAAAATTATGCTTAAAAGAATAAAAAAGATAAAAGAGGAAATGAAAAACTATATCTAACATTAATATTAACTGAATAAGAATCTTCTGTAAAAAGTTGATTCTTTTTTTTTAATGTTCATTCATTTTTGAGAGAGAGAGAGTGTGTGTGTGTGTGTGTGTGTGTGTGTGCGCGCATGCGGGGAGGGGCAGAGAGAGGGGGACAGAGGATTTGAAGCTCTTCACTGACAGCAGTGAGCCTATGTGGGGCTCAAACTCAGGAACCTTGAGATCATGACCTGAGCTGAAGTCGGACACTTAACTGCCTGAGCCACCCAGGTGCCCCTTTCTGTAAAAGGTTTAAATGACTTTGATTATAAGTGCTTGATACTTTTCTTACTCTAATAATATGAAGGAGGGAAGGAAAAAAGAGGAGCTCCCCTCAGCAAGTAATAGATTTTCCCTCAGAGGTATCAGATTTAATCTAACCTTATCTAATACAAGACTCGGTACCTCCCAGACTCTCCTGCTTCTCCTCTCCCTCACATTTTACTAAACCTAGTTACTATTTTATTCATTCATCTATTCAACAATATTTAGAGTACTTCTTTTTCTAGCTTGCAGGCGTTGAAAGACAATATTGACAAGACTTAGCGTCTGTTTTTGAGAACAATTGCATGTAGTTTGAAAAACGTGTTTTCTGCATTTCCATAAATCAGTGAACAAATTGGAAGCCCCTCACGATTGTGGATCATCCTTGGTACTGCCCCTCAGTCACACCTACAGGTTTCCGCCTGATGAATTGTTGTGCAGCAGGTGTCGCAAAAGTAGAGGTGGAGCTGGTAGGAGCATTTTCTGGGTTAAGAGGTGGGGATTCCCCCTGCTGTTCCCTTCGGCTGACTGGCTCCTCTCAGGGTGTTGTTAATGAAATTTAGTCTCCCGTCACATGGTCTTCTGAACCTGCAGCGTCTTCTCCCTTACGGTTTCTCACAGATAATCATGAGTTTATGGAGAGACGAGCTAAGCTCTGACATTTAAGACTTCAGGTGAATGATACATTCCTCAACAGAAGTTTGGCCACTATGACCAACCACTTAGATAGATATAGATAGCGCTCTGTTCTTTAGGAAGAAAAAAGCCTATCCTTTTCTTGCTAACTAGTGGACCAAAAGATTCCTTTCTCCAGCATTTTACTACAGAAGATCTTTCCCTCCCTTTGCAGGTGCTTTTAAGCTGTTATTCCCTTTGCAGCACATGAAGGGTACAGTAATCATGATCTCTCACCATGCATTTACACAAGCAGGTCCGTCGATTAACACATTTCCAACACACCTGTTACCTATGGTGCTTGGTATCTAAATTCAAAACCCTTGGACAGCTTCTATGTAACTGGTCCGCGGAGTTTTATATTCACGTATCGACAAGATGAATACAATCTCTTATTACCATATAAGTTAATCTTGCAAAACAATACAACGGGCTCCTGGTATATTCCTTTCAGTGTTTCTTTTAACCATCACCCCTAAAAAGGCAATATTTCTATCAGTGCTTAAATTCAATGTTTTTAGAATGAATTATCAGTTTTTTCTTTGTTATAGGCTCCCATGCCCACCGTGGGGCTTGAACTCATAACCCTGAGATTAAGAGTCATACGTACTCTACTGACTGAGCCAGCCAGGAGCCCCTGAAAATTGCCAGTTTTAAGACTCTTTTTCCCCCTGAATGATGTTTGTTGTTAGAATTTAATAATTATCAAACATTTTCATGGAAATTTTTTACAAATTAATACTCTTTAAAAACCAGCTATGATGGGGCATCTGGGTGACTTAGTTGGTAAAGCAGCTGACCTCAGCTCAGGTCATGATCTTGTGGTTCGTGAGTTCAAGCCCAGCAGTGTGCTCTGTGCTGAAAGCTGGGAGCTAAGAGCCTGGAGCCTGCTTTCGATTCTGTGTCTCCCTCTCTCTCTGTCCCTCCCCCACTCACGCTCTGTTTCTCAAAAATTGATAAATGTTAAACATTTTTTAAAAACAGCTATGATATTCAATAGTCTTTCTAGATGAAAGAGAACATGAAGTAGTATTTAAGGCACAGGCTAACTTTGGAAATTGATTTAAATAATTTATGAGTCCATAAAAATCTTAACTTTGATCTATTTCAAGCTACCTTGTACCTTACCTTTCCGTGACCCTCTGTTCTAATATCACATTTACACCAAGCCTTTGTCTGAAGACCACTTCACAGATGTATTTGTTTTGCTGTCATCATGTGAAAATCTCAGGCTGTACAACATAGTTCATGTGGATCAATGTTGATTCAACCTCCCTTCTAAGCCTCTAAGAAAGTGGCGAATACAGAAATAGGTGGAAAGATTTCCTTATTGGACTATGACACATCTTTCAGAATAAACACCTGTTTTTCTTCTTTTAGTCCTGCCACATCAATCAGTTATAATACTCTGCAAAATAGTAAGTACTTAGCCAGCAAACTAGAAGCATATCCATTTAGCTTAGTTGGTAAGTATGAGGGTATAAAAGAAAAGTCATTAAAATATATTCGCCAAATTCACTTATTGGCAACTTAGACCCTTCAGTCACGTACCCATGTACCTCAGGCAACAAAAAGCCTGAGGGTGGGCGAGGGGGGAAACCCACTCCCCTTACCACCCTGTTGAGCACTTAGCTCAAGTTGTTTAAAAGTATTCAGGTTCAACATTTTGCATCATTTGGAAGCTCAAGTATACTTATACCAGAACTTCCCACCAAAATTACAGAGTAAGAGGGGTTATCAGCTGCATGATGAGAAAAGAGGAGACAGTAGGGAGAGAGTCATATAGAGGTGGTGCCTTGACTAGAGTAGTCACCTTTGGTGAGGAAGCTGGAGAAGAAAGATAATACAAGGAAGGTTTCAGGGAAAGAAATACCCTTAGTTCATTCTCCTTCCTTCCCTAGATCTCCTGTTGCAGCTTCCCTCTGGTGGGATCCAACAAAAAGGCAGATGACACAAGAGCTGAGTTGATGTAACCTGTCCAAGTCAGCCTCCCAAGACATATAGCAGAGTGACGGGTGGAGACGTGATCTGGAAGGGCAGACAGAAGATATTCAACCCATAGTCCATTCTGTATTTATAGATACATTAAACCATCTCTTATCCTTTTGAAGTAGACAAGTCGTAAGTCCTAAATTCTACATTGAAGTATACCAAAGTAGGAGCAACACATTGTCTTACTTAACTTTATCTTCTTTTTCACCCAGCATAAAGGTTGATGTTCAGGGAAAAAATAAATAAAAAGTAAAAAGTCTTGTTGACATGCTCATTCATATTGTGTTTCTTCAAGTCCTCAGACTGGTGAGTGTGAGACTTGCCTTTCCTATTTCTGTATCTTCATGTCCCACATACTTAATTTGAATCACCCAAAGAATGTCAAATGTCATGCTGTCCTCCAATCTGTCTTATATTTTCTCACCTCTGGGCCTTCTTAGGTAACAATTAGCAGCATTGTATACTATGTACCAGGCTGGTCACTAACTCTGTGCTCATATCTTTTCAATGAAATGATACTCTATAATGTTCTTGTGAATGTAGCTGAAAGAGTAAGACTCTCACTCTCCCTCAGACTGTCATTTAAACATGGAACAAAAGGGGAGACATACGGGAGATTGCCTTAATCATACAAGAAAAAAATAAAAACATATTTCCACTCCCTTCCAAAACCCCACAGCAATGTTCACAAAGAGAAAAATCTCTCTCTCTCTCTCTCTCTCTCTCTCTCTCTCACACACACACACACACACACACACACAACTAGAAAAATATATGCCCTCATACAAAAGAAGAAATCTTGGAGACAGAAAAGAGAACTGACTTAGCAGTTTAGAGAAAGCTAAAATCTAAGCATCTAAGTCCAAAAGATGTGAATCAACTCTCCTGACAGATTTGTGGAAAGATGAAGGGATCGGAGGCCATAAGTATCTTGGGAAACAGGGTTGTGGGTGAGGCTGAAGAGACCTATTTAAAAATCTTTTAAAAAGTAGGATTTTAACCCTGGTCTCCCCTACCCATGCAACAAAGCAAATACGCCTTCTCAAACAGAAGATGCATTTACTGTCTATAGCAGTTGAACCGGAAGGGCTCTAAGCCTCAAGTACATCGGCATAGCTGATGAGGTGGGGAAGAGAATAGAAGGAGAGACTTCAGGCTTAATAGAGCAAAGAACTGCAGATACTGACTCTTTTGAGCCCCACACAATGACCTAATGGTAAAGTCCACCAGAAGACAAGCTCCATCGGAGCACACAGAGCTTCTAATCAGCTTTTTAGTGTCTGACACTTAAAATGAAAATAATAATTTGATAGCAGAGTGTCACTGTCATCTGCAAAAACCTCTAATATAAAAGGCAGAGAAAATATAAATAAAAGAAAGGAGGAAAGAAATGAGGGGGAAATCTTTTTAAAAAACCTATAATTACTATAATCAGACAAGTTATTGAGTCTCTGAAGTAAAAAGCAGATACCAATGAAGAAGGAGGAGGAGGACGGGGAGGAGGAGGAGGAGGGACAAAGCTCCTGCTTTTGGGAGTAAACTAGCAAAAATAAAGTAGAAAGGTAATCATCAGAAGGATTGGAAGAAAAAGTTAAGAAACTTTCCCTAATTAGCATAAAAAGTCAAATGGAAAGAGAAAGCAAAAAAAAAAAAAAGAGAGAGAGAGAAAACTAGACTATCAAGCCAGGAGGTCCAACACCTGAAAGAGAGAACCAAAAAATAGGGAGAAGATATTATCAAAGGAATAGTGAAAGAGATTTTCCTAGAACTAAAGACCATGAGGTTCAAAACTGAAAGGGCTCACTCCCAGATCATTGACTACAAAGAGACATATGTCATAGTGTCATAAAGATTCAGAACACCAGGGTTTCTGTGAAGATGTCAAGGCTTTCAGGAATCAGCAAACAAAAATCACAAAGAAAGGACAGGATCCTCCCACAAGCATCTGAGGAAGTTAGAAGACAAAGACTTCACGATTCTGAGAAAATGCTTCCTAATCTAAAATTTTATACTCAGTGAAACTATTGGCTAAGTGTGAGGAGAAAATAAAGATTTCAGAATTGCAATTTCAGAAATGCAAGATCTTAAAAGTTTACCTGCCATAAACCTCTTTCCAGAAAACTACTAGAGAATGTGCCCTGAGTGCAATGAGGCAGGAAACCAAGAAAGAGGAAGAAATGGGATCCAGGGAACAAGGAATTCAACCGGGAGATAAGTGGAAGGGATTCGCAGAATGATGGTGAACAAAAATACCAGGACAACAGTCTTCATCAGGCATAGAGAACAACCAGATTAGAACAGAATAGAGGCCTCCAAGAGCAAGGTCTCTAAGAATAATATAAGACTCATTGAATAGCTAATATTTGTGACTATCTTCCAAGGAGAATTTGTTTTAAAAATGGAATGAGGAGATAATTGGTACAAAAACTGAGGAAGTAAAAATATGAGCCAAGAGAGAAAGAAAAAGTCCATGAAATAAAATATAGTCAGAATAAAGGATGTGACCCAGCTGTGAATAATACCTATCTTGCCATTATACTACATTCTGACTTTGTAACTGATTCCAAGTTCATATGCCAGATGCACAGCAAAGCCAACCACTGAGACATCTGGGATGCAGCAGACAAAGGGTTTGTTAGAAAGGCAACCAAACGAGGAGACAGGAGAGGGAGCCTCAAATCTGCCTCCTCCCTGGAGGATTGGGGTTGGGTGTATTTAAGGACAAGGGGCCAGGATGTCACCAGGTATGCAGGTTGGATGGAAAATGCTGTTTGGGTATAGGGAAAAGGGAGATGCCCTCCTTTCTGAGCATGTGTATTCCAGAATCACATGTCTTCGTGGGACAGGTGTTCATTACAAATGGCAGCATAAACATGACAAGTGGGGGGCAGATCCAGGGGTGTGTGTTGTTACAGAGGTTACTCTCATTCACTGTTGGTTCCTTCTTCACACCAGCAACAATTTCCAGTTTGCTCCAGTCTCGGCTGGTCTTATCAGTAGTTGGTCAACTTCTGCAAAACAGACTCATTAAATCAATCAGGTTAACCAGAGTTTCCTTAGGGGAGAAAAGCCAAGTGTTTGTTAGCATGTCTGTTTCAATTTACCTAAAAACGATAATGCAACAACAAAGAAAGTGAAATGAAAGGAAACTGTGACAAGGCAAAGGGTAGTGGAGTGCTGTCCAGGATAGAAAAGGCCTCATGTCCTGTAGCAGGCGGTCACTGTGGTAATACCCCAGGCGATTCCCCGGAAGCCTCCTCTGAGAGGGAGGAGGCTCGACAGCTGGAAGTTTACTAGGGAACATTCTTCAAAAGGGAAGGAAAAGAAGGAGGAGTGAGCAGAGGCTGGGCTATAATGGAGTCTCAAGGAAGGCCTCAGCCAACCCTCCAGGAAGCTCTGACACTACATAGCTCTTCAAAGTTTGACCCAAGTCAGGATGAGGGGGCTGGTGATTTTTCTTAAACATTTTTTTTAAGTTTTATTTTATTTATTTTGAGAGAGAGAGAGGGAGTATGAGTGAGGGAGGGGCAGAGAGAGAGAGAGGGAGAGAGAGAATCTTAAGCAGGCTCCTGGCTGCCCGCGCAGAGCCTGATGCAGGGCTTGAACTCACAAAAACGTGAGATCGTGACCCGGGGAAAAACCAAGAGTTGGACACTTAACCACTGAGCCCCCCAGGCACCCTGAGGGGGCTG
Organism: Panthera leo; assembly: GCF_018350215.1. Lineage (NCBI taxonomy): Eukaryota > Metazoa > Chordata > Mammalia > Carnivora > Felidae > Panthera > Panthera leo. The sequence continues at coordinate 37,075,226 of NC_056696.1, forward strand.
GCAATTTATATGCTGTGTATATGACTCACACAATGTGGGCTTCCCTCATGTTGGCACAGAAGGGACCCCTGAAGAGAGCTGACAGCTGAGGGTTGTGTGCCAGCAGTATCCGTCACAGCTGCTTCCTTCCTAAAGGAACAGCTCATCACGGTATTTACAGTCAGCAATATCAGAAAAGAAAAACCCAGAATTTCCAAATAAGCATAATTTTTAGATATAGGTAAATATACAAGATAAAAAAAAAGAGGCGCTTAAAAGGATGGGAGCAAGGAGTGGGGAGTCCTGGGCAGGTGCTGCTATTTTTCATTATAAGGCTAGAAGTACTACAGGACACTGAAATGAAAAGCTTTTTTTTTTTTTTAATGTTTATTTATATTTAGAGAGAGAGAGCATGGGGGAGGGCAGAGAGAGAGGAAAAGAGAGAATCCCAGGCAGGCTCTGCACTGTCAGCGAAGAACCCCACTCACGACTCTGTCCCATGAACAGCTCACGAGCTCATGACCTGAGCAGAAATCAAGAGTTGGACGCTTAACTGACTGAGCCACCCAGGTGCCAGAAGTGAAAACTTTTTAAGGTCTTTGTGTGTGTGCGTGTATGTGTGTGTGGCTAAGGAAGTATACATTAAGATGTTTTTCACTCTGTAAACACTATGGTTCTTAATACTATTAGGGCTAGAGGTAACAATGTGGAAAGGGTAGAGTTTGGGAAAGGAGGAAAATGAGTTATTTAAAGCATTCTGCACAATGATGCGGAAGACTAACACAGATAGCTTTGCAAAGGAAGAGACAGTTTGGAAAGTAATTCCCTTTCTCCTTAAGGAGAAAGCCTTAGGAGGCTATCCTCTTTCAGAGTCAACATTTGCCTTGCTTTAATGGTTTCCCTTTGTGGGGCACCCTTCCATACTCATTCAGGTGAAGGCTAGACACTATTGTGAGTGCTCCTCTCCACTCCGGCTTTTTGGTGAGATTTGGAGGGCCTACCCTGGACTGGCCTGCTGAGGTTATTCTAAAACTGAATACCCAGGTTTAGGGATATTAACTACAAGACAAAAGATTCTGGATCCTGGGATAATAAACTCTGATAAGTATAAGATTAGGGGTTCTCACAAGGTAGGTGGAGGTTTTATAGGAATTTAAAATAAATAAAATGGCAGGGGTCAGGGACATAAAACACTTAAGTTAGGAATTCTGAGCATCCTCAAGGAAACTCTAGATAAGCTGATCAACGTGGTATTTGAACATGGGAAATGGTGTTTGAATATTTGGTCCCTTGAACATGGAAGCAGTTATTTCTAAGGAATAGTTTTAAAGTTTTTTCCTTCCTATGCTATTATAACTCTTATTTTCCCTAATCTTCAGTAAATGTCCATTTTATTGTTAGGAGGCTTTTTGTAGGCTGATGGATTCCTCTGGGATCTCTATCATCACTGCAGAGTCTGCTGTGACCTTCAGAGGTACTTTGCTGCCTACCCACCCAGCAAGGCCTCCAAAATAGCCAAGTCTTCCAGGTTTAGATCATTCTTATGCTTGCTTCATTCTGGTATAGCAGGGAACAATGTAATAGAAAAACCAATAGAATGGCTCTGTGCGTCTGCACCTCTCAGACCTCAGAATATCCTATCCATATCCAACTTGAGCTCCTTTGGCTCCAAACATAGTTGGAGCTATTCTCCCAAGGGAACTCGGGCAAAGCCAGTAATCTCTAAATTGAGTATCAGTTAAGGTCTGAACAGGAAGCAGATGGCACTTCCAAATTAGGATAAAGTTTAAGAAGGGTTTATTTACAAAGGGACTAACTGCAGAGGCGTGGCAATGTTGGGAAGCTACAGAGCGTGGTGCAGGAAACCATGCTCCCAGCAGCAGAACTCTTCCATCTCTAGGGCCAAAAGAATGAAGACAAAGGGTTATGGAAACTGGGAGAGAGACTCAAAAGAGTAATGACCTTCAGAAGAGGAATGCGGTAGGCTCAAGGCAATTTCACAGAGGAAGAGTCAAGGTTAACAACACCCTGTCTCATTCTCCAGTCTCCTGTCAGGAATTCCCATTGTCCAAACCCCACTGGAAGCCAGAAGGAAGAGGTACTTTTGAGTTAATCCATGAAAGCCAAGCTGTCCAGAGTAGAGAGTAGGGTGATGAAAGGTGATGAGAGATATGAAGGGGCCAACAGAAGGCGTCCAGTACACCCTAATGCAATTCAGAATTCTGGTAACAGAACTTATTAAACAGCTTCAATTGTGAATGATTAACACAAGTCTTAATACAGAGTTTCTCTAACTGAGGTATGTGTCTCCAAATGTGAATGCTTTCCAAGGGGTATACAGGGAGCCATGATCATAAGACCATCAATTCTAGGTTTCCAATTTCTACTGAAATTGTACCCATTTCTCAAGCTTTCAGCTTTCAGCTTGAGAATGAGCCTCTCGCTTTTCAAAGAAAAGAGCTGCACCTCATCTGTCCAAAATCTTAAAAGAGTGTTTTACTTTCCATTATGACAAAGGCCTCATACAGTTCTGGATGTATGTTTTCCTTTCCTCCACTTATTTCTGTTAACGTGAAGACAGAGTATTTGGGACCATGTTGTGTTATTATGAATTGAAATATATGAAAGAGTGAGTGGTGGGAGTGGTGACATTTTTGTTCTATAATTTTGACATTTCCTGTATTTGAATGAAAGCAATTGGGGGGGGGGTGCTATTCTTAATATTATCCTTAAGATGTGCCATTAGGTGGAAAGAAAGGTACCTTCTGAAGAGCTATGATAGTGATGTTAATTTTATTAAACAAAGCAGTAATGTTTTCTGTGTTAAGAAAACTTATACACACTGTAGAAATGAAGCAAAATGATTATAGTGTGTCCTTTCAAGCTCATTCTGGTGCATTGCCTTACAGGCCAACCTAAGGGATATATACATTTATATCTGACATATGTACCATCAATATCTGACAGTTGTATAATCAATATCTGACATATATATGTATATCTGTATCTGAGAATTGAAACATACTGAAAATGTTTTAAAATCACCCATTAATCATTTTTTTAAAAGCAAACAATCCAAAAAAAAATGGACAAAAGGCTTAAATAGTCACTTCACTAAAAGAAGGTATCCAAACAGATAATAAGCACATGAAAAGGTATTCAATGCTATTAGTTTTCAAGGAAATGAAAATTAGTACCACAAAGATTTTGCAATATAACTATCATAAGGCTAAAATTATAAAAAGATTGATAATACCAAGTGTTGGAAAGGATTTGGAACAACGAAACCTCTCATACATTGTTAATGGGAATGTAACTTGCTAAAACCACTTTGGAAAACTCTTTGGAAGTACCTACTAAAGTATAACATGCAAAATAACCCCATGACATAGAAATTCCACTTTTAGGTATATACCTAGGAAAAATTAGTTTACATGTCCACGAAAAGACATGTATAAGAATGTTCATAGCAACTTTATCCATTAGAGCCAAAACCTGGTAACAATCCAAATGTCAATCAATACGACTGTATATAAATCAGTTTTGGTATATTCATATAACAGAGTACTACTCAGCAATATAAAGAATAAATCATTGTTACATGCAACATGGATCACTTTTATAGATACAACGTTAAGCAAAAGAAGGCAGACACAAAAGAATATATTCTGTATGATTTCATTCATAAGAAGCTGAATCATAGTACACACACAATTTGTTTTCCATTTGTAAGCCTAGCTTTAATTCATACAAAACAGAAGGATGAAGTAGGAGGTAGGGGGACAATGAGAGAGTATTTCCAGAGCAGTCAGTTAGGGTTCAAAGAGGTATCTTTTTTGAAATTGTTTACCTTAAGGATTAAACTCACTCCAGCCTGTGGAGGAGAGGGCAGTGAATGGTGAAGAGCATTGACTCCCCTCCTATTCCCATGCTGGGTTGTTACAATTCTTACAGCAATCACATCGGCCTGATAGAACAAATCTAGCCAGGCTGAGACTATTTCTGAAGTCCTTAGCCAAGTTGCTGAGGTTTCCAAGAAAATGAGCTTCTATAACTTTCCAGACCAAGGTTACTTCCAAGCAACAATACAGATAACCAGACCAGGCAAGATGTATGCATACTGAACCCAAAGATTTATTGTCAACACCACTTAGCCAAAGTCTCCGATATCCCAGAGGCACTTGAGTATGTGGCTTCCTTTTACTTTTGATCCATAACTTGAATTCTTTCCTTCATGATTTCATCTTTTGTCTGCAATACCACCCTCTCACAGACTGACTCCTCTACCAAGACTTTCTCCCAACATGTAGCTAACTAAACTATGCATTGCTCTGCTTCTAATTACTATTTCCCTCATTTTCTTGTATCTTGTTGTTTTTTTCCAGTTTTATTGAGAAAGAATTGCCATCTTACATTGCATAAGATTAAGGTGTACAGTGTGTTGATTTGATACCCTTATATATTGCAAAATGATTACCACCATAGCCTTAGCTAACACCTTCATCATGTTACATAATTAACATTTCTTTTTTTGTAGGAAGAACATTTAAGATCTACTCTTAGCAACTCTCAAGTACATGATACAGCATTATGAACTATATACACTCACCATGCCATACATTACATCCCCAGAACATTTTCGTATTATAACTGGAAGTTTGCACCCTTTGACCAACATCTCCCATTTCCACCAATTCCCAGCCCTTCTTTGCCAACATTTTTACTCTATTTCTATAAGTTTGGATTTTTTAGAATTCACATATGAGATCATACAGTATTTGTCTTTCTCTGACTTATCTCACTTAGCTTAATGCCTTCAAGGTTCATCCATGTTATGGCATATGACAAGATTTCCTTCCTATTCATGACTGAAGAATATCTTTGTATTGTCTGTCTGTCTATCTATCTATCTAGATACACATATCATGCCTTTATCCATTTATCTGTTGACAGACACTTAAATTGTTCCCGCTATGTTGGCTATTCTGAATAATGCTGCAGTTGTGTCTTTTGCCATTTTAATGTCATTAACATGGGGAAAGGGCCTCTGTCAGGGCAAGTGGGCATGGAGGATTTTCAATTCATCCTTCACTGAAAACTTGACCTACCTGGATATTTGGCTCACCTTATCTCTGTGCTTCAAAGAAAGTAAACATACTAGAGTTTCTCCTCCTGATTTTATCTGTTTCTCCCCCAACTTGGTAACCTATTTATATTCCTTTGAAATCACACATTCTCTTTCTAGTAATTAATCCCAATACACTGTCCTCTCCTGTTACTTCTCCTTCTGACCAAGACTACCAGTTGAACGAAAGAAATTTGCAGCGGCTTAGATCCCAGGGCTAGACCTTCAAGCTAGCCTGCAACAGAGGATTGCATAGTCACCCCTGACCGGCCTGTAATGAGAGACAAGACTGCAAACCCAGGAGGGGGAAAAACAAAGAGGATTTATAAATACTGTTCACCAATTAGACAAGAATAACAATTTAAATGTATCAGTCACTTTCTATTAATCCTTCTGCAAAACAAAGATATATGAAAGACACACACACACACACACGTATACATACAAATAATTATTCCCAAATTTACTCCTTTACCAAATTTTTGTATGTAGTGTTTCCCAACTTCAGGCTCATCTGTATAACTGGCACAGTATATCTAGAACTAGGAATACTGTAGTGGTCAAAGTATTAGTACACTTACTACTTTAAGACAGTTTAAATATTTCCTGTCTAATCTGTACAAAAATAATGCCGTATTTACAATTTTTAAAAATTTTGCTATTTAAGTCTTTGTTACAATTTCTACATGGCCTCAGAGTCCCTGAAGTGGATTTGATTTCCCCTGGATAAATCAGATAATCCCCACCCAGATGCTACTCTGCTGCTGCTTTGGGGTTTGGGATTTAGCCAAGGGTTGTGGCCATAGTCTAATTTAGGGAAATATATGTTGGCAATCAAAATTTTCCTGGACTTTCATTTAATTCTCATGTTTTTCTTTATTTCTGTTCCTTATCCATATGGTAAATGTTTCTTTTCTGAGTTAAAGAGGGGCTATGTTCTAGTGAAAAAGGAAGGTCGCAGAACATTTGGGGAAATCAGGGAAAGATGGAGTCCAGAGAACATTAATAGGTCTTGCACTTGTTTATTCTTGTACTTTTCCTCCATCTATTCAGTTGGTTATATGAATCTTATCCAAATTTCGATCAAAAACAGGTTTAATTAAAATAAAGATCAAGGAAGCTAATGAAATAGCAATTTTTACCCTCTGAAATTCTATAGAGAACTTAAGAAATGATGGGGGCCAAACAAAATAAATAAAAAGGAACCAATGGAAAAATAAAACTGTGGAAGAAAGACAAGCTAAACGATAAATATGGTATCACTAAAATAAATACAGTATTTTAAAAAGCAGCCTGTATAAGTACTTAGTTGAAATTAACCTACATTTATTAATTCTTATGCAGTAGATTTTAACATACAAAATATGAGTCATCTTTATTGTTAAAATTAAACTATGTACTAAAATAGAATGAGATATTTGATTTAAAAAATGTAAGTAGAACTTAAAATAGCTCATTTTTAAAAGACTACATTCAAGGGAATGCAAACTTATGCAGCCACTGTGGAAAACAGCGTGAGTTTCTTTAAAAAGTTGAAAATGGAACTATCTTATGATCCAATAAATGCACTACTAGGTATTTTACCCCCCAAAAAATCACAAAAACACTAATTCAAAGGGATACATGCACCCCTATGTTTATTGCAACATTATTTACAATACCTAAATTATGGAAGCAACCCAAGTGTCCGTTGATAGATGAATGAATAAAGAAGATGTGGTATATATATACAGTGGAATATTACTCAACCATAAAAAAGAATGAAATCTTGCCACTGGCAACAAAAAGGATGGAGCTAGAAAGTATAATATATAATGCTAAGCAAAATAAGTCAGTCAAAGAAAGACAAATACCATATAATTTTACCCATATGTGGAATTCAAGAAACAAAACAAATGACCAAAGGAAAAAAGAAGGACAGAGAGACAAACGAAGAAACAGACTCTTACCTAGAGAGAACAAATTAATCATTACTATAGGGGAGGTAGGTGGGGGGATGGGTGAAATAGATGAAGGGGATTAATAGTACACTTACCATGATGAGCACTGAGTAATGTATAGAATGGTTGAATCACTGTATTGTACACTTGAAAATAATATAACACTGTATATTAACTGTACTGGAATTAAAATGAAAGGCTTAGGAAAAAATAATAAAATTCCCAGGTAGTAAAAAAAAAACAATTTTAAATCATTTTTCTTGGTGTTAGAAATATAATCCAATTTTCATATTTCTCAAGAGCCTGCAGAAAAGGTTTTAATTGTTTTAAGAAAGAAAGAAATAAAAGACCACATTCAGTATTACATTAGTCCTACTGCTGCTGTAACAAATTAGAAACTCAGTGGCTTAAAGGAAAACAAATCTATTACAGTTCTACAGGTCAGAAGTCCGAAATGGGTCATCTAAGTTAACATCACTGTTGACAAGTTTGTGTTCTTTCTGGAGTCTCAAAGGGAGAACCCATTCCTTTGCTGATGACTCTTCTGTGGAGGATGTGTCCCCTTTCCTTTCCCTGTCTAGAGGTCCTCCGCATTCCTTGGCTCATGGTCCTTTTCCTCCACATTCAAAGCCAGTAGTGCATCATATTTAAATCTCTCTGTCTCTGATCTCTTCTTTCCTGCCAACATACCTCCTTCCTGACTCAGACCTTCCTACTTCCTCTCTCAAAGACCCTTGTGATTATATTAGCCCCACCTGGATAATCCAGGCTAATCTCCCCATCACAAGATCTTTAACTTAACCATATCTTCAAAATTCCTTCTGCTATGTAAGGTAACGTATTAAACAGATCCCAGGGATTAGAATTTGAATCTTTGGGAATGGGGCAGGGGGCTCATGATTTTGCCCACTACATTTATATTCATATTCTCAAATGAAATACAATACGCTATGATTTTATTAAATACTATGAACTTAAAAACATTCAACTTTAGCTTTCTAGGACAATCAGTAAAATCCTGACATAGTTTTAAAGATCGGCTATATCATAATATTACACATACTCTATGATCCAACCATTCCACCTTTAGGTATATAGTCAACACATTCATGTTATGTTTACCAAAACCATATACTTAAATGTTTATAATAGCGTTATTCATAATAACCCCAAACTAGAAAATACCTAGATTCCCACCAAAAATTGAATGAATAAGTAGTGGTGTATTCATACAAGGAAGATTATCTAGCAATGAAAAAAATCTAAATCTACAAAAAAAAAAAATGGATAAATCTCATAAGCACAATGTTGAACAAAAGAAGCCAAACATTAAAAAAAATATGTAATATATGACTCAGTTATATAAAGTTCAAAAACAGACAAAATTAGTCAGAAGAGTGAGTAACTTAAATAGGAGGTAGTGACTAAAAGGCGACATGACAGGAACTTTTGAGGTTCTGGCAACATCCTATTTCTTGATCTGGGTGAAGATTACCTGAATATGTTCACTCTGGAAAATCCACTGCGCTCTACCATTTTGATGTATGCGTTATTCTGTATGTGCTTTCTATTTTGATTTAAGAGTTTATATAATTTAAAAAGTAATATTCTCTTTTTTTGTTAAAATATAAGTAAGTAAAAATAGAGACTTCTCTCAGGTTGTAAAAATTAATGCCAACAGTTAGTATTTGGGATCTTTTCAGTGCTAATTTTATATGTTCAACTTATATGCGTTATCCTAAGAGAAATAAACCAGTTATCTATTGCAGTTTCATATTTGTCACAGATAAGGTTACAGCTGAAATACTATGTTAAAATGAAATTTGTAGGAATTCTAAAAATTTTTTAGTAATTAGCAAATAAAATTGGACAGCAAATTCTCTTGTTCTAATCCAGATATTGACAATTAATTATAGGGGCTCCTGGGTGGCTCAGTCAGTTAAGTGTCTGACTTCGGCTCAGGTCATGATCTCACGGTTCATGGGTTCAAGCCCCACACCAGGATCTGCACTGATAACTCAGAGCCCAGAGCCTGCTTTGGATTCTGTGTCCTCCTCTCTCTCTCTGCCTCTCCTCCGCTTGTGCACATCCTCTCTCTCTCTTTCTCTCTCTCTCTCTCTCTCAAAATGAAATAAACTTTTAAAAAATATTTAAAAAACAAAACAAAGAACTATTATAATATTAATATTTGTGCAATAGAACAGAGCAAAGAGCTTTTACACAACAATATCTAAAAGGACTTGATTGGATTTACTTATTCAGCAAATAGCTATTGATCTTTTTTATTTACTAGGCACTGTGCTGGGCACTGGTGATAAAATGAAGAACAAGAAAGATGAGTCTTTATCCTCATAAAAGTTATAGTATCATGGGTAAGCCCACCAAGTAAATGCACAAGTGATAACCAGGAAGTGATGACAAGTTCTGTCAAGTCACCAAATAATGGGCCTAAATCTTAAATGCATATGTCTAAGTGAAAGAAGCCAGCTGAAAATGCTGTATACTGTTTGATTCTATTTACATGACATTCTGGAAAAGACACAACAATAAATAGATCAGTGGTTGTTGGGGGTCGTGGGAGGGAGTTTAGTAGGTGAAACACAAGAGAATTTTTTTTAGGGTGGTAAAATATTATGTATGATACTGTAGTAGAATACGTGATTCTATGCATTTGTCAAAAATGATAGAATTTTACAGCACAAAGAACAAACTTTAATGCATTTAAAGTTTTTTTTAAAAGAGTCACCTGGATGACTTGGTTGAACGTCTGACTCATGGTTTTGGCTCAGGTCATGATCCCAGGGTCGTGGGATTGAGCCCCATGTTGGGCTCTGTACTGGGCATGGAGCTTGCTTGGGATATTCTCTCTCTCTCTCTCTCTCTCTCTCTCTTTTCTCTCCCTCCCCCCGCCCCCAGCTTGTCCTCTCTCTCTCTAAAAAACAGAAACAAAACAACAACAAAAACAACATTTAGGCGTTCAGGAGAACCAGGAGGGAATGCACAGGTGACTGAAAAAAACTAACTGCAAAATAAATGTATAAAACAACTTCACTAAAAGGGCTGTGAATGAGTAGAGTCTGCAGGATTAAAATCAAGAGGAAGTATTAGCTGTATTCTAGTTGATGACACTGTTTCCCACAGGGACACAAGCTAACAACTCTGAAACCACTATACAAACGTGTACTGCAATTGAAGTCTTCAGTAAGTGCGCGGGACCCAGGTTCCTGACTGTCGAAGTGGGAGTTTACAAATAAGGAAGAGATGAAGGTTGGAATGAGCTATGTGGTAGCGGAGTAGAGTTGGAGATAACAGCATGAACTCAACTTCAACCTAAAATTCAGATGGTTACATATAGATATATTTATAGTCACTGAATATATACACAGGTTCACACGCACACATGTATTTCCTTGCTCTACCAGCTGAGAAGGGCCAGAAGCAACAACTCCCTAGTAGTAACAAGAACACCTACGCTCACATCTTAGTTTCTCATACCATTCTTCAACCAAAGGAACCAGGACTCTTCGGAGAAATGGCAGATTCTAGAAGTGGATCAGAAAATATACAAGATAAGCCTGGAGCATATTAGTATCAGAAAGTAAGGAAATACCTTAAAACACACACACACACACACACACACACACACACACACACACACACACACTCACAGGATGGGGCTATGTCAAAGGGATTCAAAAGCCAGCTGAAAGAGCTCCCAGTGGCCATAGCTGGAGCAATTTAAGCAACAAAATGAAGTAGTATTGAGTTGCAACCCGAAGAATAAAATAAAATAAATATTCATGAGTCAAATCAATGTAATAAATGACTGAATAAATAAATGAGGAAGAATAGGTAAATTTCCCTGCAATAGAATTTCAAGAGTCCCTGGCTGGCTCATTCAGTGGAGCATGTGACTCTTGATCTCAGTGTTTTAAGTTTGAGCCCTACGTTGGCTGTAGAAATTACTGAAAAATAAAATATTTTTTTTTAAAAAAGAATTTCAAATAATGTGTGTACTCAATTCCAAATAATTTGTAAAAATACTCAATTCCAAATAATTTGTGTAGTTTAACTCCCTGCTCCTTAAGTGTGGCTTGTGTGTGGTGACTTCCTTCCAAAGAGAATAATATGGAAAGGGGAGGGAGAAAGTAGCTATAGTGGAGAGACCTGACAAACACTACCTCAGCCAGGTGATCAAAGTCCGTATGAATAGTAGTAAGTCATATTGATAGTATCTTCACATGAGCGAGCAGGGAGGGGCAGAGAGAGAAGGAGACACAGAATCCAAAGCAGGCTCCAGGCTCTGAGCTGTCAGCACAGAGCCCCACTTGGGGCTCGAACTCATGAGCCATGAGATCATGACCTGTGCTGAAGTCAGATGCTTAACAGACTGAGCCACCCAGGCGCCCCTGACCTGCACTCTTTATAACTCTCAAAGTCGTCAAATACAAAGAAACTCTGAGAAACTGTTGCAGACAAGAAGGGCCCAAGGAGAGATGAATACTGAATATAATGTGGTATCCCCGATTGAATCCTAGAACAGCAAAGGTCTAGGAAGCTTGAGAAGAGTATGTGTTTAAGTTAATAACGTACCAATAGTGGCTCATCAGTTGTGACAAATGTACCACACTTAGTTTAAAATGTTCATAATGGGGATGGGGAAACTAGGTATAAAGTGCCTGGGAACTCTTTGTCCTATCTTTGTAATTTTTCCATAAGTCCAAAACATACTAAAATAAAAATTAAAAAAAAAAACCCAACAACCACAAAGTGGGATAATTGATCACTTCATGTATGTAAGCCACTTAAAAGCTGAAAATATGTCTTATTCACATTTTCCTCTTGAATGTCTTTGGGCAGATCTTTGTGAATGATAGGGGCTAACTTAACATTAGTTGAATTGAACTAAATTTGTAGGCTGAGCCACAACAACAAAGTAAATGAGCAATTAGAATATAGTGTAATTTTAAGAGAACAAAGTGACAGAGGAACCAAATTTAAACCTGTAACCTAAGACGTTGCATGGACTTCTTTTTTTCATTGACATTTCTACAGAGGTATTGTCAGCCACTCTAAGTTAACATGGAAGAATCACTCCTTTTAAAACTTTTCTTTCGGGGCGCCTGGGTGACTTAGTCGGTTAATTAATGCTGCCGACTTTGGCTCCCGTCATGGGTTCAAGCCCCACGTCCAGCTCTGTGCTGACAGCTCGGAGCCTGGAGCCTGTTTCAGATTCTGTGTCTGCCTCTCCCTCTGTCCCTCCCCTGCTTGCACGCTGTCTCTGTCTCTCAAAACTGAATAAACATTAAAAAAAAATTTTCTTTAACTTCTCTTTCAATTCCCCCCCCCTTTTATATCTTTTTTTCTTCCCTTCCCCCCTCTGTTCATTTTACCAGTTTCCTTCATTGTACCACCGTCCCCTGAAGCTAAATCCAACCAGAGTGAGTCAGACAACAGTATTTCTGGCTTTACTCATGACTAATACCATTTCCCTGAGGAAGTAACTTCCTCCTTCGCCTTGGTTTCTTGATCTTAAAGATGGCCACAGGAAACACTAGATATCCTAAATATCTCAAGTAATGACACGCAAAACAGAATCATCACACACAAAACAATATTTTTCCTCATACATTGAGTTGGGCAGGTAAGCCATTGCAAAGCTTCCTAAGCTGCCTCTGGGATGTGTAATATTACATTTTTATTTTGGCTTGGAGCAGAATAGTCCTTGAATGTGATGAATGGGGTCAGAACAAGCCTCCACTCAGTTAGCAAGGCAGATTCCTTTTATTTTTTTCTGCATCAAAATGTGGTGAATTGCACAAAATTGAATTAGATTCATTTCAGTTAAATCCCTTACCCACCGGCACTTGAACTGTTGTTTCATGTTCTAAGCTTTTTTCTTAAAAACAAACAAACAAACAAACAAAAACTCTTGTTAAAGGATTTAAGTTTTGAGAAAGAAACCAAAGCAGTATGAAAAAAAAGAAGAAAGAAAAGGAAAAGAAAAAAGATGAATGAGTTCTTTAAGGTATGTCTCTTTAGACATACTAGATTTGACTCCTTAAAATGTTTTCTCTCTCCTCAAGTTAAGGCATTTGTTGCATGAAATTCTCTCTTTTCCCTCTGCCAGACTCCCGGTAAGAAGATTGCTATCAGTTTTCTTTTCTTTTTTTTTTTTAATGTTTATTTTTTGAGAAAGAGAGATAGTGCAAGCAGGGGAGAGACAGAGAGAGAGAGAGAGAGAGAGAGAGAGAGAGAGAGAATCCCAAGCAGGTTCCACGCTATCAGCACAGAGCCCGATGTGGGGCTAGAACTCATGAACTGCGAGATCATGACCTAAGCCGAAACCAAAAGTCCAAATGCTCAATCGACTGAGCCACCCAGGCGCCCCTGCTATCAGTTTTCTGATAGGCAACATAACTAAAATAGGAATCAGAGAACTTTGATCCTGCTTTTCCCCCAGTGTCTACATTAGCCAAACGGCACATGTTTTCAGATTCAGCTACCATTTATTGAGCTTTTCATGTGTCAGTGACAATTTATTATTTAGGATCCACAAAAGTAAGATTAGGAATCTCCGTTATGAGGTGTCAATCTATACTTACTGTACTTTCTTAACACTTAGGAAATCTGTTAAATAACCAAAATGCAACTGAGTGCGTTTTAATGATCTACTTGGCTTTATTCATATATTAGACAGCGTCCTGTCCAGCAAGTAGAGGGGATATCCAAAGGGCTACAGAAAAAGAAAGGTTTTTAAAGGTACAAAAGGAGTGGAAAATAATTAGCAAAGGATCCATTGTTGTAGTCAAGGTCACCCTCCTAAGGGGAATGGAGGGGTCTATCAGTCAATTTCCTAGTGCTGAGCAGGAAGTTCCCATGTTGCTGGTTAAAGCTTACATTTCTGTGGGGTTGAAACTGGGATGCCAGCAGGCAGTCCAGGTCCAGGGACCCTAAGGGGATCCTGTAGGACCAGCCAAGAGGGTCCCTGGATGCACTCAGGATAGAAATCAAACATGAGCCAGAGGAGATGAAAGCAAGATTTATTGAAGGTTTAGAGAGAGTGCAGGTACAGAGCTCAGAGAGACTCAGAAAGGACCCCCATCTATGTTTGGGGTCTGGGGGTTTTTACTGAGGTTGGTAGTCGGGTGTATGTGTCTTCTCAGGCAGCCAGGGACCAGTCAAAACCAAGGCAAAGACCCCCAAGCACTATTCCTTGAAGCCCCAGGTCCTTGGTGTCTAGTTCCTGTGGTCTGGAATATGCTCTGCTTCCTCCAGTCCTTCTCACCTGGTCCTTCTTAGATGTCCTCTATTCTAAAGAAATCATTAACTCCATGTCCTACAAGGACTTACAGTATTTACATTATGAGGTCTGTGTAAAGTGGGGTGGGGGTGTAGGTCCTAGCAAGAATGGAAAAAAAAAAGGAGCAAAAAGCAGATTTTTATGGAGCCCTTCAGTTTCCCTATCTCAGCTGCAGTCGGGTTAGGTAGTAAGTCTTGGTATAAGTAAGATTTGGGGCTTTAACCTAAGTGATGCCATTTTGGTCCTGTGTTTTTCTTTTTTTTAACAGGCTTTTTCAATTGCCTGGGCATTATTTTGAAGATCTTGGGCTATTTTTTTTAACAACAGCAGATTTGTGGTAAAAATCAACTAATTATTAATGTGTATTTTTGTTTTGTCTTGTTTAATATCTGTTTCTTTCCATGAGCTGTAAGCTTCATGAGGACAGAGTTTGCGAATACAGTGTTCATTTGCGTAACCCCAGTGTCTAACCCAGGGCCTAGCACAACAGCAGATACACAGTAAATATAGCTTGAATAAGTGAGTTAACAAAAAACAAACACCTGAGGCTCAGAGGTCAAGGTTGTCCAGGACCAGAGTGTTAAATAAGTCAGGTCCTAATTCCGAGAGGAGTTTCTGTTTTCAAGTTTGGACCTGTATACACCATTTCTTTTCAGAGCTCAAATGAAAGAATACGAGAATACACGGAGGCAAAAAATGAAATCCCTACATTGAAAAAATGTGAAATGGGTCTTTGATTCTGTCTGATTGCGTAAACTCCAGATCACAATCAAATCGTTTCTAGAGTTTTACTGAGGAACACTAATTTCTGCAGGAGAAACACCCTAGCGCTTGCATAATCTATTTACTATAGAAGAAGGTGAAATTATTCAGGTTCCCTACTGTATACTGCCTAAAGGAAAAACTCAGCAAAATTTCAAAAGAATTTTACTTATCATTTGTCTCTCTTTTCCACTCTGTGGGATTCTGATTACAGGAGCTTCCAAGTCAGGCTGACTTGGCATACTGATTCTATACTTAAAAATGGAAAGGTTTAAACTGTAAACATTAGTAGATTCTAAGTTTATTGTATTTCTCATTTTTAAAGCATTCCACAGAAATACGTTTTCAGTATTCTTTCTCTGAAAGAAAAATCGTCATGGTGAGACAAAAACTTTTAGTAGGCAATTTCAATAGACAGTGTACAATAAAATCTGGTGTTGTTTTATAGCACAGAATCCTTCAGTCATTCAGGAATAAACGTTATGAAAGCTTTCCTACAATTGTGACTCAGGAATAAACACATGAGTAAAACATACTGTAGAGGAGTTGGAAGGAAAAGATCCTGCTACTTTGTTCAGGGTTGAGATTCTGAAGTTTTCTCATTCACAGTTATAATTGCCAAAATGCGGGGTCATTTTCCAAGAAATTTATGTTTCTTGGACTTTCTGCTCCAGCTGGTGTATTGATTTGACAGAGCTCTGTTCCAAATCTCAGTTCCAGCTCATTGCTGATTGTATCCTGTAGTGATTACAAAAGATGGTGATGCGGGGTATTGAGGGGGTGGAGGAGGGAGGATGGGGGGAGGTGAAATCCACCTTAATTTTGAAAAGCCTGGTGTTGACCTGCATTTTTTAGGGTGATATTGTCGTTAGACATGCTGATTGACTACAGATCCTCCCCACTTCTGGTTTTTTTCTACACAAGAGAAGACAGGCTGTTTTTGCAATAACCTTTTTCACTTCTGCCCACACTAGTGGCTCCATTCCATGCTCTAAATCATTGTCTTCATGAGGTTTAAGTAAACCTCCTTCCAATGCTCTTCAAAATCAGTGGCATATTATAAATCACATGCTGGCTTTTTCAATTGCCTGGGCATTATTTTGAAGATCTTGGGCTATTTTTTTTTTATAGCAGCAGATTTGTGGTAAAAGCTTGGCTGAATTTTCTATATCATTTGCCAGATTTTTAATTTTAATTTAGAATTTCCATTAATCTCAGCTGTAATTTAATGGATGTGCTCTCTCATGTTCACTAAATAATCATTTCATTTAATTAATTATGATATTGTCCTTTGGACATTTCTTGGGGACTTATAATGGCCTCCCATTGGCTCCTGATCAGGTTCAGACTTTCCATATGGTCTTTTAAAGCTGAGTATTATGAAGTAAAATGTTAGCTAAGCTTTCCTCCCTCTCTTGCAAATTATCTTCACTCCTTTCAGGGCCACTGTCCTCAACATGGCAGGTTACTCCTACTCTCATGCTTTTCTCATGGAATTTCTACAGCTTTCTAGAATGCCCTCTCTGCCCTCTAGACCAAAGGAAATGCCACCACTAGGGCCCATATTTTGTTCCAAATCATGTTTTTCTCTCTTCCTGTCCTTCTCTTTATGGACTTCTTGTATTTTGACCAGTAATTGTGTATTGATTTTGGCTACAGACAGACCTGTTCTGTCACTAATTTTTTTTTTTTTTTTGAGAGAGAGAGAGAGAGAGAGAGCAGGGGAGGGGCCGGGAGGGAGGGAAGCAGAGGATCCAAAGTGGGCTCTGTGCTGACAGCAGAGAGCACAATACAGGGCTTGAACTCATGAACTGTGAGATCATGACCTGAGCCAAAGTTGGAAGCTTAACCAACTGAGCCACCCAGGTTCCCCCTGTTCTATTCCCCCTTCACTATTGATGTGACTTTGTTCACATTATCTCACATGTCTCACCTTTACTCAGCATCTTCATCTGTACAGGAGAACAATAATAGATTGTTACGAGAATAATATGTGTCACATAAGCAAAATACTTAGTTCATATTAAGTATAAAATATGTTCATTCCGTTCTCTCTTGCCCTATAATTTACTTCAATGTGTTCATGTGGCTAAGCCCTTATAATTCAATAAAATCCCCTGAAGGAATATACATTTCTTTTGCAACTTACAAAATCCTGTTCTCTATCGAGGCATACAGGACCTGAAGGAAAAAGACAAGAACCTAGAATATAAATGGCTGTACTCCGTGAAAACAGATGAATGAATTGTGTTCAAATCCTGTGGACACTCAGCTGTGAGCTCTCACTGAGAGGAGAGCTCCCTAATGTTGATTGCTAATCCTAGTGTGGGAGCAAGGTGGGTTAGTTAAGTCTCTGGAGACACACTGCCTGGATCAACACTGGCTCTGCCACAGACTAGTTGTGTGCTCTTGGGCAGTGCCTCTGTGGTTCGGTTTCCTATTCCATGAAATAAGGATGATAATAATGGTAAATGGTGCCTACTTTATAGCTATGTTGTATTAAATGAATATATACACACACACAGTGTATAAATGCCATATAAGTGTTTGCTGCTAGTATCATTATGCTGGCGTGTTTTTTTTAATTAAATATTTTGCTTATAACTAATTTTTAAGAATTTTTTTAAATTTTATTCATTTTGAGAGAGAGAAAAGGGGAAGGAGCAGAGAGAGAATCCCAAGCAGGATCCACACTGTCAGTGTGGAGCCTGACACAAGGCTCGATCCCACGACCCTGGGATCATGACCTGAGCCAAAATCAAGAGTTGGATGCTCAGCCAACTGTGTCAACCAAGCTCCCCCATTATGCTGTTGTTATTCATAGAGCTGGGTAAGAATAGGCAGCTGTTGCTATCTTGAGAGGCAATGTAGCATAGTGGAAAGAGCATAGAGTTTGGATTCAGATAGACCTGCATTCTGGACGGTCTTCCTTCTTTCAAGGTAAGATTTCCCAGTCTGTTTTTTAATACAAAAGATGAAACTGATCCTCTTACATTTTTGTGAGGGTTATAGTAAATAAAATACTAATTGTAGTTCACTTAGCACTGGGACTAATACAAAGAAGGTCTTTAAAAAATGGAGCTGATATTATTACCGTTATTACATTTCACTTAATGTATTTTAAAACAGGCCATCATTCACATGAAAAGATGCTCAATGTCACTCCTCATCAGGGAAATACAAATCAAAACCACACTTCCACACTTGAGATATCACCTGACGCCAGTCAGAGTGGCTAAAATGAACAAATCAGGAGACTATAGATGGTGGCGAGGATGTGGAGAAATGGGAACCCTCTCGCACTGTTGGTGGGAATGCAAACTAGTGCAGCTGCTCTGGAAAACAGTGTGGAGGTTCCTCAAAAAATTAAAAATAGACCTACCCTATGACCCAGCAATAGCACTGCTAGGAATTCACCCAAGGGATACAGGAGTGCTGATGCATAGGGGCACTTGTACCCCAATGTTTATAGCAGCACTCTCAACAATAGCCAAATTGTGGAAAGAGCCTAAATGTCCATCAACTGATGAATGGATAAAGAAGATGTGGTTTATATATACAATGGAATACTACTTGGCAATGAGAAAGAATGAAATATGGCCTTTTGTAGCAATGTGGATGGAACTGGAGAATGTTATGCTAAATGAAATAAGCCATACAGAGAAAGACAGATACCATATGTTTTCACTCTTATGTGGATCCTGAGAAACTTAACAGTAGACCATGGGGGAGGGGAAGGGGAAAAAACAAGTTAGAGAGGGAGGGAGGCAAACCATAAGAGACTCTTAAAAACTGAGAATAAACTGAGGGTTGATTGGCTGGTGGGAGGGAAGGGGAATTGGGTGATGGGCATTGAGGAGGGCACATGCTGGGATGAGCACTGGTGTTGTATGGAAACCAATTTGACAATAAATTTCATATTAAACAAAATTAAAAGAATAAAACATGCCATTATTTTATTTACCACCAAGAAGTAAAGAAATACTGCCAATTACATAATAATGGGCTATCAAGATACAACATATTTGATTTTCAAATAAAGACGTGGGGAAAAATGTGTATTAAATAGGTGAAAAATACTAGTTTTGCTGAGTGAGGGATCACAAAATAGCTCATCTCCCATGGAGGCTCCCTGGTCTGGGAGGCAGAGACAGGGTGAAGAAGTATATAAAGGCAGCCCCATTGGCTTGCTGGGGGTTTCAGGGGTTGAATTCTTAGACTTCAAGCCTGGGTGTGTGAGAGTAGATCATTTCAATTTCCATAAGCACTAAAGAAGACTACTAGTGACTCGTGACTTTGCCTATTTTCCTCCATCTTCCTCAAATATCTAGCCATAAGTATTTCAACAAAATTCAGCTACACTTAAACTAGATTGCCTATGAAATATTTTTATGATGGCCTTTTCTCAGGCCTCTTCACTCTAACTTTAAAAATAGCCCAAACACAGAACTTGAATAGAAGTTTTCTTGGTCTTCAAGGCTTTTCCATTTTAACTACAGCTGCTCAAGATTTTCATTCCATTTCCTCTGAGTGACCATGAGAAAAATCTCTCCTTTGTCTTTTTTTCTGGTTCTAAGACCCTAGAGAATAAATTGAGTTTTTGGGACATTGCCAAATGTGTGATAGGTCTACAAGGAAAACAATAAGCAATCTCTTCTGTTTGGAAAGACTAAATTCAGAGACTACTTCCCTGACAGGTTACACATAAAACTCACCCTCTCTCCTCTCCCCCAGCTCCTCTTCTGATTAGCTTTGCTTTGAAGGTTGAGTGAGATGAGTTAGAGTATCTTTTCTATTTCAGGTCCAGTGGATGTGGGGGTGTTACAATTTACACACAGAACGAAAAACTTTGCAATGCCAGATTCTAAATCATCACTATCACTCAGTTTAGTCTAGTGCCACTGGCCTCATCAGACACATATTTCTCTCTGTCATAAGGGATTGTTGGCCTGCTTCTTTCAAAGTCTTAGAACACAACTGTTTCCTTATCATCCATACACATTTTTCACTCGATATCAGTCTAAATAACTTTTTAAAAATTGTGTATTATTTTATTGCCAAGTGATGCTGCAGGGTTCATTCCTACTCCTATTTCTAAGCATATGGCGCTCATCTTCTGGCCACTGTTGGGAGGAAAGGGCCAACCCATCAGAGATCAAGACGGAGATCTCAGAACAGGACCATATGTGGTAGAAGGAGAACACTCCTTGCATGTTTGTACAGCCTTTCTGTTTATAGTTACAACATTTATAAGCTTCCCCCATCTGATGGAGACATGGCTGATGTACATTTGGTGGTGCCAGCTAACTAGCTAAGTAGTGTAAGAAATTTTTCCACTTACACAATAGTTACATCCTAGTGCCCTTTTGATATAAGATAAGAAAGACTCTGTCACCAAAAAAGAATGATTTCTTCCTTTAAGTAAATCTAGGGTGGTTTTCTAGATGTAATGATGCTACCACCTGAAACTGAAACATCCAAAGTTTCTCAAAGTTAATTTGACCAGAACAAATTAAGATAGTGTATGATCCATTGTCCAGAACATCCCTACAAAGTGTCTCCTGCCTTGTTCTTGTTTCTATGATCCTTGGGAACAAGGACAACCTTACTTGTATTTGACTCTTCTACTGTTTCATAACAATGCCTGGCAACTTGTATTTTTCTCAATAAATGTTTGTTTAATCCCAGAAGACAAAGAGTACTCTTAACATTTCAGCACCCAGTCTGAATTCAGTGTAAGAATTCCAAACTCCATGGAATTGTATCCAAGCCTTACCATAATACAGTCAGTAATTCCAAACACTAATATGTTGGACTCACATTGTAGAACACTTCAGGTATTAAAGGAAAAAATCCTTTTCTAATTCAAAGTCATAAAGAGTGTTGCAGGTGGCTTCCCTAAAAAGAAGCAGACCCCAAGATGAAGTCAAGCATGTGAAAGTCTTATTAGGGGCAACACATAAAAAAGAAAAAAAGAAAAAAGAGAGAAAGCAGGATTGGGCAAGGGACTGTCAAACCACATTGCATATTGGACAGTCTTCACCAGCCCAATGGGAGCCCCAGAGCTAAGATTGCCCATCCAAGCAGTTCTTCATTGGGTGGAAATGGCTTGAACCTTGAATAACCACCTTGCTCAGTCATTTGCTAGCAGCCGCCTCAACAACAGTATGAATTTGGCCTGAAAGCTGAGGTAGATGCAGACAAAGCTGACAGCCAAAGGCTGACACTTATCCACATGCTTGTAGCTAGTCAATGAGACCTTTCTTGAAAATGGATCTGGGTGGTGCTTTTTCTTGTTGGCCACAAAGAGATTCTCTTATGTTTTCTTTCAAAAGAAAGATGCTGTGTTTTGAGACCAATTTGACAATAAATTTCATATATTGAAAAAAAAAGAGATCTTCGATTTATGAGGAATTTATTTTCAAGTACAGTGTGAGTTGGGTCTCTAAATTGCTCTAATCATTCACTGAATAGTCCATCACTTCTCTAAGAATTTTAATGTTACCATTTAATGTGACGTTGGATGTGTTACTGGATAATTTTTTAAATATTTCAGAGTGTTTCCCCATTCTTTGGGCTATGTACAACATAAGGACTGTGTCTACACAGTGTATTAAGATTAATCTGCCTTGTTAACTTTTTCCATCTCCTTTCTTAAGTAGACCGTCAACAAAATAATAAATGACGCCCTGATTTGTAGTCATGTCCAATTTCTATGGTGGGACTACTCCCACCATGGCTGATTTCACGCTACCAATGTGGTGCCACTCAGAGCAGAGTTGGAAAGAAGTAACCAGTGTCACACTATTAGGTAGTGTTTCCTCCATACACATAAAATAGGTATAAATACCCTCAAGAGCATAGATCATTGCAGTATGTATAAAAGTGTAGTAAATTATGGTAAAATAATTAGTAAGTGATGAACTTGGCGGATTTATTGCTTTTGGTTTTGATATAATGTGCTTAATTGTAAGTTTATATCATTTAATTTTTAATAATGTCTGTGTTTAAAAACCAGTTCACAGAACTTTTGGAAATCTAACAGGCTCTCGTGAGCTGGCACAAACCAGCTCCATTTTACCAATATAAACTAGAAATTTCCCTTTTGGGTTCCTTCCCTGGAGAAATTTGAGTATATATGCTCAATGATGTAGGTATAAGAATATTTATTGCACTTGTGTTTGTGATAGGGAAAAATTAAAATGACATACCTGTCCATAAGTAGATAAATTGATAATAAACTGGGATTTGCTATGATGCAATGTTTTTTTATAATTTTTAAAAAACATTTTAAATTTATTTTTGAGAGAGAGAGTGCAAGCAGGGGAGGGGCAGAGAGAGAGGGACAGAGGATCTGAAGAGAGACTGATGCAGGGCTCAAACTCATGAACCGTGAGATCATGATCTGAGTCGAAGTCAAGAGCCAGACCTTTAACCAACTGAGCCACCCCAATGCCCCTAGTATGATGCAATTCTAAATGTAGTACTAAATAAAATGAATTAGATTCTCATGTATCAACATAGATCAATTCCCCAAAAAAGCTGCGAGTACCTTCATGCAGTGTGATACTAATTATGTAAAACTTTAAAGCATACAAACACATTGTAAATCTAGTTTATAAAAATATGCCTATATAATTAAGGCATAAAAATATTTATGAAAATGAAGCACACAAAGTTTAGGATTGTAGTTACGTCTGGGGAAGGAAAGGAGTGTGGGGTGGAACTTTAAGTGTATCTCTAACACTCTATTTCTTTAAAGAGAAAACGATAATCTGAGCAATAATCATAGGAGAGACATTCCAACATTATATGCCCCTGATAGACATACACGATATACCTATGAAACATTCTTGCTAAAAAAGAGGACTTATATCAGCTTAAACTTCTACACCCAATTTCCAATTTGTGGAAAAACGAGGAGCAAAGAAAAATATTAAGTCAAGCCAGTGGTCTGAAATCAACAAAATCTGGAGTGTATGTCTCTTCAACAAATGAATTGCAAGGAAGAAAATAGAGATGTGAGGAATCTACAGACTAAAAGAGAGTTAAGAGATCTATCCATCAATTGCAATGTGTATAGGCTTGCTTTGGCTCTGCTTAGAACATATAAACTATTAAAAAGTATGGAAAAAACAAAAAAA
The DNA here is from genome assembly GCF_018350215.1 of Panthera leo. NCBI lineage: Eukaryota > Metazoa > Chordata > Mammalia > Carnivora > Felidae > Panthera > Panthera leo. Next base: position 37,098,479 of record NC_056696.1, read on the forward strand.
TTGAATACTAAATGAATACTTGAGGGTAATAAGGAATTACTATTATTTAGGTGAGACAATCCTATTGTGAATATATCTAAATAATCTGTATGTTTTAGATATTAATGCTAAGAAGAAGTGTGGATGAAGTAATGTGATGGCTAGGATGTGCTTCTAAATAATCTAGGGAGCTGGAGGAAGTGGGCAGAGGTATAACAAACAAGATTGCTGTTATGTGTTTGAAATTTTATATAAGTAGAGAGGGGGAAAAGGAAGGAAAAAATGGAAGCAAACGAAAAAAAAACCCTATTAAGTGGGTGGCTTAACATTCAGCTGGGTGTCATTTTGTTTTGTGTATATTTTGGTAGGTTTAAAATATGACATGGTTTAAATTTTTAAAAGGTTTCAATTCGTATAAATACCTCCTTAGTACCACAAACATAAAATATACTCTGACTGTATTTTAAATAGCACGATCCAGCTTCAATGGAAGGAGAGAGATAAGTTATCAGCAGTGAGACTGGGGCTTCCCACAGCCTGCTGCTCTTACGTGCCAGACACTTTTGATTTACCCTCCTACCAGATTCCCTCGGCCCCTCTTCAGATAGTGGACCACCACTATCTAGTGCCATGAGCCAGAAATTAACTCTTCATGTCCACTCAAGCAAACAAGCCTGAGTTCTACTGTTGCACACTGTATGAGTCTAGACTGTCACATCTAGGTAAATTTCCTTTCCAATTATTTACACTTTGTTCCTTGGTGAATGTTGAAGTTACAAGATTAGTTCATCAAAGACAGTGTTTGATTTATAGAGTTCAACATGCCTTTTTCTTATGTAGGTCGGGAGGCTACTTTCATGACCTGTTTTGTTTATAATGTTATCAGGATACTTAAGTGTTGCTGAACAGTTTCAAAATCTTGAGAATGGTATAAATACTGTCCATACAAATTGTATGTTCTCCCCACTGCTCACACGTGCATGCACACGTATGCGCGCGCACACACATACACACATTCATGAAGTTAAAGCCTGTAAAGGTAGTCTCCTGGTGGCGACTCACAAACACGGGAGAAGTTGGGCATCTTCAAAATTAAATTAATTAAAAAATAAAACAATACTGTCAGAGGGAGAGAACAGTTCCCACATTCTTTCAAAGACATGCTTGATATATTTTCTACATGTAAATCTTTTTTCTGACCTCAGAATCTTCAGTGCCTTCTTAGTTCTAGTTTTCAGTAAAACAGAATTTCCATCAATCCACAGATACAAAAAGATATCTGAATGCATTTCCACATGAATGCCAAAAGGCACAGAGCATTGGATCAGGCTCTCCAATAAATGTCTTACTAGAAAGGCAATATGGTGTTATTAAGAGTGTGGACTTCAAGGGGCGCCTGGGTGGCTCAGTCAGTTGAGCATCCGACTTCGGGTCAGGTCATGATCTCGCGGTCCGTGAGTTCGAGCCCCGCATCGGGCTCTGTGCTGACAGCTCCGAGCCTGGAGCCTGTTTCAGATTCTGTGTCTCCCTCCCTCTCTGACCTTCCCCCATTCATGATCTGTCTCTCTGTGTCTCTAAAATGAATAAACGTTAAAAAAAAAAATTAAAAAAAAAAAGTGTGGACTTCAAAGCCAGATTGCTTGTGTTCAAATTCTAGCTGTATCATTACTAGCTACTTGACCTTGGGAAAGCTACTAAACCTTCTTGTGTCTCAGTTTCCCTTCTTTAAAATAGGGGTAATAATAGTACTTACCTCATATGTATGTCGTGTAAAACGTACATAAGTTAATATCTGTAAAGCACCTAGAACATGCTTGGCCTATAATAAGTGCTCCTGGAGCTATTAACACTCGTCATTTAGCCATTGTCATTTAATCCTCCAAACGATTAACACCATTTTGCAGATGAGGTTAAATGACGTGTTCAACCTTAGAAAGTTCATAGCAGCAGAACAGGGGGTCAATCGGATTTTGTCCAAAGCCTGTGTTCTTTGCACCACACGCCCCGTCTTTCGTGTGCTGCTGAGACATACCAACCTCCTGTGTTGATAAGAAAGCCGTGTTTATAGTAGGACATGAAATTTAACCTAAAACCTTTGTAACTTAGGGATATTTCAGAGTAAGGAAATTGAAAAATGGTAAGATATAATTTGCAGATTCCCATATTGAGAGATTTCAGTCAGATACTGGAGAAGTTTGGAAGGTTAGATCAGAGTATCAGATGATTAACATCTTGATGTAAATGCTCAGGATAGTAAACTAGTTCATGTTGTATTGTTTTAATGAGTTAATCAGTGGTATCTCATATGCTGACAATAAGTATTACTGGTTCCAGGCTTAAACATGAAACAGTTATGAGTCATAATAATTACTTTCAAGTCATGAGAAGGAAGATGCATTGTGAAGGAGGTAACAAACTTGAAATCAAATGAGAAAATACCTGCTAAATCCATCTATAAACTGAAAGGAATAACAAAAATGTAGTTTTACATATTGCTATGGGGTTGAATCGTATCTTCCAAAAAGAAGTCCTCACCCTGGATACCTGTGAATGTGATCTTATTTGGAAATAGGATTTTTGCCTATGTAATCAATTTTAAATGACACTGAACTGAATTAGGGTGAATCCTAAGTCCAATATGACTAATGTCCTTATAAAAAGAGAAGAGTCACAGAGATGGACACAGAGGAAAACGCCCTGTGACAACAGGCTGAAACTGGAGTGATGCATCTATAAGCCAGGGAATGCCAAGGTTTTCACAAAAACAGGCTATAAGCATGGAGCAGACTCTCCCTCAGAACCTTCAAAAGGAACCAACCTGGCTGACATCTGGGCTTTGTACTTCTAACCTCCAGAACTGTGAACAAATATGTTTCTGTGGTTTTAAGCCATCCAGTCTGTGGCACCTTGTTTGAGCCTCCATAGGAAACAAATATACACGTTTGGGTTCATTCAACGACCACATCCATAAGTGATCAATGATTTTAACAGAATCATTTCTGTGCAGACAGTATGCTTCTTTAGCACATTGTTTATAGCCGTTTCCATTTGAAGTGAAGTCAAAATAGTTTAAAACGCACAAATGCACACACCAATATAAAATTGTGCAGGAAGAGCAAAGAGATGACAGAAAGTATGATTTGGCATTTAACGTATTAAACACGCACCACTTACCAAGTAAGTAAAACATGCTGAGAGGAATCAGAGGCACAACACTTTTTTTAGAGACCAAAAAACCTGCTGAAAGAAAGTATTCAACTACTTGGGGGTGTCTTTTTTCCCCATTTTCTTGAGGTATCACTAGCACACATCACTCTGTAAGTGTAAGGTGTACAACATGATCGTTTCACTCATGTGTATTGTGAAGTGATGACCACAATAAGTTTACGTAGGATCCATCACCTCATATAGATACAATGAAAAGAGAAAGCAAAGAAAGAAAAAATAATGTCTCTAGTAATAAGAACTCTTAGGATTTACTCTCCTAACTTTCCTGTATGTCATACAGCAGTGTTGGCTATAGTCATCATGTTGTACATTACATCTTAGTATTTATTTACCTGATAACTGGAGGTTTATACCTTTAGACCACGTCCCTTTAAGTCCCCCCCTTCCACCACCTCTGGTAACCACAAACTGGTCTCTTTCTTTATGAGTTTGAATTTTTTGTTTTGTCTTTAGATTTCACATGTGAGATATACAGTATTTGTATTTTTCGGTCTGGTTTATTTCACTTAGCATAATACCTGCAAGGCTTATCCATGTTGTTGCAAATGGCAGGATTTCCTCAATTTTTATGGCTGAATAAGATTCCATTGTGTGTGTGTGTGTGTGTGTGTATATATATATATATATATACACACACACACACACACATACATATATATAATATATGTAATACATATATTATATATATTACATACATAAAATATATGTAATATATATATACATATATATATACAACTTGTGTAAAGGATGCCTTTTAAAACATAAGCTTTACATACCTTTACTTTAAAAAATTATGAAAACATAAAGAAATAAACATTGAAAGAATAACTTGGACCCTAAGAGGGAAGATTGTATCAAATTATGTATTGAGCATTATCTTAAATCATTTAATCAATCATTTGCTAGATTGTTGACGTTTTGTTGCCTTGGGGCAAAAAGAAAAAAAATAAGATATACAATGTGTCCTTTAGAGGCATCATAGACCCATTAGATCCATAATTTGCTTCCTGTACCCACTGAACCTAAGCTATACCCAGAGCTTCTTTAAATATAAATACATAAATCATTTGTTTTCTTAATACCTCACTTACATATGCATATGGCTATTGCAGTGAGCATAAATGTGGAAAACAAATGTAGTAAACAAAATATCTATTTCTGAGATTTGCTTTCAGTCTTGCTTTTGTATGTACACTGTTTTGCATCAAAATAATTCTTTTTAATTTTTTTTAATGTTTATTTATTTTTGAGAGAGAGATAGAGAGAGTCAAGTGGGGGAGGGGCAGAGAGAGGGAGACACTGAATCTAAAGCAGGCTCCAGGTTCCGAACTGTCAGCACAGAGCCCAATGCAGGGCTCGAACCCACGAAACGCGAGATAATGGGAGAGTCAACGCTTAACCGACTGAACCACCCAGGGACCCAAAATAATTCTTTTTCAAAAAACAGTATTTTTGTAAGTTTACTTATTTATTTTGAGAGAGAGAGAGAGAGAGAGAGAGAGAAAGAGAGAGAGAGAGAGAAAGCATGAGCAGCGGAGGGGAGGAGGAGGGAGATACAGAATCCCAAGCAGGCTCTGTGCTCCTCACAGCCTCCACGCTCCCGCTGAGCCCATCCTGGGGCTTGATTTCATGATTGTGAGATCATGACCAGAGCCTAAATCAAGAGTTGGACGCTTAACCAACTGAGCCACCCAGTCTCCCCCAAGATAATTATTTTATTATTATTTTTAAATTTTTTTATTTTTCATTTTAGAGAGAGAACGTGTGAGTGGGGGAGAGGGGCAGAGGTAGGGAGAGAGAATCTTGGGTTCCACGCTCAGCATGGAGCCTGACACAGGGTTCAATCCCACAAACCTGGGATCATGACCTGAGCCAAAATCAAGAGTCAGATGCTCAACCCCCTGAGCCACCCAGGTGCCCCTTAAAAAATTATTTTTATTGAGATATAATTGACCAATAATACTGTTATCAGTTTCACGTGTACAACATAAGGGTTTGATACATGTATATATTGCAAAATGAGTACTGCAATAAGTTTAGCTAGCATCCATCAGCACAAATAATCATAATTTTTTTATCTTCTGATCAACACTTCTGAGATCTACTCTCTTAGCAACTTTCAAATATATAATACACTATTGTTAACTATAATCACCATGCTGTACATTATACCTCCCCATGTAATGTATATATTACATACATTATCTTATAACTGGGAATTTGTACCTTTTGACTAGCTTCATCCATTTTACCCACCTGCCCTCAACCCCTACCTCTGGCAAACACCAATCTGTTGTCTATATAAGTTTTTTGTTTTGTTTTGTTTTTAGACTCCACATGTAAGTGAGATCGTGCAGTATTTGTATTTGTCTGACATTTCATTTAGTATAATGCCTCAAGGTCTGTCTATGTCTGAATTATATTCCCTTATATACCATTATACCATTCCATGCATTCCCAATATTCCATGATATACCATGCACCATTTCATGTATACATTTTCCTTATCCATCAATGTCATTTAGGTTGTTAGGTTGTTTCCATGCCTTGGCTATTGTAAACAACGCTGCAATGAATATGGGGGTACAGATGTCTTTTTGAAACAGTGATTTCATTTTCTTCAGATAAATATCCGGAAGTAGAATTGCTAGATCATATGGTAGTTCTGTTTTTAATTTTTTTGAGGAATTTCCATACTGTTTTTCATAGTGACTGCACCAATTTACATTCCCACCAGCAGTGAACAAGAGTTCCTTTTACTCCACCTCCTCACCAATATTTGTTACCTTTTCGATTAAAGCCATTTTAACAGATGTGAGGTGATATCTTATTGTGGTTTCATCAAATCAATTATTTAGGTGTGTGTGTATCAATGAGCCAGTGATAGACTATGTCTAAGATTTTCAATAATAACTAGAAAATTCATAATAACAAGAGGGGAAACAATTTTAAACAAGTGCCCTAAGAATTCAAATCCAGTGATAAGGATGGAGATGTTGGGTTTATGAATGTTAAAGGATAGCAGAATATGAATCTAAAATCTATACAACCTTCATCTTAGTAAATATTACAATCTCAAGCAAGATCAGGTGCATGTAAATGTCCTGCACAATTTGAGATCATCATCAACATATAAAGAGTATTCTGTTAAGAAATAATATGAAGAAAACATTATGTAAATGGTTATTCTGAAATGACAATAAAAAGGCTGGAAAATACATACTTATTTTTTCTTCCATTAAAAGAAATTAAGCAATATTATGTAGATTAGAAGTATATGATTAATTCTGAAAGAAATTCTCATAGCATTTGCATACAGTTAATTTACTCTGTTACACCTCATAGCATTTGCATCAGATTTACTTAGTGAATGCTTATATATATATATATATATATATATATATATATATATATATACATCTTAACAATACTGATTTTCTTAGCAATACTGATTTTACAAACAACTGATAATTACTATGTCTCTTGGGTCCTCCGGGAAGCAGATGCTGATATGGAGATAAAAAGCAAGGAGTTTACTGGGGAATAATACTAGTGAAAAATAAAAGGAGAAGGACACAGAATTGAGCAAGGACAGCTTTCAGAATATGATGCTGATCTGATACCTGTGAATGGTTGGGGGGAAAGGAATGAAAATTTGGCAAGGAGAACCTCAAAACAGCAGGCAGATGTGACAAAGTCTTGGCCAGCCCAATGGGGAGCTTGGAGAAAATATTTGCTTGTTAGAGGAGCCCCGTGTTGGGTAGACATGGGAAGGCCTTACACCCACTTAGTGCTCAGCTACTAACTAGATGCTCCCCAGGAAGAGCATGGCCCCAGCCCAACCACTGAGGTATATCCTGAAGACTCCATAACTGGAGGCTGACAGTTAACAGCACTCCCTTTATCTGAATTGCCTGTTTTCTCAAAGACAGGAATGAGCAGAGCATGACCACTGCTCATACAAAAAACTTAACAGTTCTCCTACCCACACTACTGCAGTGTTGATCCCACACCTCTCCCTTTCTTGCATCCCCTTTCCAGACCCACCTCAATGTTTTCACTCCTCTCAGCCTTCTGCAAATATTGCCATCTGTCTGCTAGAGAGATCCCACGATGGGACTCTCCCAGCCCCTCCCATTCCCATGCTCTCTCAGTCCTAAACATGTTGAGAAGAATTGAAGCCAGATAGGCTCTTAAGAATCAGAAGCAGTACCACAATGAACTACTTAGGGGTTAAAAGTATTTTGTTAGATGGTCTAACATTGTTCTTTTGGTAAAGATGTAGTCCAAGCTACTAACATGTGACAATTTTATACCAGCACGCTGGCAAAGTAGGGAGGAAAAATACTTTCTATTTCCCACACTATCTCATTTCTTTTTCACATGTATTTGTTGGCATCATCGCCAAAATAATTACATTTCCACATAAATTGAATTAGCTTTCCAGTTTTTAAAGAAGAGCTCCAACTTTGAACTAATAGGCTGAGAAGGACAAATACCATGTATTTCTCTCATATGTGGAATCTAAAAAACAAAGTAAATGAATAAACGAACAGAAAGCAGCATCAGACCTGTAAATACAGAGAACAAACTGAAGGTTGCCAGAGGGGAGGGAGGTGGGAAATGGGCAGAATGGGTGAAGGTGGGTGGGAGATCCAGCTGACCAGTTAGAGAAAGAATAAGTCAAGGGGATAAAAGGTACAGCATCAGGAATATAGTTAGTGGTATTGTAATAGTGTTTACGGTGACAGCAGCTATACTCGTGGTGAGCATCGCGTAACATATAGAGATGTTGAGTCACCATGTTGTGCACCTGAAACTAATAACACTGTGTGTCAACTGTACTCAAAAAAATTTTTTTTACAAAAGGAGAGCTCTAACTTTGAACTAATTACTAAAGTGTTTTATTTCATAAAGCAAATGAGTCAGTCCTACTCTGTTCCCTCCATTCCTCAGACCATATCAGAGAAGAGATCCTCACTTCACTATTTACACAGTGGTAAATTGGTGGCAGAGTAGATCATCTCAAAATGCCCAAATCATAGTCCCCGTAATCTACTACAGATTAATAGTCTGGCTTTCAAAATCAACATGTATTTTTCAGGGTTCTGGGTAACTCGGTTAAGCGTCTGACTTTGGCTCAGGTCATGATCTCACAATTCATGGGTTTAAGCCCTGCATCAGGCTCTGTGCTGACAGCTCAGAGCCTAGAGCCTGCTTTGGATTCTGTGTCTCCCTCTCTTTCTGCCCCTCCCCTGCTCATACTCTGTCTCTCTCTCAAAAATAAGTAAACATAAAAAAAATCAAAATCAAGATATATTTTTAAAATCTTCTATACATTTCTCCAAGCTTCTAAAACTACAGTATAGGCAGAAAAGGAGTAGAATATCCCCCCCCTTTTTTTCTCTATTTATCCTGAATATAGTTATTTATTTTAAACTCTTTACTTCCTACCTATGTGCTAAGGCAGCAGTCTCAAACTGCTGTGTTGGTATCTCAACACAGTCTCAAAAGCTGTGTTGGTATCTCAAATTAAAGAAACAGGCAGTGGGGACATGGGGACCATGATGAACTGGACCACAGAGACTCCAGTCTAAAGCCTGAAGCTTTTGTCCAATTGCAGTTCATTGAACTGTGGTCGGAACATAGGCCCAGAATGTCCAGACTTCCAATTTTCCAGGAGAAAACCAAAATATAGATTTTTTTTTTTCATGTGGCAATAGGAAGGCAATTTGGCACTCTATCACATTATAAAATATTTATACTCTTAATGTATTGTTAAAAAACAAAATTCAGGGGCACCTGAGTGGCTCACTTGGTTAAGCATCCAACTCTTGATTTCAGCTCAGGTCATGATCTCACAAACCATGAGATAGAGCCATGTGTTGGGCTCTGCACTGACATCGTGGAGCCTGCTTGGGACTCTCTCTTTCTCTCTCTCTCTCAAAACAAAACAAAACAAAAAACAAAACAAAAAATTGCAACCAAGTAAATTTGAAGTCTGATTGGCTTTATTAAATGATTCACAAAATCAGGCAGCATCCCATCTAACAAGTAGATGGGTGCTCTGAGATGTTGTACAAAATGGTAGGTTTTTTATAGGAGGGTGGGGCAAGAAAGTTGTAAACAGAGGAAAAGAAAGGATTGTTGCAAGCAGGATCACCTTATGTATGTTAGGGGGAAGGACAGGAGGTGGGCAGTCTTATTGGGCAGATTACCTCACCTTCCCTTGGCGGTTGGAGAGGGCCCATACAACAGATTACTTCAGTGGTGCTTATCAAAAAATTCCTGATTGACAGGTTGAGACATATTTCTGGAGGAGGTTGAAACTGCAGTTAGGTTAGGTATTAAGCCCTGGTTTGGTAACTTGGACTGGCCCAAGTAATGCCATTTTGGACCTGTGATTTTCGTTTCAACAGTATCCTACAGAAAAACCCTATCAAGTACACAAAGATATATGTAGAATTGTAGTTATTTGTAGTCGTGAAAATGGGGTTTGGGGCTAGAAGTCAAGGGCCATCAATTAAGAATTGAGTAAACCAATTGAGTACATCCACAAAGTGGGAAAAATATATAAACATACCTAGCAAAGCATTTGTAATTTTTTTTTCTTTTTTCCTTTCCTTTCTTCTTTCTTTCCTTCTTTTTTTACTCCTTTCTATCAGTCTATCCCTTTTCTTGAGTATAAAAAGCAGTTAAGTTTCACTCCTTAAAGCATCTATAATATATAGGCCAAAAAAAAAAAAAAGTTGCCTTGAACTAACTTTACCCTTATGTCTTTTGAGTGATTTAGTTATGCAAATGTACTGTAAAAAGGCCCCTGCCTTGAGGAAAGTATAACAGAATCTTTGGTTTGGTAAAGCTGTCCTTCCCTTCGATATATTAAAAAAAAGAACAATTTGCATCCAACACCTCCAAGAAGGAATGATCTGGAGACAAAGGGCCTTGCCCCAGCATCTAAGATAGTGGCCAGAGTTTTGGTTGGATTCTTCATGCTGAGGACTAGACCCTCAAAAATAGCTGCTCTTTCAAAAAGAAAAATTCCAGTAGACTAGAACATTTGGAGATATTTTAGAGAAGCTTTTGTGCGTTTGAGGGGAGCTCAACAATAATTATCCTGGGAAAAATATTTGAGCTTTTTGTCTTGCTTAAAGTTTGCCTAAAATAAGGGAAAACAGCCATGACATATTTACTTCAATAAATATTTGTTGAGACATTTATTGAGTCTGCTAAGTATAGAGCAGTATTCTAAGAATGATAGGACATATTGGGGTAAAAAAGGTAAACAAAAATTGTCACTGGCCTCAGGGAACTTAACTTAAAATGGGGTGTCCCAATTGTAGCCACTAGGTACATGTAGCTACTTAAATTTAAATTAATTAAAATTAAAGAAAATTTAAAATGCAGCTGCTCAGTAACAGCACTACATTTCAAGTTCACCATAGCCACATTCCCATCATCTAGTCTCCAGTAGGGGTTTTCAGCTTTGTATCATACAGTCTCTGCCCTTGTCATGTAAAAGCATCCGTAGACAATGAGTAACCAAATGGACATGGTAGTGTTCTAATAAACCTTTATTTACAAAAACAGGCAGCTGACCAAATTTGTCCTGTGGACCAGTTTGCTGAGCTCTTGTCTAAAGAAACAAAAACAACTAACTCTGGTGTAAGGCTTTCTTTTAAAAAAAATTTGTTTAATGTTTATTTATTTTTGACAGAGAGAGAGAGATAGAGCATAAGCAGGGAAGGGGCAGCGAGAGAGGGAGACACAGAATCCGAAGCAGGCTCCAGGCTCTGAGCTGTCGGCACAGAGCCCAATGTGGGGCTCGAACTCACAGACCGTGAGATCATGACCTGAGCCGAAGTCGGACACTCAGCCGACTGAGCCACCCAGGTGCCCCTGGTGTAAGGCTTTCACATGGAATAGAAAATAAAGTAATTGCCTTTCTGTGGAAATTCAGCCAGTCTTTATGGATACATTAGCTATAATAACAAATGACTTTTGTTTTAAGCCACTGACTTTTAGGTAATTTGTTACAGAGCAATAGGTAATGCGTACACTTCATGTGTACATCTCTAATACCTTGAATAAACAACTTTCTGAATACTAACATGTGGTATATTTACTGTATTTTTATATCTCTTAATGCTCAAAATCCACATCCTCTATGGAGCCTTTCCAACTTCTTCATGCAAATCTGTCTATCTTTTCTAAAGGCCATAAATATTTAAACACTCTATTGCCACATGTTGGAATCAAACTGTTTGTTATATGCTTTGCTAAGTAGATAAGTAAGCTGTTTGACTTTTTCATCCTTGAATCCCCAGTATCTAATATAGCTCAGCACCTAGTAGGCATTCAACAAATATTTGTTAAATTAGCATAGCCATAAAAAAAATTAGTATAGCCATGATTGACATTTTTGACATGCTTCAGAGCCTACATATTTGGCATTTTTGTAAGAGTTTTGTGTTCTAGGTATTTTATAATGTTGTTCAGCCATTGCTTAATCCTTGCATAGCTCAATACCATTTCTGTACAAAGATGCACTGAAGCCACGAGTTTTATAGTGTGATTCATCTAAATTTTCAACCCAGAACCCTTTTTGTTCACAGATATCAGAATCTCCAGGCAAAGAGTTACTCATTTGTGAATATATACTTCTTCTAAAAAAACATTATAGATATTCGTTTTAGGAAAATGTCATGATTTTAATTTTTGAATTATGTGAAAGGCAGTTGTGTTTTCACCTAAAGCTGCTGTGAATATATTTTTAAGTGAATATAATTTGTATATTAAATTTGCATTTTTATGACCTGAGGTTGTAATTGAAAACAAGGGAACTGGAAACAGAGAAAATGTGAGATGATTATTATTATTTAGTAATCCAACTGTGTCTAGTTAGAAGCCCTCTTAATAAACTAGAAGCATTCATAACATCAGATAACAAAATGTTACCAGATTAAAGTATATTTTCATAAAAAAACTGCACAAGTAAATGACTGCATTCACCTTTCATGGGGAGAAATCTGTATGGAATTGCTTTATGTTAAATGTCGAGAGAAAGAACAACCAGATTTTTTTATCATTCAACACAAACAAATGACCTCTATCCTAATTTCTTTTTTTTATTATTTTTTTTAACGTTTTATTCATTTTTGAGACAGAGAGAGACAGAGCATGAATGGGGGAGGGTCAGAGAGAGAAGGAGACACAGAATCTGAAACAGGCTCCAGGCTCTGAGCGGTCAGCACAGAGCCCGACGACGGCTCAAGCTCACGGACCGTGAGATCATGACCTGAGCCGAAGTCGGACGCTCAACCGACTGAGCCACCCAGGCGCCCCTATCCTAATTTCTTAAAATTGATAAAGTTTGTTATCTCCTTGATATAACTAAAACATTTTAATTTCATGTTTAGAATTTCATGTTTAAAAAATAAATCAGAAAATAACTAAAAGCAAAAAACGACCATTTAATTTATATGCTGTCCCATTTCTTTACACACATTGTTATCGTATCAAAATGGGTATCGAAAAAAGGCATTCATAATGGCCTTGTAGGGTCACACAGGAATATGAACCAGAGGACATAAAAGTGCCCTAGATTGTATTTATCTTCTGTATGTTAAAGTCCGTTGCTATTAATTTGTATCAAATGTGATTTACTCTTAAAACTTTCAAATTAATTAACACATGCATCAGAGAAAAAAAAACTAGTCAAGAAATAAAAATGTAAGTATCCAATTGTCTAAAATTCCTATCACATGGAAATGTTTTATATAATACACAAAGCATTGTTTTCATTCATTTGTGCCTTCAATTATAGCAGCTGCTAGAGATGTGTCTTTTTCCTGGAACAAATTGATAACACCAACACATGGTACGCCAAAGCTATTGAGCTGGTAAATATTTTTGCTCTGTGCTGACAATCAGAAAGCATAGAAGTAGTTTACATTCACCTGGCAGGACAGCAGGACACTTTACTGTCTTCCTCCACAGTGGTGACAAGTTACTCATTCTGGGCCACCATTGAGTCCACAGAGATATTTATTGTCTCATCATCCCACAGGAGTTCATACGGTCCCCTCCATTGATGACAACATGCTGGTAGGGTCTAGAGAGCATATAGTGGCTATTGTGCAAGATGTCCTGATAAAATATATGTATGCCAAGGGATAGGATATTAGTTCCAGTAAAATGCAGAGATTTGCTGCTTCAGTAAAATTTCTGGGGAGCCAGTGAAACTGAGCACGTCTATATACCCTCTCCAAAGGGAAAAGGAAGTTCCTATACTTTTTCACTGTCTACCATAAAGAAGGAGACACAGTACTAAATAAACATCTTTTGATTTTGGAAGGATCATACATCACATTTAAGCATACTGTTCCCATCCATTTAGCAGATTTACCAAAAGACTTAATACTTTTAATAGGTCACAGAGCAAATGAAAACTTAACAAAAATGTAATGCAAGGGTCCTTACTATTTAGAAGCTTTTATTGTACTCCAGAGCCTATGATCAGTTATGATACTTTTGTCAAACACAGGGGAAAAAATTCAAAGGTTGGCTTCTAAGGTCTTGGAGCAAACCACATATTTTTAGCAATAACAATCTTCTGTGAGGAATTGCTCTTGATTTGATCTATCCCTGACGGAGAATGGAAGTCCGGCTTTGGAACATCAGGTGACATGTTGCCATTATTGTTATAAACTGAGAGTTACTCGACTTCCTGGTCACCGTGTTAGGCGTACCCAGTGACATCCTATTATTCAGGTGGGCATAAAATATACGGGTCCAGACATTGTAGACCTTGAAAGACCTTGAAATCTTAGCTTTATTTGTCCCTTTATTTTGACTAATTCATGTATTTTATTCTTTTTTGCCCTTGTTCGCATAAAGTCAGGGTCAAAAGATTTGACTTTTCTTTTAGAGCACTGGCCACTATTTCTTACCGTAAGAGGAAATGCTACAAGCTTCACTTCATATATATATTACACGTTGTATGTATTATATGTTTATGATATACATCTTTTTATATATTTTTGAAATATGTATATTTTTAGGCATGTTGTTTTTGTGTTCTCTCTGCACAGCATAATCTCAGGAAATTCCATTTCACTGTAGATGGCAGAACTCCATTTATAGGGGGAAGGGGGCAAGGGAGAGTCTATTCTGCTTAAAAAGTTTTGTGATATATACTTTGTGCTTGAGAGGAAAAGGGGGAAAAATGAACTGCCTCTTTATATATACTTCCAGTCTGGTAAAACACTTGACTTATAATATATTTCCATTTCCACAAAAATATCTTTGTTTTTTGAGTGGAAGTGGAGGATGAAAAGGGATGAGAAAGAAAGGGGGGGGTCAGGGGAAAGAAGAAAAAAAATGAACAAAAAATAAGGATAGGAAGGGAGAGTAGGAGTATTTTTCCTCAGAAATTTGCGTTGTGGGTACATTTTTGTAATTATTAAGTTCTTTTTTAATTATTTTTATTTTTTTAAGTTTTTTGTTTATTATTTATTTTTGAGGAAGACAGAAAGATTGTGAGCAGGGAAGGGTCAGAGAGAGAGAGGGAGAATCTCAAGTAGGCTCTGTGCTATCAGCACAGAGCCTGATGTGGGGCTTGAACTCAAGAAACTGTGAAATCATGACCTGAGCCAAAATCAAGAGTTAGATGCTTAACCAACTGAGCCACCCAGGCGCCCTGAAGTTCTTCTTTAATTAGAACACTTTTTAAAAAGTTTTTTTTATTCCAAAAGCAATATGTATTATGTAACAATGCATTAACATATATAGAAAACATCTGATTCCCCCTAGTCCTAGTCCCAAGGTAACCAATGTCATCTGTCTGGCATGTGACCATCCTTACCTCTCCCCTTATATACAAAAACATTCAAAAGGCATTTGGAAGTTTTTTACTTGTTTGTTTGCTGTTCCAAATATTAGATAATGCTATACATACTGTGCTAGAACTCACTTTACTCACTTAACTATATATCATGGACATCTCAAGTCAATAGATATAGAAATAATTCTATAATATTCCATAGTAAAAATGTACTATATTTAGTTATTGCCCTGTTGATAGACAATAAGAATGTATTCATTTGTTTTGGCATCACAACCAATGCTACAATGTTTGATGTGACCTTGAAAAATGATGATTATGTTTCTATTGTTAGTGGCAACTAACAATATATACTGTGTCCATTTTCCCATTTATGTCTTATCAACAACAAATGTCATGACCCCTTTTAATTTTCCCATCAAATAAGCAAGATTCTAAATTATCCAAAGAGCCATTTCTTAATGTTTTCCCTGAATTGAATTCAGTAGATTTGCTTGGGTTTCTGGCATCTATAGTTGGTTTGCTCCATGAAGTCAGCATGTAGACCAGACTGAAGTGATGACGTTCTTTTCCCTCCTCTGTGGTCATAGATTACCTACAGGAGATTGTACGATTCAAATTGTACTACCAGGAAAAAAGCATGACATACAGGTTAATCCTACCTTTGTCATATATGAAAGATACCTTGGTATTCACTGGAAACAAAATGATAGAAACAGAAAATCTCAGGGGTTGAAGGGGCCACCCAATGCTTAAATCTTAATCTATAAGACCCCTACCAATTTATTATTCCATCTCCGCTTAAATTCCTCTGATAGGGAATCTACAAAAGCAGACAGCCTATTCCATAATAAGAAAGCTAACTTTTACTGAACGCTTACTCTGTACTGGACACAATTGAAAGTGCTCGGCGGGAAGCATCTCATTTAATTCTTACAAAAACCCTATGGGGAGGCGTTACTATTACACCTATTTCACAGACTAAACCAAGGCAAGATCACACAGCTAGGAAACGATTGTAGTTGATTTGAAGTCAACCTCTGCACCCTACTGCCTCCCAGAGGCAGGCTTGTAAAACTGTGAATGCCAACCCTTTTCCTTTACAGACCTAAAGATTTCTTCTTGCACTTTTGTTTCACAGCTCCTACTTCTACTCCTCTTATTTCCTTGAATCCTCCTAAAATCTTTTGCATATGAAAATACTACAGATAACTGAAAGTAGCCATGAGGCCCTTTTTTCTATTCATCTTTAGTTCTAGAAACCAGAGTGTATTTAATGGAAGCTTAAGATCAGCTCACAGCACTTACCCAGTGGCAGCAGTGAGAAAATGGTAGTGTCCATGGCATTTGACTGACCTCACATCAAGCCAACTGTAATTCTTTCTAGGAAATAGTTTAAAATATGTTAACTAAAAACTAAGAAAATTCAAATGGAAAACAAAATCAGATGGTACCACAAAAGTAAAATATGCCCATGATGAATATCTGGTATGTCAATCAAAGGTTAAACAAGGCTGTATTAATATAAGGTCCTCAATTATATTCCTTTTATTGATTAGAAAACCTATGATTCTTTGTAAATTACTTTGTAATTTCCATTTATAATCTCTTGTATCAGAAGATTATCTTTTCTCATTTTTTCTCTATCCTTTGCACTTTCAAAAGGGCAATAGAATTAGTTGTTTTCTTGAAATCCAGGCCATATTAGCATTATAGCTCTTCTGTTTTGCTAAGTCATTCACACACGTGTGAGGTCAAGAGCTCATGGACCTTTATCGCTGATGACTCCCCGACATTGTCTCCCTGATTATTTCCCACTGCATTCATCACCACTTCTTTAAACTCAAGATACCAACCTCTGTAGTGTCATCTTGCATTGAAATAATGGAGAACCCAACACTAAACACTCCACCCAAACAGTAAAAATAAAACTTAATAAAGAAAATGTAGCTTCATTGGGTGCTTATGGGGTTTTTGCTTATTCCATTTCTTATTTGCAAATTGTAAGGAATCTTATATAAGTATTTTCTACACTTTTTAAAGTAATGAACTGTTAAGATTATTATTAAATCAATCTGAATATCCCTGTTGTTGGTTAGCTTTGAACTAGATCATTAATTATTAATTGAATGATTGAAGATAATTCCCCCAGTTTTTAATACTTTGGAGACTTAATATTCAGTTTTCGAAATTTAAGTGAGGAGGATGGGCTTTTTAAAATTGTTGACTTTAAAAAAAATAAATAAATAAAAAAATAAAATAAAATTGTGGACTTCAAGAACAAACTGATGGTTACCAGAGGGGAGGGGAGTGGGGGATGGGTGAAATAGGTGAAGGAGATTGAGAATACACTTATCTTGACAAGCACTGAATAATGTATAGAATTGTTGAACCACTACATCATACACCTGAAACTAACATAACATTGTATGCTGACTATACTGGAATTAAAATAATAATAATAATAAATAAAATGTGGATTTTACTTTAATGAAAATTAGTTAACAAATTTTAAACTTTTGAACCACCGTGCTATAGATAAATATATAATCCTTAGGGCACCTAGTTATTTGATTTTTTCTATCAAATATTCCTCTAGAATATATACAGGGGATTGGCTAGCTTTGGACACTTCTTTAATTGATATATAATTGACATCTAACATTGTATTAGTTCTATGTATACAACATAATGATTTGATATATGTATTTTTGCAAAATGATTACCACAATAAGTTTAGTTAACATCCATCACCAGATATCGGTACAAATTGTTTCTTGTGATGAGAACTTTTAAGATCAACTGTCTTAGCTACTTTCAAATATATAATACAGGAGGGGTGCCTGAGTGGCTCAGTTGGTTGAGTATCCGCCTCTTGATTTCAGCTCAGGTCATGAGCTCATGGTTTGTGAGATCAAGCCCACCTCAGGCTCTACGCTGACAGGGCAGAGCCTACTTGTGATTCTCTCTCTCTCTCTCTCTCTCTCTCTGTCCCTCTCCCGCTCATGTCGTACACACATGCATGCACACTCTCTCTTTCAAAGTAAATAAATAAACTTAAAAACACTTTTTTTAAAATATACAATACAGTGTTACTAATTACACCATGCTGTGTACTACATTCCAGCACGTATTTATCTTATGACTGTAAGTTCGTACCTTTTGACTACCTTCACCCATTTTACCAATCCCCCAACCCCCACCTGAGGCAACCATCAATCTATTTTCTGTTGCTATGAATTTGGTGTTTGCCTGTTTGTTTTAGGTTCCACATTTGAGTGAAGTCATATAGTATTTGTCTTTCTCTGCCTGACATATTCCTCTAGCATAGTGCCCTCAAGGTCCTCCCATGTTGTCACAAATGGCAGGATTTCCTTCATTTTTATAATGATATTCTGTTACATATATATATGTGTATACACACACACACACACACACATACACACACACACACACACACACACACACATATATATATATATATATATATATATACACACAAATGTATACTACATGCACAACACATTTTTTTTATTCATTCATCCATCACTGGACACTGAAGGTTGTTTTTATGTCTTGACTATTGTAAATAGTGTTGCAATGAACATGCGGATGCAGGTATCCTTTCAAGACAGTGATTTCATGTCCTTCAAATAAATACCCAGAAGTGGAATTATGGGATCATATTTTGCCCTATATTGGTAATTTTTCACAAATTTGTGAATTCTCCAGTTTTCTCTCTGTATTGATTTCTAACTTCATCCCGTTGTGGCCAGAGAAAAGACTTTATGTGGTATCTGTCTTTTAATATGTTGTGAAACTTAATTTGTGGCCTAACATATTTAGTCTAGTCTCGGAAAATTCCCCATATACACATAAGAAAATGTATATTCTATTATTGTTGAGTATAGAGTGTTTTGTACATGTTAGTTCTAATGGTTTATGGTGTTAAGTCCTCAATTTCCTGACTTATCTTTCATCTAGTTGTTCTGCCCATTATTGAGCGTGAAGTACTAGGTCTCCAACTATTATTAGTTCTATTGCTTCCTTTAATTCTGTCAATTTTGGTTTCATATATTTTATAATGTTATTAGGTGCATAAATATTTATAACTGCCATATCTTATTGCTGTATTGAAACTTTATTGTTATATACTTAATATATCATTAACATATAATGTCCTTCTTTGTCCCTTATAAGCTTTTTTGAATTAAAATCTGTTTTGTCTGATATTACTACAGCCATCCTTGTTCTCCTTTGGTTACTATTTTCATAATATATCCTTTTCCACACTTTAACTTTCAACCTGTTTGTATCTTTGGATCTAAAATGAGTCTCTTGGGGTGCTAGGGTGGTTCAGTCAGTTAAGCATCCAACTGTTGATTTTGGCTACGGTAATGATCTCATGGTTCATGGGTTCAAGCCCTGTGTCGGGCTCTGCATCGACAGTGTGGAACCTGCCTGGGATTCTCGCTCTTCCTCCTTCTGTGCCCCTCCCCTGCTCGCATGTGCATGTGCTCTCTCTCTCTCTCTCTCTCTCAAAATAAATAAATAAATATTTAAAAAATAAAATGAGTCTCTTATAGACAGTATACAGTTGGATCATTTTTTTATCCATCCTGCCATCCTGTATTTTGATTGGAGATTAATTCATTTACATTTAAAGTAATTACTGGTAAGAAGAGACCTTTGTAATTTTCCTACTTAGTTTTCATATGTTTTATAGCTTTTTTGTCCCTCATTTCCTTTCTTCTTTTGTATTTAAATTCATCATAGTGAACTGTTTGAATTCCTTTATCATTTTCTTTTGTGTGTATTCTTTAGCTATTTTTTTGTGGTTACCTGAGGACAAAATTTAACATCTTAAAATTGTAGCACTTTGAATTTATATTAGCTCAACTTCAATAATGTACAAAAACTATGCTCCTTGAACACTTCTGTCCTCACCTCTTTCAGTTGTTGATGTCACAAATTACATCTTCATACACTGTGTGTCCCAAAACATAAACTAATAATTTATAATGCATAAGTCTCTTAAATTATGTAAGAACAAACAAGCAACAAAATGGCAGTTACAAACCAAAATTACAGTAATATTAGCTTTTAGATCAATAGTTTTTTTTAAATGTATTAGTCTTGGGGGTGCCTGAGTGGCTCAGTCGGTTCAGCATCTGGCTCTTGGTTTCAACTCAGATCATGAATACACAGTCCATGGGTTCAAGCCCCTGCTTGGGATTCTCTCTCTTCTTCCCTCTCTGCCCTTCCCCATCTCGTTCTCTCTGTGTCTCTCTCTCTCAAAATAAATAAATAAACTTAAAAAAAATTTTTATTAAAAAAATGTATTAGTCTTTTAAATCATGTAGTAAACAAAAAGTGGAGGTAAACACCATTGTTACAATAATATTAACTTTATAATTATTCATGTATTTACCTTCCGTGAAATCTTTATTTCTTCATATAGCTTCGAGTTGCTATCTTGCAGGGCAAGTCAAGTGGTAATGCCAACCCTCAGCTTTGGTTTATCTGGGAATGTCTTAATTTCTCCCTCACTTCTGAGGGATAGTTTTTACAGATACAGGAATTGGGGTTGACATTTTGTTCTTTTAGTACTTTGAGTATATTGGCCTTCTGATCTCTAAAATTTCTGATGACAAATCTTCTGACAATTATCGAGCACCCCTTGTATGTGATAAATTTTTTCTCTCTTGCAGCTTTCAAAATTCTTTGTCTTTCCCTTTTGACGTTTGATTATAATGTGTCTTAGTATGGGTGTCTTTGAATTCATCCTACTAGGATTTCACTGAGTTTCTCAGACATTTATAGTCCTGTCTTTTTTCACATCTGGAAAGTTTTCTGCCATTATTTCTTTAAATATTCTTTTGTCTCCATCTGAGACAATGCATATGTTGTTCTGTTTGATGGTATCCCACATATATCCCTAAGATATTTTTCTTCAATCTTTTTTTCTTTCTGTTCTTCGTATTCAATAATTTCCATTATCCTATCTTTAAGTTTGAGAATTCTTTTTTTCTGCCTGTTCAAATCTTTGAATCCCTCTAGTGACTTTTTCATTTCAATTATTGAACTTTTCAGCTCCAAAATTTCTTTGTTGTTTCCTGGTAGGTTTTCTATGTCTTTATTGCTATTTCTAGTTTGTTCATACATCTTTGTCTTAACTTCCTCTATGTTTTCCTTTAGTTCTTTGAGCATCTTTAAGGAAGTTATCTTAAAGTCATCATCTAGTACATCTACCATCAAGTCTTTCAAGGACAACTTCTGTTGGCTTATTTTGTTTTTCCTTGAATGAGGCATGCTTTCTTATTTCCTTTGTATCTCTTGTGATTTTGTTGTTGTTGTTGGAAACTGGACATTTGAATCTCACAATATGGTAACTAGATATTAGATTCTCTTCCTTCCCCAGTGTTTACTGGGTTTTGTTTTCATTTTTGGTTTTGGTTTTATCGTGCCAAGGATGTATGTGAGACTACACCTTCCCCTGGGCATGCATGGTTACTTTCTAAATTCCCCTGTGTACACAGTTGCTTTTGAATAATATAGTCTTCAACGTCTAGCTCCCAAAAGGAGAAAAATAAAAATTAAAGAGGTAAGGGAGAAGGACATCAGCCCTTTAAATGCCCTGGAAACCACTTCAGCCAAAGTGGGAGGGGCTCACAGCAAGTGGGGAAGGTGCCACAATGACCATTGCTTCTTTGCCTGCCTTTCTGTGATCAGAAGCAGCCATCAGAAAGCAGAGCACAGATCCCCAATATTTGGAAGACAAGGTTCTTTCACCCACCCTGGCTCCTGCAATCAGCACCCAAAACACATGCACAGCTGCCTGCCACAGTGCTGAGGAGTGGGAGATGGGTAGCTGGAGATGGGTAGCTGCTACTGTGCTAAGATCTGAAGTGGAGGAAAATTAACTCCAGTTTAGTCTTCAAGACTCCCCTCTGGAAGTTTCAAGCTTCAGTAGACTATAGAGTTCCAAAATAGTTCTATCAGACAGATTCTGCCAGTGCAAATTCTTGTCTGTGTAGGGAAGAGATTTCTGGTGTTCCCTACTCCACCATCTTCCCAGAATCATCCTCTTATACCCATTTTTGAATTGGATTGTTTCTACTTTCCATTCATTTTAAAATGTGAAGAAGATTATGTTCTTATATAAAACCCCTCAATGCCTTCCCATCTCAGTATTGAACCCCAATCCTCTTACCCAGATCTACAAAGCCCTTCAGGATCTCCATCCTGCCTGCCCAGCTCTCTTATCACTATTACTACCACTGTCTCCTTCACTCACCCCTCTTCTCTTGTCTTCCTCACACACCCCCACACACACAAAGTTCATATTTGCCTTAGACATTTTCATGAGTTATTTTCCCCCCTTGTACTCTAATAAATTGAGAGAGGGAGTATAAATTTGTATAACCACTTTGGAAAATAAGGGCCTCTTGAGTCAGAAGAGCAAGAAAACTAATTTGTGTAGCCAAAAAGAAGCAAAGAAGAAAAAGGATAGGAAAGCTTGGCAAGTTTCAGATCCCCAGATCATGTAAACGTATTGCAAATGTAACCTTCCTTTTTCTGGATCATTCTAGGGTTTTAGTCTGTAGCACTGAGACCCATTTCTTCAAATAGCTAAATAGCTAAATAAATTAAATAAATAAATAGATAGATAGATAGATAGATAGATAGATAATCTTCATCTACAGGGAAAAATCATAAGCTCTTGGAACTGGAAGACACAGAAGGGAACAAGTCCATGGTTCTCATTTCAAAAGGCTTCCAATTACTGACATATTCGGGGTGGAAGAATCCCATTTTTCAGAAACAACCCAAGGAAGAAGTATTTTCATCATATTACAACACAGCCTCTCTTTTAAATGTCAACTAAGAATGTTGGAAAGAGGTCCGAGGTACATTGGGGCTTGACTGATACCAGTCAAGTCATCTAATCTGTTTAAAACTCAGGTCTTCATCTGCATCTACATTGTGATAACATAAACTTTAATGTATTTTGTAAGCATGCAAGCATAATAGTTCAGGTTGCTCCTAGAAGCAGCTGCCAAGACAGGATTAGACATGCAAGAGATCTATTGGGGGAAGGGGCAGATGCTGGTTTGACCTGAGTGGAAGGAGAGAGAAAGAAGGGGGAATGGGTGGGAAGAGTCTCAGACTACATACAGCTCAGTTCCAGGAAAAGTGCAGCCAGACAGATGCAGTGTCTTTGCCTGAAGTCACCTGTTGGAAGAGCTCCTTATCTCACTGGAATGGACCTGCTTTAGTATCCTCATTGTGCTTAGCCATTGGTTAGGAGAGGCCTGTGGGACAATGTAGCATCTACGAAAACACAGGGTTGGACCCAGTGGAACATCAGCTTGGGCCATCAGTCAAGTTTTGCTCCTTGTAGCGGGAGATCCCAGGAGCATATTTCCATGACTGCAACAATTCAGCTTTGTGCTTCAAACATCTACCACTCCAGGCAAGTTTAGGAAACAGCTAGCTATTCTAGCATTTCTGGAGGCTTCTTTTCCTGAGGGCAAACTCAGTTAAGGAAGGGTAGGGGGGACAAATTATACCTGCCACTGTTGTAGTTGGTTGGTCTATCGGCCACAGCTGGTGGCCCACAGTTCACTTTGTACTGTGCATTCTAGTAGGTCTTCTGGTCATGGTCCTACTCCCATACTTCCTTCACTGTGAAGTGGATCCCTAGATTGGATGCTATATTGTATGGGATTTCATGCCTATGGATCTGGCATTCTATAAACCCCTGGGCCTCCTGGCCCAGGCTCTGAGGGAAGGAAGGCAAGCTTCTACCTACAATAGGTGTGTGTGTGTGTGTGTGTGTGTGTGTGTGTGTGTGTGTCCCTGTGAAGATAAACCACTGAACCTTCCAGCATGGAAAGGTCCTAGTGGAGTTGACTGGCCACCAAGTGGCTGGTTGGTCTCTTTGAGGTGTAGCACCACATCAGGAACTCCATACTGGTCTCTTCTGAATGGACATTCAGAAGCAGCAATAGCTAGATTAGTCTTGTAAGTAGGAGTCTATCCTGTTAGGCCTATGTATATAGCCTCCCTGAGAGACTCTGCCAACATGTCATTTATCTGTCCATCATATCAACTCCATTAACTGGGTAAATCATTTTGTCTACTTAGTAGACAAGTCTACTTAGTGCCCTGTGTTCAAATATTACTTCTCTATCAGAGTCCAGTAATATGTACGAAGCTATTTTTTGAAAGCATATCATGCTCTGCTGCAGATGTTGCCTTGTTCCAGAATCCCAGACACCTATGTTGCGATTCTCCCCCGGGGCTTGTCATTAGCACGACATGGCTTTTTCCCACTACTGACACCTGCAATACCATAAGTTTTGCTGGCCCAAGTGGTAGAACTGCTGCTTGCACTGTAGCCTGGATCTGCTATGGAACACTCATGCTCTGAGCCCCATTCAAATCAAGTAGTCTTCCAGGTCACCTAACATATCCCTGGATAACTGTCCTTAGATGTAGAATATATTGCCTCCAGAAACCCAAGAGATCGATCAGCTGTCGTGCTCCCTGCTCTGTGGTAGGGGATGCAAAACGTGGCAATTTGTATTTGATTTATTTCGGAGGGGGTATCCCAACATTTTCCTGATTACTGGACTTCTAGCAACATCACTGAAGTGGCAAGTCTCTGAATTTGCATAGGATTTCTGTCCCACTTCTTGGAGTATATGTGCCTTACCAAGGCCTCCAGATTTCTCAACTGCCTCCTGTTTGTTTTGTTCAACCAGCATGAAATAATCCCTGTAATGGATTAGAATGATATCTAGGATGTTCAGGGAGTCTAAATCTCTGTGGACTATATTATAATGGGAAGTGAAGGGGCTAAATAGCCTTGATGCAAAACTGCAAATTATAATTATTGTTCATCCCATGTCAATTTAAATTGATTCTGGTCTTCTTTTCCAGGGGTCAGCAAAATTTTCTACAAAGAGAGATAGTAAATATTTTAGGCTTTGCAGGCCATTTGGCCTCTGCTATAACTACTCAACTCTGCAGTTACAATGTCAAACAATAGATAAATGAGTAAACATGACTATTTTCCAGTAAAACTTTATTTATAAAGCAGAGAGCTGACCAGATTTGATGCACAGCCTCCTTTTTTTCTAATCAGAATAGGAAAGAGTGCGTGCACTACTTCAATTGCCACATATCATTTACCTGTGATTTATTAATCTATTCTAGCCTTGGTACCACATCTGGTGTAGCGGCATAGTTGAGGCCTGTTAAGTTTACAGTATTCTGTAGTTATTCTTCCATTTCTATAGGATCCAGACTGCTGATATGGCACGACATGACATGACATAATATGACATGACATGACATGACATGACATGACATGACATGGAAAGTCACCCCTGCATTCATTAGGCCTTTAATGGTGGCATTAACCTCTACAATGAACTCTGGGATCAATAATGGTTTTGGTTAACTATTTTGGTGGGTGGGGGGTTATTGCACAGTTTTCCACTTGGTCTTCATCACTGTGATAGCTTTTACCCCATAGGCTTAGGACTCTATGTTGGGGTTACTCCGATTGCCAAGTAGATCAGTATTGATAACACATTCAGGGCTTGGGGAAATGACTACTGGATGGATCTACAGATCCATTGTGTCCACAGTGGGTCAGACTCACTGTAAGCTAGAAACGTACTTAGGGGGAGAACTAGTGAGAAAAAATGGAAAGGGAGCCAAAACAGGCTGGAGGAACCAACAGATCAAGATGTAGTTCTGACCCCAAGTGAAGGAGAGAGGGCAGGAAGGTTGGGTGAAGTATCAACATTGCAGTTCTAAGCAAAGATTACAAGGCTGTCTGGGGATCCTCAATGCAAAAGTTGCCTGTCAGGGGAGTCCTGCATCTCCTAGGGATGGTCCTGCCTTAGTATTTCTGCCATGCCTAGTCATTGGCTGGAAGAACCCAGGGAAAGCATGGCCTCAGCATAAATATGGTGATAGATTTTAGGGCTCAGCAGCTGGGTCCATCAGCCAGTTATTCTCTCCAGTGACAGCTACTATAGTGCTTCAATTCAAGTTTTAAAGTCAGCTCAGACTCTGCATCCAATAGACCCTCAAAATGTCTAAATATTCACCTCTATCCAGTGTACTCTCACTCAGGGAAATGGTCCCATTAGGGAAGAACCAAGGGACTTATTACACTATGCACTTGTCATGGTGTTGCGTGGTTCTTCTTCCTAGGAACCTGGCAACCTCTTCATTAATGGGTTCTGGATCCCAAAATTACATCAGATCCAGGAGCTGAGCAATTGATTGGACATTTTATTGGGGTGACCATCCTGAGCATTGTTTTTCCACTCTTACCATTTTTTGTTGTTTGTACATGTTAAGAAGCAGTTTTGTTGGCTCCCTGTTCCTCGGGATGCTATCTCCATAACTTCCTGCAGTTCAGATTCTCTTGGCTGTTCCTCCAACCTAGCCAGACATTATGATAGTTCTGAATTCTGGCTTCTGGTACTTACATATCATCACACCTGTTCTCTGTTACATCAAAGCTCCATCATGTCCATGGGTTTCGGCAAACCCAGTACCATGATTCTTTCCATCTCCCTGGCTTATAGAGGAGACACATCAATGATTATTTGTAAACTCTCTCACCAGTGCATTCTCAGTCGGCTCAGTGAATAGTATCTCTGTGGGGTCATCCCACTGAACATATTCTTCTTGTAGAGTTTCTCACAAAATATGTCCATTCCCAACATATTCACTTCCCTTAGCATTTTTATTCCTTCTTCCTTCTCCTAGGCCATATTGAGCATTTCTACTTCATTCATTGCTCTTAACTTTTTTTCCAGGCTTCTAAAAACCACCCCAGCAATGAATTGGCCACATCCTCGGATCATTGAGAGGATGTTAAGTTCCAAGAGTGATCCTTCAAGTCAAATGTTCTTATTTATCTTGTCTTACTTTTTGGCCATGAAAATGCAATCCCAGAGATGCTCACTGTCTCCTCCAGGCACATATTATTAACAATTCTTATACCTCCTTGATGGATAGTCTATTTCCTTACTTATCAGGCTGTCCTTAGCTGGGTTATGCTAAAATTTAACTCTAGATATTAACCTGCCAGCCAAGAAAGGAAGCACAGGCAGCTGTGAGGAAGGCCTTGTAGAAGAGAAGCTTCTAAGGCATCTTTCAGCACAAGAGAATTGCCAGCTCTTACTAGAGAGTCTGAGGCTTCAAGTCACTCTGCAGAGAATACCAGGGGCACCCATTTAGATATCTCCACCCCATGTTTCAAAGTTCCAGATTTTCCCAGCCAGAGTAATGACATTAATATACCAGACTTGTATAGGCTGAGCATACAAATGGATCCCGTTAGACCTACAATCTGTTGCTCACCTATGTCTGCACTTCTTTAACTGACTATTAATGGCTCTCAGTTGCTCATTTTCCCTCTGCAGAGCACCAATTCAGCTTAGTTGTAACCAACCGATTCTGCTGTCTGTAAGCATTTCCCCCAATATCTTTCAAGTACCTGAATCATTACACCTACAAGGGCATTCTCCTTCGCCGGGATGTTTTCCTGGGTCACTACTGGTGAAATATTTAGCAATTAGGCTACCATCTTGTGCCAAGGACTACCTGTGCACCACCCACCTACCTACCTCTTTGCTCTGTGGTAGTGAGTGAGCAAGTCAGTCACACATCCCCACCTTATCATATGTTTTCTCAGATCACTCTTAGTACCACTATTTAGTTTGGATCTTCTGAGAAGTAAATGCCATGACAGGATTAGATGGGGAAGATATTTATTGGAAGAGACAGCAGGAGAAAGCAGGGACAGCTTTAAGACCACTGCAGCTCTGATACCTATGGAAGGAGAGAGGAAAGGGGAAAAGATTGGGTAGGAAAAATTTCATACAGTGCAGTTCTAAGAAAAGTTTAGGCAGGACCAATAAGAGTTCTACATCTTGCCAAAATGGACCTATTCCTGTGGTGCTCAATCATTGCCTTGGTTTCCATATGGATCAAGAAGGAGCAGTGGCAGGAGCTGTCTGTCAGTCACTCGTGCTCCCTGGAGATTTGAACAGCAGATTTTTATGGCCCCTACATTAATTAATCAGGGAGAGTTATATGATATATACAGAAATATACAGAAATATAATAGAATATATTGATAACAAAAATTACCACTTTGATTTAGGTTCTCTATAATAATTCAGTTCTCTGATCTATCAAATGAGAATTATTTAACATCTATTATATCTAATGCATAAGAGTTTTCAGAGACTCAAAAATAACACTTCACTTAAAGATGCACTTGAGGGGTGCCCGGATGGCTAAGTCTGTTAAGCGTCCCACTCTTGATTTCAGATCAGGTCATGATCTCATGAACCGTGAGATCAAGCTCCACATCCGGCTCTGTGCTGACAGCAGGGAGCCTGCTTGGGATTCTCTGTCTCCCCCTCTCTCTGCCCTTCCCCTGCTTGCGTGCATGTACTCTTTCTCTCTCTCTCTCAAAATAAATGAATAAACATTTTGGGGAAAAAAGATGCACTGGAAAAATTTAAAGGTAAAAAACAGTACTAATGAATGTCTATCCAACTAAGAACTGCTCTTAATTATCCCCTTTTTCTTTGGGGAACAAGATTGAGATTGGATAGGAAGATACAAACCATCTGAAGCAACTGAACTTGAGTATATCTCTAACCATCAGTTTAAGTGAGAGAGCTAAGTATTCGCTGACCAAATATTCTGAAGACATATATGTCAAGTGTATCTTATTAAAGGCTTGAAATTTAAAAAATCTAGAATTAATGAGATTACTTAAAAGAGTTTTCATCTGTTAAAATTTAAAAATCAATGACAGTGAACTGATCAGATCTTTTACTTATGCAAGTGCGGGTGAACATAGCTAGAAATGAGATTTAGCAATATGTGTACTAATATGTAACTATCTGAAGCACGTCAGAAGGCAGTGCTTTTCAAATTATTCCACCAAAGTATCCCTAACAGAAAAGGAAAATAAATTCACATATCCAAAGAAGGATTGGTTGGAAAAATCCTTTCATCAATAGTTAAGTAATGGAATACAATGGCTAAATGCTATGGGCTAGCAATGCATACTTATTTAGCTGGAACAACTTAATGCTCAGCAATGATCTTCTCTTCTAATTTCTT
The DNA here is from genome assembly GCF_018350215.1 of Panthera leo. Classification (NCBI taxonomy): domain Eukaryota; kingdom Metazoa; phylum Chordata; class Mammalia; order Carnivora; family Felidae; genus Panthera; species Panthera leo. The sequence goes on from NC_056696.1 coordinate 37,127,709, forward strand.
TGACCATTTTTATTATTACAAAGGCATTATCAGAAAAGTTTATCAGAAGAACAACATAATGAATTCATATAATCCATCCACCCTGAAAAAACTTAATACCTTCAGATCTTTTTCATTCTTTTTTTAATGTTTATTTATTTTTTGAGAGAGAGAGAGAGAATGTGAGCAGGGGAGGGGCAGAGAGAGAGGGAGGCACAGAATCTGAAGCAGGCTCCAGGCTCCAAGCTGTCAGCACAGAGCCCGACATGGAGCTTGAACCCACGGACCGTGGGATCATGACCTGAGCCAAAGTCGGACGCTTAACCCACTGAGCCACCAAGCACCTCTTCAGATCTTTTTCTATGTATTTATGTTTATGTGTGTATACGCATGTGTGTGTTATTTTATTTAAAAATGGGGCCAGGCTACATATACCATTTTAAAACCTGCCAAAATGTCCGTAATCCAGAAATTGTTGGACAGTTAGGGTATTCCATCTTATTCTCTGTTGTCATAAACTTAGGTTCTGTCTTAATTTTCATAATAGAATCAGCAAGCTGGAACAATTGGTCAAAATAAGCCAGAGAAGTTTTAAAATATAAAAATCTTGGGGCACCTGGGTGGCTCAGTCGGTTGAGCAACCAACTTCGGCTCAGGTCATGATCTCTTGGTTCGTGAGTTCAAGCCTCGCGTCAGGCTCTGTGCTGACAGCTCAGAGCCTCGAGCCTGCTTCAGATTCTGTGTCCCCCTCTCTCTCTGCCCCACCCCTGCTTGTGCTCTGTCTCTGTCTTTCAAAAACGAATATACATAAAAAATTTTTTAAAATAAATAAATAAAATAAAAACCCTAAAAATTAGAGACACTGGCTTTAGAAATGCTTAAATGAAGAACAGTTGTAGAATCATTCCATGTTGCATCTTACCAGTTCTCTAAAAAAATATTTTTTAACATTTATTTATTTTTGAGAGATAGAGAGAGACAGAGCATGAGCAGCGGAGGGGCACAGAGAGAGGGAGACACAGAATCTGAAGCAGGCTCTGGGCTCAGAGGTGTCAGCACAGTCGGGGCTCAACCTCATAAATCAAGAGATCATGACCTGAGCCGAAGTCAGACGCATAACCGACTGAGCCACCCAGGGGCCCCATCTTACCAGTTCTTTAAACACCAGTAATGGGGTATACTGAATTTTTTTAAAACATTTGTTTATTTTCAAGAGACACAGAGCATGAGTGGGGGAGGGGCAGAGAGAGAGAGGGAGACACAGAATCTGAAGCAGGCTCCAGGCTCTGATCTGACAGCACAGAGCCTGACACGAGGCTCGAACTCATGAACCATGAGATCATGACCTAGGCTGAAGTCGGCCACTTAACCAACTGAGCCACCCAGGTGCCCCGGGGTTTGCTGAATTTTAGCTGAACATTCTCATACCATAAATGTATGTTTTTCTTTATAGTTTTTGAAATATATGTTGTTGCTGTTTGCATATAATATATTGTTGATGTTGCATGTTTTTAAACTTTATTTAAATAGCTTTACCTCTATGGGCAGAGCTCAGGGCCTGGAGCCTGCTTCAGATTCTGTGTCTCGCTCTCTCTCTGCCCCTCCCCCCTTGTGCTCTGTCTCTCTCTGTCTCAAAAATAAATAAAACATTTAAAAAAATAGCTTTACCTCTATATATTCAACTGTTTTTCATCAATGTTACATTTGTGAGAACCTTCCCTGTTGCTTTGTATAGCTGCAGTTCATTTGTTCTAACTGCTGTGCAGTATCCCGTTGCTAGACCATATCGATATATTTTTTTTCTCTTGACAACAGATATTTGCATAGTTTCCAGTTGCAAACTGACGTTAGGAACATTCTTTTGCAAGGCTACAGAAAAACATATCAGATATGCTGCCAAAAGTGAAATTATTGGCTGTGAGACATGCATATCTCCAAGTTTATCAGAGTGCTAAATTGTTTTTGAAAGCAGTTGTATCAACTTACAGTCCCACCCACAGAATGTAACTATTTCCTTTGTTCCAGTTCCTAGACATACTTCATGTTGTCATATTTAAACATTTTTATTACAATCTGTTTCGTTATAAAATAGTACCAAATTGTAAATTGTGGTATTAATTTGGATTCTTCTGAGGAATTTAGGTTGAACGTCTTTTATTTTTTCCCTTAGCGATTTGCTTCCTCTTCTTGAAATAACTATTCATGTGTTTTGAAATTTTTATTATTTTCTGTTGTTTTTTATTGATTCGTACAAGTTTATTATATTTTCTGAACAATAACCTTTCGTCAGTTGTCCATATCACAGGTATTTTCTTCCAGTTTCTGACTTGTCTTTTTCCTTTCAGTAGTAGATTTTGAAGGACAGAGGTTTAGTTTTAATGTAGCCAAATTTATCCATCAATTTCTTTATATTTTGTGCTTTTTATATATTGTTTAAGAAAATATTCCTAGACGACACCTGGCAGGCTCAGTCTGTAGAGCATGTGACTCTTGATCTCACGGTGATGAATTGAAGCTCCATTTTGAGCATACAGCTTAATTAATTAATCTTTTTCATATGGACAATGATTTTGTTTATTATTACTTTTTAAATATAATTTATTGTCAAGTTGGCTAAAATACAGTGTATATATACAGTGTGGTCTTGGTCTGGGGGTAGATTCCCGGGATTCGGAGCTTACATACAACACCCAGTGCTCATCCCAACAAGTGCTCTCTCCTCGATGCCCATGACCCATTTCCCCCTCTCCTCCACCCCTCCCCCATCAACCCTCATATTGTTCTCTGTATTTAAGAGTCTTTTATGGTTTGCTTCCCTCCCTCTCTGTTTGTAACTATTTTTTCCCCTTCCCTTTCCCCATGGTCTTCTGTTAAGTTTCTCAAGTTCCACATATGAGTGAAAACATACGATACCTGTCTTTCTCTGACTGACTTGTTTCACTTAGCATAATACCCTTCAGTTCCATCCACATTGCTGCAAATGGCAGGATTTCATTCTTTCTCATTGCCAAGTAGTATTCCATTGTATATATCAACCACATCTTCTTTATCCGTTCATCAGTTGATGGGCATTTAGGCTCTTTCCATAATTTGGCTATTGTTGAAAGTGCTGTTATAAATATTGGGGTACATGTGCCCCTATGAATCAGCACTCCTGTATCCTTTGGATAAATTCCATAGAGCTTGCTTTAAAAAAAGAAAAAAGAAATTATCCTAATTCAAAGTTCATCAAGTAATCCCTCATATTGCCTTAGAAAACTGTAAAGTTTTGGGGCACCTGGGTGGCTCAGTTGGTTGAGTGTCAGGTCGTCATGATCTCCCAGTTTGTGGGTTTGAGCCCCATGTCGGGCTTTGTGCTGACAGCTCAGAGCCTGGAGCCTGCTTCAGATTCTGTGTCCCCCTCTCTCTCTGCCACTCCCCCTCTCACTCTGTCTCTCAAAAAATAATAAATGAACATTTAAAAAATTTAGAAAACTGTAAAGTTTTGCTTTTTACTTTGAAGGATTTTATTTATCAGAAACTGACTTTTGCATATAGTGTGAGATAGAAATCCCGTGCTTACCTAAATGTCCTAGGACTATTTATTGAATCCTTCACATATTCCCCACTGCTCTTCCATGCTATCTCTGCACTGTATCGTTTCTTTATATGTGCAAATCCATTTATGTTATGTCTGCTCTCTCCCAATGACTATAGTCAATCACTTTTCCAACTCCACACTGTTCTAATTGCATTACTTTTACGATCTGGAAATGATATGACAGTCACTCTCCGATCTCTTGTTATTCCTTTTTAAAATTTCCTGCGTAGTCTGTTTCTTTTCCATATAAAATAATTCCACTAAAAATACTTCCTTTTTAAAAAATGATTCCATCTTAAGATCTGCTTTTCATGTTCATTGAAAACCGCTGTTGGTTTTTATGATGGGAAATGCATTGACTATAGGGATCAATTGAAGTATCAATATTGCTATCATATGGAGTCTCTATTCCTGGTATTTCTTCAATGCCTTTGTCATCTTTTATATCTTCCCATGATGTTTTAAAACTTTCTCCAGTATGGCTTAGCACAGTTCTTGTTAATAGTTTTATCTTTTTCATGCATTGTAAGTCTGTCTCTTAAAACTGTATCTTCTAATGATTTGTAACATGCATACGGTCAAGTTGATCTTTCAACATTGATTCTGATCTCCTTTTAAAGAGTAACCCTGTTAAGTTCTCTTATTAGTTCTAATAATATAACTAAACTTTTTTGTGCTTCTCTGTGACAATTTTTTAATGTTTTATTTTTGTCTTTCTAAGGTTTACAATTTTTACTTTTCCATCTTGTCTTCATGCTCAGGAAGGCTTTCAGCACGTTGTTGAACAGAAGTGATAATAGTTATCTTCTTCTTATGTCATGTTCTAAAGGAAATTCTTTGAAAGTTTCATCATTTAGGATGCTTGCTGTAGATTTCTACAGCCACACGTAAACACATTTAGGAAGTTATTTTATAATCTCAAGTGCATATTACCTTAGACACTTTTTATCATTACGTAGTGTGGCTTTGCATTATATATTTTTTTCCTTAGGGTTTATTTTGTCTGATATTAATGTGACTGTAGCAGCTTCATCTTGGTTAGAATTTGCCAAGATACCTTTTCACCTTTTCTTTTTCAACTTTTTTGTACTCGTATTGTAGGTGTGTTTCTTTTAAACAGCATATATATTTTAAAATGCTTTCTATTAAATCAAAACCACACTCAGATATCACCTCACACCAGTCAGAGTGGCCAAAATGAACAAATCAGGAGACTATAGATGCTGGAGAGGATGTGGAGAAACGGGAACCCTCTTGCACTGTTGGTGGGAATGCAAATTGGTGCAGCCGCTCTGGAAAGCAGTGTGGAGGTTCCTCAGAAAATTAAAAATAGACCTACCCTATGACCCAGCAATAGCACTGCTAGGAATTTACCCAAGGGATACAGGAGTACTGATGCATAGGGGCACTTGTACCCCAATGTTTATAGCAGCACTCTCAACAATAGCCAAATTATGGAAAGAGCCTAAATGTCCATCAACTGATGAATGGATAAAGAAATTGTGGTTTATATACACAATGGAATACTACGTGGCAATGAGAAAGAATGAAATATGGCCTTTTGTAGCAACGTGGATGGAACTGGAGAGTGTGATGCTAAGTGAAATAAGCCATACAGAGAAAGACAGATACCATATGGTTTCACTCTTATGTGGATCCTGAGAAACTTAACAGAAACCCATGGGGGAGGGGAAGGGAAAAAAAAAAAAAAAAGAGGTTAGAGTGGGAGAGAGCCAAAGCATAAGAGACTGTTAAAAACTGAGAACAAACTGAGGGTTGATGGGGGGTGGGAGGTGTTGCTGACTTCAAGTCTAATTGTAATTCCCGAGTAGACATTCTTGCCTTTTTCTCTTTGGCTATTTTTAAAATATTTTCTTTGTTTTAGTGTTCTGCACATTAACCATGATATTTGTTAGTGCTTTTTTACTTATTCTCTTGGTATTCATTGTACTTTCTGAATCTGAGAATCAGATTGTATCTTCAATCAGTTATAGAATCTTTTTCATTGTCTCTATTATCGACTTCTGGAACTCCAGTTAGGCACATGTTAGTGGGAGGGGAGGTGATGGGTATTGAGGAGGGCACCTTTTGGGATGAGCACTGGGTGTTGTATGGAAACCAATTTGACAATAAATTTCATATATTGGGGAAAAAAATAAAATAAAATAAAATAAAATGCTTTCTATTAATTTTCATTTTTTAATAAGGAAGTGAGTTCATTATTTATGATGACTGATATAGTTGAGTTTGTTTTTATAATTTTATTCTTACTCATCCCCCTTTTTTTATTTTTCTCTCTCTTACTGCCATATTTGGGTTTGATTTTTTTCCTTATGCCACTTTTTTTTTGTTTTCAAAATTATGTATTCTATTTTTTACTCTTTGTGGTTGTCTTTGAAATTTAGTAAGCACATTTAACTAGACCTAAGGTTTATTCTGTAGTTTTTTCTTCCTCCCAAACAATACAAGATTATTGTATTCCTTCATTCTGTTTATTCCTCTCTTGGCTTACAACTTACTTTTCACCATTAGTTTAGCTTTATTTAATAGTGTTGTTTAAATCTTGTTACCAAGACATTAGTGTAATTTAAAATAATCAGTCTTTGTTTCGCTTTTCTCACATTTTATCATTTTTATTGCTTATCTTACCTTCTCACGTCTGTTCTTTCTGCAGAACATTATCAAGAAATTCCTTTACTAGGTTTCTACTGATGGTAAATATTTTAAATATTTGTTTAAAAACATATTTGTTTTCCCCTTATTCTCACAGAGTAGCTTGCTTTGATATACAATTCGAGGTTGACAGGGATTTTATCATAGCATTTTAAAGCTGTTATGCTACTGGCTGCTGGTTTGCGTCGTTGCTGACTTCAAGTCTAATTGTAATTCCCGAGTAGACATTCTTGCCTTTTTCTCTTTGGCTATTTTTAAAATATTTTCTTTGTTTTAGTGTTCTGCACATTAACCATGATATTTGTTAGTGCTTTTTTACTTATTCTCTTGGTATTCATTGTACTTTCTGAATCTGAGAATCAGATTGTATCTTCAATCAGTTATAGAATCTTTTTCATTGTCTCTATTATCGACTTCTGGAACTCCAGTTAGGCACATGTTAGATGTTCTAATTCTATCTTCCTTCTATCTTCTATGTCTTTTTACCCTTATTACAAATCTCCTGTCTCTTGGTCTTTCTGTACTTCAATTTAGACAATTAACTAAGTCTCACCTCAGTTGTGCTTATATCGGCTCTTTAATTCATTCACTCAGTATTTATTTTTTTAAGGAATTTTGCTTACGTTATTTCTTTTTTTAATTGAATTATAATTGACATATAATATTATATTAGTTTCAGATGTACGATATAGTAATTTGCCATTTATGTACATAGTATAATGGTCACCACAATATATCTAGTTACCATTTGTCACTGTACAAAGTTAATTCAATATTATTGATTATTCCCTATGCTGTATATCACATCGTCATGATTTATTTATTTTATAATTGGAAGTTTGTACTTCTTAATTCCCCTCACACATCTCACTACCTCTCCCCTCCAGTCTCACCCCTCTGGCAATCACCAATCTGTTCTCTGTATCTGAGAGTCTGGGCTTTGTTTTGTTTTGTTTGTTAATTTTTAGATTCCACATGTAAGTAAAATCATGTGGTTTTTGTCTTTTTCTATCTGACTTATTTCACTTAACATAATACCCTCAAGGTTTATACATGTTGTCATAAATGGCAAGATTTTATTATTCTTTCATGACTCAGTAGTATCATATGTCATATCTTTATTATCCATTTATCTGTTGAAGGACACTTAAGTTGTTACCATATCTTGGCAATTATAAATAATGTTGCTATGAACATAGGGGTGTACCAACCTTTAGAATGAGTGTTTTCATTTTCTTTATATAGATACCCAATAGCGGAATTGCTGTAGTTCTATTTTTAATTTTTTGGGTAACCTCTAAACTGTTTTCCATGGTGGATGCACCAATTTACATTCCTACTAACAGTGTAAGAAGGTTCCCTTTCTTTACATACTCACTAACACTCGTTATTTCTTGATAATAGCCATTCTGGCAAGTATGAAGCGATATCTCATTGTGGTTTTTTGCATGTCCCTGATGATTAGTGAGGTTAAGCAGATTTTCACGTACCTGTTGGATTTGTATGCCTTCTCTGGAAAAATGTCTGTTCGGATCCTTTGGGTTTTTTTTGTTACTGAGTTGTAGAAGTACTTTGTATGTTTTGGATATTAACCCCTTATTAGATACATGATTTTCAAATATCTTCTCCTATTCAGTATGTTGCATTTCTGTTTGTTGGTGATCTCCTTCACTGTGCAGCAGCTTTTTAGTTTGATGTAGTCACATTTGTTTTATTTTTGTTTTATTTTCCTTGCCTCCAATGTCAAGGAGTTTATTGTGTATGTTTTCTTCTAGGAGTTTTATGGTTACAGGTATTACAATCATGTCTTTTAAAATTTTTTTTTTAACGTTTATTTTTGAGACAGAGAGAGACAGAGCATGAACGGGGGAGGGTCAGAGAGAGAGGGAGACACAGAATCTGAAACAGGCTCCAGGCTCTGAGCAGTCAGCACAGAGCCCGACGCGGGGCTTGAACTCACATACTGTGAGATCGTGACCTGAGCCGAAGTTGGACGCTTAACCGACTGAGCCACCCAGGTGCCCCTACAATCATTTTGAGTTAATATTTGTATGTGGTGTAAGACAGTGGTCCAGTGTCATTCTTTTGCATATAGCTATCTAGTTTTCCTAGCACCATTTATTGAAGAGACTGTCCTTTCTTCATTGTCTATTCTTGCCTATTTTGTCATGGATTAGTTGACCATATACTTGTGGGTTTATTTCTGAGCTCTCTAATCTGTTCCATTGATCTACATGCCTGTTTTATATGCCACTACCATAGTGTTTTGATTATTATAGCTTTATAGCATAGTTTGAAATCAGGGAGCATGGTACTTCTGCCTTTGTTCTTCTTTCTCAAGATTGGTCTGGGTATTGGAGGCCTTCTATGGTTCTATCCAAATTTTAGAATTTATTTCAGTTTTGTGAAAAATTTCATTGGAATTTTGATAGGAATGGCATTGAATCTAGAAATTGCTTTGGTTAGTATGGATATTTTAACAATATTAATTCTTCCAATCTATGAACATGGAATATTTTTCCATTTATTTGTAACTTCTTCAATTTCTTTCATCAGTGTCTTATAGTTTTTAGTGTACCTGTATTTCACCTCCTTAGTAAAACTTATTCCTAGGCATTGTATTCTTTTTCATGCAATTGTAAATGGAACTGTTTTCTTGATTTCCCTTTCTGATAGTTTGCTATTAGTATAGAAACTCACAGATTTTTGTATATTAACTTTGCATCCTGCAACTTTATTGAATTCATTTATCAGTTGTAACAACTTTTTGGTGGAATCTTCAGGGATTTCTTTATATAGAAATCATGTCATCTGAATATAAGACATTTTACCTCTTCTTTTCCAATTTGTATGCCTTTTGTTTCTTTTTCTTGCCTAATACCGTGGCCACAACTTCCGATACTATGTTGAATAAAACTGGGGATATTGGGTATCCTCGATTGTTCCTGATCTTGGAAGAAAAGCTTTCAGCTTTCCACTGTTGGATATAATATTAGTTGTGGGTTTGTCATATAGGGCTTTTATTATGTTAAAGTACATTTCCTCTGTACCCACTTTGTTGAAACTTTTTATCATAAATGGATGTTGAATTTTGTCAAATGCTTTTTCTACCTTTATTGAGATGATAATATGAGTTTTACCTTTCATTTTGCTAATGTGGTATATCATGTTGATTGATTGGCAGATGTTGAACCATCTTTGTATCACAGGAGTAAATCCCACTTGAACATGGTGTATCAAACTTTGAATATAGTGCTGAATTTGGTTTGCTAATATTTTTGAGGATTTTTTGTTTCCATGTTCATCACAGATATTTGCCTGTGTGGAGACCTTGTCTGGTTTTGGTACCAGGATAGTGCTGGCCTTGTAAAAATAAGTTGGGAAGCCTTCCCTCTTACCGGTTTTTTGGAAGAGTTGAGAAGGATAAGTATAAAATCTACTTTGAATGTTCAACAGAATTCACCTGTGAATCCATCTTTTGTTTTTGGGGAGATTTTTTATACTGATTCAGTCTTCTTACCAGGAATAGATCTTTTCAGGTTTTCTATTTCTACATAATTCAGTCTTGGAAGATTGTAAATTTCTAGGAATTTATCCATTTCTTTTGCTCAGTTTGTTGGTGTATGATTGTTCATAGTAGTCTCTTATGATCTTTTGTATTTATGTGGTATCAGTTGTAGCTTCTCTTTGATTTCTGATTTTTTAATTTGAACCCCCGGTTTTTTTCCCCTGTGAGTCCAGCTAAAGGCTTGTCAGTTTGTTTCTCTTAGTTTCATTGATCTTTTCCACTGCTTCATTTATTTCTGCTCTAATATTCATTATTTTCTTCCTTCTGCTAACTTTGGGCTTCTTTTTCTAGTTCCTTTAGGGGTAATGTTAAATTGTTTATTTGATATTTCTCTTGTTTCTTTGAGATAGGCCTGTATTGCGATGAACTTCCCACTTAGAGCCACTTTTGCTGCATACCACAGATTTTTGTATGTTGTATTTCTGTTTTCATGTGTCCCTAGATATTTGTTTATTTATTTACCCTTTGATTTCTTCTATGACTCAATAGTTGTTCAGTAGCATTTTTGTTTATCACGTATTTGTAGTTTTTCCAGTTTTTTTCTTGTAATTGATTCCTAGTTTCATACCATTGTATTTATAAAAGATGCCTGATATAATTTCAATCTTCTTAAATCTGTTGAGACTTTTTTTTTTTTGGTGACCTAGCATGTGATTTATCCTGGAGAATATTCCATGTGCCTTTTTTTTTTTTAAGATATTTTTTTTTAATTTTTTTAACGTTTATTTATTTTTGAGACAGAGAGAGACAGAGCATGAACGGGGGAGGGTCAGAGAGAGAGAGGGAGACACAGAATCTGAAACAGGCTCCAGGCTCTGAGCTGTCAGCACAGAGCCCGACGCGGGGCTTGAACTCACGAACCGCGAGATCATGACCTGAGCCGAAGTCGGACGCTTAACCGACTGAGCCACCCAGGCGCCCCCCATGTGCCTTTTAAAAGAATGTGTATTCTACTACTTTTGGATGGAATGTTCTACATGTATCTATTAAGTCTATTTGGCCTAATTTGTAATTAAAGGCTGATGTTTCCTTATTGATTTTCTGTCTGGGTTATGTATATGGGGTGTTAAAGTTCCCTACTGTTATCTATTGCTATCAATTTCTTCCTTTGGGTCTACTAATTTTTGCTTTATGTATTTTGTCGTCCTATGTTGGGTGCATATATATTAGTAAATGTTATATCTTCTTGCTGAATTGACCCCTTTATCATTATGTAGTGCCCCTCTTTGTCTAATATGAGTCTTTGTTTTAAAGTTTATTTTTTTTTCTCTGATATAAATACAGCTACACCAGGTTTCTTTTTGTTTCCATCTGCATGGAATATCTGTTTCCATCCCTTCACTTTCAGTCTGTGTGGGTCCTTCTGAAGGGAGTTTTTTATAGGCAGTATATATATGTCTTTCTTTTTTTATTCATTCAGCCACAGTCTTTTGGTTGAAGAATTCAGTCCATTTTCACTTTAAGTAATTATTGATAGATATGTGTTGTTGACATTCTGTTAAAAGTTTTCTGGCTATTTTTATAGTTTCTGTCTGTTCCTTTTCTTCTCTTTCTCTCTTCCCCTATGGTTTGATGTTGATGATGTTGATGATGATGATGATGATGTGTGTGTGTGTGTGTGTGTGTGTGTTATGTTTAGATTCCTTTCTCATTTTCTTCTTGTGTGCTTACTTTAAAATTTTGCTCATGGTTACCATGAAGTTCAAATATCTCAACCTGTGTGTATAATAGTCTATTTTTATTTGACACCAACTTAAATTTGGATACATTCTAAAAACCTATATTTTCACTCCTCACATCATGTTTCATGTTTTGATGTCACTTTTTTTAAAATGTTATGTATCCCTTAACTAATTATTGTAGTTATAGGTAATAGTATTCCTTTTGTCTTTCAACCTTTTTAGTAACTTAATCCACTACCTTCACTATATATTTACCTTTTCCAGTTGAGAATTTTCTTTTCATGTTTTCTTGTTTTTAATTAGTGCCAGGTATTTTTGCTTAAAGAAGTCACTAATATTTCTTACTGTAAGTTAGTGTAGTAGTGATAAACTCCTTTAGCCTTTGCTTGTCTGGAAAACTCTTTATCTCTGCTTTAAAACTGAATGATAATCTTGTCAGCTACAGGATCCTTGATTGGAAGGTGTTTTTTTTTTTTTCCTTTCATTACTTTGAGTATGTCATGCCACTTTCTTCTGTGTTATAAAGTTTCTGCTGAGAAATCTGCTGAAAGCCTTATGGTATTTCCCTTGCATGTAACGATTTGTTTTTCTCCTGCTGCTTTTAAGATTCTCTCTTTACTTTTTAACTTTTGACAGTTTAACTATTATGTGTCTTGGTGTGATTCTCTTTGGGTTCATCTTATATGGAAGTCTTCGGGATTCCTGAACCTCAATAACTGTTTTCTTTGGTAGACTAGGAAATGTTTTAGACATTATTTCTTCAAATAATTTCTGCTTCTCTCTCTTTTCTCTTCTTGGAGCCCTGTAATGCAAATGTAATGCTTGATACTGTCCTAGAGGTCCCTTAAGTTATCTTTATTATTTTTAATTCTTTTTTCTTTTTGCTGCTGTGTCTGGGTGAGTTTTATTGATTTATGTTCCAGTTCATTGACCCATTCTTCTGTTTCATCCAGTCTGCTATTGAACCCCTCTAGTGTACTTTTTAGTTCAGTTATTGTGTTCTTTAGCTCTATTGCTTGTGTTTGGTACTTTCTTATGTTTTATTTCTCTTTTTTAAATTTTTCACTGAATTCATCCATTCTTTTTTTTTTTTGAGTTCAGTGAGCATCTTTATGACCACTACTTTGAATTTTTTATCATATAGGTTATTTATCTCCATATCATCAAAGTTTTTTTTTCTAAAGTTTTATCTTGTTCTTTCATTTGGAACATTTTTCTCTGTTTCCTCATTTTGCTTGATTCTCTGTATTTGTTTCTATGTATTAAGCAAACCAGCTATCTCTCTGTCTTGAAAGAGTGGTATTGTGTAGGTGATGACCCTTCTGATTTAACCTTGCCCTAGCTCTGGTTGTCTCTGGAATCCTTGTGATTGTTTAAACTGCCTGATTTATTATTGATATGTCCCCATTGTTGAGGTTGTACCAAGACCTGTAAGTGATGCAGGGGTCTCATTTAGCATTCGACTTCAGGCTGATTAGAAGCCAGACACTCAGGCAACAGCTTTTAAAGTATGCAAATATATATGGACTATCAAGCTGCAATTGTAATTGCTACTGGCCTCCAGACCAGGAGATATGCAGGTGTCCCCTGGATGATAGTTGCAAAAATTTGGGCTCCAGACAAGTGTATAAGCTCCTTTCTGGGAAGTCTTGTCAAGCTGTAGCAATGTCAAGGGGGAACACAAGGACGATGTCTCCCTGCTTACATTCCCTGGGAGCACCTCATTAGTCTCCTAATGTGTAGGAAACTGAAGCCTGTCCCTCAGGCTGAAGCTTCAGGCTAAGTGAATAGGCTCTGTCCACAGAAAGACTAGGGTTGTGTTTCAGTCTGCTGTATTTGTTGTGCCCTGGGAGTGGCAGCCTGCAAAAGCTCTTTCTGGTGTTTGGAGCCCCATGAAGCTCTGGAATGCCAGCCCTTTTGGCCACCAGGGCCAAGTGATCAAGGGGTATCCCCTATGTGGATTACATGTGCCCACTGTCTTCAGCAAGGCAGCTGGAGTGTGTAGGAAGCAGGGGACACTTAATGGCTTCAGATAAACAGTGGGAAAATGGCTTGACTGCCTACATCCACTGGCTTTAGCAAGTCAGTGGGATAGTGCCTTGCTAGAGCATGCACACCAGCTTTAGGGTGTGAGAGGGAGAATGTTGCTACCACTCCTGCTCACCAGCCCCAGCCATGGGGCAGGAGAGTGTCTCAACTGCCTATACTCACAGATTTTAGCTAGGAAGCAGGAAAATGCTTCCAATGCTTATGCTTCTCCAACATAGCCAGGTAGCTGGAGACCATTGCAATCTCTTGTGCTCTGTGGTCTCAGCAGGTACCAAGACTTCTCCCTACTCCCCACTCATCCCAGCAAGGTAATGGGATGGTGCTTCCCCCGAGTTTGTCTGTCTGGGCTAGCAGATTATGGGGAAAGTACAATAGCATCTTCCAGTTCCTCTGTCTCCTGGGAACATCTCTACTGTACCACACCCCTCCCACCGATGCCCCCAGATCAGCAAATGAATCTCCCTCACATAGTACTTTTCAAATTGCTATTTTTCCTCTGGGTCTGAGAGCTGGTGAGACTATACTAAAGCTATCCCAGAAGAGAATCTCAGTTTTTTTACATCACTTTGCCCCCCCCCCCCCACACACTCCATGTCAGCACCATTGGTTCTCTAAGCCAGACATTCTGGGAATTCATCATTCTGGTGTAGATCCCAGGGGCCAGGATGCCTAATGTAGGGCACCAACCCCTTGCTCCTGCAGGAGGAGCACCGGTCTGATAAGGTTTCTCAATTGTGTGTTGGTGCACGTGGGTGGTTTTGTGTGAGACAATGTCTCTGTCTCTCCTACCCATGTCAGTGTAGTCCTTTTATCTTTTGTTATGAAAAACAGTTCATTCTGTTTTCAGATTTTTTTCCCCAGAGGGATATCATCAATATGTAGCTGTAGATTTTTTTGTTAAGATTTTATTTTAATTTTTAAAGGTTTTATTTTTAAGTAATCTCTACCCCTAAAGTGGGGCTTGAACTCACAACACCATGATCACAAGTTGTATGCTCTACCAACAAGTCAGCCAGGTGCCTCTGTAGTTGTAGATTTGGTGTGTCCATGGGAGGACATGAGTTTAGGATCTTCCTATGCTACCATCTCGCACCTTCCCCCCTACTGAGTTTTTAACGTTAATTATTCTGTTTTTCATTTGTGAATTTCCAATTCGTTGTCATTACAATATATCTGGCTTTTAAAATCTTTTATGTTGTTTCTGTCTCATGTTTGCAATTCCAATGTTTATTTCTTTAAACATTTTAGACCATTATTTCATATTCTATAACTGATAATTTAATTATTCGTTTTGGTTGTTAAAGTATACTGTTTGTTATTTATGTTTGCTGTTAGTTCATGATACCTTGATTCCTCATGTCCTTTGTAATTGTGTGTTGTGGAATCCTATCAGCAGGACTTTCTCTGTAGAAATCTTATGGGGCCAGGATTGAAGTTTTATCTCTGTAGAGAGAATTTATTCTCTCATTTTGCTTTATCAGGCAGCCAGGGGTTCTACTAACTTAGGACAAATTCTTTTTTTTTTTTTTTAAGTTTATTTATTTATTTTGAGAGAGAGAGAATGTGTGAGCGCAAGCAGAGAGAGAGGGAGAGAGAGAATCCCAAGCAGGCTCCATGCTGTCAACACAGAGCCCAAATAGGGGCTCGAACTCATGAACTATGAGATCATGAGCTGAGCCAAAATAAAGTTGCTGCTTAACTGACTGAGCCACCCAGGCACCCCAGGACAAATTCTTGTTCTTATCTTGACCTGGATTTTAATGGACCAAGTAGGTATAATGAACTGAATTGTGTACTTCTCCCAAATTCATATGTCGAATCCTAACCCCCAATATGATTTATTTGTAGTTAGGGCCTTTAAAGAAGTATTAGGTTTAAGTGAGGTCGTAATGGTGGGGCCCTAATCCAATAGAACTAGTGTCCTTATAAGAAAAGGAAAAGACACCAGGGATGCATATGCACAAAGGAAGACCATGTGAAGACAAAGGGAAAAAACAGTGATTTGCAAACCAAGGAGAGAGGCCTCAGAAAAAACCACACCTAAAGATATCTTAGTCTTGGATTTCTAGCTTCCAGACTGTGAGAAAATAAATTTCTGCTGGTTAAGCAATCTAATCTGGGGAATTTTGTTATTGCAACTCTAGCAGGTTAATACAGTAGGAAATGAAACTTTTCGTCTCTAACTCATGGGTGGGTAGACCTCTCTTTACAAATTTTTAGGGGCGTCCAGGCAGAGACAGACAAGTTCCCTTCCTACTCTAACTCCTGGGAGGTAGATTTGTTTTACAGTCTACCCATTCACTAAGGGCAGGGCTGTGAATAGGGTGAATTAAGTGCCTTACTGACTTCACCCCAGTCCTGGCCCTGACTAAGAGTGTAGCTTTTCGAATACCTAAGCTGTATAACAGGATCTTGGCTGAAACTACTCATTTGGCGCAGGCCAAGGCCATATCTCCTGACTTCACTCATCCACTAAAACTCAAGCATCATAGTTACCAAGACTAACAAAGTTCTCCAGGGCAACAATAGTGTTAGAGATTAATTACCACTTTAATGTTAAGTTCAGTTTTGGGGTTTTGCTGCCTGGACTTTTCCCCTACTTTTTCAGGTTTAACTGTATTTAAATACAGAAATACATTTTAAATACAAAATACATGTTACATTGTACAATATGTACAATTATACATATGTACAATACATTGTACATTTAAATATAAAAATACATTTTAAAAATGTTTGCAATTAAACTTTTTGTAGGGGTGTTTTTAAGCATATCTTCCATGCCATATACCTGGAAACCAAAGTGCTTTTTGTCTTATAAGAGTAAGAAAACCATTCCCAGAAGCCTCTCTGCGGAAATTCCCCCATGTCTCATTGGCCAGGAATTTGCATAAATCAATAACTGCAGGAAGAATGGGATTTCCAAGATTGACTTAGACTAGTCAGAATTATTCTCAGGGACCCATGGGGGAGGAATGGACAGTGAAAAAAAATTGGGGGCATAGGGAAGAAATAACTGATGTGGAGACAAAATAACATGCCTACAACATGGATAATTTAGGGGAGATTGGGTAGATTAGTCTGACTAGGACAGAGTGACCTACAGTGTAACAAGACATAAGACTAGAAAGGTATTTCAGGGGTCAAAGTATGGGAGTACCATAAATGCCTAGCTAATGAGTCCATATTTTTTCCTACATGTAGAGTTGTGACATTGAGGCTTTTTGAACCAGAAAATGACTATTGAAATGGTGTGTTGAGTACTGTTATTTTGACAACAGCATTAAGAATTAATTAGAGAAGGAGGAGACTAGAGGCAGTAGGTACAATTTAGGAGGCTTTTGCAGTAAGTTAGGCATACAGTGACAATGACCTAAACCAGGTAAAATTGCAATAAGAATTCAAAGGAAAGGAAATATGTTATGAGAGAAGAATGAACAGAATTCAGTGACTGAATTGGGTATAGGATGAATTAGGGGAAAAAAGGCAAAGATTTAGTTTACTTAAATAAATGTGTCTGGTAGTGTGATAAAGACTTAGAGTTCAGGTTATTCGGTTTCAGTTCCAGCTCTGCCATTTCCTAGGTAGTAACTTTGGGCAAATTACTTACAAATCTTGATCATCAGCTCTGTTATTTGTAAAAATGGAGATAATTATATATTTACTATCTTAAATTTTGCTGAGAATTAAATAAAATAGAGTTTCTTAATGTACATTGAAAATTATATAAGACTATAAATCTTTACTAGGGCATCTCTACCATATACAAGGATTTAGATTGGGTACTGCAAGAAAAACTAGTAGATAGGACTCTATTTTTAAGGTTACAGTTCCGTGTGGGAAGAGGGGACACACACTTGTTCATGTCCTAAGAAAGTATGAATAACAAAGGGCTATGTGGATAAATCAGAGATGGCAAATACAGAGTCAGGATACGTTTCCTATCTACTTTACATCTTTACATCTTGGTAAGACAATATGGCTAGTGAATGAAGTCACTTCCAGGCTGAGATGGTCCTTTCAGTGAACTGAGAGGTGATATGTTAGATAATAGCACACCAAGTGATTAAGGAAGACATAATTCCTGGATCGCTGCTTGAAGGAGGGCTGATGAGGAGAGCTGACTGACCAGAAACATCCTCAGTGGGTTTTATGTAAGAAATAAACTTTCACTGTGTAAAATCCACTTAGATCTTGGTATTGTCTGTTATTGCAATTAGCCTCCTTTGACTAGAACAAGGAGTTTAGGAGAGTGTTGCAGTTAACCATTGATGTAATACAAATTACCTCAATACTTAGTGTCTGAAACCAAGAGCCATTTAAATTGGTCATGACTCTGCGGGCAGCAATTTGGGCAGGTCCAGATGAGCAGTCCTTCTCTCCTCTCTAGAAATCACTCATGAGGCCCTCTTCATGTGACAGATTGCCTGGGGCTGGATTGTCTAAGATGGCCTTACTCACATGTCTGCCAATTGATGCTGGATGTCAGCAAGGGTGCTCCGATTTTTCTTCTCAAGACCTCTGCAAAAGCCTAGCATGGGCTTTTTTGCATCATGATCTCATGCTTCCAACTAAAAGAGGGGGAGCTTCAGTGCACAAGTGCTTTTCAAGCAGCTGCTTGTGTCACATTTGCTGAAGTCACACTGGCCAGTAGTATAACCAAGTTCCAATTCAAGTGGGAAAGATTAACCCACCCCTTAGTGGGAGGAGATGCAAAAATCACGTGAGGGAATATGAATATGTGGATGAGGAGAATTATTGAGATCAATTTTACAAACAAGGCGTCACAAAGATTGAGAGATCACATTGTGTATATATATATGCAAAACTTTTGAAGGGAGAAATGGGACTATTGGATCTTGAATGACACAAAAATATTTTATCAGGCTTAAAACAACAATTTGCTCTCTCTCAGTTTGGAAGACTAGAAGTTCAAAATCCAGGAGGACTGAACTCCCTCTGGGGGCTCTAAGGGAAAATACAGTCCTTGCCTCTTCCGTCCTCTCATGGCTGTCCCACTGTTCCTGAGTTTATGGCTGCATCACGTCAATCCCTGCATCACCACAATCTCTGCCTCCACCTTGACGTAGTCTTTTCTTCTGAATGTCTGTTATAAAGACATTTATCATTCGATTTAGACTCTTCTCGAACCCCAAACCCCTGATAATCCAGGATGATCTCCTCATCTTAAAATCCTTGGCTTAATTACATTTGAAAAATACCTTCTTTGTCTCTCAAAAAAGGTAACATTTAGAGATTCCAGGGATTGGAACATGGACATATATTTTGGAGAGCCACCATTGGCCACTACTGGTCTAAATATCAATTAAAAGGCAGGGACTGTGAAATTGAATTTTAAAAAAGACCCAAGTATATGGTGCCTATAAGAAACACACTTTAAGTTAAAAAAAAAAAAAAAGTAAGTTAAAAGTAAAAGGATAAGAAAAGATGCACCATACCAACACTTATCAAAAGAAAGCTGGAATGGTTATATTAGTATCAGACAAAACAGATTTCAGAACAAAGAAAAATAGCATAAATGAAGAAGGGCATAATATAATGATAATGGACTCAATTCATCAAGAGGAAATAATCCTGTACATTTATGCATCTAATAACAGAGCTTCAAGACACATAAAGCAAAAGCTGACAAAATTGCAGGAATAGACAAATCCAAACTTAATGTCAGATATTTAAATGCTCTTAAGAATTGATAAATAAGCAGAAAATTATCAAGGACATAGAAGACTTGACTAATAGCTTGGCCTAATTGATATTTATAGACCATTTCACCTAACAGCAGAATACACATGCTCTTCAAGTATATGGTAAAAGGAGGGTTGGGAGGGAGGGATTATGAAAGGGCATAAGAAAAATATGAGATGATAAATATGTTCATGATCTTGATTGTTGTGATGATTTAATGGGTATATCTTATCAAACTGTGCCCATTAAATATGTGTAGTTTATTGTATACCAGTTATACCTCAATATCTCTGTAAAGCTGTTGTTTTTAAAAAGAGGCAACCAGACTAACACATACATAACTGATAGCGGTTATTTCCATATGTTGGCTTTGGTAAATAAACATGCAATGAAAATTGGAGCACAGACATATCTTCGCGATAGTGATTTCATTTCCTTTGGATATATACCAAGAAGTGGGATTGGTGGATCATATGTTAGTTCCATTTTTAATTGAACTTGAGGAACCTCAGTACTGTTTTCTATAATGGCTGTGTCAATTTACATTCCCACTAACAGTGTACAAGTGTTCCCTTTCCTCCACACCCTCGCCAACACTTGTTACTTTTTTGTTTTGTGTTTTTGGGTAATATTCATCCTAAAAGGTGTGAGGTAATATCTCATTGTGATTTCTGTGATGATTAGCGATGTTGAGCACCTTTTCATATACCCGTTGGCCATTTTTATGTCTTATTTGTAAAAATGTCTATTTAGGTCCTTTGCCATCTCATAATGGGGTCTTTGGGTTTTTTACTATTGAGTCATATGAGTTTCTTACATATTTTGGGTACTAATGCCTTATCAATATATGGTTTGCAAATATTTTCTCCCATTCGGTAGATTGCCTTTTCATTTTGTTGTTTCCTTTTCTGTACAGAAGATTTTTAGTGTGGTGTAGATTTTTCTTTTAAGTAATTGAAAACTGTTTAGTTATGCAAACATCTAGCAAGTATTTATCATTTATGAGTAAAAAGTAATTAATTGTTCAAGGAAGCTAAATCTCATGCCATAAAGGATGGATAGTAAAATAGCAACGGAACTACTGAGCACCTAGGAGCTAACATACAGAAAGACTGAAAACACAGTAGTTTCCTGGTTCAATGGTAGCAATAGTGAACTTGTGAGCCTGACACCATGTCAGATGTTCTATATACACTATCTCGTTTAGTGTTTACGGTAATTCAGCTCTGAGATAATTTTCACATTCTACAGAGGAGGAAACCCAGGCTTGGAGAAGTCAAATAATCTCAATGTCACCGGACTAGGAAGCAGACAGATAAAGATTCAACTCAAGGACTTCAAAGACAACACTATTTCCACATGCTACCATTCAAGGATTATTCATCCGCAGAATTATGGGTCAGAATTAGACATAAGAGTAGGTTTTATTCTGTTGTTCTTAGCAGAATAAAATGGCAGGCAGAATATATATGTTACTACTATCATGGAATTTAGACTGGTGGATGAATTACCCAGTTGTGTTCCAAATGTACCACCATTTCAAAAAAAAATCACAGTATGGCCAGAGCACTGTCACTGTGCTCAGTCAGCCATGATGCTTTGATTTTTGTTTTATTACTGGTCCCATGATGTGGTACAAACAGGTTTAGCTCACAATGCCATCCGGAATGTGCCATCAAAAAATATCATCAGATAGAGCAACTGGTGTTGATGCCATCCTTACAGAATTACACAAATATGACAATTCACACAGCAATATTACAGTGTAACTGCACGTGAAAGATTCACATTCCACACGATTTCAAAGATGCATCAATTTTACACCTGTAGAGAGACTAAAGGGGTCGTGCGTGCTGTGTTGATCACTGAGGCATATCACTCACACCACCACTGGGAAGATATTAACATGCATCATACTCAGTAGACTAGTCATACACGTCAATGTCATGGATATTTGACCTGAAACTCAGTGTGCCTTTCATTCCAGTCATGGAACAGTGGACATGCTTTGCTCCCTCAGGCAGCAACAAGAGTGCAGAGAACAATGCTCTGATTTGTATGTTGTATTTATGGCCTTAACCAAGATCTCTTTACAACTGTGTTGGTATGTGGGAAATCCTATACAAAAGTGGCTGCTCATATCATTTTAAAAGCAGGATACTAACCCATTTTTTGTGTGTGATAAGGTAAAAAATGGAACTAAATTCTTGCTGGATTTTTAAAGTAATATTCTTGGTGGGGATTGTGTTGTTAATATTGAATATACCTAAGAGTAGGTTTCATTTTTAATACTTGCATAACAAAAGGGCTAGAAGTAATTAGTCTTGATATTTTATGTGACAGTGATTGTGTGCATGTAGTTTATAATTGGAATGATTGTTCAGGGTTAACAAGGCTGGACTTCACTGTCAACATAAACTTAACTTCATTTGAAATGCAGCCCATACACTGCACTTACCATTAATTCAATGACCGTTTGGGGGGAACTTAATAAGTAGATTGCCAAATAAAATCATAGTTACCTTGTTATCTTGGTATACTGTGTCTCAGAACAATATCCTGAGAACAACTGATATGTTGATAAAACCCAATACTGATTCTTAACCGTGAATATGAGCAGGAAGGCATTTGTATCATTTCTTTGCTGTGTGACTCAGATGTGGGGTTTTGCTCCCATTGTTCATTCATCCACACATTTCAACAAGCATTTCTTTTTTAGCCTTTCCTATGTACTTGTGCTACTAGATAATTACAGTCTTTACCCTTAAAGGTCTCACAATCTGCCAATTAAAAAGCCCTCATAAACGTAAAACTACACAACAAGAAAGTACAGTGTAGGGTTTGGATACACTGGGAGCATTGAGGTGGTGTGCCCAGCCCAGCCTGCAGAGGAGCTGGGGTAACAGAAAAGTCAATGGTCAGGGAAAGTTTACTGGAGGGGACAACATATGGGCTGAGGCTTTAAGGACAGGTGTAACTTCACCACTCCAAAAAGATAAGGGTCATTTTTTTTTATCAGAATAAATAGCACACACAACATATTAACAATAAGTCTCCAGCATTCAGCAGAAGGCCCTGATACAGAATATGCCCTCATTATTTATTATTTACATCAATGAACCATTCTGCTCTAGCTGTAGTCATGGGGAAAGAAATGATAATGACCTGAACTAGAACAATGATTGAGGCAAAGGAGGACCGGTTTGAGATGCAGATAAGCAAACCTGAAACTGGTAGGTTGTGGGTGATTGGATGGGAAGATGTGGAAAGAGTTAAGGATCACTCCAAGATCTCTGAATTAAATGAATTGTTGGATGGCTGTGCCTTTAAAATAGACAACAGGGGTGCCTGGGTGGCTCAGTCAGTTAAGCATCCAACTTTTGATTTTGGCTCACATCATGATCTCATGGTTCCTGAGATCTAGCCCCATGTTGGGCTCTGCATTGATAGCGCTGGGCCTGCTTGGGATTCTCCTCTCTGCCCTTCCCCCACTCATGTGCACGCTCTCTCTCTCTCTCTCTCTCTCAAAATAAATAAACATTTGGGAAAAAAAAGACAATAAACAGGGATGATTTCAAAGGGAATGATGATTAAGTTCATCTCGAATATGATGAGTTTGGGGTATTTTCTAAGTGCTGGTGTCCAGCAGGTGGATGGATAGATAGGGGTGTCGCTCTCATAAGCATTGATTCTGAAGCAGAGATTGGACTATTAGCAAATATGTAATAGATTAAAAACATAAGCATGGATAAACTCAGGGAAGTGGTTTTTTTTTTTTAATGCTTATTTATTTATTTTGAGACAGTGTGTGTGAAATGAGTGGGGGAGGGTCAGGGAGAGGGAGAGAGAGAATCCCAAGCAGGCTCCATGCTGTCAACACGGAGACCGACATGGGGCTCAGTCTCATGAATCGTGAGATCACGATGATCTGAGCCAAAACCAAGAGTCGGATGCTCCACCAACTGAGCCACCCAGGTGCCCCCCTCAGGAAGTTATTTCGTAGTGAGAAGGGCTGAAGACTACTGAAGAAGGGGAGATGATGGACTGCTGTGAAAGCAGCATGCAGTTTTAGTCAGGTAAGTACTGTCTACGTACACTGGATTTAACCATCAAGTTATCCTTGACACTAAGTTGGCAATTGGGGTAGACTACTATTCATTAAAGAATGACAGAGAGGATGAAAGAAGAGGTAAATGGCTAGATTACTTCATGTTGTATAGCCCTTCTACAGCTCATCGAAGAAAACAAAAACAAAATAGGAACGTAAGAGCCAAGTGCAGTAGTGCTCTGGGCATGCAGCATTGGTGGGGCAGCATCCGTGGTGGAGTCAGCAGAGATTCGCTGGGCTTGCAAACAAAAGTGTTTATAATTCCCCAAAGAATTTTCTAAGACCAGCTCTGTGAAACAAAGTGTGCTATTGGATGTCCCATTAAATGAAACAAAGATTCCCTATAGGCAACCTTAGGGGCATGTAACATTTGCTCTCAATCATAAGAATTGATAGTGAAAATGCACTATACGTGGAACATGGCATGTCATAACACACCATTCAGCTGTTTGAAAAACATCAAATACATAAATCAGTGTCCAAAAAGGACTGTGCAAAACAGGCAGTATATGGACAAGAAATCTGTGGGTAGCTCTGTGACTCCAGCACTAATTTGTCCACTAACAGGGCATACATATAGGGCAATTTATTAATAGGGCAATTTATTAAATACTAATAGGGCAGTTTATTAAAAGATAGCATGTCAGGGGCGCCTGGGTGGCGCAGTCGGTTAAGCGTCCGACTTCAGCCAGGTCACGATCTCGCGGTCCGTGAGTTCGAGCCCCGCGTCAGGCTCTGGGCTGATGGCTCGGAGCCTGGAGCCTGTTTCCGATTCTGTGTCTCCCTCTCTCTCTGCCCCTCCCCCGTTCATGCTCTGTCTCTCTCTGTCCCAAAAATAAAAAAAAAAAAAAAAAAAAAAAAAAGATAGCATGTCTAATCATTTAGAGACAGCATTTCAGGGGCTTAGATGATTTGATAATGTATGCATGTGTCCTGTTTGTCAGTAAAGTGACCCTATCTTCTTTAATAAATACAATTTAATAAGATTTCAGTTAGGATCTTTACCATCTAGTTTTTAAAGTATTTATTTACAACCAATAATGTAAATATTTCCAAATAGTGTATAGAATGTTAATTTTAAAATTTCATATGGAAATTTTGCCCAGTAGTTAGGAATATGTATTTGAGAATGAAGAACCACTGACTCATTTATCCATCCAAAAATTCATTATTTATTATTCACTAAGTGTCACAGGACTGTAAGATGGGCTGTGGAGAAACGAAGATGTACATGACACATTACTGTCTTGCTTATGATCTGTTGGGAAAACAATGCAAAAAAGAATCCTATAGAAAGCTCAAATGAGGTAGATAATTGTGGGAGATCAAAAGAAGGACATCTAGAGGAGAACCAGAGGAACCGTGACAGAATGTTTCAAATCACAATTAAAGACGAAATCCTAGAAGAACTGGGTGGGCTGGTAGAATTTGTTTTGCCTTTGCAAGTCACACTATAGTGGACACTTGTTAACTGTGCCCCCAGCATCAATACAGGCCCTTCGCAGCCAGGGCTTTAGATGGGGTTGCACATAGGCGGTTGCACAGGTAGGGCCTGGTTGGCTGATGGATAACATGTACTTGTAAAGATTGGTCCAGGAATGGACACGCGGTGAAGAGAGATACTGTTAGGACTTTGGGGGGCAAAAAGGCTTCTTCTTGTCTAGAAGCTTCATAACAAGATTCTCATTTTAAATGGACAAGGGTGAGAAAGGATGAAGCCCTGGGAGCCATTTGCAGCCATCTTTCACCAATGAGAAAAGAACCTGACTCAAAAGGGAATTAACAGTGAAGAGGCATAGCTGAAGATGGAAAGAGTGAGCCCTGATAATATTGTTGAGCCCTGAATCAGGTCATGCTTTATAGTTAAAGGAGCAAATTCCTTTTATTGTAACCAGATTAAGTTGTGTGATCTGTATCTTGAAACCTAGAGACGCCTACCATATCTATTTAAAAATTAATATAGATGAAACCTAGGGGAATGCATTTCTTTGAACTCCTCTCCTCCTCCTCTCCAAAATAACAATCATGTTCATTATCAACATAAGCATCTCAAATGATGGGAAGAAGTATAAAATATATCCAATCTCATGTTACATGCAGATATGTGACACAAAATAACTCTTCCTAAAGCATATCTGGATGTAAATGCTTTGCAAATAAAGTGAGGACTTACTTTACCATTCTAAGGTAGGACGCTGTGCCCCCACGTTCATACGGTTTTGTCCACTGTGAGTGTGGAGAATTGAAAAAGAAATGAAGACACGCTAAAATAAGGTAAGGGTCAAGCCCTGAGGAGGCTTTTTGAAACAAGAGACACAATGAATGAAATTTACTGGATGTGAAATGACACTGACTCTAAAGTATGAAAATCAAATGAAAATTGAAGGAGGCAGATAATCTATTCAATGTCTAAATGATAATTATCAAATGTTTAGAAATTATTTGTAATAATCTACTTTATTAAACTCTTAATCACACAGATTTCTAGCTGTTATTATATTTAAAAAATAAATATCTGTAAGAATGCACACCCAAGTAACATGTTAATAGTACAAAACAGCTTTCTCAGCCTAAACGCCCAAAGGGCCTTAACCAAAAAGGCTGATTTTTAAACCTGGGAATGGAGAAGATGTAGAAAGGTTCTGGCTAATTCAGTGATCTACCTTAACAAGTAATTTGGAAACCATTTTTACATCTTTTTTTAAAAAACTATTGTTCTTAGATTTGGAAATAATTACGGTTTCACAAGAAGTTGCAAAGATAGATTCCCTTTACCCAGGTTTCCCCAATGGTTACATCTTACATACTTATAGTACAATACCAAAACGAAGAATGTTATATGGGAACAAGGTGTATAGAGTTCTATATCTTATCACATGTGTAGACTTGTGTGACCATCATGATCAGAATACAGAACTATTTTATTAACACAAAGATTTCCTGCCCCCCCATCCACCAGAACAAAAGCTTCATGTAAAAATACTTAACCCCGTTGTAAGAGTATGTATTTTCTATTTGAACATGGTCTAGACTATTTCATCTCTGCAAAATGTTGTTCCCACCCTTTGAATTAATGCCATGACCAATTATTAATAGGTCCTTATCCTCAATTTTAAAAAAACAACGCAATCAATCTGAACTTCTAGACTTATTTACTTATTCCAGAATTTGGTTAGGGAAAAAGCACACAAACACACCTGACTTGTGGTGGATGGAGTCCCTTCTCAAGTTTCGTCCCACCTTTGCACTGCTTTTTTCTTTAGGTCCCTCTTTAGCCTTCCTGGTTTTAAACTAATAACTAATTGATGATTCCAACACAAAGGAAACAGAGTTGCCAAAAATACTAATTCGCTATGAAATTTTTAATGGGCCAATACGGTCGGTTCAATCAGCACCTACTAAGTAAATTCCAGACATGGTAAATGCAGATACCAAAAAAAAAAAAAAAAAAAAAAGTAGTGATGGCCTTTGGTGGCTTGGTCAAACTTCTGTGCAACTCAACGATCCAATCTTGCCCTCGGGGATGGATTCCTGCCCTCAATTCTTGAAAACTGAAGAACACTTACAAAATGGCTACTCTTCAACCCTCCTTTGCAGAAACGCAGGCTGAGGGGGTGGGGTGGAGGGAGAGGGGTAGGAGTGGTGTTAATTTAATTCTAACACCTGAAATTGCCTCCTGGGCTTGTGCTAATGTTCTCAAAATTCAATTTTGTGGGGGTATCTCGATAACTTTTACGTTTCAGAAAGGATAGAATTTTGTCTGGATTTTGCAAGTATTTAACAACATGAAAATACTGCCTTTTCTTATTCAGTGTGCGATTTCACTTTTGGTCCTCTTTTTAGGCGAGGCCAGCTTTATTCATAGTGCATGTTACCTGTAAATGCCCAGCCTTTTCTGAACAGACCCTAGCTGATCATAAACAAACCTAGGGTATTTTGATCCCTTTCTTGCATCTTAACAGGTGTGGCGATTATGCTGAATGATCTCAAGTCTAATGTGACATGAGAAAAAAATGTCCGCTTAGAATTTAGGCCCCAAGATTAGAAATGGCCCATTCTTCCCCGTCCCCGCATCGTGCTGGAACTTCATCGGCCGCCTAAAAACTCCATTTTTATTTCCGCAGCAGGACCCAGCAGCGGAGGCCGAAAGCTGGGTCCTCGCGGCGCGGGCCCGAGGCCCGAGGCCGGCCTCCCAGCGCGCAGCCCGGACCCGCGTGGCCGTCCCGCCGGGCCCCAGCGCGGGGCGCCCCGCCTTCCCGGGCCGACGGCGGCCATGGCGGCCAGACAGATCCCGGCGTGGGCACGCGCCGCGCTCAGGACGCAACCGCAAGCAGCTCTGCCTCCGAAACTTCTCTGGGTCGGGGGAGGGTTCCGACGGCACCTCTGCTTAACCCTCTGCTCCGCTTCTAAAGAAGACCGCGGACGCTCCGGGCGCTGCTCGCAAGGCGGACTAGAGGGAGCGGCGAGCAGTCGGGAGAGTGAAGAGTTAACGGCAGCCGAGAGGCGGATCGCAGACCTGCACGCCGCCGCGTGCGCGGTGAGGCCCCTCCTGCCCGCCCCACCCCGCCGCACCCCGCCCCGCCGCACCCAGGCCCCGCGGGAGCCCGGGATCGGTGCGCCTGCGCGCCCCGAGCAGCGGGAGAGGTTCCTGGAAGCCCGCGCAGTCCAGCCTCTGGCGTCTGACGAGTACGCGCGCTTCCTGCTCCGACCTTTTCGCTTGAAAACTGTGCAGTTTGCTATTCCGAACAGAGTTAATGTATATCTGTGCTAAGTGTGGGTCCTTTCTGACCAGCGTCCGAGCTAAACTCTGGTCGCATTTTGGAACCCACCATGCTTTTGTGCGCGCGCGTGCGTGTGCGTGTGTGTGTGTGTGTGTGTGTGTGTTGGGGGCGGGTTGTTAGGAATTGATGCAAGAGGTAGAGGAGCTGAGAAGTCAGAGGAAAAAATAAGTTGTGTGTTTATCTGCATCATCAGTTAAACACTTCGCTATCCAATGATATTAGTAATGCATAAGTGAACCAAACTTATTTTTAATTTAATTTTTGCTCTCCTTTCGTCTTTTCTCTGCACCCTAACAGCACAATTGTAAGAGAAACTATAATCAGGCGTTTACATTCTTCCTAGACAATCTTGAGCTATGTTTTTCTCTGTTTGGGGATTTGACAATCCCTTATTAGTACCAATATCACAATTTACCATTTCCGCCCACGGTATCTAACACCTCAGACCACATAAGTGTAAAGGGAACATATTTATGTTTTTATTATCTTCAGAGAGCACGTGCACTCTATCATGAAGATACAAACGCGATGTAAAAGTAACCTATTAAGTAGGTCACACACACTGTGTGTGACCAGTCCTTAATATCTGGTGTTGCTTGTACCAAAGAAGTAGAGAAGAAAACCTTGGAGATTTTCTAAAATTGACTTTTCTCCCCCCCGCTGACAGTAGGCCCTGGGAATCCACTGTTTGGCTCATTCAGGTGTTGAAACTTCTGCATAAAGATTCATCAGGAAATGACAGACAGCTTTTGAGTGTTCTTGTTTATACTGTATTGAAAATAACATATGTAATTTGTTGCCATACATCACCATATAAATATGGTAAATATAAGCAAAAGTTTCATCTTTTTTAGAGCAAACAGCAGTGGCATGTAAAGACAGGTTCAGTCAGCCTGGGAAAGGAAAAATTAGGAAATCCACATTTGTTTCATCAGTGTCAGGAGCACAAGTGAAAGGAATGTCAAGGAGACCAGAAGTAAATACAATAACAGGTTTGTTTTTCTTTTTCAACAAATCAGAGCCCTACCCCCCCCCCCCACCATGGTCCTTTTCCCACACCTCAAGGCGGATGGGTCTCTTTCTCCCTGTGCTGATCTGTATCACGGAACATCTTGTAAACTGTCAGCATTCTTGTCATATCCTTGTTGCCACCATTACCTGAGGCTTATCTACTGAGGACAGATCAAGTTTGTGGGGGCAGCCAATAAGCTCACAGTTCCTCAATCAATAGGGAAATCAGGAGAGTGGGCGCAAATGCAGGAGCAATCTGGTAGGCTTCTGGGTTGCTAGGTGATTTCCCTCAGAAGACTCCCAGAAACTATGAGAAGTGGAAAGAAGGCTGCTGACAGAGTTCCTGGTGTTTTTTGGCTTTTCTTCCAAGTCTTCAAACCCAGGTTTCATAAAGAAGTGAGGTCTTGACAATTGATCGTTCTAAAGTAGTTTACTGCTCCTGGTTTCGTGTAATCTGCCTCTGTGGTCCCAAGAGATCTGAGAGGCCCTGTAGACTGGCCTTGAGACTTGCTTGCTGGTTTCTTTGGTCCTGGTCTGGCTTTGCTGGAATGCCTTAGAGTAGACTTAGACTTGAACCCTAAGTCTTCTTGCTCTATGCCTTGTCTTTGAAGCACAGTTGGTTAAATTCTCAGCCAGATTAACTAGTCATTAAGGAAGACACTCAGAAGAAGTAACTTGTGGCACATACAAAAGTATGTTAGAAGACATTCAGGTGTCATACATAGTTTAATGAAAAGGTTCTATACATGAATGATGCAGTGTTACTTTGTGGTTAAATGGGTTATTATAAACAGCCCAAGAGAAGGTTCCTCTACAAAATCTCAAGGATAAATAATATCATCTCCATGGCCCAAATTCACAGGATAGGCCACATTATGTCCTTTGCCTTCATACCATGTACTTGGGACACTTTTTAAAAACTGAGTTCAAATGTCAGTAGAGTATGCTTCCTTGACGTCTGAAGTGGTGTAGTAAAAGTTGCTTTTGATCAACCTTGTGAAAGCAGTGCGTGTTAATATGTTAAAACAATACCTTTTTCACTTAAAAACAGAACTAACAACACTCCAAAAACAGAAAATAGTATAAAATGTGCAATGGAGTAACACATCATGAAGGTAAAGAAAAGTGTCCAATAATAGCAAGGTAATACTTTTCTGTAAGGACTGTTGGTTTTGATTAGCACCTCTTCTGTAAGTTTAAATCATTATCCACATATTTTAAGTACTAAAATTGTAACTGCAACTTCTGAGTGAAAGTTCATTTTCAGCCTCTTAAGCTCTTAAAGTCATCTAAATCACCTGTTATTAAACTTGTTACCTAGAAACTGAATGAAAAATACCTGAGCAGTGGCTACATAGTTATTGGGTATAGAGGAGTTCTTGTTTTTCCATCAACTTCTCATTTTTCTCAAACTGTATATTTTCTCCTTATGTCACATAAAGTTGGATTGTATGTAATGTTGGAATGCATTCAGTCTTTAATTGCAAGTGCCACCAGAATTGCTGGGAAGAAGTTTAATATTGTTTAAAGAAAATCTTGCAGTATTTTATGAGTAGAAATTATGGTGAGGAGATATGGTGAATATTGAGATTAATGAATTGTTTCATTGCATTATTCTTCAGGCTGGCCAGCTAAACTACACGGATCCAGCCACTGGCTATCTGGTGCTTACACGGCTTGCCCACTTGCAGAGAGGCAAATGCTGCGGGTCTGCCTGCAGACACGTGAGTAGCAAATTCTCGCATTACACCAGCAGGTTTTCGGTGCTTCTGTAACTTCGTAAATACCTAGTATTTGAAAAACAAGTCAAGTGAAAAAAGCCTAATAGACCTGGAGGGCACTTTTCACAAGCAGCTTTAGCCAAGGACAAGGAAATCCTTAGGACCGACATAGGGCCTTTAAAGTTAATGGAATTTTGTAACTTTTCATTGTGAGCATCAGTTCCTTGAGATGCTGTGATTTGAGATTCATGGGAGTTCGTTATTACAAGGAAACTTTTCATGAGGTTTCAAATAAGTCATATTCACTAGGCAAGGGCAAGGAGGGCAGGAAAAGAAATCCAGAATATTACAAACTAGATCCCAGACAACATTTTTGTCTTCATTATTAGCTGAATAAATAGAAATCTGATCAGCATTGTGAAGTGGGTTTCCTTTCAATGAGGGTGGTTTCCTTTCTTCCTTCCCTCCTTCCCTTTCTTTCTTTTATTCTTCTTCATTTCCTTCTCTCCCTCTCCCATTCTTTCCGTGGCTGTTTTCTACTCTATTTTCATAACCATGAAGATAGCTCTCCCAAACTTAGTGTTGTGTATCTCCTAAGACGTATATTTCAGTGAATATATCTCTGTGCTCACTGATTAAGGTGAACTAACTAATCCTTCCTTATGTTGAGCAAAAAAATAAATGGGATTGTGTGTGTCACCATAACTTTTAAAAAGCATATTAGTAATTGGGGCACCTGGGTGGCTCAGTCAGTTAAGCGTCCAACTTCTGCTCAGGTCATGATCTCACAGTTTGTGAGTTCGAGCCCATGATCTCAGTTTGTGAGTTCGAGCCCCGCTTGGGGCACTGTGCGGACAGCTCAGAGCCTGGAGTCTGCTTCGGATTCTGTCTCCCTTTCTCTCTGCCTGCTCCCCCACTGTCACTCTCTCTGTCTCTGTCTCTCTCTCTCTTTCAAAGAAATATTTTTAAAAATTTTTCAAAAGCACATTAGTAAGGTAAATTGTTATAGCATTAAGATTATAAACAGGTAACAACCTCTATTTACAGACCATTTTGACTGTATGTTTTGGGGTAAGGAGGTATTATTTCCTTTAACTGACCAACTTTACAATGAAGGAATAAACATTAAATGGATGTATTAACTATAGCCAGTAATGAAAAATTAAGTCTTCCCATTTATGTGTGTTTCTACCTGTGCCATTAGCTGTTTCTAATCAAATGCATAAGAGCCTTGCATAAATTGAGGACCTGAGAATTTTCTAAGAGTGAGTTTTTGACAGTAAAATTCTTAAAGTTGGAAGGATGCCTTTAGGAAGTGATTCTTGGACCCTAATTAGGACCATTTGCCAGAGGTTGCCATTATTCTCCTCTTAGTCGGCAGGACCCAATAGATCAAATGATCTATATAACATTATTAGCAGCCTCTTTTTTTCACTATGAGAAGTGTTACACTTTTTCAAGAAGCTTGTTAAATAATTCAGTAATAGTTTGTTTTATTTCTTCTGCAGTGTCCATATGGTCAAGTCAATGTTAAGGATCCATTGAAAAGGAAGAAATTCAATTCATATTTTTATGTTTGACAACAATTTCTTCTCTGTTCTCCATCTTATTGAGCCTGTATTTAGAAAAAAAAAAAAAAAAAAAAAAAAAACAACTCTAATCCGGAATTGCTATCTGTGCTGTTAGTCTTTGAGCACTAGTTTAATCATAAATACATATATTAAAAGAACATCAATAAAATGAAAAAGCTAGCAAATGTTTGTGTGTTTCTGAAGTGGCACATTGATAGTTATTTTCCTTTCTTTTTGCTTCATTATCAGACACATATGTTGAAGAAAGAAAATAATGACTGTTCCATTAAATAAATAGTAGCAATCGGGTCACCTTAGTAGCTCTCGATTTTTCTTATAGCCTCCATTCTCCTACTGTTTTCTCCTCAGTGTTAGCAACCCAAGGGAGGTTGCTGGCAAATAGAAGGGTTTGAATACCGTCTTCATTTTATTTATATCTCGAGCTATAAGAAGATTGATATAATGCTATATTGTGCAGCATATGAGTGCCCAAGAAGTGCCATTCTGCATCAGGAAATGCTCTCATCTTCCATCTGTTCTCTCAATAAAAACTCTAAATCATTCTGACTTGAGGGTCAGGGCTGCTTAAGATGCCTCTGATTAGACCATTCTTTCTTCTCTCCCCCCACAGTTCCCTCCTCCATGTCTCATGGCACTTCCCAGGCAAATCTGTCTT
Source organism: Panthera leo (assembly GCF_018350215.1). NCBI lineage: Eukaryota > Metazoa > Chordata > Mammalia > Carnivora > Felidae > Panthera > Panthera leo. The sequence goes on from NC_056696.1 coordinate 37,160,814, forward strand.
AGGACATTGTATTAGCTCTATGCCCATTCCATTCACTGCAGTGACAGCTTGGGGTATCAGGACCCAACCTGGGTTAGGAGCTTGCAGGAACTATTGTTTCTACACTCTCTTCCCTGCTTCCCTCTGAGGACAATGGTCCCAGAAAGCCTTTTCCTTGCCAGTGGAAGCTGTTCAGTAAAATGAGGCTGCTGTGCATTGGAAGACTGGTTCTGCCCAGAGCTGGCCCTCAGCCTCTTCTCCCAACAGAATCCAAAAGGCTCTCGGGCATCTCAGGGGTCTTTCTTAGGCTCTGCCTATGGCCTGAATACGAGTTTTAGAGATCTGGAGCAACCAAGAGATTCTGGTGCCTTCTCACATCTTCGAGTCAAAGTAAAAGACATTCCAAACTGTAAAATAAGTGAAAAGGAAGCCCAGTAAAGTTCTGGTTTCCCCCCTTGATTGTGATTTATGCTGTTATTTTTACGTCAAATATTAAGCTGTTTTGCCAAAACGTTGGCATTTTAGTGCCCCAGTGTTGCTATTGCCCCCACTGTGGTGCCCTAAGTAACTCTGCCCGTGGGCCTTGTGAGGTGTTGGCAGCCTCTTGGGATGTAAAAAGTCAGTCTCTGTGGCCTGGTGTTGTCCTCTCTATAGAAATCATTTTGAGGAGGGGAATAGGAGAAGGAGGTAAGCATTACGATTGTGGAGGCAGTCAGGCTTTCCGGACAGGTTTATGGACTCCTGGGAGCCAATTTCCTTTCTATTCTCAGGTCAAGAAGCAACCGGATAGCTCAATGTTTTCCACTAGATTTGAAGATTACCAAGTCCACCTTCTGGGTGGGAGCTGGATGGTGCTTTCTTCAGCAGTCCCCAGAGGGAGAAGAGAAAGAAATGGAGCCTGAAAAGGTCATCTTTCTGAAGAAACAAGAGAAAGAGGAAAGGAAGTTCATTTTGAAAAGCACCGTGTAAGGCAGTGTTTTGAGAAAGCCCCTTGACAGACGGAAATAACTTATGGGATGTCTCCTTCCTAGAGGCAGCTCTTTCCTCCTCCCCGTGTTCTTCCTACCGTAGGAAACTGGCCCAAGAAAAAGGACTCCGATGTCCCTCAGGGATGATTGTCATGGGGGACTCTTTCTGGCAGAACTTCAAGCTTGTGGGCAACCAGGAAGGAGTAGCCGTTGGGGGATGGGGGGCGCTCTTACTCTCTCCAGCATCTGGGGCCGGGTAGCCAAGGTCTGAAGTTCTCCGCTGTGGTTCTGAGGAGATGCTTGTGAACCACACGTCAGGGGTGGCGGCGGGCGCTGCTCCCACATTAAACACAATATGGCCACATAAATGGGCCTCACTGCAAGAGCTCCAAGCTATATTGTATTCACACATTGTAAAGTAAAAATTCAGGTTTCTTATTGGGTGTGTGTATACAAACACATGTGGATGCCGAGAAATAGAAACTTCCCAGTTTAAGTCAACCCTGGCACTGCTCCACTTTCATGGTTTCTGGAGACTCCTATCATAAGTCACTATAAGTCAAGGGGAATTAATTTCTAGATTGTTTCCAACATAGAAAGACCCGCTGGAACCCGGGGAACTGGGGAGTCTTCTTGTGGGGTTTACCTTGGTGGAGGATGGGCATAAATTCCCTGAAGCAGGGGGACCTCCTTTCTCTAGGGCCCTGTCCTGGTAGTTTTCACTGCAGGTGAATTGCAATGCATACTTCGCTCTCTTCAGAAGTCTGGCTAGCCCATTTGATTTTGCAGGGCAAGGAAGAGAATGCCCCCCCCCCTTTTTTTTCAAATGAAACTTGGGGTTCCCACACCTGGTGTGTTTGGAAAAGAAGGGTCCACCAGAAGGGGAGATAGATGCTGCTGGGCCCTGGGCCGATCTTTGTTCCACCGCAATGCCCTTTATCCAAGGCATTTGCAAAGTCTGTTCCTGCATGCGCTTTTCCACTGCCAGAAAGCAGCCGGGTTTAAATTAATCTCCAGACAAAGCTAGGGAAGCCGGCTCACTACCAGGCGAATGGCATTTAGTGTGCTGCCTTCCTCTGAGCACTTAGAGACCTCACAATCTGTGGCCAGCCCAGAAGGAACCTCCCTCTCCACTCCATACCAACACCTGCCATTTCATCCTCTGTATCTTCCACCAAAGGCTTGAGTTTCTGGACGTCTGCTCTGCGGGGGAAGATTTAAAAGTCGGTGCTATTTTTCACTACCCTGCAACAATTAAAAGTTACTTCCGGGTGCCAAAACTCTCCTCTGCCCTCAAAAAAAAAAAAAAAAAAAAAAAGTGAGATGTTTAAGTGTGTGTGCGCGTGCGTGTAGTGGGGAGGGGATTGTCAACACCCTCTTGCACACCTTTGTGGAGAACTTGGTTTCTGAGAAAAGGTTGGAGAGCAGCCCTCAGCTGTCTCTACTTAGGGGTTAAGTCGTTCCTGGACGCCCAGCCTACCCGGGACCCCGGGGGCCCTGCTGTGTGTGGGCACCCCAGCGCTGAACTGACCCTCCTCCCTACAAACGGTTTCAAGATTGGGTTCATGTCGCAAAATCTCCAGACACACGACCCCCCTTTTTTGAGACTACAGGTGTAAAACAGTGTAAACCTGGGAAACATGGGCTCTCGAGGGATTGGGAGATTCATGATGACCCACATCTTGCCACTCAAAATTTGTACCAAAGCGTGAGCTCCGGTGTGCGCTTCAGTGAGCGCGCACCTAGTGATGTGTGTGTGTGTGTGTGTGTGTGTGTGTGTGTGTGTAGAGTGAATGCTTCCCCCCCCCCCAAATATCTAAAACGGTTCGTGACCCCAAAGAGGATAAAAATCCTCTGCTTTGAACAGGAATGAATGAAAGCACCTAAGCGTTTCTGGTCGGTATCGCCAACCATCCATCCATTCGCTGGCCTCGCCGGGAGCATAGAAGCTAAACTTGAGAGGCTCGTCTCCTCCCTGGCTGAGAAAACGGACCGAAATAAGGCGGGGGGTGGGGGTGGGGGTCTGGAGGAGAGAGAGAGAGAGAGAGAGAGCCAAGGGGACCAAGATGGGAAGGGAAACGTCGCGGGCGAGGGGAACTTAAAGGTAAAGTAGAGGAACTAGTCGCCGGTGGGACTGGCCCCCGAAGCCAAGTGTTCGAGTGGAACCAGGGTCTCTGTCCTGGGTGCTCTGCGCCACATTCCGGGATTTGGGACGGAAAGGGAAAGCCAGCGGGCTTGGATTCGTGCCTCCGGCTGGATCCCTTACCACCCCTAAGCCGTGTGGCGGAGCTTGCGGGTCTGGTGAAGAGGTGGTCCCCCCTCCCGCCCCGCACAGCCTCAGGCGCCCCCATCCCACACTAGTTTCTCAGGCGGCTGATGCGAGCGCGGGCGCCCCGGCCCTCGGCGCCCTCAGCCCACGCACCGCGCAGGATCCGCGCCGGTGGCACCGCGGGGAGGGGCGGAGGAGGGAGGGCCGCTCGGGCTCCCGGACCCCGCAGCCCCGAGCCGCCAATCTCGCTGCTCGCACGCCCTTCCCGCACCCGCGCAGGAGCCTCCCAGCAGCCCCCCGCCCCCCCGTCGCCGACTGCGAGGAGCGCACTGGGTGGGGGAGTGAGTAAATAATTGGCCAGAGGCCCGGCTTCCCGGTTCTCGCTCTGCTTCCCCGAGGCCCGACTGCGCCCGGGGCCGCTGGGGCGACGCAGCCCCCTCGGGAACCTGACACCAGGTAACCTGGCCCCCGCCCCGTCCCGGGTCTGGGAGTCTGTCTGTGACCCCGAGAATGCTCATCCCCCAAGGTTTGAGTCGGTTTTCTCCCGGTTAATCGCCATCCGCACCTCCTAGCCGGGGCCTGTGGGAGAGACACCTCCAGCCCCGGCGCTGACCCGACTGGGAATGCCGCTGTGGTGCGCCGAGTGCACCTCAAAGTGCTGGGTCCCCGGCGCCCAGCCCGGGAGCGCCGAGAGTGAAGAAGGACCGGGAGGGGAAGGCGGGGATGCGGCGGGGGAGCAATCAATGGCTTAGCCCGGCTTCCCGCAGGAGCTACCGCCCATTCACGGTCTATGCAGGCACCAGCTGGCGGCAGCATCTTTTAGGTACGAGCTCCAGGAAGGCAAAGGCCTGCTGGGGGGCCGGGAGCCCAGGGCGCGCCGCGGGACCCCAGCACCCCCGCTGCGCCCAAGCCTCAAGATGCTCTGGGCTTTATGAGGCTCAGTTACAGCCGAGTCCTCCATTAACACCTCCCCTGATTATTGAGAGGCTGGAAGGGCTGAACGCAGCCTCAGAGCGCGTCTCCGCGCACCAGCCCGCGTCTTTGCCCTCTGCCCACCCCTTCCTCCTCCTCCCGATTTGGAAGCATAAACTGAAAATAAAAGACAGGTGGAAGGAGCTGCGGGTCAGAGGTGAGGGATTCGGGTCAATTCCGAGAGAGACAGACAGACAGAGAGCGCGAGCGAGCTTGATTTCCACCCAACGGGTTATTTATTTGGATTAGCAGAGGAACCCTCTGCCAAGACCTGGGGACCAGCCCGCACCTCTGGCCGCAGCCTACCGCCCTCCCTCGCCGAGGATCAGGTTCTTGGGGGGAAACGTCTGGACCTCAAGGTAAGATCCCCACGGGGGTTGTCTCCTAGGAGCAGTTCTCCGGCCTGGGTGTGCGCCCGGACGGCCGGGCGCCCCAGGAGCGTCCCGAGCACTAGCGGAGGCAGGCCGGGCTTCACTCGTAGCCGCCCGACGCCCGAGGTCGCGGCGGGAGGAGCGGTTCCCACGCACCATCCCAGCGGGGTGGTAGACTGCGCCCGGGGCCCCGGGCCGCACCGCCCGGCTGACGCGCGGCTTTTCTCTGCCAATGCAGCCACCATTACAGCGTGATCAACTCCTTTGGCTCTAAGAATGCTGAACGGCACCACTCTAGAGGCAGGTGAGTTATACACCAGTTTCCTTCTCGTGTCCTCTGCCCTTTCTCTTGGGCTGCTGTGCACATCGGTGAGTGTGTGTGTTGTGTGCGCGCACACGCGTGTGAGCGCCTTCACTGGGTGGAAGAAAGAGGTGTGTGTGTGTGTGTGTGTGTGTGTTAGAAATTAAACCACGTTTAGAAGACTCTAAAACGTAGTCTCGTTCAGTCTCCTGCCAAGATTCCTGAAAGCTGCGTTTCCCTCCTTTTGCCTTTTTTTTTTTTTTTTTTTGAATGTCTTTGACTTTTTTGAGGATGGAGAGGGGGACGTGGAGGTCACGGTGGTGCTGAGCCGCGAGTTATCCGTGGCGGCGAGAGGGATGCGCCCTCGACCCTCCCCGATGCTGCTGGGGGCGTCTCCCCACCGGAAAGGATGGGGGGGCAGGGCTGACACCGCTGCTCACCTGTGTAAAGCTTAACTGGAAACTGGCTTCCCGGACATTTTTTGTTCAATGCAAACCCGCGCACCGGTTCCGGCGCGCGACCTCAGAGGCCGTGGTGCGGGACATCTTCCTTTATTCCTCGGGCGGCTGAGGGCCAGCGGCGCGGCAAATGTCAGGTAAAAGGGCTTCAGATTTCGGACGTGGCATCCGTCCACCCACCCCCCCCCCCCCCGGAAAAGAAGCCAAGGGCCACGGAGGAAGGAGATTTGAACTGAGCGAACGATGGGCAGGTGGCTTTGAGGGTGCCGACGAGGTGCGTGGTTCAGAGAGCGCAGAGGGGCAGGGCTGTGGGGCTCTAATGGCGCGTAGCTGGGGCGCGGCCCTGGGTCTCCCCTCGGCGCAGGAGGACTCCCCCCGGCCCAGCTCCGCTCAGCCCACTCCCATCTGTCTGGAGGGAGGCCCTCCTAGCAGGGCTGAGTCAGAGATGCTCCCGTGCTGCAGCGCCCGTCTGGACCTGTTTGAACGTAGAGATTCCCTATGCGCACCGACTAGAAAAGGCCCGGTGGCTCGGGGACATCCGCTGACCCTCCGCCCAGCGCAGCCAGGGTGATAGCACTGAGTAAGCGGTGCCTAACCCCAGATGACGTTGATTTCCCCGGGCCCTGGGACGCTCTCAACAGTGCCAAAAGCCAGACACTGCTTCCAGAGCTGCACCTTTCAGACCAAGGGGGCTCCTCAAACAGTTCAACTGGGTCAGGAGGAAAGGTGACCTCTGCCTTTTTAAGGGCAAACCTGGGGCACAGGATCTTGGCCTCCAAGATTCAGATATAAAGACAACTTGAGTTGCCTATCTTATCAAGAGATGGGTCTGCTGGGGTTTTCCCTCTCTGGTTGCTCCCAGGGCAGAGCAATGCATTCCCTTTATTTCCTGTCTCTTGTTCTCTGAGGAGTTTTTCTAGGCAGGTGTCTGGGACAAAGTTGCCACTTTCGTGGAGATTCCAGGACCCTGAACCCTTCGTCCCTACTCCTCTGCCCTGCTAGAGACCAAACGCCCGCTCTTCTGAAAGCTGCAACAGTAGCCAGATGGATGGATCCTGGAGCACTGAAAAGAGTGAACTGCGTGTGCCCAATTGTGAGGAGGGCTGCACCTGGCCAGGGTTCTGCCCCACTGCTCCAAATACAGCTTTGAGTTCAGAGAGGAGAGTTGACATCCTATTATGGGCCCCAGGTGGGGGGAGCCCACTGCACCTGTCCCATTTAGATAGGCGGAGCCCCAGGAAATGAACCAGGGAACACTCCGACTTTTATAGAGCACTCTCGGGCTATTCTGAGGGACGACTGGCTCCAGTCCCTCCTCACCATAGGTGAAAGAAGTCTGAGCTACAAAGATGCTCTCCTTAAAGTGCTTGCTGTCCTTTGTGAATAAGGGGTAGTAAGGGGGGCCCTCTTAGGTATCTTTCAAGGGCTCCAAGACAAAAAGGATACACCCAGTTCTTGGAGCATTTCCTCCCCCCTCCCCCCCCCCCCCCACCGTGGGCTTCTTCTTCAAGGAAATGTGAGAGGAGGCAGAGCTGGGTGGATGGGGAGTAATTTCTGCAGGATTAAAAAGGACCTCCCAAACTCCAGCAGCACCCCCTGCCCCACCCCTAGCTTTCTAAAAACTTCCTACATTGGCTGCGAAGGAAGACTCCTGGCAGTTGGCTTCTTTATGGGAAGTAGCAACTCCCACCGGGTGTAGGAACTTATAACCTGAGTTTATAAGAAAAAGCAGGCATAGCTGGGATCCAGCCCCAAAGACTATTGTAGAAGGGAGTCTGCCCTGCCAGTACCTGATAGATGATTAACAAATACTTGTGGAAAAGAAGAATGAATGGATGAGTGGATGGATGTGTGGATGGTTTACATCATTTCTGTGATTGGCTTCCTTGGAGACTTCACCGAACTCTGGCTTTTTCTTGCAGTTGTTGGTTAAACTTTCCCTTCAAAGAGTCTCTAAAGTTTCATCTCTTGCAAGAATAAGGTGGTATTCTTGGGTTCTTCGTTTTTGCTGACCCGGACCAAAATCGAATAACAGCCAAGCCAAATTCCAAACACCCCCATTTGGTAGGTGGTGATGGGGGGGGGGGGAGAGCGGCAGTTTAATCCAGAAACTAGACAAAGTCAGTCCCTGGATTGAGGTCCCAAATTTACTTTTTCCTTGGAGCTTCCTTGGGTTAACTAACCAACTTTCTTCTCAGAAACCCCTCCTCTTTCTTCTTCTCCTCCTCCTCCTTGGGGTCTGAGTCCATTTAGCTGTTGACTTGTGGGAAGGCAATCTGCCCCTTTGTGAGAGGACCTGCTGTCTCTGAAAGGGTTGCTGGTCCCAGCCCCTCCTTGGGGCCCTTCATTTGTGCACGTGGGTTTGAAAAGCTCATTGATTTCCATCCAAAGGGGCTAATTACATTACTTACAGTAAATAGCAGCCCTGCTGTCCAGTAGGGCTGCCAAAGTAGGGGGGGGGAGGTCTCCAGCTTAGTTCACTTGATTGGCTTCATTTTTGTGTGAAATTGTGTTTTATGAGCTGTATTCTGGCACCCGGAGGACTGTAACAGCGTCCAGTCTGCAAATAACATTATTTTTGACCCTGAGAAAAGAGCAAGGGGAAGCAGTGGAGTCTTGGGTTTCATGGAAGAGGTGACTCCAGCAGCTTCAGAAGGCGAAGCTTTGGGACAGGAAGTCAGACTGCTGCAGAGAGTAGCTCCCTTCCTCCCTCCATTCTTGTCTGCCTGCCTGCCTTTTTTTCCTTCCTTCCTTCTTTCTTTCCTTCCTTCCTTCCTCTCCCTCTCATTTTCATTCTCTCATTTCTTCCCATCTCTTTCTTTCTTTCTTTCTTTCTTTCTTTCTTTCTTTCTTTCTTTCTTTCTTTCTTTCTTTCATCTTTCCCTCCTCTTTCTCTCCCTCCCTGTCTCCCTTCATCTTTCCAAATTGGGCCGCTGTTCCAAGTCAGTTTCCCTAGAGGGAAGCAAGTCTGCCACCAGCATACCCCTCTGAGGTATCCAGGATGTGTCGGGACGTGAGCCATTCCTGGGAAAGCCGATGGGGGTGGTGGGAAACAGGCAGGCACTAGGAAGGAAAGAAGCAGAGAGCAGCCCCAGCTTCCTACTTTCCCTGGTTAAAGCTGGGCTGGTTCCTGCCGCTGCTGTGCGCTTCGGGCCCCTAGGGGGCTTCTGGTGGCTTGCATGAATCGACAATATCGGAGTATTGTGGACACTTTTTAATAGGGCCAAGGAGGGGCCACCGCTAACGGGAACAGAGGGAGACAGAACAATCCCGCCTCTTGTGAGGCGCAGGTCTGCCATTCTGCTTGTCAGCTCTCACCTTCCCCTCCTCCACCTCGAGGAGCCCCTTTCACATCCTCCTAAAATTGCGGCACATCCAGTTTTACAAGTCCCCGTCCGACAAGGGCAGTGGGAACAGCACGCAACAGGGCAGGCACCTAGTCCTTCAGGGTCCTCCACTTGCTGCCCGCATCGACAGGTTTCAAGGGGGACCCTGGGATCCCCAGCAGATTACCTGCAAACCTGAATTGGGTAAGAGAACACCTCACCCCACATCATGGTTCAGTTGAGTACTCCCCACTACAAGTCCATGCCTCGTCCTCTACATTCATTTTTCAAAGAAAAGCTTTTTTGCCACCAATAGCCAGAATCTTAGGTTCTCCTAGCCTGTTTTTCACTTTGGGGGGGGGGGTGGTGCTCCAGGCTCTGGTAGGGTGGAGGGCCTCTAGGAAAGGTGAGGAGACCTGCTTTTAAAAAGTGAGTTGAAGAAGACGGGAAGAGAGGAATCTCTGTTTAACATTTACTTATTTGGGAGCCCCTGCAACCTAGAGACCGTGAAAGTCCACAAACAGGAAACCCAAAGTTTGGAGCTGACATTCTGTGTGCCTTGAGCTGGGGTCTGATCTTGAACTTGGACCAAATAGATGGGCTTTCTGCCTCCTGCACAAGGGCGGGGACAATATGGGCTCCTTTTCCCCTTTAAAACATGATTACTGGGAACTCTTGGAAGGATGTGTGTGTGTGTGTGTGTGTGTGTGTGTGTGTGTGTGTGTTGGGGGGGAAGTAAATGCCCCCTCCTACTTCCCCCCTCCAGCCCCCTCCCCTTTGTAATGTTTGTCCCTGCTTGCCCATCACCAGGGGGTTGAGAGGAGTGTGACAGGTCTTTGTTGTCTGAATAAAAATCCGTGGCAGCTCCAGGGAGAGAACTCCTCCTACTAAATTATCAAAAATGGGCTGGCTTTAGTCTCTTAACAAATTGGACACAGCTACGGCAGGAGCAGTCCCCAACCCAACCTACAGGCACTGGGAACTTGCAAGCAGCCAGGGACCGCTGAAAATAGCACTTCTTTTTCTTTCTTTGTGTTCGAAACTATTTTCTTTCTTCGCCAGATTTTGTTTTCCTCCCCCCGCTGCAGTGTTGTTTCCCATTAGTAATTCGATCTCTCAGAGCAGTAAGATTCGCCTTCTTCGTCTCCTTTCCCCTCCGCCCCTGTTTGTTTGTTTTCTGCACATCTCCTTCAGGGAGACGCTGGGGTTCCCCCCCCCCTTCTTTTTTTCTTTTCCGAGCAGACCAATTTCCACTCCGTCCGCCTCTTTCTTCTTCCCTCTCTCCCTCTTGCCCTCTGTCCCGGAGCGCCTCTGCGTTCCTCCAACACGCAGCTCTCTGCGGTCCCTTCTGCTCCTTCACTCGGATGAGCTGAGAGCCGCGGGCGTGTGTATATGGAAATAGTGGGGTGCCGAGCAGAAGACAACTCGTGTCCTTTCCGTCCCCCAGCCATGCTCTTCCACGGGATCTCCGGAGGCCACATCCAAGGTATCATGGAGGAGATGGAGCGCAGATCTAAGACCGAGGCCCGCCTGGCCAAAGGCGCTCAGCTCAACGGCCGCGACGCGGTAAGGAAGGGCCCCCTCGGCGGCGGGAGGCAGGCGCCCCTGCGCGCTCGGCGAAGCCGGGTCTCCTTCGCTGGCCGGCCGAGTTGAGGATGGAGGGTTCCAGGGAACGTCCGTTCCCGGCTGTCGGGTGGGTTCTCTCCGCGCCCACTGCCTGCCGGGCTAAGAAACGGCCGCCTTTCTGGCTTGAAATGTCTCCGCGACCGAGACCGTGAGCTCGCAACTCTCTGCCGCAGCTGTTCCCGGCAGAGCAGGGAGGGCCGGGAGTGAGAGGATGGGGATGTCCTCTTCTGCAGCCCCCAACCTCTGGTCTCCGCTCCCCCCAGACTGCGGGCGCCTCCCCGGCGAGGGTGGCGGCCGGGAGGGCGAGCCGGGCGCGGGCAACGCGCGGACGGCGCGCGCAGCCGGGGCGTCCGGGCCAAGCAGGAGCCCAGGTGGCTCTAGTCTCTGGGTGTGGTGACCGGACCTTTGGAGAGCACTCGGACTCAACTGGGCCACCTTCAGTTCTCGGGACGCTCGGAGCTCCGCACTGCCTAAGCCGGCGATTTTCGGGGTCTCGGGCAGCCCGGCTCGGCCCCTCTAGCGAAGCGGGACGGCGTTCAACTTCCGGGCCGGGCGGGTGGAACGTGCAGGGGGAAACCTAATAAAAATCCGGAGGAGCCGGGCACCTAGCCCCAGCGCGAGAGCTTGGGAGCCCTTGAGCGGTGTAATCAACGACCACTGTTACCGCTATTCATATTAATGAAAGTCATGTCCGATTAATAAAGAAAACCAATTAATAGTCTATGTGCTTCCCTTTCCCACTTACGAGCCGGGAGGGGAAAACTGCAGAAGTCTCCGGAAATGATTTCAGCCAAACAGAGCTGTGCACATCCTTTGGCAACACACCGGGGATTGTAGCGCAAACTAACCCGGTACTCTGCCCCGAGCGGGTCAGTGGTGTTTGGGGTTCCACCAAGTAGCCGAGCTCGTGGGTGTTTCCACATTTGCAACATGAATTCTGTACCGGGGAGGAGGTGGGGGCTGGTCTGAGTAGAGGACGGGACTTTACTTTTCCAGGCCCGCCAAAGTTTTGTGGGGAAGTCCAACCCATTCCTGCTAGTCTTGAGGGAGATGTCCAGCGGTTACCTCCTTCTTTTTCTTTTTCCTTGCTGTGACTATCTTGTCTAAAAACAAAAAGCAGCAACCCAAACTCTAATTGCGTGGCGGGGCTGGGCTGGTCAAGGTGAGGTTTCCTCATCCTCGGCCCTGTCGGTGGGTCAGCGGGCGGGAAGCTTAACCTGGCCACTGAACAGATTTTCAGGACACAGATCTCCTGGGTATGTTAATGCCGGGGAAAGAGGGACTGTGCAGAGGGGACCAGACAATAGACTCTTCCTGGGAACAGGCACTTTATACCCTTACTGGGGAGGGGACCCATATCCCTGAAAAACAGAGAACAGCCAAATCTATCCAGATCAAAACAATGTAGACCAAATTGTGAGCACGGGTATAATAATCGCTTCCTTCCTTTTAACTTAACTCTGCCCATAGGAATTTAGAGAAATACAATGTCTTAAAAAAGTCTGTGTTCTTCCAAATCTCCTCTCCACTCCCCAGTAAAAATTTCCGTTGTTTAGTTTTGTGTGCGTTGAAAGCCACAATTTTTAGCTTGTACATGCGAATTGGGGAGCACCCGCCCAACCTCTGCTCAGTGCGGTCCTAGCATTTTAAAGAGGCTCGAGGTGGCCGACGCGTCTTTAGGTTAATAGTCCCAGGAGGATGCGCACGCCGGGTCCAGGCAGACACTACAGAAATGGAGTGAGTCGCGGCGGGGAACTTTTCCCCGACGTTTGCCTTTGCACTGTGGCCCCTGCCCCTGGAGGTGCTCCCCAAACGACTTGAGCTTCGGAGAGGGGTCTCGAAGCTGTGCGTCCCCACCGCACGTCCTCCTCAGCGGTGCGTTGTGCTTGCCTTGCAGGGCATGCCCCCGCTGAGCCCCGAGAAGCCCGCTCTCTGCGCCGGCTGCGGGGGCAAGATTTCGGACAGGTACTACCTGCTGGCTGTGGACAAACAGTGGCACCTGAGGTGCCTGAAGTGCTGTGAATGTAAGCTGGCCCTCGAGTCGGAGCTCACCTGCTTCGCCAAGGACGGTAGCATTTACTGCAAGGAGGATTACTACAGGTATTCCCGCCCCTATCGATCTCTTACGCCCTGGTACACCTGGCGCGGCCACCTGCCCGAGCCGGGGAGCCTCCCCTCGGTTCGCCCCCTTTCGCCCCTTCGGGGTACTGTTACCAATCCCGAGACCAGGGAAGTCCACTGCAGACGGGTTCGAGCTGAGCCACCCCCACCAAGGGCAGTGAGGATGGGTGGGAGGAACCCCCAAGGTCTGGAGCTGCCAGTGAATAGCACCCATTCCCGACACCGCACAGCTCGGTAGAGGGGATCTGGGGAAAGCTCCGAATCTTGAATGCACGCGTGTCTGTCGACCAACACCGAAGCGGGGTGTTCTCTCTCTCTCTCTCTTTCCGTTTACTACGAACGGGGCGAGATCCGCACCTTGGAAATGAACTGGTGGCCCAGGCGGCCGTATCCGGGTGTTATGTTTTCACAAGGGTGGCGGGAAACCGCGTAAATGACCATGAAAAGGAATAATCGCCGTTGGTGAAACAAACCTAAGCCACTCAGTTCTGAGTTCCATTCACGGCGAGTTAGAGCCGTGCTGGTCAGCCTGGAGAGTAAACTCGGGGGATGTTTTTTTGTGATGCGTCCCAGTTATTTTTCTGGGGTGGGAAAGAGAACAGTTATGTGCAAGTGACCTCGCTCTGCTCTCAGAGGAGAGAGGTGATTAAAAAAGAATAAGCTTTCCTCTGCGAACGCGTCTGTCTGAATGCTTTCACGTACACTCACACATCCATAAATATCAATAATAATAATAATACCACCCTTCATAGGATATTTTGTAACGGATGAAACGCTTTCCCTCGGCGTTGAAATTTAAGATTCTTTCCATAGCGTTCGAGTTAGCTAAGTGCAGGTTTTTGGTTTTGTTTTGTTTTGTTTGGCTTTTTGTTTGTTGTGTTTTTTTTTTCCTTTTAATCTTTACAGAAAAGGAAACTGAGGATGTTACCCAATTCTTCTTATTTTAATGTAAGGTTTTTTTTTGTGTGTGTGTGTGTTTTTTTGTCCTGGTTCACCAGAACAGGTCAAAAAGCAAACAAAATTAATGACCAAATGCAAACGGACCCGTGTCCTCTTCTCCCGGAACCCTCCTACGTGCCCGTCTTGGGCCACCGCTGACCAAACCCCAGGTGTCACGGGTGGGAGATGGCCCCGTCTTTGCCTCAACCAGCGCCCTGACTTGACGGGTTTGTTTTTCCAGAAGGTTCTCTGTGCAGAGATGTGCCCGCTGCCACCTTGGCATCTCCGCCTCCGAGATGGTCATGCGCGCCCGAGACTCAGTCTACCACCTGAGCTGTTTCACCTGCTCCACTTGCAACAAGACCCTGACCACGGGCGACCATTTTGGCATGAAGGACAGCCTGGTGTACTGCCGCGCCCACTTCGAGACCCTCTTGCAAGGGGAGTACACACCGCAGCTGAGCTACACCGAGCTGGCGGCCAAGAGCGGCGGCTTGGCCCTGCCTTACTTCAACGGCACTGGCACCGTGCAGAAAGGGCGGCCCCGGAAGCGGAAGAGCCCAGCGCTGGGAGTGGACATCGTCAATTACAACTCAGGTGAGCCCTGCTACTTTCCCCTCACCCCTCCAGCAGCCCTGGCCTCTGGCTGCCCAGCGGAGGATTCCACAGAACTCCTTTCCCGTCGGAGATCTGGTGGCAAGAGTGTTTTGCTTAACACTCCCCTTTCCTCAGCACACCTCCCTTTCGCTCAGAAGGAGGAGAAAGAAGGAGAGAAACAGAGGAGAGACAGAAGGAGAGGGGGAGAGGGAAGAGAGAGAGAGAGAGGGACCTTTATTTAGGTTGTGGCAAAAAACACATTCATAACCATGAGGCTGCAATGACTTCCCCCAAACAGGCAGAGCCAAATCCTTGTTGCCCATTAGTTAATGAGCCCATTAGTTTCTGGCTCCCAGTTGGAGCAAAACAGCCCCAGGGCAATTCCTGTGTGGAAGCCAAATTATAGATCCTGGAGGAGGTTTTCCTATATACTGAAAAAAAAAAAAATCTTCAGAGCCCAACTCCAGTCTGTCTAGAGGGAGCAGAGGCTGTGGTCACCAGCCCAGAGTTAATCAGGAACACAGTTGGCAAGAGTGTCGAAAACCAAATCCCTGGTCTTGGTGAAAAAGCAGCTGTAAGGGTAGGAATCACCCTCCACAGCTGAGCTGGCCTGCCCCTTGCATAGGTCAGGGCAGTCGTCCAGCCAGCTCATTCCCTGTATGATAAGCCACCAGGACCTCCAGAGCCCCTGGAAAACTGAAAGACACTCCAGGTCAGGACCACTGAGGCAGCGCGGTGGTGTGACAGGCCACCCTTTTATCCTCCACCAGCCTTCTGTCTTAATTAAAAACGAAATGCAGGCAACAGGCCTGAGAGCACACTTTCTCCCTTGCTTTGGGAAGACATGTATCACTTATCAATATCTCTCAATCATCCGTTTCCCATGGTTGGTAGCTTGCCCCTGCTCTGCATCCCCCAGGTGAGGATAGGGATGGACCTTGTCGAGCACGTCGAACTCCAAGCAGGAAGGAAACTCTTCGTAGGAGTTCCAGACACTGGGGAAAAAAGGGGGGTCTGGAAAGCCCCCAGGCTAATGCTTGGGAAACCTGGGAATCTCAGCCGACAGTAGACTCAGGCTAGGGAGTCCATTCTACCGGAAGGGACCCGAGGGACCCTCATTGTGGCAACCCTACTCTGTTACCATGAGCACCCAGGTACCAGCCAAAGCATGGACGTCCCAGAGCACAGATCTTGCTGGTTTTTGCCTTTCCGGTCCCCAGTGCCTGGTATGGTGTCTGAGCCATTGTGGCTCAAAGTTATCCAGTAGGATAGGTGATTTACCCACGGTCACACAGCCAGCGTGAACCATTTGGAACTAATAGGCCTGCTCGGAGCCCAGAGTTTCCTGGGGAAGCCTCTCAGGAAGGGCGGCTCCCCCCAGCCTTCTGCTGGGCTGCCTCCTGGGGTTCTCGGCTGATGTAACTGAGGAGAAGGAATCCCGACCCGGCCAGCGCGGCGCGCGGCGTCCCAGGGAGATTAGCGACCAGGGAGCTCAGCGCAGCGACGTTTGTCCCTAGGGGGTTCAGGCCAGGGTCGCTAGAGCAAGGGAAAAGGCCAGCCGGCTCGCTCCAGACCCCACCAGGATCGGTTTGTGGCGGGGCAGCGGGCGCAGCCCCGGGTTTTGCCAACCCCCGGCTGCGGGTCGCGGCCTGGCGCTCGTCCCTGCTGCACTTCCGCGGGGGTTTGGTTCGGGGCCACTTTGCCCAGCGCGCTCATTTCATCTCCTTTGATGCGAGGTCCCCGGAGCAGGACAGGCAGGGCACTAATTGTTCTTTATTAATAGAAGATGACATCGGAATCTCGAGCCACTCACCAAGGCCCTAATGCCCTAATTAGAGAGACACAGAGACAGAGACCGAGAGGCCGGGACCCACATAACCGGAGAGTCCTTGGGAGAGAGGGAATCCCTCCGCCCGAGAAAGTGTGCAAAAAGGTGGACATTTCTAGCCACAGGGAAGCAATCCTATTTTTTCCGCTTGTTTATTTAATCTAACTAGCTCAATTTGATTTCGCCTTGGATCTTCCTTTAGTGGGAAGAGCTGGGAGCTTTAAGGACAATAGAATTTAGTGATAGCTAGAGAATACAAATTTATATCTTCAAAAAAAAAAAAAAGAATGAAAATCTCCTTCCACTTAGGCCTTTAGTTTGTATATTAATGCCGCAAGATTTCTCGAGAAAGGTGATGCTGTTTAGCTCCTGCAGGAGGAGACGGTTGCTGAGGCCTCACTATCCGGAATTTGAACATCACAGGACCTCAGACTGGATGTCTTTTAATTAGTATCCACCCCATCCTTTCTGGACTTTTCCTAGAGATACAAACGAATAGTACATACTTCTTTAAAATCAGATGGAAATAAATAATCTAGAGAAACTGGATCAAAGATACATGACCAGAAATCAATCCCACTGTTAAAAAAAAAAAAAGGTTATGCATCTAACCATCTCTGCCAGTTTGTTACAAAACTAGCAAAAGAAAAGCTTCAGCAAATTGAAAACATGTTAAAAGGTAGAAAATGAGATGGACCCACAGTTTTAACTCATTATTTTTGCTTTCTTTGGGTCTTATATTGCCATCTCTGCTTAATTGTAAACTAGTTTCAGAAACAGTAGCATTGACACTAAAATGCAATCTATGAATTGATATATTTAAAAAAATCATATACATAAAATATGTTTATGATTCAAAGACGTCCAGAGAAGATGTGAAACGTGGCAAAGATCAGTTAGTGTTTGACATCTGGCAAATGCCTTTTAGTGAGAATATTACCAATTTAGTTAATCCTCCCGGTGCAGATCCCAGGCAGATATTTTAGAAAGAGACATAGTTTATTTGGAATCCTAGATTGAAAGGCAGCCCTCCAGGAGTGAAGATTTAGTGTAGGATAGGCAGCTCCTATTTGGGTAACTTAGAGATAGTGGCGAGACTAAATTTTTGCCAGTTTTTAAAATCTGCTTTCCTTGGGTTTTCTTGGAGTCGAAAGCGCCTGATAGTTGTGAAATTAGCCTGGCACTGACCCCTAGTGGTCTCCCAGGGATCAGTTAGTTCTCAGAAGGTTACATACCTTCGGAACAGAAACTGGCTTTAGTACAGGTGACCATTATTTCATCAGTGACTGGAAAAGAAAATATTTAGATCTTCTCACTGACTTTATGGTGTGTCAGATGTGTACTTATAGGTGGACATTTAAAGTAGTTTTAAGAGAGTTGTCATTCCATCTCATAATTCAGAGGGTGGGGGGAAACAAGTATACTTCTGAAGTAGACCCTGGGGAAACACAATCACTTGCAAGTTTATACAATGCATCTGTAGTTAAACACAAACAATTTAGGATAATGCACTGAGTTACCGTGTGGAAGAAGTAGATTGCTCTTTTTAAGTTGAGTAATATGATAACACCGTCACAGGAAAAGCATACAGTAATATCTGTTTAATAAAGAGCTAACAATCTTCTTACACACTGAACCATATACTGTGTGGAAACAAGTCCCATAATTGTGTTTAATGAACTAACGTTATCTGCTGAATTTTTAATCAGCAATAATGAATGTAGAATGCATATTTAGAAAAGCAGTTTAATCACACTGTTCTATGATTATTTTTCATAAACTTCATTTTAAAAACTAATGAGTACATAGTGAGGTTAGGAATCACATTCATCTCTAAGAAATAATACCTTGAGTTGGGGCAGTGGCTAAGGGCATTAGTTAAGCACTTAGTTAAGTCCTCTAAGTGTAATATTCAATCTGATGTGCTGTTCAGGAAAAGTTAAATGTTACTCACATACGGTAAGAATGAAATCTTATTTGAAGAAGCCCCAAAGCCAGGTGTGCCTCTTTGACCATTTTGTGGTGGGTACATTTATAATCTGGTTGTGAAATATAGCTCAGTTTACTAGAGATAAATATAGTTTTATAGTAGGTCTTAAGAGGCTGTTTCATCCATTTGAGGATATGAAAGTGCAATTCTGTAGAATATTTGAACCCAACATATCCCCCACTGGGCTAAAATAGGATAAAATGTAGCGTATATTCTTTCTCTTATCTCTGAGGGTATGTTACTTTTCTGGGCAGTTTAAAAGAAGGATATGTTCAACATTTGTATGTATATGGCCAACTTGGATTCCATTCAAGTTGACTTGGCTTTGCATTAATAGTCACTTGATTTTATTGATGAACAAAGATTCAAAATCTTGGTGGAATGCTTTTGAGTCCTGGCCCTGTGCTTGATGCAGGGGACCCAAAGGTGAATAGTATATAATCTTTCTCTCAATGAACTCATCTGCTCTTTTGCCAGATGTGCCCTCCTCCTTGTGTATCTTATGGAAATTTAAACAAAGGGAACATTAATTCATGCCTAATGTAATGTCTTCTTACAATAGAGCAAATTTCTTGTTAAATGGGTTTTGTGATGTGCCTGACCTCTTGGTTGATGGCCCAAACTACTGTTTCTGCTGATTATGCTGGTTTACCAGAAAGTTTCAGAACATAATTCTAACCAGAGCATAGCAGGCAAATAATATTTTACCAAGCAGAAGAGCTAATATTAAGAAACGTTTTACTTTCTTCAGTAAAGTAGTATGCCACCAAGTAACATGATCAGGTTAATTTTAGATATTCTAGTATAATGTGCTAAAATGTAGGATGATCAGATCTGAAAATACATTGTATAAATACCTGAAGTAAGGGTTTAAAGAAAAACAATTGCCATGCCCTTTAAGTTGAGAAGTTGGTTGAATCAGTAAATATTTTAGATATTCTATTATAATGTGCTAAAATGTAGGATGATTAGATCTGAAAATACATGTATAAATACCTGAAGTAAGGGTTTAAAAAAAAAAAATGCCATGCCCTTTGAGAAGTTGGTTGAATCAGTAAATATTTAGCAAAAAACATTTTTCATTTTGTAGTCATATTTCCTACACAGAGCCAGGAGGTTATTGGAAATGACCTTTTAAATGTGCAGCTTTACATCCTGGGGATAATGACTCTTAGGCTGGTTTCAAAGTCTGGGTCGTTTTACCCTCAATTCTGAGCAGAGCTCTGCAGGGAGAGAGATGTCACCCTCTTTCTGCCAGACAAGCCAGGGGCACAGCTCAAATCCCACTCACAAACATCCACAGCAAAGAGGGCCAAGATCTGAGCTGAGAAATAGGCACCAGCAGTGTCTCTGAACTGTGAGCTGTGGGGAGTGCTTCAGGCATGAACTGAGTGAAGAGAAGTCTGGGCTCATTCTCTTTCAGAAATATTTATTAAAATAACTCCAAGGGAAAACTGTTTTCTTCCTGGCATTGCCCTATATTAAGCAGCTATAGCTAAAAACACTCAAAAATAATATTCTTGGGATTACATAAGAAATCTACAAATTCTAATTTTGTAAAACTCTCCCCCTTCTCCAGCTACTTTCCACCTTTTTCCTGATTGAGAAGACTCGAGGAATATCAGAACAAGCTAAAAATTGGAACTGACTTAGAGTCTTCCTTAGTTGGTGGGTTCTCAGAAACTCTCAGATTGGAGAGAGATGAAATGGTTTGCATATCCCTCATGACAAAGAGCAGTGCCTTCAGGGAGTATGTCTCATTTCACAAACACAGACAAAGTGTGGAGTCTCTAAAAACTGTTGTGTGCGCTGTAGGGCAGGGTGCGGTTGTGCATAAACGTATTAGAGTCGATCCTTTTTACCCCTGGGATGTTTCTTTCACACTTGCGACTTCTTCATCTTCTCGAGCTTTCCAGCAACCATTATACAAAAGAGAGGATTTATCTAACATTTTTCCATTACAGAAACTTTGGTTGTGGCCACGTGAAGAGGCTGCTTTGGCTGACTTTGGTAATTAACCTCTGTCTTGTCTCCATACAGCTTATAATTGGGTCGACAGCCTTTCCCACCGTTGCTTTATTATCCTAGCATCGCACAGCCCGCTACCGCTACCGTTGCAGCAAGTGCGGGACTTCCCACTGAGCAGTTGTTGTTTGTTCACTGATCCCGCAACAGGTTGTAACGAGAACGAGGCAGACCACTTGGACCGGGATCAGCAGCCTTACCCACCCTCACAGAAGACCAAGCGCATGCGCACCTCCTTCAAGCACCACCAGCTCCGGACCATGAAATCCTACTTTGCCATCAACCACAACCCGGATGCCAAGGACCTCAAGCAGCTTGCTCAGAAAACAGGCCTCACCAAAAGAGTTTTGCAGGTAAGAAACCTCCATCATTGGCTGTGTATAAATCTCCCTTACCCTTGCCAGTAAAAACAGTTCTCTTCCCTGTTTAGAGCAATACAGATATTTCCTGTACTGCTTCTCATTAGTTTACCTTAGTTGTCTCCCCAGAGGGTGTGCGGAAATTTTGCAGGGGCTTCCGGGAGGGTGCCCAAAGAGAGACCCAGGATCTTCTGAAATGCAGCCACATTCTTCCTTCCTATCGATGGAGAGGTGGGGCCACCCAAGCCAGCACAGCTCACCTCACTGCTCTGCTAATGTGGGTGATGTTATTTGTACAAGTTGTGGCTTTAGAGATTTCCATTCACGTTAGGCTCAGTGCACAGACTTGAGGGGGACCCGCTGGTGCTGTTTTACTTCAGCAAACTCTTGGCAGCCTCACTCACATGCCATGACCTTCCAAATTCAGATCGACCCTTTTCTTTTTTTTTTTTTTCATTTTTTCAACTCCGGAAAAGCCACAGCCATGGTTAATGTGTCTCAGCAACCAAGTGTAGCAAGAATTTTCCCATTTTAACAAACTGTAGAGCAAAACTAAATACTGAGAGTTAGACCTGCTGTCCAATTGTCTTTCTAGACTTGTAAGGGTAAGAGTATACAACTCATGAAATTATAGTGGGTTGCTGTGGGTCACCTGTGATCTTCTACTTCTCAGTGACAAAGAGCAGGCATTTAAAATTCCACCGACCAGTTTCTGGCTGCTTGGGGTCTGTGGCCCTGGGTTTTTCCTATGTGGAGAATAGTTATCACGTGTCAGACTCAAGAACAGCCTGAAATCTGTTTCAGTGATGTTCATTTCATAGGAGTCCTTCTTACTTTGTGAAACTTTCAATGACCCTGCCTTTCCTCATTCTCAAAAGATAACAATCGCTTAAGGAATCAGGATATAGTTTCCCCCTTGTATCTCTGTGCTTTCATGTCTATGGTATCTCCATTTAAGCATCAGTTGTCCCAAGTGGCACTTGTTAGTGCTGGGGGGATATATGCAGTTGAGAGGGAGTACCCATAGTATTACTTGAAATACTCTGTTTAAAAAAAAAAAAAAAAAAAAAAGCCAAAAACCAAAAACAACAAAAACAAAAACAAAACAAACCCCAGCCCTTCTCTCCCAAGAAAAATAAAAACAATTATATTTAAAAAGAAAACATACTCTCAAAAAAAGAAAAAGAAAAAAGAAAAAAAGGAGGCAAGAAAAAAAAAAAAGAAAAAAAAGGAAAGAAAAAGAGAGAGAGAAACAAAAGAAGTCTAAAATAAACATCGGTAAAGAAATCAATTGGGATTGGTTTGCAGGTTTGGTTCCAAAACGCACGAGCCAAATTCAGAAGGAACCTTTTGCGGCAGGAGAATGGGGGTGTTGATAAAGCTGATGGCACGTCGCTTCCGGCCCCGCCCTCAGCAGACAGCGGCGCTCTCACTCCACCCGGCACAGCGACCACTTTAACAGACCTGACCAATCCCACTATCACTGTAGTGACATCCGTGACCTCTAACATGGACAGCCACGAATCCGGAAGCCCCTCACAAACTACCTTAACGAACCTTTTCTAACATTGGTTTTTGTTTTTGTTTTTGTTTTTTCATTCTTCCTCTTCTTTTTATTATTATTCTAATTATTATTATTTTATTATTTACAAGATTTTTTTTTTTTTCTAACCCACAAGATATTTGGGAAATAAAAGCAACAGCTTGGTGTGTAGCATCTGCAGCCACTTGGCAAATGAGTTTACAGAATTGTCTCCTTTACAAAGTGTTTTTTTTTTGTTGTTGTTTTGGTTTTGTTTTGTTTTTTTTTTTTTTGTTTTTGTCTACAATGTGTATTTGGATTTTTTTTAAAAAATTAATTAGAGCTTTCAGTTGGTAAGGAGAGTTTTTGAATTATTCTAATAAGTGCCTCTTAAAATTGTATGTTACTTATTTCCAGAATCTCGAAGAAAAAAAAAAGTGGTATGATAATGGGCAAATAATCATATTCCCAATTAAATGATTAGGTTAATAAAGAATCAGATAATTAAAGTTATTTTTTAAATCTTGCGATTGTATGTATACTTATGGAATTTTGAAAACTTCACATTGTTTTTTTTTTAATTTTAAAAGTGAAAAAATGTTTTGATTATTCTTTCATCTTACAAATGAGGAATATGATTAAACAAAAAGCATTAACTATAGCAGCTCTAAATATTAAAGATTAATTAGGTGAGAAATCTGTTCTAGCAATGTGACTTTTCCTTCTCTTTAGGGGTGTACATCCCAGGAACACTTGTTAGTTATTTGCTTTTCAACATTTGAAAAATATTTAAACTCCCTGTGTATCTATGAAAATTCCATATAGAGCTTGAAATTCTATACTGTTAACCTAAAGCTAAAAATGATAGTTCTAAAACCATTCTTTCTAAATTAATTTTTTTTCCTAGGGAAAATGGAAATAAGCAAAATATAATTTTTTAAGAAGTTAAAAAAAATCAGTATAATTTAATTAATAGCTCTATTAATTGGCTTCAGCTGTACCATGATATTGTATCTGGCATTCTATATGAATTATGTTAAAAAAGAAAACCTTAGTAGACTAATATCGACAATGAGAATTCTTTGGTTTGTTTTGCTTTATTTTACTTTGGCATAGGTTGATATATTTGTCAGAAAAAAAAAAAACTTTTCTGGCATTACAGATTTAAAGTTATTAGTCTTAAAGTAGATAAACTCAGAAGCCTCGTGGATGCTGATCTGAATATATTTCCTAGTTTACAGTAGCATTATTTTTCTTTTAATTTAAGCTAAAATCTTAATGGTCTGGGCAGTGGTGAATGTTCATCTATACGCTTCTGTTGTAGTTAAATACCAATTAGATTGTGGATTTCCTAAAAAAAATAAAAAAGAAGTCAAGATATATGTCTTGCTTTAGTGGATTGTTAAGAATAACTTTGCACATATTCTCCACTTTTTGGACCCCTTAAATCTCCTTTGGTGGTCGAAGTGGCTATTTAATAGATTTTAAAGGTGTCCTTCTGGCTGTATAAATGTGTGGTTACATATTGACAGTTCACTGCCCACATTAAAGTGCATTATTGTAACTTTTGCTCAGGGTCTTTAGAAAATTAGCACAGAAAGTAGCTTATTTTTTAAAAAAAAGATGATGGAAGATAAGTTAACACTGTAACAGAAGAAAGGTGTGATTGCCATTATATATTTAGCAAGTGTGGTTATCATCTTATATGGAGCTTAAATCTTGACTTTTCATATTTCTATTACATTTTGGGCATTTACCACTAACCAGACCAAACAACCTTGGTAAGGCTGAGATCTTATTAATACACTTTTACAGGTAAAATATTGATACTTATAAATTTTGTTCTTTGACAGAACAATGTATGGTACTATAGATCTACTTTATTAAGTAGACTAATTATAACTCAGTTCTCCTACGTGCCTTATGATATAACTTGGAAGTAAGTTTGTGAAAAATCAGGATATATGTGTTGTTTGTTAAATTAACTGTTTTAAGCCCTTTTGACACCTCACTAGTTTTGTACTGTTTTACCTCTTATTTCCGAAACTCTTTTTATGGTGTATCCTGTTAGAGGGGACAGACATGTCATAGAAAGCAGTTGTGCACTCTTTCAAATATAGTTGATAAATTCAATAATCTTATATATTGAGCTTCGTGTTTATAGTACAGTAAGTGGTCTAGCAAAATTGTCCATGTTTCTTTGTTTATTGATAAATGCATTGTATAGAAACTATTTCCCCTAAATATTTATGGACCAAACAATTGTGATATATCCTATTAAATTTGTGTGAATAAACCATTTTGAATCTAAGGAGTTTTATTTCCCATCAATTTAAGGTTTAACTGTACTAGTGTGTTTCCAATATCTATATGTAAAAGCTATTAAAGTGGGAATACAAACAATTTTTAAATATTCAAACATACAAATAGTTTTCAGATTTCCAAACTTCTGATTCATTTTAAATGTACACACCGTTGCATATGCAATGTAATTCAACCTCGAATTACCTTTTAATATATTTTCTTATAATAAAAGTAATGCCCCACCGATTTGACTCCGCCCAATTTTTAGAATTAAAAAAAAAAGATAATTAGCAGACAAAGTAATTGCATGAAAAGAAACTTAACTATGATTAAGATTTAATGTTAGGTCTATTGAGCACAAATGGATATTTGTAAATCAAAATAGAAATTGCAGACCCCTAAAAGCCAAGTTGCTCTGTAGTTAATAAATTGTCACTATGATTTTTTTCAGGGAGAACAAATCTTGGGGCATTACAGCCAAACATCCCGACGTTTGAAAATTCCCTAAAGTATTAAAAGAAGGGGAAAAGTTTGATCGGAAATCCACTGCAGTGAAGACAAAGACAATATTAGGTTATGATAATCATACATTTTAAAATCTATTGAGCCAAAAAAAAAAAAAAAAAAAAGAGAGAGAGAGAGACAGAGAGAGACTTAAATGTCATTTACTGAATGTTAACAAAAATTCTGTTCTTTATGGTGTCTAACACAAATGGAGGCTTAAAGTTATGTGGTTTAAAACAAAATTAGTTAAGCCGTGTATAAACCAGAGCAACCTGGCAGTAATATGCCCACCCCATATTTGAAGAAAATTATTATTGCTAAAAAATCCCACACATTTGTCAAGCACAGTAGTTGTAAAATAAAGTCCAAAAACATTCATTTCACCTGCTTGCTAATGTGTATTAGTCCTATCTGTTGATGGCATTTTCCAATTGTAAATTCAAAGAAAAGCTATCACTCACTTGAGAGTATAGGAATCAAAACCCAGTAATTTTAGTATTATTGTTTATTACTTCCTTTTTAAACAGAAATCTCTGCATGCACTTTTACATCTGTCACTCCTAGTGTACATCTCTGTATGATGACTTATCTTTGCTGTTTCTTGTATGATAAATAGCTTTCATTAATAAACATTTTATTTGACACGAACATAGTTAACTTTATGTTAAATACACACTGTTGAAATTACTTTTGAACACTGTCTTAAGAGGCAGCACAATACATTTCCAACTTGTTATACTTAGTAAAAAAAAAAAAAAAAAATCCAAACAATATAATGAGGTTAAATTCTGGTAGTCTAGGATAAAATGACTTACTTGGTTTTTAACTTTTCATGACTTTTTATTTGTTGTATTCAATTGGCCCATGTATTAAAAATTACCAAAAAAAAAAAAAAAAAACCCACAGAGAAAACACAAATTACAACAAAAAATAAACCTTAGACTAAACTATCATGTAAAATTTCAGCAACGTTTTTAGATTATTAGGGTAAAATTTATAGATCCTGTGTAAGTTTACATGTTTGCTATGCAATGAGCAAATTTATTGAAGTATACAAATATATTCTGAACTATGGAAAGATCCAATCTTTGCATAGTTCAAATTACATATGATATTACAAACAAAGGAGCAAGTGGAAAGAAAAACAAATATTTAGGAATGAGGTTTTTTTAATTGTTAAAGGGAATATTTGAAGAAAGAATTTTTTAACGATTCCTATTTAGCTGTATATCCAAAGCATATGTTAAACAAATTAACATATAACTTTCCAGAAAAGTTTTCATTATGATGAAATTTTTATTATATACAAATGAACCCTATGTAAATGATGTAACTTTTATGAATGACAGACATTAAATATTTCACTTACATGTATTCTCAGAACTTTGAATGTTTTCTTAAATGCTTTCACTTCCTGAATACTAAAAAAGGAAAAAAAAATTAAAAGAGAGAGCAACTTACTCTTTAAAAAAATAAAAAAAAATGCAATGCATCATGACAAGTAGACTATTTTGACTGATCATGAAACATGTTGGTTTTGTCAGGAACTTGAATGTTTATGCCTCATTGAAACCTCATCCATGGCTATAGCAACTTAAATAGATTTCCAATACGTTTGCACCCCGTTTATTCAAATCCTCGTCCTACAACTTTGCTTTCTTTCCCTGTGCTGTCACCTATGGCAGTTTCGGTTAGAAATATCTTGGAGCCTCGCCTGGTTTTACAGACCTTTAAATATTTGTCTGGTATGTGAAATGCGGGAGGAGACCAAAGAGGGAAAGAACGTAACTGCAATTAGACATCTGAAAAAAATAATACAAATTTGAAACAGGCACATTTTGAAAAAGTAAAAGAAAGGAGCACTAATTATGTGAGTGGGAAGAGGGAAAAAAAAAAAAAAAGCATGTGATGTAGAGTTGGAAGGTCTGCCATGCTTTCCCATGATGTATGGCAGTTTTTGAGTCTAGGCAAACCACACACTCATTCTTGGGCATGGAAGAGAGGGATGTAGACTTCTCAGAAGGGAGCAAGGTACTAAATTTTCATAGTTTCTACCTCCCGGATGCCTGGGTTAGTCTAACTTCTGGCAAATTGATCTCGGGCAAAAAAAGCTTTACAGAGAGTTAGCATCTGTCCCCTTGGGTGAGTAGCCATCTTAATGCTGACTTAGAGAGCGAGTAGGTTTTTCATACCTCAAATAAGGATAAAACTCCATAATAAAGGACCCAAAGCAAACACTTTTAAGACTTTTAAGGTGATTTTTCATCACCTAAAAAACAGATCGCTTTATTTAACAAAACCCCTGTAGAACCCACAGCACACTCTTTTCCAGTAACCTTTCTTTGAAGTCAAAGCATTTTATAAACCACATTTACATAGCATCTCATTTTGTGTTGCTCGAGCGCTTGCAAAGGGCATCATGGAGAAAAGCGTTGGAAGTGGGAAGTTCTGGAATGGAAATGTGGAGTCGTGTCATTCTAGGCTCTTCAGGAGAATACTAAAGATGATACCATTGTTGTCAAAGATAAATATAAACCCCTAACTTGGTATGGAGTTTTAATTTTCAACTGTGTGTTAAACAAAGCTATCTTGTAGAGAGTTTGTGTACTCTCGAGGTGATTCAATACTTTTTATGTTTTATGGTCTCTAGACACAAGGATTAAATAAGGATACTATCACTCAGTCCAAATTAGTGAAATGACATTGTACTTTCTTTGAAACCATACATAGATAAACTCTGGATTGGCCTTTCAAGTATTTCATACTCTTAGCAATTGAGAACCAACTCTGAATACTCAAATAAGTAAAAACCGTCTAATGTAAAGCCACAGTCCTTTGCTTTACAGCCAAAGTGAAAACAGGAAGTTATTTTCTTTGTGATATGCCATTGATTCTGAAATATTTTTATAATACTTACTCTGCCCTTCCAACATTTTAGCAGAATAAAATTACCATTTACCTTACTTGCAACATAAATTCTAAGTTAATGTCTTATTTTTAATGCCCTCTGGGAAGATTTTCATTTTATTTTACCTGTTTCCAAACCAAAAAAAAAAAAAAAAAAAAAAAAAAAAATCAGAACTGTGCATGGGATTCAAGGAAAAGTCTATGAATATGATGTGAGTAGCAATATAATCACCATAACAAAATTGTTTTTCATCTGTGCTGCAAAATAGATATTTTTTTTAATCTAACATCACTTCCCACTTCCAACATTTCTTTGTGAATATTAATATAGTAAATGCTCCCTTATCATGCATCACATTAGCAAGTTTTTCTTTCCTTGGATTACTAATTTTTGCTTCTTTGCACTACATTTATCTTGTGCTGAAATGACAAAAAGCGGGCGAGAATAAAGATCCAGGTATTAGCCATATGTCAAAAGTTCCTGGTGTGCATTTCTGTGTACTTTTTCTTCACATATTAGAATTGTCAGGAACAATTTTTTCCTTTGGAACTTCTTGTTTACATCTTGCATGATCTTATAAATTAATCTGAAGAGTAACTGAATACCTTTTATGGTTATTTGAAAATAAAATTTGCTACAAATAAGACGCTTCAGTCTCTGTTGTCTCATATTATGCATGAATATATTATTTTTTTCTGTACTTTCCCACTCAACCAGAAAATATTAACCTCAAAGGATATTTAAATTGTTATTTGTGACAAATATACAAAGATGAAGAAATTCAAAGGTGAAGTTGCCTTTACATATTCCGCTTCTTTTCCTTTTCCAAAGTAGCAAAACTCACGCAGGGCTATCGGCTTTAACTTTGACATTCAAGGGTTTTGACAGCTTGCATCATTCAAAGTTATATTTATTATTCAGTAAACTTTAATTCTATAGAATAAATGCCCTTTATGAGATGTGATTTTTGAAAAGCACAAAGGTATTTCACCATTTCAAGCAGCTGGAGCTGTTTGAATTCAAGAGTGGTTTTTCAGAAGAAAAATAGAGTGGAGAATTATTTTAAATATAATATTTGTAGCGTCCTACCAGATTGACCTAGATGCTCCACAGGAATTTTAAAGAGCTATAAAAACCTCCAAAATGTTATGATGTAAATAATTAAATGATGGTATTTTTCTATGATGTAAATTGAGACGGCTTATTTTATAAATACACTTACATAGTTACTTTATTATTTCAGCAGAGATATGCGGTCTCCTTCTGCCTTTTTAAATGACATCTTTATATTTCCAAGGGTTCTAATATAGTTCTTTATTCAGTTTCCTTCTGAAGCATCACCAGGCAGCGTGTGTGTGTGTGTGTGTGTGTGTGTGTGTATCTGTGTGTGTGTTGTAGACTTTCTTTCTAACACTCATGAAAAGATATATATTTTTAAAGAAAGAAGGCTCATCTTTGTAAACCAATTTTTAACTAAAAGCAAAACAAAAAAGAAAAATAGTGGCAATTTTCCTTTAGTTGGAGATATTGTAATAGACCTACTCTTTGTTAACCTAACACGGAGCTACGTTTCCAGAAGTGTCCCTGCTAAATCAGGAATCTTTCTAGGTTCTATGTAGGTTACTGTCTTCAGAGAGCTTGGCCACAACTTTGTTTTTTTACTACAATTATGTTGCTTTTTTGAACTTTCTGTTCAACAAAGTTTTGGTTAATGTTTATATATCAACATAAACAACCATAACAACAACAAAAAGAGGAGGACGAATTTCATTGGAATGAATAGTTTAATTTATTTCATCTATTAAAAGAGGCACACTAGGTTTCTTTCACAATTCAGAGAGGATATATTTTGGTTTAGATTGAGCATTATTAGTCTGTTAAGGTGGCCGGACCTCAATGAGTTCATTAATGAACAAGAAGTATAAATCAGTTCATCCACCCATATATATGTACACAAAAGCAAATATTATGGTATGCTAAATATGCATGTTATATAATAGACCAAGCTAGAATCTGAGGCTTCCCAAGAGACATTTCACCATATATGCACCTTTAATAGCCTGAACACCTAACTTTTAAGTGTTGGATTATGAAGCATATGGTATCAATTCTGGTATTCTATTTTTCTAGAGTACCTTGTACTGGAATGTATTACCAATATAAATGACCACTATGGGTTTTGTTTTTGTTTGAATTTTGACTCAGATATAGATAAACCCATGGAATCACTCTTGGTGCTAGAAAGAGCCTTTTTAGAATGTCTGGTTCAAATTCTTATTGATTATTATTATTTGCAGTTGAAACAAAGCACTGAGACAGACATGTATTGTTCTTAGTTCAGACATTTGTGAACTTCACAAAAGTATGGATATCAAGAGTTTCAGTTTAAATCTCTGAGGATCTGTTTTTTTAAAAAAAGCAAACCATTGCTGAAGCAGTATCATTGCAGCAATATACTAATACCTCCTATCTATAGCTACTGAATTGTTAGTGCAACTTATATTTCATTTAGAAACATCACAACTGGGGCATCTGGGTGGCTCAGTCAGCTGAGCATCCAACTCTTTTTTTAAAAAAAATTTTTAATGTTTATTTTTGAGACAGAGAGAGAGAGACAGAGACAGAGACAGAGTATGAGTGGGGGAGGGGCAGAGAGAGGGGGACACAGAATCCCAAGGAGGCTCTAGGTTCTGAGCTGTCAGCACAGAGCCTGATGCAAGGCGTGAACCCGTGAACCGCAAGATCATTACCTGAGCTAAAGTTGGACACTTAACTGACTGAGCCACCCAGGCGCCCCAAGCATCCAACTTTTGATTTCGGCTCACGTCATGATCTCACGGTTTGTGGGATTGAGCCCTGCCTTGGGCTCTACGCTGACAGCGTGGAGCCTGCTTGGGAATCTCTCTCTCTTTCTCTCTTAACATAAGTAAAATAAACTTAAAGAAAAAAAAAGAAACCTTACAATTATTACAAAACGTTGATGACTTTTACTTCATGGAATTTTCTATAAATGTTCACAGTTTCTATTTAGCTCATCAGCTGCTCTCCCCCATTCCTCTAAAATTCTCTTTCATCTCAGTTCTATTCCCATTGCACTATTGAAACATTTTCCCTTAAGTTAGCAATGATCTTTTTCTTACCAAAATCATGGCGTTTTCCCTGTCTTTATTCACATTTGCTTTCCTGCCAGATTTTACACCCCTTATTACTTGCCTGTCTTTAAAACGATCTCCCTGACTGGCATTTGCCACGGGCAGTGCACCTGCTGCTTCTCCTCCCCGGCTCTGCTGACTCAGAGCGAGCACATCACAGTCCAGCACCACGTCTCCTCCCCCTCTGCTCGCTTCTCTCCAAACTGCATTCTTTCTTAAAGGCTCAACTTTTTAGTGATGACCCCAGATATATTTCTTGGGATATTCCCACCTACCTGTTCTGTTAGTTGAAGGGCAGCATAAATGAAATTGAACACATTTTTTTTTTTTTTCTTCTCTTCAGCCAACTGTCCTTCCGGACTTTTCCATTTCTGCTAATGAGATTACTCTTCTCCTGGTCATGCAGGCTGGGAGTCATCGAGTTACCAATTTTCCCATTGCCTTTTCTTTTAAAAATTATTTTGTACCATTTTGCTACCAAATCCTACTTATCCTTTTTTTTTTTTTTTTAAGTTTATTGATTTATTTTTGGAGAGAGAGAGTGCTGAAGGGCAGAAAGAGACAGGAAGAAAGAGAGAGAATGACAAGCAGGCTCTGCACCACCACCACGGAGCCTGATGCGGGGATCCAACTGTAAGATCATGACCTGTGCCGGAATCGGGGACTGGAGGCTTAACTGACTGAGCCACTCAGGGGCCATCATCTTTTTTTTTTTTTTTTTGTATATCTTTGGTCAATCCTCTTGATCTCTTTTTGCCATACCCGCTACCACTATACTCACTGGAACTAGGTTTTCCTAGCTTGTGGGAAGATATTCTGTGTAGGAGGTCATAAGGTATTTCAGATGTATTTTGGATTATATTTAAACGAATTATATGACATAGCTTTCTTACTAATGTAGAATCATGTGACCTAAAAGATGGTGGAGATTTAAAAAGAGCCTTGTTACCTTTTATTTGGAGGAGGTGGAGGAGAGCTTTCACTGTCCGTGTATAACTGGAATAGAATATACTTATCATTAATTTTACTTGATAAAATTTTAAAATAATTGATTGTGTATTGAAACAAATGGGACACACAATCGGAGAAAGTAAGTGTTGCTCAAACTGGGAACATAAAATCTTCTAGTTCAAAGAACAATTTGGTATGTAGGTGGACCCCAGTTCCTTAGGAATACCCAGGTGGAGGAGTTTGAGAAGTACTGGAGTATAGGAAGTCTCCAAGACTCTTCCTGGCTCCAGCCATGTGACAGGTGTCCGAAGAAGAAGAATCATAGGCTTTGGACAGACAGACCTGAGTTCATAGTCTACCTCTTCCCCTGAGATTCTAGTCGAAGCCCCGATTTGCCCGCATTCCTTATACTGCAACTACAACTTTGTGGGTCCCTTTATGTCTCATTTCTCTCCACTCAGAAGCCTTCCTGTATGCAGCAAGGGTAATCTTTCAAAATACTGACTTTCAGCTACACCTTCTTCTTCAGGAATTGTAATGGATTCCCACTGTATGTATGATTAAATAGAAACTATCCGAGAAAGCTAAGGTTCTTCATAGTATGACTGTTTTACCTTTTCAGTTTATTTTTCACTCCTTCCCGGCACTAATCCTTCCTTGTCAGTATCACAGGCTATTCTCACTGTCACCATTTTGCACACCACATCTTCTCTATTCATAACATTTTTTTCATTGCTTCTTATCTGCCTAAATCGTAGATTTTTTTTCTTTATTACTTATTTCTTGCATAATACTAATATATCAACATTTCAGAAGAAATAAAATCACCTAATATCTTCGACCTGTCATATAGCCTCTATGTAGTTTTTTTCCATGCTCTTTTCCAGTTCTGGTATTTTTTTAAGAAATTACAGGGGCGCCTGGGTGGCTTGGTCGGTTGAGCGTCCGACTTCGGCTCAGGTCACGATCTCGCGGTCGGTGAGTTCGAGCCCCGCGTCCGGCTCTGTGCTGACAGCTCAGAGCCTGGAGCCTGTTTCAGACTCTGTGTCTCCCTCTCTCTCTGCCCCTCCCCTGTTCATGCTCTGTCTCTCTCTGTCTCAAAAATAAATAAATGTTAAAAAAAAAAAGAAATTACAATAATTTTGATAAAGCTCATAGAGTGGTACCTGGGACACGAGAAATAATAAATGGTAGTTGATTTGAATCTCAAAACTATCATTTCTTAAAATTATTCTGATTGTATCTTTATGAAAATTGTCTTCACTAGCACTTGTTTTTTTAATTTATTAAAAACATTTAATTCCAGTATAGTTAACATACAGTGTTATATTAGTTTTAGATGTGCAATATAGTGATTCAACAATTATATACAGCACCCAGTGTTCATCACAAGTGTCTTCCTTAATCCCCATCACCTACTTAACCTGTGCCCTGCCCACCTCCCCTCTGGTAACCATCCATTCATTCTCTACAGTTAAGAGTCTGTTTCTTGGTTTGTCTCTTTCTTTTTTTCCTTTGCTCATTTGTTTTGTTTCTTAAATTCCACAAACGAGTGAAGTTATACAGTATTTGTCTTTCTCTGATTGACTTACTTCACTTGTTGTTAGCTCCATCCATGACATTGCAAATGACAAGATTTCATTAGTTTTTATGGTTGAATAATATTCCATTGTGTGCATATATCTCATATGTGTGTGTGTGTGTGTGTGTGTGTGTGTGTGTGTGTATTTGTGTGTGTGTGTGTATCACATCTTTATCCATTCATCTTTATCACATCTTTATCCATTCATCTCTCAGTGGATACTTGGGCTGCTCCCATAATTTGGTTATTGTAAATAATGTTGTCATAAACATAGGGGTGCATATATCCCTTCAAATTAGTGTTTTTGTATTTTGGGGGTAAATACCCAGTAGTGTGGCTTTACTGGATTGTAGGGTAATTCTATTTTTAACTTGTTGAGGAAGTTCTATACTGGTTTTCACAGTGACTGTACCAGTCTGCATTCCCACCAACATTTGTGATGATCAATGTCGTCCTTCCTGACCCCGGCATAACTCACTGTATGTCCCATACACTTGATGTGAGTAATGTTAGGTCTTTATTATATATACATTGCAAGTCTAATTATTTCTTATGTCTCCCTCAAATATTATACCTGTTTTGAGAAAAGGGATGATATCTTATACTTCTAATGTCTCTCTAAAAGTGCTAGGAAAACAACAATTGCTTGGTAAGCATTTTTAAAAATTGAATTGTGAAGCAGTAACTTTTTCATAGATTAGTGGATAGGATAGACTGAAGAAGACCGTTTGACTTGAACTCAAGAGCAGCTTTCATTATGAATTTCTACTGGCCCGTATAATTCTTCATGATGTAAGTCAGGGGAAAGTTTACAGATATGGGTCCAGCGGGACTTGTTCAAGTCTTACTTTCCATCTTTAAGACCAACAAATGTTTCTTGGGGTTAATCTCTCCAGAATGATAAGCATATAACATGGCATATAATGTAGCATATAACACCCATCACCATTATCCATTTCTGATATGGAGAGCATTCCAGGGACTAGTCCTGGTGCCTCGACCGGGAAGCACAGGATCTCCTTGCCCTAAGCCTTTTGGTTATGTTACTATTTTGTTTCCAAAATAGTAAGAGATCCATTTTGTTAAGAGAACTTACCACTCTTAGTTTTTGAAGGTGCACTTGAAAAGAATTTAAAAACTCAAAGAGCAGCATCACTAATGATAAAAACACAATCATACTACTGAATCATAATGTCTTACAGGAAGACAAAGGCATTTATTTCTTGCCCCCATCACTTGTCTGTCTTTCTGTTCTGAGTCTTGATTTGCGTGAGATTGTGTATTGCCCTGACCAGACTTTCTTGTATATTCACCAAGCAGACTTCGCATTTCGATAAGCATAAATATTTTTTTTTGGTGCCAGATTAGTGTTAAGCTCCATTTTCTCCTCTTGCTGGCACCAAGTGCGTCTAACACCTAACCAACAACATTATCGTATCAGGGTATAAATGCAGAGCGAAAGCAAATTTTACACATAGATCAAAGTTTGGTATGAAACCTTTGCGGTATTCACAGCCTCGCTTCCACAGGCTGCCTCATTCAGTCGAGAATGCCCATGTTAAGAGAAGGCAGCATGCTGTTTTCTTCCCAAGAGGCCACAGCTCATTGGTGTTTATAGACCCTATTATTTTCCGAGGATGGTTGTTGGTTTTGGTATTCTTCACAATAGAAAACATATTAATTTCCTCCACCAAATCTATGTTAATAGTCCTTATTAAGCATGAACTTTTTGAGATAAATGGTAATCAGTATACTATGGCCATCTTCCCATTAATAAAGTAAGTATGACCTTTAGATAGATATATGTAGGTGTTATTAGCAACAAGGATTAATGAACATTGAAATAAGAGGCTCTTTTTTTTTCGAGATAGGTGAACTTTAAGCATGATCAAGTTTGCAGACGGGAATATTTTAGATCAGCTTCTCTCAAATTCTTTTCAGCAACAAAAGCTCGCTTGCCAAACTGTTTTCACAAAAGCGAATATAAAAAACAGGTAAGAATCAGGCTTGTTCTGCTGGAGAGAAAAAGGTGTGTGGAAAATTGTGGCTCCACCTTTCTGTCTCCAACCTCTTCGAACACAGCAACCCCGGGCCTCATCTTGGGGCCCGGGGGGATTTTAGGTGTTCGCTTTGAAAACCACAATTTTGCATCTAGTCCTGAGACCTGTTACAGATTTTGACAAAAGTGCAGAGAGGAACAAAAGTGATTGTCTGTGGCAGCCAGAGGGAGGGAGATGGAAAGTGAAGGTATGACCTTGAATGAATCACTTGAACAGAGCTGGTGTGAGTTTCAACATCTGTAAAAAAGAGAGGTTACCCTCTTTCTAACATTTACCTGATCCTAAGGTTTACCTGGACCTTAGGTGCTAAAAAAAGTTGGGGCGGGGGGTCTTGCCTTACTTACCCTTACTCCATGCAAGAGGACTAAACTCTGTTATATCACAATTATTCTCAAGCGATCAGGTAAGT
Organism: Panthera leo; assembly: GCF_018350215.1. Taxonomy (NCBI): domain Eukaryota; kingdom Metazoa; phylum Chordata; class Mammalia; order Carnivora; family Felidae; genus Panthera; species Panthera leo. Next base: position 37,196,335 of record NC_056696.1, read on the forward strand.
TTGGGAAGAAAACAAAAGTTTAGATATTTTCTTCAATAACATTCATCACCAACCGTTGTTGGGATTCCACTCAGTTCCTCTATTTCCTCCATAACTTCTGTGATGGGGACATTTCTTCAGATTGGGAAGGGTATAGAAAGTCTGAAAGGCAGGAACTTCAACATGAGGAAGGAATGGCAATTATATAAAAGGTGTTTTCCTCTTAGAAAACTCACCCAAACAGCTGTCAGGCATCTTTTAGAAAGTAGCAAAAACTAGGGTATACATTGGAAGACTGCATTTGGGGTTCAATAAGCTATAAATGTCCTTTGGGGTGAAATGTGTACTGAGTAAATAAATGCCTAGTTTAGCATCTCTCCAGACCTCATCAAGCTGGACTATGGAGGTATCACATTAACCTCAAACATCCAAATCTCAATTTTTACCCATCTTCTGCTTCTAAAGGACTTACACATCCCTACCATTCTTTTTTTTTTTAAATGTTTTATTTATTTTTGAGAGGGGGGAGGGGCAGAGAGAGAGGGAGACACAGAATCCGAAGCAGGCTCCAGGTTCTGAACTGTCAGCACAGAGCCTGATGCGGGGCTTGAACCCACGAACTGTGAGATCACGACTTGAGCTGAAGTCGGATGCTTAAAACTGACTGAGTCCCCCAGGGACCCCTCCACCATTCTCTTAACACCCCCTTCTGGAAACGTCTGCAAATCCCCGTGGGGTGTTTTAGAGTTACCAATGTATCCGTCCGTTGGGTACATAATAGGAGCCCTCATGTTCCCCCCTTCTGTTCTGGTTTCCCTGGGTGTCGTCTGCTTGTAAAGCCATGTGACCATGCCAACCGTGAGAATCCAACATTTGTGCCAAAGGTGCTATTTACTCAATGTTCCCAAAGAAGAAACATGCCTTCTCCCCCACTCACTGGTGCACTTCATCACTTGGGACCTGAGTAGTGTTGTGGGAACCCCCTTATCACACTCCTTCCCTCCGTTTCTGCCTATGGCCTCTTTTATCCCCAGACCTTGATACCAGTCCACAGGACTATGTGTGGGAGAAACACCATTTTATCTTATTATTTTTTTAATGTTTATTTATTCATTTTGAGAGACAGGGAGAGCATGGGGGAGAGGGGCAGAGAGAGAGAGGGAGAGAGGAAACTCCAAGCAGACCCTGCACTGTCAGTGCAGAGCCTGACGCAGAGCTCGAACTCACAAACCATGAGATCACGATCTGAGCCAAAATCAAGAGTCAGACGCTTGACCCACTGAGCCGGCCAGAGACCCCAGAGAAATACCATCTTAAAATCACCCCCACTTCACTCCCAGGCATCTGTACACAACCCCCCTTCCTTCTTCAGCCCCAGACAAAAGTCCTCAGCCAACTACCTCCTTCAAATCTATTCTTAGGCCTGCCCCTTTTGCCAGACGCGATTCAACAGGTTTCAGTCTCAATTTGGGCCCAAGGCGGGAGAGCCGCTACGTCTAGCTGCATAGATTGATAACTGATTTCACAAATCCAGTCCCAGAGAGTGCCAATTAATGAATTAATATACCCTGAGGGGGGCATCTAGGGGCTTTTTCAAGGACTCTGTACTTTTCAACATTTATATTAACTGGATTAGTGTGAGGACAGAGCTGTGAAGCTGATCACACTTGCATATGGCTCAAAGCTGGGAGGGACAGAAAATACAGCGGATGGAAAAATCAGAATTGAAAAGATACCAAGAAGTTGGAACGCTGGTTTGAACCCAAGAGATAGTTTAGTAGAAAGAGAATGTAAAGCTACATGGAGGCCCTAAAATCAACCTGCCGTTTTAAGCTATGGTGATGAGGTTTAGATTTATTTTACCATATAATACTTCCATCAGATAAAACCTTACCCGAATTCTCATATGTAAGATAAAACCTGTTCCGGTTGAGATGGGAGTGGAAGACTTGGGGACCCCCTTCCAATTCCTCCCCACCTTTCTTTAAAGCCTCTGTGTTTTGGCAAGACATAGCTTGAAAACTCTTGGACTCTGGGGTGGTGGGGAAAGCGTGGGGAGAAAGGGATAGGAGGACTGAACATGGAATGTGAAAGAAACTTAATCAGTTTTAGTTCGAGGTGAACTCACTATGAGCCAGTGGTGTGAGGTTGTTGATCCCTCGAGCATGGTGCGTGAACAGACTCAAAGTGGTAAGACTGGGAATGAATCTCTACCGGACAAACCATACAGGAGCATTATGTTTTCACACCATTGGGATCATCTGTAAGGTTTAATTTTGCATCTTGCTATTTCATAAACATTTTAACATTGTTGGAAGTTTGCAGAGGGATGCCACATATGGCTGCGCAGGCTGTGGACTGTGCAAGTTCAAGGATGGTATTTTCACAGACTATATAACAAAAAGGTGTTCGGCTTAACTTTTTCTCAGTTTTCCTTTAGATTAACTGCCATTCAGAACTCTAAGATGGCTTCTTTTAAGATCAGATGTACACCAATGGGTATGGCTGGAAAATGAAACAAATTTTTTTTAAACAAAGGGATTTTTGCTCCTCTAGGATTTAAAGAATTATAGTAACACCAGGGTGTGTTGTTTTCCTCATCGGGGTGTGTGGGAAGAGTAACTGAGGCAGTAAAAATACTCTACACAGTTAAGGTTCCCAGTATTCTTTCCACAATCCACAAAGGGGATAGATTATGTGTCTGTGTCTCCCAAATTAGCAGAGTGGCTCCAGTTTTACCACGTAACTTAGCCCTGGCCTTCTTTAACAGTTTCCTCACCTTAAAAACAAGTGAACTGAATGGGATGATCTCTCAACGTTTCTTTCAATTTTAATGCTTCACAATCCTATCATAGTTTCTAGTTAGTGAAAAACATGTCTTTTAGAGACAGAGGTGATAATACACAGTATTTTACACTACAGTTGAATCTATCCACTCCGTGTCAGAGTCATGTAGTCTCCTTGTGGGGATTCTAAAACAACTTGTCTCAAAAGTATGGTACCAGGGCCACTGGGAGTCCCAAGGGGGGGGGGGGCGTCTCAGGGCTTCCACAGGGTCAACATTATTTGCCTAACAACACGAAGATGTTATTTGCCATTTTCACTCTTATTCTCTCATGAGTGCAGAGAGTATGAGAAGTTCATGGTCATATTTCCAGATCCCATATTGCTGCTAACCTTTAAGAAACTACCATTGCCAAGGTTGGGTGCCATCAGACTATTCACAATTATCTGAAAGGCAATTAAAATAGTCCTCTCTTTTCCAATTACCTATTCTAATGAGGCCAAATTTTCTTTATACACTGTAACCAAAACAACACATTGTAACAGATTGAAAGCAGAAGCAGCTCTGAGAATCTGTTTTAATTTCTAATACAGCAAATATTGATATAAATAACCTGCAAGAGATGTTTGGGGTCCTCCACGAATATCAAGAGTCTAAGAGTGAGGCCAAAAGTTTGAGAACAGATGTTCTAAAAGGTTATCAAAATAGCAAAATTTAATTCTCAAGTCGGTCGCGTGCTGCTGTTTCTCTCTTGAACTTCCTGCTCTTCTGTCCTTATTTGGTTTCATTAGGGTCCACCAGGAATTTGAAAAGTAATCATCCTGTAATACCTCTAGTTCTCTTTCAGTTCTTATGTGTTGATTGTTGAAGCTCTGGCATGATTCTTTCTCATGGAAATTTTTGCCTGGATTTTGTTTCAATTACGGGCATTCTTTGGGAAATCTGCCTGACAACAAAGTGTTAGGATCGTTACTAGATCTCCAGGGAATAAAACTGAAAAGTAGGGATGAAGAAGAATACTGGAGACTGATAAACAATACCAGAGATCCAAGATTGGAGAAGGGAATTAATACCCACCACCCTTTTGTATTCCGCAAATGAGGATGTAGGGAGAGCAGGTGTCATGGTCACTGTAGCAGAGATGTGCTCACAGAAAAGGAGAATGACACTTTTGTCTGGATAACCCTACTTTATGGTGTTTCTACTCCCGAGAAGGAGCCAAGATGTGCCCAGGTCATTGCATGATATGTATTAGCAGTGCCCAATGGTCGTGAAATTAGGGCCCAGTTTGTCATGACCGTTGCAGAGTCTGGAAGCCGTAAGGTAAGTGCTGGATGCTTCCAAATCTCTGCATGTACTTGGAAATGCCTCATTACTTGGGCTATTCTTCTCTCCCTCTCTCTTAAAAATAGTCTTCTGCTTGGATATTCACAATGCAGAAATCAAAAAAAAAAAAAAAAAAAAAAGGAAAAGCCTAGAAGAACTGAGTATACAAAGAACTTGAGTTTTTGTATTTTCATGTAAATTCTTAATGAATTTTCATATGATTTCTGACCTGTTAAGTTCCTGATCTCTCCCCTTCCCACTTTCCTTCCTTCTTTCCTTCTTTCCTCCCTCCCTTCTTCCCTTTCCCCTCTCCCTCCCTCCCTTCCTTCCTTCCTTCCTTCCTTCCTTCCTTCCTTCCTTCCTTTTCTTTCCTTCCTTCCTTCCTTCCTTCCTTCCTTCCTTCCCGTTGTTCTTTTTTTCTTTCTAACTTTTCCAGGGCCATATTCTTGTTTTGTCTCAGAGAAGATACATATCACATAGGCGAGGCAGATAGAGGCTGGTTTCAACCCCTGCTGGAATGCAGGCAGCATGAGAAGGGACATGGTGGCTTTTATCAATGCCACAGGCATAACTCCGGCCCTTTCATTCCCAATCAGGTCACCAGTAATGAGATCCTGGAACCGTTCCCCAGGGTCAGCCCCAGATGTTAAAGTCAAGCTCACTGCAATTTTGGCTCATCAGATGGAACATATGAAGAGGGGAGGTGACAGCCAAAATCCTAAGCAAATGTTGGAATAGTTAGATGTGGGCTGCCTTCAAGCAAGGTTAGAAGAAGTAGTGTAAGGTTATATGATAGACAATCGCATGTACTATGGTCTGGCTGTGATTATTTTCATCATGTTCAAGGAACTAAATTTAAAATATTTATGGAATAGAGTTCTTTCATCACTCACTCATTCGTTCATTCATTCATTCACTCACCTGTACACTTTTGCTAATACTCTAGTCTCTCTCACTCCATCTTTCACCACATTTGACTGACAAACATCCAGATTTGGATGAGCCTGACCATTTTTTCCCATGACCGCAGTGAAACAGCTGAGCATGGCTGGAGAGATTTGCACAATAGGTCACAGGGATTTTGTGATAAATTCTCAATGTTTACCTCAAGATTTCCTGGTGGTCCAAGTATTCCTCTGATAAACGAATCTCTCACCCTCTGCAACAATTCAGATCTGCTCCACTCTTGTCAAGCCTCTGACATCATCCCTCCATGACACCACACCATCTCACTGTTCGTATGCAGATGACTCAGAAAATATCATCTATCAGACAGGACTGTATCAATGCTTGCTAACACATACCAACCTGGCCACATCAGGATGCCAGATCTCTTCTCCCTTGTCACAGTACAGGAGGTTTACATCTCCTATATACAGTTCTTCCCCCGTGTGGCCATATTCTCCAGTGTTTTCAGGAGCCATACACAGAAATTCCTTCCACTCTGTCCTGTTTGTCAACCGATCTGATTGTTTTTTTTATTTTATTTATTTTTTTATTTTAGGGAATGACACCATCATTTATCCATTATGTAAGCCAGAAACCTTGGACCAATCTGTGACACCTAACTTTCTTCATCTCTAATATCCAACCCATCATCAATTTCTGTCAATTTTTACTCCAAAATGTTTTTGAAATCTGCCTCCACCTTTGCCACCTCTGTGGTCGAACCTTGTGCCTTTCCTTTTTTGGATGAAAATAAAAGCTTTTAACTGGTTCCTCCTGCTGCCTTTAATCCCTGCTGCCACAGCCACTCCTGCTGCCCTTAATCCCTGTCCCGTACTATGCGATCTGTTCGAGACACGTCTAATCACCACACTAATCCCACCCATCTTCCTGCTTTTATACTTTCTTAAATTGCATCCCATCATTTAAAAAAAAAAAAAAAAAGACCAGTTTTTAACTTAGGATGGAAGGCCCATCTTTCATCATGGTCCTCCTGACTTTCTATGCTCCAGCCACACGGGCCACATTCCCTCTCCACCCAGGCCTTTGCACATGCTGTTCCCTCAGTCTGGAATGTGCATTAGTCCCTCTGCACCTGTTAGACACATATTCATCCTTCATTTCTAGCTTGAGTGACACTTTTTCAGAAGCACAGCTTAGACAAGATCAGTTCTCCACTATAAGGTTTCATAGCCTCATGTGCCTTTCCTTTATACAACTTATGACAGCTGCCATTTTATATTTATTTGTGAGATTACTTAATTATGTCTGCCTTCCTAAGTAGCCTATAAACTCATGAGGGCAGGGACATTTCGGCTTTTCCACTATATCCCTAGCAAAATGCCTGGCATGTAGTAGGCACTCCATAAATATTTATCGAGTGAATGTGGATTGAATATATAATAGTATGTTCAGGGCACTGTTTTAGATGCTCTAGGGCACCTGTTCTTAAACTTTAGCATCAGAATAACCTGAAGGCTTGTTAAAGCACAGATGGCTGGGCCTCAACTCCAGAATTTCTGATTCAGTAGGTCTTGGGTGTCATATAAGAATTTACATTTCTAACAAGTTCCAAGGTAATGCTCATGTTGCCGGCCCAGGGACCACAATTTGAGGACCATTGCTTTAGGGAATTAAATACATGATGGTGACACGGTTACTGCCTTCAAGAGATTTACAATTCTGCCCAGGTGCAAAGAGTAGATAAGAGAAATTTGAGTCAAAAACGACAACATTTAAAAATTGGTGGGAGCCAGAGTTATTGTGGCCAATAATTGCTATGGGTGTTTATGAAAAAGAAAAATCAGTTCAGACTGAAATGATTATAGAAATAGTTCTTGGGATTTACAATCAGCTTTACAGGAATTTAAGAAGGGTTGAGGAGGTGAATTCTCAGGGTGGAATAGGATGAAAAAATATATGAACGAAGAGTGGTTACAACAATAGTACCAAGAAAAGGAGGCAAATACTGCATGTGGAGGTGTAGAGAAGCAGCTAATTTACCTGGGCCTAGGATCCCTGTAAAGGAAGACTGTAAAATTAGGCAGGAAGTGGAAAGAAGGGAAGAAGCCTTATGAGCAGTGAGAACAGCCTAATAGAAGAAAAGGGAGACTATAACATTTGTGTGTGGGGGGCCAAATTGTATTTATATTGATTTCTCATTCTCCATTCACTACCTGCCTCATTGATAAAGGAACAATGGTCCCGGGGAAACCAAAGGCTTCTTCTATAAGCTGGGGGGTGGGGAGACCGTGAACTACTATGTGCTCCATTCTATCACTACAATCTCTAGTATGATGTTGATAGAGACACATTGTAGGAACCAAAGCGTCCAAATTTTTGCAACGCTTGGTTTTTAGGTGATAAAAGCACGTCCTAGTAGAAGTTATCATAACCCATTAAGATTCTACTTTTTTATGAAGGGTACTAAAAACATCAGTATGGTCTGAGTAGATTTTACAGCTATTGTTGTATCCAACCATTTTCAGAGATAAATTGCAAAACACCCAGGGCTACTGTAGAATGTGCCCTGCTCAGGACACAAGGACTTAAGTCATAAGGAAGTCATGTGCCTTGAAAAGTGGCAGCCTTCCACTCATAATCACAATTAGGTGACAGTGTGTCAAACTTGACACAGGCTAGTTGTCATTAATATCTTTAGAAATGCAGCTGTTGGATTTATATGCAGGGGAAGCTCTTGGCTTTAGAATACAGAATACATCACTTTATACACATGGTATTTTTTCAGGATAATGAAATATCAAAAATTTTGGATTCTTTCCTTTATGCAATGAACACTCCATAGATAAGGAATCGAGTTAAGTAAGACTCGGGTTCTTTTTACATGGTCAGAAAATTTCAGCATTTCATTTCATATATTCATACAGGTTACACAGTAAACATTATGCTACGAAATTTGCCAAATGTTTTATATTCATATCCATTCTAAGAAATTAGGGAGGAAAAAAATTTTTTCCCCGAAAGAACTCAAAAATTCTACTACCCGTTTCACAAGTGTGAAAGCAATATTTAAGAAACATTCTGCCCTCTCACACATTTACTTTACAAGGTAACAGTTTGCCTCATGTGTCAATTGCCTCTGGTGACTGACAATTTTGTCCTGATGTAGAAAACAGTGAGTATACAACCAAAGGGAATCATTCTGACCAGTACCCAGCCATCTTCCCTTCCTTAAAGACTTACGGTGTCCAAAGAGGAGTTACCTGTTCCTACTGGTGACCAGGAAGTTGTGTTGTGGCATGTTTCCGCTCTCCTGATCAGGATCGTTTTCTACTGGTGTGTTTTTGAAATTCATGTGGCATATTATTTTTGTTTTGTTTTGTTTTGAAGTTTTTATTTAAATTCTAGTTAGTCAACAAGTCGTGTAGTATTAGTTTCAGGAGTAGAATTGAGTGATTCATCAGTTACATATAATACCCAGTGCTCATCACAACAAGTGCCCTCCTTAATGTTTATCACCTATTTAGCACATCTGCCTGCCCACCTCCTTCCCAGCAACCCTCGGTTTGTTCTCTATAGTTAAGAGTCTGTTTTATGGTTTGCCTTTCTTTCTTTTTTTTTTTCTTTCCCCTGTGTTCATCTGTTTTGTTTCTTAAATTCCACATGTAAGTGAAATCACACGATATTTGTCTTTCTGTGACTGACTTATTGAGCCTAGCATAATCCACTCTGGCTCTATCCATGTTGTTGCAAATGGCGAGATTTTATTCTTTTTGATGGCTGAGTAATGTTCCATTGTACATGCATACCACATCTTTTTTTATCAACCCGTCAGTTGTTGGACATCTGGGCTCTTTCCATTACGTGGCTATTGTTGATAATGCTGCTGTAAATATCGGGGTGCATGTGTGGCTTCAAATCAATATTTCTGTATCCTTTGGGTAAATACCTAATAGTGCAATTGCTGGATTATAGGGTAATTCTATTTTTAACTTTCTGAGGAGCCTCCAAAGTGGCTGCTCCAGTCACATTCTCACCAACAGTGTAAGAGGGTTCCCCTTTCTCTGCATCCTCACATAGCATATTAGATCAAAGTTGACTGAGATTAAAAAACCAACCCTAGTGGCTCAGCTGGTTGAGCATCCAACTTCGGCTCGGGCCGAGATCTCATGGTTCCTGAGTTTGAGCCCCGCGTGGGCTCACTATTAGAACAGAGCCCCCTTGGGATCCTCTGTCCCTGTCCCACTGCCCCCTTCCTGACTCATGCATGTGCACGCTCTTTCTGTCTCTCTCTCTCTCTCAAAAATAAATAAACGTTAAGAAATACCACAATAGGGGCACCTGGGTGGCTCAGTTGGTTAGGCGACCGACTTTGGCTCAGGTCATGATCTCGCAGTTTGTGAGTTCGAGCCCTGCGTCAGGCTCTGTGCTGACAGCTCGGAGCCTGGAGCCTGTTTGAGATTCTGTGTCTCCCCCTCTCTCTGCCCCCTCCCCTGCTCATACTCTGTGTCTCTCTGCCTCTCAATAATAAATAAACTTGAAAAAAAATTTATATAAAAAAAATACCACAACAGTACTTTCATACATAGAAATGCCATCAAGAGGCTTCATTGGGTTCAAATTGCACAGAAAGCTTCTGTCATTCTACAGCACATACTGTCTGTGACACGTTATTTGCCGCTTCACTCTATCATGTCTTGTATTAATTGTACTGCTGTGCTCTGCGTAAATCTTTTCTCCTCTCTAAGAGCACAAGCTTCTTAAACCCAGGGACAGTGTTACATGTTTCTTCTGTGGTCTTTGTGGCCTGTATCTTTGTGCCTGAGCATAGCAAATGTTAGTAGCTGTATGACTGGAGTAAGAAAAACCACGTGCAAATCTTGGACCCTTTGTGTACTACTAAGGAATCAGATCATGAGTAGAACCTTGAAACTCCAATACTAGGTAGTGTTTTTATTTTGTGTTTGTGAATGAGACGTAATACAGTTGAGCAGTGAGTAGAGCCATAATAATCATATCAGGAAGGAAAAGCATAGTTATCGCCATCAAAAGGATATTGTGTGTGAGGACAAACAAAAAAATATCCTAAGAATTGAATTCCATATATGCCATCACTCATTAGGAAAAGCAAGGCGGGGGGGCACCTGGGTGGCTCAGAGGGTTAAGCCACCGCTCTGGATCTCAGCTCCGATCATGATCTCCTGGTTTGTGGGTTCGAGCCCACATTGGAGCCTGTCTGGGATTCTCTCTCTCTCTCTCCCTCTCTCTCTGCCCCTCTCCCACTCATGCTCACTCACTCTCTCTCTCTCTCTCAAAAAATAAATTAACTTAAAAAAGAAAAATAGAAGATAGTTTACTCTGTGCTAGGCCTGAGGCAAGATGATTCAATGGGACCGGGTTATAGACTGAATATTTGTGTCCTCTCCAAAGTCATATGTTGAAACTGTAACCCCCAGAGTGGCAGTCATTGGAGATGGGACTTCTAAGGAAGAAATTAAGGTTAAATGAGGTTGTAAGGGTTGGGCCCTGATGCCCTAAGTTTGGTGTCTTAAGAAGAGATACCAGAGAGCTCCCTGCATACCTACTGAGAAAAGGCCCTGTGAGGACCTAGAGAGAAGGCAGCCATCTGAAACGATGAAACAAAATCAGCCAGAACCCTGATTATGACCAGAACTGAGAAGATAAATTTTTGTTGGCTAAGCTACTCAGTGTATGGTATTTTGTTATGGCTGCCCAGTAGCTTTCCTCTCTTTGCTCCTAATTTGTATCAACAAACAGTCCCCCCCAACCCTCCCCCCCTTGCCAGCCCAGAGGTAAGACGGCAAGAGTGACTTTTCACCATTTTTGCTTTGCAGGTAATACAAGGGCACGACCTCAAACACTGGTGCACTACAAACTAGGGTCGTGTCACTACAAAATTCTTAATTCATGAAACAGTTTTTGAGGGCATACATGTGGCAGGCACTGCCCCAGGTGCTGGGAATAAAGCAGCAGGCAGACAAAACCCCTGCCTTCATGAAGGCTGCATTCTCAGTTCATTGTCCGTGGTGGTGAAAGAGAGCAGAACCACAAATGGTTCCCTATGGAAATGGTGTTGGATGCTGATGGATTGCTATGGAGAATAGAGCAAAGCAGGAGAGTAGGGGAGTGCTTGCTGGGGTCAGAATTTCAAATGAGGAGCCAGCTGAGGTTGAATAAAGACCAGGAAAAAGGAAGGAGGGAGCCATGCGGCTAACTGGGGAAAGGCAATTCCTGGCCCGAGTGGCCTGAATGTTCTGGAAGAACAGAAAGGAGGCCAGTGTGGCAGGAGTGGGAAAGCCAAAGGAGATAAGCTCAGAGCCTTACTGTGGGGGGGACAATGTGGATCTTTAGAGTCTTGCCAGGTGTTCACTGGACTCTACTTTGAATTCTCTGTGAGGTGGGAAAAGCCACTGGAGGGTTAGCAGCTGAGGTGTGATGCACTATGTCTAAATGTCTAATGTTTAAAGAAGATCACTTGGGCTGTTATGTTGAAAAGAACCTGAAGGGAGCTAAGAGGCTTGTTAGGAGACCACTGTGATAGACCTTTTGAGAAACAGCGGGTTTAAGCAGGATAAGGAAATGGGGGTGGCAAGAAACAATCAGATTTGGACTTTTTTTTTTTTTTTAATGTCTATTTGTTTTGAGAGAGAGAGAGAGAGAGAGAGAGAGAGTATGAGCAGGGGAGGGGCAGAGACAGAGCGGGGCACAGAATCTGAAGCTCCAGGCTCCAGGCTCTGAGCTATCAGCACAGAACCGAACACGGGGCTCGAACTCACGAACTGTGAGACCGTGACCTGAGCTGAAGTCGGATGCTTAGCTGCTTAACCAACTGAACCATCCAGATGACCCATTTTTTTTCTTTCTTTCTTTCTTTTCTTTTTTTTTTTTAGAAACAAAGAGTGCACATGCACTCGGGAGCAGGGTAGAGGAGGGAGGGGGAGAGAGAGAATCTTAAGCAGGCTCCACACCCACGAGGAGCCCCAAGGGGGCGCTCTATCTCACGACCATGAGATGGTGACCTGAGCAGAAATCAAAAGTCTGTCGCTCAACCAACTGCACCACCAGGCCCCCCAGATTTGGATATATTTTAAAGATTAAAATGACAGCTTGGATATGGGCCATGAAAAGAAGGAATTAAGAACTACTCAAAAAACTTCCAACTCAACAACCAGAAGAATGGAGATGCCATTGGCTGAGGTGGGAAAGCTATAGGGGGAAAGGCCTGGGGTGGGGACATCAGGAGGTTGGATTTAGAAAAGTTAAGTTTGAGGTACTAATTAGATATTCAAGTGGAGATGCTCCGTAAGCAGTTACTGTGGAATTAACTGACATTATTTGGCTAAAATGGAATAAATGACGTGATGTGTGTTTGCTGGCGGGAAAGATGTAGCCGAGATAGGAAACTGATAGTGTCGATAGAGGCGGAGGTCTGCAGGGTGAATTTTCTGGAGGAGGTGAATGAGGGATTGAGTGCCCCCAAGGGGCAAGGCAGTTTATTTGAAATAAGGAGAAAAAAGAGTTCGTAGCACAGATACAAGGAGTGGGTAAATGTGATGGTGAAAACAGGGCGGGGGGGGGGGGGGGGGGCGGTGGTTAGAGTCCCTTACTGATTACTTCCATTTTCTCAGTGGAAGAGGAAGCGAGGTGACCAGCTGAGCGAGAAAATAGGTGAGGAGGCGCTGGAGGTTTGCTGAAAAGTGGATGCGAAACAATGGACTGGGAACGGATGGCCGAGTGGCCTGCCAGCCGGAAGGGCCCCTTTAAGGTTCTGGTGGTGAATTTAAACAGAGCCCAGCCTGTCTGCAGCCTCAATCGGCTGAGCAGGTGCAGGCGCGGATTAGGCAGGACCTGGAGCTTTGCCAAGGAAGGAAGACAAAGTGAGAGAGGGTCTTGGGAGTGAAGGCCTAACGGAGGGAGCAATTATCATGACGGACAAGGAAAGCGGAGCCGCTCCAGGAGACGAGCGATGACACGAGGGGGGCCGAGGACCTTGCAAAGGTGGCAGGAGCAACAGACTGAGGTTCCCTGGACCCGCCAAGCATTGTTGGAGTCACGGTACCGGAGGAAATGAGCGGGCCTGACAGGAGGAGGCGGCCAGACGTGGAGAGCCTGGAAATGGGGATTGCGTCTTAGAGCCCGAGTCCTCAAAATTCAATTTACAGAAAGGCCTTTGACTAACAGGTAAAATTCATTAATTAATGTGAGTGTTAAATAAAGGTGGCGCGTGCCCCGCGGCCGTGACTTCGGTTTGTGACTATTTCCACAAACAGGGGGCAGGCAAATAAAAGCGTCAGTGTATTCCTGGGAGTTATGAAGAATAAAACCGTATGGCTGGGAGCAACTTCAAGAGGCCCTAGCTCAGATTACCTCACCTTCTCCCACCGGTTCGACGCACGTTGGAGAATGGCCACCGCTGACTGAATCAGTCAGTCATCTATCTGCCCTAGAACTCTTTGTCAGGGCACAGTTTTGTGACATGCTTGTCCTGAATTGAAAGCCTGTGGACTTCAACTTCTTTCCCCTTTAGCAGGGGCGGGGGGGACAGGTGCAGATCATCTGCTTATTAACCCTTAAAACACAGGCAGGCAACTTCCACTTAGACTTTGGTGTTTACCCAGTGTCACCAGGCAGAAGGTTTTCACCCGGCAGGGAGGCAGAGGTGGTGAAAGGCCCGTAAGCAAATTCATGACAATGCCCTGACATGAAACTGTCCCACGCCCCCCCATGTTAAAACAAAACAAGACCTTCTCGACCGGCATCTGAACTCTCAAGAATAGCGTGACATCTCATCCAGAAAAACCGTGAGCCCCACAGTTTTAAGACCAGAATCCACATCGTGTCAGAGGTTGGAGCCGTGTCTTCGCCGAGGCTTTGCATCGGCCCGAATCCGACTCCGAATCCCCCCGCTTGGCTGCCCGGGAACTCGGTCCTCCTATCTGGTTCTGCGGGGATCTGTAGACACACAGCTCGTTAGGGGACTTGTTACACAGTGAACCAGCTGACTCAGTTGCTCTTGAGGAGAAGTTTGCTCTGAGGAGAAACTCTATTATTATAAGGCCTTATTAGGGTTTCTGAGCCTTGGGCTTTTTGGCAGGTCAGTGTGCTAAATCATTAAAAAATATGGAAAGCCAGATAGAAGGTCTTCTCTTCCTTTTTTTCTTTCTTTGTAAAGCCTGGAAACAAGCCCGGCAGACAGACTAACCGGAAATCAAAGTGAAGGCAAAACAGCTGCTTCTTAAAGGCATTGTTGCGGTGGCCGTTGCTTGTATGTTTCTGGTTCTGATTAAACGTAAGTAGCTTTTAAAAGGGAATACTCGTTAAGAAAAAGGGGCCTAAAAGTCCCAAATTCAAGAGAGACGTGAGAACAAGGATCGATTATTTCAAACTTGCCTCGTTGGCTGCAGCAATAGACGCCTAGAGAAATATTTTTCAGAGAATTCTGCCTGAAAATTACGAGAAGGAAGCAGTTGGGAAGAAGAAATATGCTGTTTCAAGGTGGGACATGATTAGACATCTCAAAGAGGAAGGTAAGAAGAGCCATAATAGACTAAGTTGCAGAACTCACTCCATCCAGCCTCCGGGAAAATTGAACTGGAGGAAATAAACGCAGCCAAATTTGAGGGACTGGAAATAGGAGGTGGAATGATACTGGGAATCAGGTTGTGTCTCTTTTTCCCTGCCCTCCCCTCTTCCGCCCCACATCTCCACATGGTTTTTTGTCTCTACTGTTTTTGCTCCTCCTCCTCTATCACCTTCTCCTCTTTGTACAAAAAATTTTTTGATGTTTATTTATTTTTGAGAGAAAGGGAGACAGAACGTGAGCGGGGGAGGGGCATAGAGAGAGAGGAAGACAGAGAATCCCAAGTAGACTCCGAGCTGTTGGCACAGAGCCCCTCCCAGGGTGTGAACCCATGAACCGTCAGATCATGACCTGAGCCGAAATCAAGAGTCCACACTCAACTGACTCAGACACGCATCGGCCCCATCCTCCTCCTCCTCCTCCTCCTCCTCCTCCTCCTCCTCCTCCTCCTCTTCCTCCTCCTCTTCTTCCTCCTCTGCCTTCTCTTTCTCCTCCTCCTCCCCTCTCTCTGGTTGGGCATTTGCCGCTCTGCTACTCAACATGGGATCAAACATGGCTGCACCACAGCTCCTGTGTGCACATGTTGAGATCAAAGATCAGAGTGGCTACCGATTTTCCCCTCTCATAATTCTAAACTCCTGGAGAGAGATTCTGATAGGTCCCATGTAGTCAGGGCCATGCCAGAGAGGTGGGGTCATATGGTACAAACCAGAAGGCCACATTTTTCCCTGGACGTGGGTGGGCCATGGAAGTTCTCTGACAAGGCTGTGGGCTGGGGCAACACCTCAGGAGTGATGAATATAAAAGACTGTATATCACTAGGTTGATTTAAATGGGACTTTGCATAGATACATAGTTTGCATAGTGGTTCCGGTTTTTGTACAACTGTGTTCCTGTTGACAGGTTGAGCAATTTCTCCCCTGAGACTGGAGTAGATTTGGGGAATATCATATATCATAGTTAATTGCTATGGCTCAGTCTGGCTCTCCTTTCCAGTGCATCACTGTTCTGCCATATTCACAAGCCTTTTAGGTGACATGGTATCAATGTGTAGAATTCACCACTAAATAAGGGTTTAGGTGCCTTTTGGATCCTTCTCTCTCTTTAGTGCAATGACTTGGAACCCATGGATGGCACTAAGGTGAAGCTCATTTTTTCTTTTATCTCTGAACACATTAACACCGATTTAGTAAATATTAAATATATCTATTTTGTTACATTTAAAAATATTTGATGAAAATACAGCTCAAAGGATTTTCAATAAATTTGACCACAGGCCCATTTAGTAGCATATTCCATGGTAGGAACATGATAAACAGAAGGAAAATTTGCATCTTTAAGGAAGATTTCTAAATTTTATAAGTAACCTAGAAACTCTTTATGGAATGAGTGGCTGTGTATTTCTACATCTGTTTGGATTAGTATAGTAACAAAGGTGTGAAACCACGTAGTCTGTTGTGAGTCAAATACTCCTCTCTGGGGGCTGTAATACTTCACACATCCTTCGTTTTAAGAGTAAAATGGGGAGGGGAGTGTCTCTTTTCTTAAGAGGATATATGTTTTCATGTAATAGATTTTGGAAATAAAAATCAGGGCTCATTTTTCTTTTCCCAGTTTTGCACGCCTTTTGATTCACATATATGTCTTGCTGAGCAGCTTTTAAAAACCAATGGTCCATATTTTGAGATGCCACCCTTAACCAAGAAGTAAACTGTGAAATGCTCTGTAATCCTTAGATTTAACATACTTGGAAAACATTTAGCTTGTGTTTGGTGGTGTTGATATGACTATATTTTGAAAATAGAATGCTAGATTCCATTTTCATGTAAACCTTAAAACATCTTTTGTGGGTGAGTTGTTACAAACATCTTAGTGAGGACCAGACTGGAAACCAAGTTTGATGAGTATGTAAATTACCTTATGACGTATGAAGATTATTGTAGTATGCCAAGATTAATATACCTTTATAGGCATTATTAATATAATCTTTCCTACTCTTGGCCTGTTAGCAACAGTAAATAATATTTTGTAAGAGAAAATGACCATCAGTATGAAAGTAGGTTTGAGATAATATCAGAGTCTAGGATGGGACTAAGGATTTTTATCCCTGCTCTGTTAACACATGATGTATGGACTTTAGCAAGATACCTAATATAATTTCAAGATTCTTCTTGTTCTATGTGTGAGAAAGACAAGAGTATCTAATGGATGTTCTTTTCAGGGCTGAAAATCATCAAACTGAGTAATTCATACTACACATCAGTGGTTGGTGTTAAAGACATACTGTCAGAGTCGGGATGTCGTGGAGGTAAGTGAGCCGGCCAGCTAGACAGGTTTTCTCAGGGAAACAGTCATGTGGTGGGGTTTTCTGACCCAGGGAACTTTTCCTCTGGTTTGAAAGCAAAGCATCCTAAATTTTCGCCGTGACTTCAGACTTCACCAGCCTCTTCCAGTCTGGCTCATGTTAACTGTCTGAACAAAAACAGCAATGAACATTTAATTTTATTAAAAGCAAAAATTTATTAACTTCCAGAAAATATATCCTTCTAATATCCAGGTGTTTGTTTCTGCCCCTCAGGAATGGCAGTTCCTAGAATTAAGTCACAAGGCAGGACATATAAATAGATGGAATATCACTTGGTATCTGTGGAATCAAAGCAAAAGGAGTTTGATAACTTTTTTAAATTTTAAGCTTATTAATTTATTTTAAGAGAGAAAGAGCGAGCATGGGAGGGGCAGAGCGGGGAGAGAGAGAGAGAGAGAGAGAGAGAGAGAGAGAGAAAATCCTAAGTAGGTTCTGGCACACTGTCAGCTCAGAGCCTGATGAGGGGCTTGATCCCATGAACCATGAGATCATGACCTGAGACAAAATTAAGAGCTGGTCCCCTGACCGAGCCACCCAGGCATCCCAGGAGTTGAATTACTTTGAATGATATTTTAATGATGCCATGGTAAATTTTAGTGAATGTTCTCTGCTCCACAGCATATACTTCTGTTGTGACTCATCTTCTATGCTCAGTGTCTCTTTTTCTCTTTTCTGACTCAGAGTTGGATAAACACTGTCAAAATCTTGACTCTTGTGTTTCCATGCATTTACATTCTATGCAGATTGCAGCCCTTCTGTTAACACATCCTGTTAATAAGTCATTCCTGTTTTTTTTTTTTTTTTCCAGTTAATCATATTTTCCTGTAGCTAAGTGCCCAGTAAGGTTGACTGACCTGCGGGTTCTAAATGTTTCTCAACAGTCTAATTTTATTTGTTTATTTTTTTATGTCCTATGTTTTGAGAGAGAGCAAGTAAGCACAAGTGGGGGAGGGGCAGAGAGAATGGGGGACAGAGGATCTGAAGCGGGGTCTCTGCTGACAGCAGTGAGCCTGATGTGGGGCTCGGATCCATGAAATGTGAGATCGTGACCTAAGCTGAAGTTGGGCGCTCAGTGGACTGAGCCACTCAGACACTCCTTCCAACAATCTAATTTTAGACCATATTTCAAGGTGGGCTTCTTTCACAGATGGCTGATCTCATGGTAATAATCACTGTCTTTCTTATTTTATTATTTTTTTGAGCCTATTACATACCACCAGGCTCATGTTATCTCTTGTGGGTTACAGGCTATGTATTATAACATCCATTTTAGAGGTCAGGAGACTGAAGCCAGAACAGGTTAATTGACTTGCTGAGGGTTGCATAGCTTGACTTTGACTGAGTTGGGATGTGAAAGCAGTTCTGGCTGACTCAAAACTTATTCCCTCTAACATTGATTCTTCCTACTTTTACTATCAAGCGTTAACTAATATCTAAGTTTTGTAATAACCCTAATCTTAACTTTAAATGCCCTTAAGTCCTGATTATAGTAGAAGTTTTATATTTTGAAAATAAAATATATAATGCAGAGTCTTCTTGTCAATATGACAGAAGTTTTATATAGCTAACATTCATTTAGCAGTTAATATGTACTAGATATTATTGAACCTGCTTGACATGGGTAATTTTATTTATTCCAAGCGACAGTTCTTTGAAGTTGATAGTACTATCATCAACAATGTGTAGTTGAGGAGACTGGGTCACAGAGAAGTTAAATAAGTCCTCAGGGTGACCCAAGTCATGACTTGAATCTACGCTGTCTAAGCAGGTTTGACCTCTTACCTATTACTGCCCTGCCTCTTTGGTCAATAGAAATTTTAGAACTTCAGGTCCAAAGATCATAATGCCTGAATTGTTTTTACTGGAAGTTTCATTCAACAGACTCTGTATCTACTCTATACCAGGCCTGGTGCCAAAATATAACACTAAGTCCTTTCCTTTAAAAATTTTATTGACACGTAAGTGACATAACCATAATACAAGGTGATAAGTAAGGAAGTATATGAGGCCATGAGAATATAGATGAGGAGGAAATTAATTCAGCCTGAGGGAGGGGGATGAGAGGGCACTGTAGGTAGGAAATGAGAAGTGATAAGTCAGGTGAGTCCTAAAGTCGAAGTAGGACTCAGGCAGGGGAGAAGGACTGAGAAAGAGAAATACCATATTAGGCAGCGGAAGAGGCCTGGAGGCAGGAAAACACAGGGCTTGTTATAGAAGAGTAAATGGAGGTAAGCTGCTGGAGCAAGCCAGAAGAGGGTGCTTCTGGCGGGTGACAGGGAAACAAGACTGGAAGTCAGAATGGGACCGGATTTTGAAGAGCCTTTTATGCATGGAGTTGGGATATCATGGCGGGGGTTGGGGGTGGGGGTTAAGCATTGTGTGACATGATTAGATGTGTGTGGAAAATGGGAGGTGGAGTGGAAGAAATATTATGGTTTATAAGAGCAGCTTTACAATAATTTGGAAGAATAAAGGATGAGTGTCAAGCCTAGAAAAGCAATGATGGACATGGAGATCACTAAAGTAGAATCTACTGGAACAGGTGGTTGGTTAGATGGAGCCCTGGAGCCAAGGAGCCGAGGATAGCGTTGGGATTTCCAGCCTGGACAAGAAAATGAATGGTGATTTTCGTAACCAATATTGACCACTTAAGATGAGAAGCATTTTGGCAATGGTGTTTTTGTCGTTACTTTGTTTGTTTTTTGACATAATCATTTTCATCATCCATTGTCTCTTGAAAATTCCTAAGTTGTTAGCATAAATCTTAGTTTGTATGGACTTAGTTTTTGGGGTTTTTTTTCCTCCAACATAATCTTTCATTTTTGCTCATAATATTTCTAGAAGATGATAGGTAATTCATTAATCAGATTTTTATTGAGTATGTACTGTGTGCAAGATACATGGTAGATACTTGACCTACAACAGCTGTTGGATCTCAAGGTGATACAAAGGCAGGCCGTGTGGTTTGATGACTAGGTCATACGGCACAAGAGGGAGCTGTGGCCGCCTGAGAAGGGGGACCAGCGCTGAGAGCTAGAAGAATTCAAAGAGAGGATAGGGAAGCAGAAGGAGGAGAAGCTCCTTCGTGCTGCCCAGTAGAGCTCCTGAGTTCACAGTTCAGGAGCCTCAGTGGTTCTCTGGTCAGCTTGTGTTCATGAAGGAATACTCCAGTACCTACTCAAATCCCACTCCCTGAAGTACAAAGTCCCTCCTATGTTCTTTGGACTACACGACTCTGACATCTATCATAACAACCTGCCAACTACTTGAAGATGACTAACTCCTCCTTTTTCAGACTAATCATTTTCTTATCCAGAGGGTTTTCTTTTCAATCTTACATAAGAATTTGCCTACAGAAATTTATTTTTCACATGGTCATTTGGTTAATCCTGGTTCTTCAAACTAGGATCAACCTATAGCAAAAACTGGACTTTGGGAACCTAGAGGGAAAATTCTGTAGCGAGAAAAAGGCATTTCCTTTATTCTTCTCTTTTCTGACTTTTGAACTATTTCCAGATACACCGATCTAAGGTAATTTTTTTTTCCCCAAAAGTTGTACCAGACTGTATTGATTCAGAAGTCAAACAAAGCAGCATTTAGTGAATAAAGACATCTTGTTGAAAAGATATCATAGTGCTTTCCTGTGATCCCAGGCACAGGATTTGAGGGTGGAAAGACTATATTTGGATGACTATTGCTTACATATTAGAAAGGGTCCTTTCATATTCCATGAATAGCAGAAAGCTAGAACAGAGGCTTTTGACTTGTGCTGGGTGGCTGCTAACATATGCCATAAATTCAGGTAGCCTGGCAAGATCAGAGACAGGCCAGGGGAAGGCTGTATGGCCAACCCACTTTCCTCTTCCCAGGAACTTGGGGATCCTTACTTTGATGAATCCTTATAAATAGGAGTATGCCCACATCATCACCAACACTTGTTTTTATCTGACTTTTTGAATATCTAGTGGGTTTGAAGTGCTATTTTATTGTGTTTTTGGTTTGCATTCTTCTGTTGACTAATGATATCAAGCATTGTTTCATGTACTTATTGGATATTGGTATATCCAATTTGATATATCCATTTGAAGAAATGTCCTTGCCTATTTTAATTTAAAAAAAAATTTTTTTAATGTTTATTTATTTGTGAGAGAGAGAGTGAGACAGAGTGTGAGCGGGGGAAGGTCAGAGAGAGGGAGACACAGAATCGGAAACAGGTTCCAGGCTCTGAGCTGTCAGCACAGAGCCCGACGCGAGGCTCGAACTCATGGACCACGAGATCATGACCTGAGCCGAAGTCAGATGCCCAACCGACTGAGCCACCCCAGGCACCCCTGTCCTTGCCTATTTTTAAGTTGGGTTATATATGTCTTTTTATTATTGAGTTGTAAAGATCTATACCAGTTCCTTATCAAATATGTGATTTGCAGGTATTTTCTCCCTTTCCTGAATTATCTTTTCACTTCTTTAATAATGTCATTTGAAGCACAACAGGTTTTTAATTTGGATGCATTCCAACATATCTTTTTTTTTTTTTGGTGGATCATACATTGGGTGTCCTATCGAGGAATCAATTGCCAAATCCAAGATCTTGAAGATTTACTCCTGGTATTCTTCTCAGAGTTTTATAGCTTTAGCTCTTATTTATAGGTCTCTCATCCATTTTGAGTTCATTTTTGTACAAAGTGCCCATTCTTCATGTGCCTATCCAGTTGTTCCAGCACCATTTTTGAGAAAAAATGATTCTTTCTCTATTGAATGGTCTTGGCACCTTTGGAGAAAATCCGTTGCCATAGACACAACTCCAGAATTTCCATTTGGTTCTTTTGTGTAATTTCTCTTTATTGATATTTTCTATTTGGTGTGATAGTATCATTACATTTTCCTTCAATTCTTTAATTGTGGTTTCATTTACCTCACTGAACATATTTATAATGATTACTTTGAGATCTTGATCTGTTAAATCTGATATCTGATCACTCTGATAAGTATCTGTTGCCTGCTTCCTGCCCACCTCCCCCCCCCACCCCCCCCGCCCCCGCCATGTATTGGTCATACTTTCCTGATTCTTTGTACATCTAATAAATCTTTTTTTTGTTGGAAACTAGAGATTTTAGCTAATATATTATAGCAACTCTGGGTACTGGTTTCCCCTCACCTAGGGGCTTGTTACTGACTTTTTTATTTGTAGTGACTGGCTGAATTATTTTAGTGAAGTCTGTTTCCATCCACATTGTGAAGCTTCTGAGGTTTCTCCTCAGGGGTACAGCCTTAGGTATGCCCACGGTCACCTTTGGATGATGGTGGTTTTGGCAAGCTTCTTTCTGACTCTTTTCCTGACCACACCAGCTGTTGGACTCCACCGCAGGCTGCTTCTCCATTGTTTTCAACAATGCCCCCAGGCACGAATTGTTCCACAGATGGATCCAATCAAAGGCAGGCTCCTTTGACAGAATAATCCTTGCCAGCAGAGTTTGAGAGTTGTTCTCACCTCAGGAGGGCTCCACCCCGCAGTCTTATTCCCCAGATGTCTTCAGGAAACTAGAAACCTTACGGGGTAGCCTCTATCTCCAAAGAATCTACCAGTCTCTTCCCTATTATGGAAAGAGATATGGAGTTCTCTGTCTTACAACTTGCTTTCCCTCCCTTCCATAGCCCCGCCCAATCTCTGAGCCAAGACCCTGAAGCTGGGGGTTGGGACAATGGCATGCTTTTCTTTTAATTACATCTTCACTTTAGGAACTGAGTGCTCTGTGCAGAACCTCCATTTTACAATCCTGGGCAAGAGCGATTAATGCTCCAGAATTCTTAGTGGTGCCAAACCCAAGACAGAGTTTCCACCTTATGAGTGGGGTACAGGTGGAAGAAGGGAGCCTCTATCTTTTGGTTGTACTTGTCAGGAAATTAGATTCAACAACTGGTAGCTGGGGGCAGGATGAGAAATGTTGATATCCTGCTTCTCCCCTGCCCCATCCCCTTCCTAAGAGGATAGGCCTTTGACTAGGAACTGAGGAGAGAGCAAACTCTGTTCTTGGCTGCATCAATCTGGAGTAAAGTTTCAGTCACTGAGCTGGAAGAAAGAAGTAAGTCTTGGTCAAATACCACTCACTTCTCATTTTTCTTACTGAGCTTTTGTAGGTTTTCTTGTATAAATATTTCTTCATTTGCTGTATGCCCTTAAGACTATTTCTGGGGACTTTAAATGTTTGGTTTTTTAAAAAATAATTTTCGCGGGGCGCCTGGGTGGCTGAGTCGGTTAAGCAGCCGACTTCGGCTCAGGTCACGATCTCGCGGTCCGTGAGTTCGAGCCCCGCGTCGGGCTCTGTGCTGACAGCTCAGAGACTGGAGCCTGTTTCAGATTCTGTGTCTCCCTCTCTCTCTGACCCTCCCCCGTTCATGCTCTGTCTCTCTCTGTCTCAAAAATAAATAAACGTTAAAAATTAAAAAAAAAAAAATTTTTTTTCGGGGCACTGGGTGCCTCAGTCGGTTAAGCGTCTGACTTCAGCTCACGTTATGATCTCATGGTTTGTGAATTCGAGCCCTGAATCGGGCTCTGTGCTGACAGCTCGGAGCCTGAAGCCTGCTTGGGATTCTGTGTCTCCCTCTCTCTGTTCCTCCTCCACTCGCACTCTGTCTCTCTCTCTCAACAATAAAGATTAAAAAAAAATTTTTTTTAAGTAATTTTCACTAGTTTTACTGGGAGTGGGTCCTTGGAAGTCCTGAGATTGTCATGCTAAAAGTGGAACTCATTTCTAGGCAGTTGTCATTATTGTAGAATAAGTGAAAACACAATTCCTTTGGGTTATTTAGAAATAATACTGTATCTTCATTTGTTAGCTTACCTCTCCAATAATAGTGTTGTTTAAAAAATAACATTTTTCTTTCATTTATATGTTTATAAGCTCCCATATATAATAAAAAGAAACTGCTTCACTATAACAGCACAGTATGTTGCTACTACATATAAAATTTCCTTTTGAATCTCAAACCACTTCCCTTCCTCTTTATACTGACTACCCTTCCCTATGCTAGCAGCAGTCACCCATGAGGTCAATTAGCCTTCCTGTGCTACTTTTATGATAGGGAAAAATAGGATAAAATAGGCAGCGAAGGAAAGGATTAGGACCTGAAGTCTTGGGGACAGCGGGGAGGGGGGAGGGGGGGAGAAGACACATATTTATTTATTCATTTTTATGAATATAATTTATTATCAAATTAGCTTACATACAACACCCAGTGCTCATCCCAACAAGTGCCCTCCTCGATTCCCATCACCCATTTTCCCCTCTCCCCCACCCTCCCATCCACCCTCAGTTTGTCTCTGTATTTAAGAGTCTCTTGGGATTTGCCTCCCTCCCTCTCTGTTTGTAACTATTTTTTTCCCCTTCCCATCCCCCATGGTCTTCTGTTTCTCAAGATTCACATATGAGTGAAAGACACATATTTTGTAACAATGCTGGGAATGTCTGACTACAAACCCCTTCAGGCATAAGGTCCCTCTTAAGAATGTAATAGACACCACCTACTCCCCCTCAAGTTTCCCTCAGGAATTTTTACAAAAGACCTGACTAAAAATAAGTAGACCATAAAACCTATGACCCACAAGGAAAGATTTGGCCATAGACCACCCCTCATACGATGGAAACGAGCCAATCAGGAATGGACAACCCAGCCGATAAGGGTAGGACAATCAGGAATGGACAACCTAGAGTTACCCAGCCCATAAGGGTAGGACCTGAGAAGGAATAAGGGGAAAGGGAAGTGGGGGCTGACCAGAACTTTAGAAAACAAAAACCCTGCCTATAGTCCTCAGGCATTCACTTTCGAATCACTTTTGAATGCCCCCTCTCTGTAAGGAGAGCTTTCCTAGTATTCTTACTTTCTAATCTTATTCTCTGATAAACTTTTGCCTGCTGCTCATTTTATTTTGTGCCCACCTCTTCCTTCTTCGAAGCCGCAAGATAACAAACCCCGGGGAACTGAGGTAAAAGATCCGGCAACACTTTGAGTCAGTGGAGAGTGTAGGATGCTACTTTCAATCATGAAACCAAGCTTCTCTTCCCCCTTTTCCATGAGGTCTTCATGTATTTCTGCCTCATAGTCCAAAGGAAGGATTCAGAAGGAAAATGTTCCTACACAGAGGACTCTCCAAATTCTTCCTAATGAATACACTATCATTTCCTCACTTAACGGTTTTCCAGTTTCCACTGTTGCTTTTGACTTCCCTCTCAGATTTGAGCATTCAGGGGCATGTAATCTGTACAGACACACTGCACTTCATGCTAAGAAGGGCCTTGCTGTTACTGTCTTGAAATTCTTAATTTTTGAGCAAAGGATCTGCATTTTCATTTTGCTCTGGGCCCCACAAATTAGGTAGTTGGTCCTGCTGAGTGGGAAGTCACCATGTCCTGCAGCATGTCCTAATGACCAAAAAGCAAACACAGGAAGTTTCAATCAATTTGGGTCCCTTGGCAGCTTTGGGCAGCCCCAGAAACGTTTTCTCGGTTCTTTGGAAATATTCTTAGGCCAGTTTAGCCACCAGCACATTGAGAACCATGTCTGCTAAGACCTTACTCTGCCCATGTTCCTTACAAGTTCTTTGAAGATTAATTTAACAAGCATTTGTTGAATATCTATTATATTCTCAGTACTACATTGGCTCTAAAAAAAATAAGAGACTAAAATCTCATTGAAAGGGATTAAATTAGAGTTATGTGATAAAATTATAACGGTGTTTTATTTCAAGGAATATTTAGACTATCCAATAAATATTTGTGTCCCTTAAGATATTAATAAGTGGTGCACTAAAGAAAAGTAATTACTAGTAAGTTTGAAAATCGCTGGGTCAACAAATTCTGCCCTCTGAGAGTTCATAGGGACTTTTACATAATTATGTACACCTTGAATCTCTTCATATTTCTTTAAAGAAACATCTTTTTTTTTTAAGTGCCAATTACTGCTCAGCTACTTTGTGCCAGATATTGACATTGTTGCCCTTCCAATAAAGAAATTAAAGTGGAGAGGATTTAATGGGGTTTCCCAAGTATAAGAACTTGTCATTCAGACTCAGTTCTGATGCCTTCACATTTCTAAATCACAAACAAATTAATGAGTGAATAAATCTGGATAGATCTTTTTTTTTTTAATATTTATTTATTTTTGAGAGAGAGAGAGAGAGAGAGAGAGAGAGAGAGAGCAGGGGAGGGGCAGGGAGAGAGGGAGACAGAGGATCCAAGCAGGCTCTGCCCCATCAGCACAGAGCCCAATGTGGGGCTCAAACTCGCCAACCATGAGATTGTGAGATCATGACCTGAGCCAAAGTGGGATGCTTAATTAACTGAGCCACCCAGGTGCCCCTGGATAGATATTTTTAAATTGGTCTTTAAGATACAGAATTGGAGATAGTATTAATATGTGAGCTTAAGAAAGAAATATTATCTTAAAACTTCATAATTCTCAGAAAATTCAAGAGTTTGATCAAGGCAGCTATTATGTATTATGTCTAAGTTCATAGAATAATTTAAATATCTCAAGGAAAACAAAATTTTGCCTTGATTACTCCTTTTTCAGATTTCTTTTGGTTACTTAGCTGCCAGGACTTTAAATATCAGATGTTCTTATTTGATGGTTAGTGCACTTTGCGGTATCTTTGTGAGAACTAGCTTTTTGAAAAAGCTTCTTCATCTGAAAATAACTTAAAGACTCTCATCCTGGGCATTACTTGAATGTTTGTGGATTCCTAGTTAGATGTGACCTCAGAGAGGCTCTTGTTATTTTGTAGTGAACAATCTGAGGCCGAGGAGAGAGAAGGACCTGCCAATGACCATCTGGAAAATTATAATAAAGCTAGGGTTGGATCCCAGAACAGGTCTCTTTCCTCCATTCCTGTGTGAGAAGAAATATCAACTATCTGTTAAGTAAATAGTAGACATATTCATCATTCATATTAAAGAAACAACTTTCACATCTTAGTACACTAGCATTCTGTAGAACACAGTTTGGAAAATGATGAATTAGAGACTAACGTAATCCTTATTTGTTTAAAAAAATATGTGGGATAGGTAACACACAATAATTTATAAGATGGTAGAGTCCATGTGGTATGAAACTGTCACTTAATAAACATAATTGGAAAGGCCCTTGGTGCCAAGATTTGAACTGTTGAGACCTCAGTGACAGGAAGAAGAAGAAAAGGAAGAAGCCAGACCAGCAGGAATTAAGGCCAAGAGAATTGATCAAGCTAGGTAATTGGTATAGAAATACAACTGGCAGAGTTGATCCTTGAAGCAAGAGAATGGCAACAACATGGTTCCTAATATTATATTTTGGAGCATAATCTAAGACAATGCCTGGGGCTGGCTGCAGGCCATACCTGTCTTCTGTTACTTTGTCAGCTCACAAATCTCTCAATGGAAAGACACAGCTCAACCCTCCTTCTTCCCATGCTCTATTCCTTTTCTCATGGACTCATGCCAGTGTTCTTGTCCTGATTCCACATTATCAAGTCTCCTCTCTCTTCCATGTCAGTGTCTTTATCCTGCTAACGTATTATGTCAGGTGTGATAAGGACATTAGCAAAAAGTACAAGAGTATTTTATAGACCCAAATATATACCTTGGATTTCTTCTAATTAAAATAAGATACATGGGAGCTCATTAATTAGGCAATTTACTTTTTATCTCTTACCGTAGAGTTTTGGTCCTCATCCAGGCAGAGTGCCAGTGATTTGAAATCAGTGATTCTTAATGGGAATCTATTTTAAATTAATTAATTAAATTTACTTAAAGAAGTTAAAAATAAATTTAATTTCTTTCTATTGGGAGAAATTAAATATTATGGAATAAGATGTTATCTGGTGCAATTAAGTTTTAGGAGACTGGAAACCACTGTAATATCTAGATATTTTTCTCACACACACCCAAAAATAGATTTTTGTCCCCATGGGATATTATTTCCCCATTTGGGGACACAGTATTTCAGGTCTTCATGTATAACATCTGAATTGGTGTCTTGACTTAGAAATATATCAGAGATTGACTTTGGCATTTGAATTTGCCATAGGGCAGCTCCTGAGTGACTGGCAGGGTCCAACCTTTTGGCAGACATCTCCATGAATGAATCTGATCATTCACTCATACACAACAAATACACACCTATCTTCAATGAGCACCTACTAGGTGCTGCACTGTGTAGATAGTAGAGGTACAAAGTACAAAGAAGAATAAGGTAATACAGGCTGGTACCTAAAATATAGTTTTCCCACTGCAGTGATAAAGGTTATTATGGGAGCACTGAAAATGGAAATAAAAATAGCACATGGGCTGGAGTGAGTTGTTAAGGAAGCTTCTTGGAGATGTTGACACCATGAATAAAATCAGAAAAACTTTTCATGGACTGATGGTCCAGAATCAGACAGATGGTTCACCTCGCATGATCCCCCTCCTGAGCTGGGGAAGGGGAAGAGTCAGGGCTGCAGGGCAAAAGGGATGAAGCATATTCATCCTACCATATCTGACTGTTGGCTGAATCGTGTGTTATGTATATGTATGTATCTGTGTGTGTGTGTGTGTGTGTATGTATGTGTACATATATATAGTATAGGTATACATTATATACACACACATACACAAATACACACTACATACACACACATTATATAATCTCTCTACCTTTCTCCATTCCTATCCTTCCGTCCCCATCCCCACCCATTTTCAGGGTGAGCAATGTTAATTATCTGATGTATATCTTTCTATATTTTGACTATTATAAACAATGCTTCAATAAATTCTCTTATGTACAGTCTTTTTCTTTAAAAGCTATTTGCAAAATAGTTGATGTTTACTAGAGCATGGAATATTAAGAAAAGGATAATGAGGAAAATGACAAGTAAGGAAAAAGAAAACAAAGTCTACCTTTAAGAAATAGGCACTTTGCACATTTTTGTGACTATTTCAGTTTTTTTTTTTCCTATGCAGCTGCATGTGGTTACTTGAATGCATGTGTCTGCACACACACTTCTTTAAAATATTGGCATCACACCATACAGCTGCTTTGTGACTTTTTTCCTCTAAGTTGTGTATATTGTCAGTATTTTATCATATCATTAACAAATCCTCTTTATTTAAGAAATCTTAATTGCTGGGAGAGCCTGGGTGGCTTAGTCGGTTGAACGTTTGACTCTTGATTTTGGCTCAGGTCATGATCTCAGGGTCGTAGGATTGAGCCCCACATTGGGCTTGGAGCACTGAGCATTCACTCTCCCTTAAGATTCATTCTCTCTCTCTTCCTCTCCCTCTCCCTCTTCCTTTCTCTTCCTCTCCCTCTCTCCCTCCCTCTGCCTCTCTCCTTTCTTCCCTCCCTCTGCCTCTCTCCCTGGCTGATGCTCTCCCTCTCTCTAAAATTAAAAAAAAAAAAAAAAAAAAAATCCTAATTGCTTTTTTTTCCCTCTGAATGTAAAAATGATACATACTTATTATATGTGCATATATGTGTTATGTACGTGAAGTATGCATACATATGTGTGCTGATGGTAGATTAGATTTCATATTTAAAATATGTATATGCATATAGATAATAACAGAAGTGAGATCATGTGATACATACTATTCAACAAATTGCATTTTTCACTTGAGAATATCTCTTGAGTCAGTTTATAGAGGGCAACTTTTACATGGCTGCACGGTAGTGCATTACTATTAATCAATCTCTTATCAATAGATTTATCAATTAGCAACTGACCATCAATGGATGGACATATTAATTATTAACAATTCTCTTTTCTCACAAAGAATGTCAAATGAATAACTGATCAAATATCTTTGGGCATTAATGATAGCAGTTCAGTTGGTGTGATCCCTAGATGTTCCTGTTTAGTCCCTAGAATATTTGTTTCTTATCATTTCTATGCCTCATAGAAAATAAGCCACCCATGTTTTTATTAAATAATTTTCTTCAAATCATCTAAACATGCCATGTGTTAGATTGTTTTTAGGGGTCTAAACGGACTGAATATAATTAATAAACATTATCTCACTTTTAGCAAATCATGATGAAAAAGTCCACCTTTAGTCAAATGCTGCTGTAAGTCACAAACTAAACTTTCCTTAGGCAAATGAGCGAGTGGTGGGTGACCTCTAGCAGTTGCAAAGTGCCTTTGGCTGAAGCAAAGACAGAGGCCAGTTTCACTGGCAGCAGTAAAAAAAAAAAAAAAAAAAAAAAAAAGACATCAAGGTAACAAGCAACCTGGTGTCCTGGTGTGGGCATATGCACCCTGATGGCAAGTGATAAATTCGTACTGACTACTAGCTGTTAGAATTATTTTAAGCATATGTGAAGAGTGGAGGTCAAGAAAAAGCAGTCCTATTATTCTATTAGAAGGGGCCATTTCTGATAACAGACAGCTGAACCCAGAGAGAAGTTCCTCAACTAAAAGAATGAGGGATTTCTAACCAAGAACCATCTCCGACAAGGCAATGCCTGGAATCAGAGCCAGGAAGAGCTAAGTTGTCAAGGAAGACTTATTGAAGTTTGTTATTTATAAATCACATATTTGTTCAAGGATTCCTTCAAATCATTCGGCCAATATAGCACGGCATCAGGGTATTTGACCTAGAATTATAGTCCTCTCTGTGTTTTCTTTAGAAAAAGTTGAAGCTCCTTTTCTCCTTTCATTAGGTGCTGAAGTCCTAAGGGGTCACCTTCAGTCTTTTGGGTGATAAATTATAGCAAAAACATTATTTAAAATATGTTGCTTTAGCATAATGTGCCGTCCCTTTCCTTATGTAAACAAAATGCTTTTATAACATGAACAATGTCTATTTTGTTGGTTTACAAATGAAGGCCCTTCTAAGCATATAACTAAATATGCATTATATTTATTTATTGAAGATTGATATAAAATATTATTTACATAAACAAGATCATAAAAGATGCACGTTTGAAGTATCCCTATCCAGGTTTAAGATAGGAATCTTGAAGGTGGCTTCTTGACTAGTGACACTTTCAGGAAAATATATTGTATGCCAATTATATGCTAGTCAAGGCTCTTGGGTAAACGGTTTTCTTAATTATGATGACTGTGAAGGAGAAAAACTAGTGAAAACACCGACTCTCTCCTGGTTTCAAAAAAAAATTAACTTTTTTTCCCCCAGTAAAAGCAGAGACACTTTAGATTTTAGGACTCTCTTGGCTCCTAAAACCTAAGTGCTGCTTGAAAAATGGCCCTTTCAGCTTTTAGCCAGCAGCCACAGCTTAAATCCACAAGAGAGGCGCCTTACCACTCTGCTTTCAATGGCAGCCTGCCATTTCGGAAAATTGTAGCTTTTGAAAGAAGAAAAAAAAACCCAGTAAGCCATTTAATTCACCCCCTTGGAACTAATGTAAGTTAAGGAAAAAATAAGTAGGGTGAGCAAAAAAGATGCCTAATTCCTAGTTCAAAACTCTTTCAACATTTGGTAGAAATAGAGTCGAAGTCACAGCATCCACAGTAGCCATTTAAAAAGAATAATTTTAAAGAACTCAGCTCCTCTTAGAGTGACGGAATATGGATACCATTCTTCCACTTGAATCTGGATACACTGAAAATCAGCAAACAACTAAGGAATGGGGATACTCAAAATGGTACAATTTGTAAATTTTGGGAAAAAATCTTTAACACTGAATCCCAAATTTCTTTTATGTGATTTTTGCTGCATACGTATCTGGTCCTCTGTATGGATATGGATATATATATGTACGCATATATATATGTATATATACATATATATACATATATGTATATATGTATATATATATATGCGTACATATATATATATATATATATATATATATATACATATATATATATATATATCCAGACACATAGTTATCATTATCAAAAGGACTCTAAAAAATGAGAACACACTTATGACTCGATCAACGTTCGTAAAGGGAAAGAGTTCATTTAAGATTCCACTCCAAGTCCAAGTCTGTGATTGCCAATGTGACATAATAAAATGCGATTGGAGACCCTGCGGATGAAAGATATTCCAAATTCTAATACCCTTAAAAAACACATAATAATTTTTATAAGTGTATGCATTTCATAGAATGTCAACATTCGACACGTGTTTATTGAGCACCGACACTGAGTGGGATCGTGAGCTTAGGCACTGGTGACACAAGATAAACCAGAAACCTTTTTTTTTTAAGAAGTTTAAATTGTAGCAGTAAAGCACACCAACAAATCTTTGGTGGTTTCCAAATTCCATTCTACCCTTAAAGGAATTAGGCTCCATTGAGATTCCATGCTGATTCCATGCCTGGGGCAAGGAAAAGTACAATGTAAGCCTGAAACATTCTGTTGTTTCAGAAAGCAAGAGTATACACAAAGAATAATGGGTGTATGTCAAAGGGACACAGGAACTGCATAGAAACATCCTACAAACCAAACTGGGCAATCTCATCCAAAAAAAAAAAAAAAAAAAAAAAGGGAGAAATGTACGATAAACCTAAATAAAAAAAACCATGTGTGAGGGGTGCCTGAGCGGCTCAGTTGGTTGGGCATCTGACTTTGGCTTGGGTCATGATCTCAAGGTTCAGGAGTTCAAGCCCTGTATTGGGCTCTGTGCTGACAGATTGGAGCCTGGAGCCTGCTTTCGGATTCTGTGTCTCCCTCTCTCACTGCCTTTCCCCCACTCGCGCTCAGTCTCTCTAGGTCTCAAAAATAAATAAATATTAAAAAACAAAACAAAACAAAACAACGAATGTGTGAATACATAAGGATATTTTTTAAAGTTCTGTACAGAACAGCAGTGGTTTATAAATGCAAAAGGAATAATAGAATTGAAAAGAAATGACTACAGCCCCCTGTATAACCAACTCGGGCGAGGATTATCAATGGATATGAAACTTGTTAGGTAAGCATTTGTGAGCAAACAAGGTAGTTACGTAGTCTTGAGTTATTACCTACAGATTATGTATTAAATATAAACAGGAAAAAGTTACCTTTACCATGGATAAATCTGGCAGATATCATGTTAAAGAAGAGATCAAATGTACAGTCACCAATGATGGGACAAACTCACTTTATGTGTCTCCTGTGATGCCATGGAAAGTAGATACCATCACCCATGTAGTACTTTTTCAAGAAATATGCGACTTGAATACAATCATGAGGTAAGAATCAGAAAAATCCAGGTTGTAAAATGCTCAACATCTGCAAGACAGTTGAATTCTTCAAAAATATCAATGTCATGAAAGATCATACTAGACGAGGCGGGGGGCGGGGGGGTGTATCCTAGGTTAAAGAAGTCTCTATAAAGAGACCTGGCAGCCAAAAGTAAGGTGTATTCCTTGGTTGGATTGTGGATACCACTGACACACGCCTGTACATACATACACACAGCACAGCTATAAAGATTTTGATGACAATTGGGGAAATTTGAATGTGGACTTGTATTTTAGAATTATTGTGGGGGTGCCTGGGTGGCTCAGTTGGTTGTCTGACTTCAGCTCAGGTCATGATGCCACGGTTCATGAGTTCGAGCCCCGCGTCTGGCTCTGTGCTGACAGCTCCAGAGACTGGAGTCGGCTTCAGATTCTGTGTCTTCCTCTCTCTCTCTGCCCCTCCCCCACTCATGCTGTCTCTCTCTCTCTCTCTCTCTTAAAAATAAATAAAGATGTTAAAAAAAAAATAAAATTATTTTGTAGTCTTGCATTTATTTAGTGTGATAATCATATTGTGGTTGTGAAGGAGAATATCCTTGCTCTTAGGAGAGGAAGTTACTGAGGTATTTAAGGTGGATTATCATGTTTGTAACTTGTTTTCAAATGGTTGAGAAAAAATTGAAATATATAAGATATGTGTGTGTGTGTGTGTGTATGTATATATACGTTGCACAGATATTTGAGAGAGAAATAAAGCAAAACTACCAATATGCTGAAAATTGGTAACTCTAGGTGGACCATATATGAGTGTTCATTATACTATTTCAACATCTTTGTAGGTTTGAAACTTTTCAAAATAAAACATGGGGGAAATAAAAAAGAGTTAAGGTCTAATGGAAACTTAGTTAAAACAAAGTAATTCCTTTCCTTGAAAATGAGCATATTACCAGGCCTGGATCTGGATCATAATGTGAGTGAGATTGATTCTCATTCCCCCCACTCTATCCCAACTACATTAGAGTTCTGCTGCTAATATGAAAGTATTTTCAGCAAAATTAGGACCACTTAACTAAAAGGAATTACAGAGATACTATCTGTTCTAATTTCTCAACAAAGAAAATTATTGAAGAAACATGTTATGATTGGTATTTTTGACTTTTCTCTTATGGCTCTCATTAATTTATCTGTCCACTCAACCAATGGGCATTTGGGGTCAAAGCCCAGTGCCGGGCACCAGGGACACACATGGCCAAGACAGAGATCTAACCATCTGGGAACCCAACTCTTTAATGAGAGTTACTTTAAGTCACATGTAGACACATCTTAGTGTTTAACTAGGTGGATGGATTATATGGATTTTTAAAAAAGAAATCTACTTTCATAAATTTTATCACAATAAGTATTTAGTGTCTGAGGAATCAGGCTACTAATGTCCATAACAGAAAAAGAATGTAGAACCATGTCATTCTTTTTAAAGTGGCAGTTCTAGCATTTGTTGTTTGCTGAGAAGAAACTGTGGCTTAGAATTAATTATGAGAGGGGCTCCTGGGTGGCTCAGTGAGTTGAGCATCCAACTTCATCTTGGGTCATTATTTCATGGCTCTTGGGTTTGAGCCCCACATCGGGCTTGCCATTGTTAGCACAGAGCCCATTTCGGATCCTCTGTCCCCCTCTCTCTTTGCCCCTTCCCAGCTCACGCGCACGCTCTCTCTCTCTCTCAAAAATAAATAATTTAAAAAAATTTTTAAAAAAGGATTGATTATGTAGAGCTGTTTACCTCACGCTATAGAAATGTTTATCAAAAATCGCTTAGTTCTCTCATCAGGAATTGTTGTCTAAAACCCCTGAGGAAACTTTTGGAGAAAGAATTCATTCATTGAGAGATGAAAGCTAAATTTATATTAAATGTTTAGCATAGTACTCTGCGTGGAAATCCTCCCTTAAAAGGACAGAGATATTGGGGTGCCTGGGTGGCTCAGTTGGTTAATCATCCAACCTCAGCTCAGGACATGAGCTCGTGGTTCGTGACGTTCTTGAGTTTGAGGATTATCTCTCTCTCTCCCCCTCTTTCTGCCCCTTCCCTGTGTGCATTCCTCTCTTTCCGTCTCAAAAAAAAAAAAAAAAAAAAAAAGATGGCTATTTGTTTTTTTATCATTTAATTGATTAATTTTTTCATCATCCATAAATGTACTCTTTAATCCCCATTCCCTATTTCCCCATCCCCCACCCAACTCCCCTCTGGTAATCACTAGATTGTTCTCTATAGTTAAGAGTCTGTTTCTTGGTTTGTCTCTTTTTCCTTTTTCTCGTTTGTTCATTTAGTTTCTTAGATTCCACATATGAGTGAGAGAGATCCTATGGTATTTGTGTTTTTCTGATTTATTTCACTTAGCATTATACTTTCCAGCTCCATCCATGTTGCTACAAATGGTAAGATTTCATTGTTTTCTATGCCTGAATAATATTCCATTGTACATACACCACCTTATCTTTATCCATTCATCTACGGATGGACACTTGGACTGCTTCCATAGTCTGGCTGTTGTAAACAACACTGCGATAAACATATGAGTGCATGTATCCCTTTGAATTAGTGTTTTCGTAGGTTTTATTTGTAAATTCCCAGTAGTGTGATTACTGGATCGTAAGAGTAGTTCTATTTTCAATTTTTAAAGAACATCCATATTGTTTTCCGCTATGGCTGCACCACTTTGCATTCCCACCCAACGGCGCAACAGGGTTCCTTTTTCTCCACATCCTCACTGACACTTGTTGTTTCTTGTGTTTTTAATTGTAGCCATTCTGACAAGTGTGAAGTGATACCTCATTATAGTTTTGATTTGTATTTCCCTGATGATGCATGATATTGAGCATCTTTTAATGTGTCTGTTGGCAAGGACAGGGATATTTCTAAACTAAGAGGATGGAATCTAGAGGTTGCTAGGTCTATGGAGGTAACATCTGTCTCATGTTGATCAAATGGTTTGTGTAACAGATCTAGCATTCTAAGTTGGTTCTAATTCATTAATTCAATAAAAACTTATTGAGCATCTATGAAATGTCAACACTGTGCTAGACATGTGGAATGCAAAAATAAATGACCAATTCCCCAACTTGGAAGAAAGTACAGACTAGAGAGATGAGAGGAAAGAGGACACAGATATGTAAACGAAATAAGTGTAAAGTTGCTATTCACTTTATAACAGAAATACATTAAGGACATTACCTTAAAGTAAGTCATAAAATCAAAAATTCAGTCAATGAGGGAAGGCAGAGAGTATGATCAGAAGAAGGAGCAGTGTGAGAAGAGGTATGCTTGGGGAATTTCTGTAGTATACAGCTGGAAATGGGACACAGGGAGCCGTGCTGATGAAGCTGGAGGTGTAGACAGAAGCTCAACCATGAGGGCCTTACAGAACAGTGTGTGTCTGGACATTAGACGATGGGAGTGACTGAAAATTCTAACATTTTAAGTGTAGAAACAAAATGATCAGAGTTGCATTTTGCTGCTCTAACAAATATCACTGTGGCTGGGAAGAAGGGGATAAAGGAATAAGATAGTGAGAACGTGGAATCCAGAGGAACGGATCAGCCTTTTTTTTGTTGTTTTTTGTTTTTTTTAAGTTTTATTTATTTTGAGAGAGAGAGAATATGGGGGAGGGGCAGAGAGAGGGAGAGAGAGAGAATCCCAAACAGGCTCTGCACTGTCAGCGTAGAGCCTGATACGGGACTCTAACTCAGGAATCTTGAGATCAGGAGGAGAGCTGAAATCAAGAGCTGGATGCTTAACCGACGGAGCCACCCGGGTGCCCCTCAGGCTTTTCTTTATGTGAGGACACTCCTGAAAGACTGCTAAGCAGGCAGCTAGGAAACATATGCTAGTTTATTTTGTTATTTGATTTCTAAACAATCACATGAATTTGCAAATAGGTTCTCTTATGAAGTTGGGTTTATTTGCGCATTGTAAGATGTGTAACAGTAGGGGACACTGTCAGTGCTCCGCTCGGATTCTCTTAGATCCCCTTAACCCTTGTACTGTTCCTGTGTGCTCCCTCCTCCTACCTTCCCCAGCCCCCCACTCCCCTCTCACTTCTGTGTGGTTGGGGTTTTTACAGCCCACCTATCACTCTCTCTGGAGCACTGCCCTTGGCCTACGGGAGCTGCTTGGTCTACTTGCCCCAGAGTCTGAAGTGTTTGGAGTTTAGATTCTCCACTCTTCCAACCCACAGTCTGCAGCCCGTTGCCAAAGACTAAAGGGTGCCAAGCCCAGCTCTCTTGCCTTGAGCAAGGATAAACCCAACCCTGTACACAATTTGTACTCGAGAACTCCCCTAAGATTCAGGAAGACTGGGATTTGGCCTGAGGTGGTTCCTTGCTTCACTTCTTTTCCTTCCTATCCAGCCTCCCCTGTCTGTTACTGGTTCCTTCTGAGAGTGCTTCCCTAATAAATCCCTTGCATATTCTTCATCTCAGGGCAGGGACTGCTGCTGGTGCACCTGCTTGACAATGACATTTAACTCGAATAACTGAATATATATTTTTTCTGCATGGTCCCTTCTAATACCAAACTATTTGATTTAAGGTTTACATAAGTAGTTTTGTTTTTATTTTACACATTTTTTACATGAACGTCATAATAATGGTGATATATAGAAGTCTATGAATAAATTGATATAAAGAAGTCTATGAATAAACTGATAGACCTAATCTAGAGTCCTTAAAATCATTCTCTCATAAGTATCTCACAGTTTTGAAAGTCCAACCTAAATCATTATAACTAAGCAATGTTTTGATTTAAATCGGTAATGTTAATTCCACCTGTTAATGCATGCTCTATCAGGCACTGTGATTGCTGCTTTGCATGTATTATCTTATTTAATCTTCTTAGCCAATCTATAAAGTTGGTTTTATTATCTCCAGCCTACAGACAAAGAAAAGCAGGCTGTAGAAGTTAAGTAAATTGTCCCAGATTGCATGGTAGATAGCTGGATTCTGAGTTTGAACTCCTAAACCCATAAACTTGTCAGCAAATTTCATCGCATCAAAATGGATGAAATAGCAAGAAATATTTCAGTACAGTTTCTTCCTAGTTCATTAGAGTTAAACAGGAATGTGTTCTTTTGAAGCATTCTTGTTTTAAAGTTATTCACAACTCAGGGCGCCTGGGTGGCTCAGTTGGTTAAGTGACCGACCCTTGATTTCAGCTCAGGTCATGATCTTACGGTTCGTGAGTTCCACTACGTGTCAGGCTCTGCAAGGAGCATGGAGCCTGCTTGGGATTCTCTTTCTCTGTCCCTCCTACCTTCAATCTGCAGTATGATAAGAGATACTGGGACTATTTTTTAAAAAAGAAAAATAAAGTTATTCATAATCCCATGAAAACTTTAAATAAAGTATGAGAAGTTTCTCATGAATAATCTTTTCCTTAACAGTGGTTTGGAAAGGAGTGCTCTCTGGTAGTAATGAGAGAGCCCTTCGTGAAAAGACTCCTGGACATTGTATCTAAATGAAGAAACAGCCCTTTGAAAAATGATCATTTTGGTATTTCAGGCCACTTAAAAATATGACATCAGCTCTCTTCAGACATTTGACTGATGAGATGGTAGGAAACCATAAGTCAAGAAAGACAGTCACTTGAGTAACTAGATTTTTTGTGTCTCCAGCTATCTACACAATGGATTAAACAGTGCTTCTCTTTTGAGGGTGTTTTAAGAATTGTTAAACACACTGTTTTCATAATTTCTAATCAGGTTCCATATCATTCCTTGGCCGCAAGAAAGGCTATTGATAGAATTCAATCAGGCAGAGAAAGGGTCATGGCACTTGCTCTGGGAGTTGTTTGAAAACTCTCAAAGGACATGTGGTCAACTCCACTTTTGTGTGATGACAGATGGGCCATACATTTCTCTAAAAAGTTAGTCATTGACTGTGGATGCTAAGTTTTCACAATGAAAACTGCAGAAGTTATCAAGAGGAATTGTGTGTAACCTTACAAAATACATGGCAACTAAATAAAAGCAGTGTTACCGGAAACACTAAAAAAATGCCCATGTGCCAATGGAAGAGAAGACTAAAGAAAAGAAAAGCAAGTTTGGAGACAGCCTGGCCCTGAAAGTCTGATTTAGCCTCTTGCCTGGGAGTTGAGTACATAAATGAAAGAGGCATGCTATCCAATGTGCTGAGAGGAAAAGAATTAAGAACATCTGAGTTTCTGTGAGAGAAGAAATGGCCTTCTAAAACCCACTCATTTCTATGGGACGTAGTTGCACAAATGTTTTACCCTTCAGTAAAAGTTCCCAACCATGTGCTTGTTTCTGTTGTTTTTTTAATGTGCTGGCTGAATGCTGTACCTGAAATCGTTTCTGTGGACTGGTATCTGATATGTGTGCATTGTAACTGGAAGCAGTCATGACAGCAGGGTAGCAGTGTGGGTGTTTGTGAGAACAGGGACGTGAATGGTGGAGTCATTTAGAAAAATGGAGCATCCAGGCGAGCCACAGACACAATAGGATGGTGAGGAGGTGTTGGAGGGGCCTATAGAAAAGAACAGGGACAGGAAACCTGGAAAGGAAGAAAAAGGAAGTGGGGAAATGTGCCAAAAATAGGGAATTATACTTGTGAAGAAAATTTCCAATTATATTTTTTTGTTGTCTGAAATCCACCCTCATATACTTGGCAGACCTCTTTGTGTTTCTATGTTGTCCCTGCTTTGACTCTTGGGCCTATTCTAAACCTTCAGCCTTCCATTTTCAAAATTTTACTTAAAAACGGTTCAATTCAAGCTAGATCTTGCTCAGGGAGTAGCATATCCAAATTCATATGACAGATTTGAAATTATATTTATTTAAATAGACACTCTATTTCCATCAGATTTCTCTGGACACTGAGAAAAGAAAAAAAGTAGCTCTCCTCATTAAAATATCTCTTCCTGTGTGTGCCCAGAATGTCAAATGGCCACAGCATTCTCCTCCAGGGAGTTTATAATCAAGCCCAGGACCCAGTTAGATGAAAAAAAAAAAAAAAAAAGGCTTTTTTTAGGCTTAACAAAGTCATATTCTTTCTTCCACCAATCCTTGCCCTCTGTAAAAAATAAAATAAAAATTTTAAACCTGTTTATAAAAAAATGTTTCCACCTATTAGGCCATAATAAGGAACAGGAGTTTTATTTAGTATGGAGGCAGAATAAAGTCATATTTTGACTCCGTCCTGCACACACGCATAAGAAATTCTAAGAAACAGACTTTCTGATAATCATTTTTTTCTCAAATATTAAGTGTTTGCCAAATCTGTACAATACTCAATGCCTACACTGTTTTAGATGTTAGGAAAGGTGCAGTAGATATGAGACACATCCTACCTTCAATTTGCCGTATGATAGACATACAAACCTAAAGGTCATTAGGGAAGTACTTTTGCATAAAATTCAGAGATGCAAATTCAAATGCCTACAGGGGCCAGACAGGTAATCTAAAGGTGCGAAGGTTAGCATATGTAAGACATCTGGGATTGGTGGGACGTTTGGTGAAAATGAAGACATTGAAATAATAATAACACAAAAAATATCTTAACAAAGCACTGCCCCCAGACCAGCATCAGATTTGGCAGATCTAGTCTGTAACTGTTAAGTGAGCCAGCTCTGGCACAGATAAATGGAATGTTTATGTGATTATTTGAATGCACTGAGGAGTAATAAGGAAAGGTATTAAAAATAGTGCTAGCAGGTTGGAGATTAAGTGACCTTTATCAGGGATAGTTTTCGGGTAAAAAAAAATGTCATGAGCTGTGGTCTAAAAGGAGCACACATTTTACTGCATTGAAGATCTCGAGAATGCAGGTGAAACTTGATGGCTGAATGGCTTGTTTCAAACTGGTATTCCTTTTCTAAATACCCCTCTTGTACCATCACATTCTCTTAGCTGATTCTACTAATTTATTTTGAGTTGAGAAAGCCAAAGAAGAGAGAGATGGGAAGAAAAGATGGTGGGGCTGAGAGCAGAGGAAAGAACCTTTTCCCCTTTTCCCAACCGAGTATATAGAGGGTGTGGCTCTGGAGAGGAACAGCCTCCATGTTTTAGAATCTTGCCACCGGGGGGGGGGGTACCAAAATCTGCTGCATCACAGTGGAAGTAAACCAAGTAGCTGAGTGCTCATTCCTAATTCTCTGATGATGAATTGCATATATTTGTTTTAGTGTCAGAGAAAAATTTCCCAAGGATCTTCTGTGAGCATTAGGATGTCATTTATTTCAAGGGGAAGGAGGCTCAAGTATTTATCTCTCTGAAGGCATATTATTCTCTGACATATTAATTGGCCATGTTAGATTGATTTTTAAAAAAATGTTACCTTACTGAGGAAAAATTCTGATTTCCTGGTGCAATTATCTTCTTTCTGAGTACTTATCTTTCCAGTAAAAGCTCTTCACCAAAAGGTTTTCAGTGGCTCGTTACAATGAAGGTTTTTAAAACATTTTTAAAGAGCATTTTAAAGAAGAGATAAGAATGGTCTGTTGACGATTTAGCGTTGTCTTCAAAAGAATTTTAGGTGTTGGCAATTGCCTCAGTACCAGAAGCCTGAAATAAATTAGCAAAGATGTCTAGAAAATTAGTGAACCCGCCGAGAACCTCAGTGTCTGAAGTTGCCCTAG
Source organism: Panthera leo (assembly GCF_018350215.1). NCBI lineage: Eukaryota > Metazoa > Chordata > Mammalia > Carnivora > Felidae > Panthera > Panthera leo. Next base: position 37,238,084 of record NC_056696.1, read on the forward strand.
TGTCTGAAGTGTCTATTGCCCTAGAGGTGACACACGTGGTCCAACTCTCTATCTAAGGCTTGGGTTCCTTCCACAATATCTTGATTGGGAATCCAGTTTCAGTTTGAAGTCTTCCAGTATCGAGAGAATTTACTCTTTCTTAATGCAACTCATTCCATTTTTCTTGACTTCTCAAGTCATTCAGAAATTCTTCTTTAAGGTGAAATAATGCAACTTTTTGGAACACGCTAAATAATTTTGAATCTTTTTGTAAGTAGATTTCATGTATTTGAAGATAACTACTATCACACTCTAAATAGAATCATTAAATCTTGTTTCCCTTTCTGTTTCATTTTCCTAGTTCAGTTATAGTATTGCTGGTAGAATGTGGGGTTGTTGTCTGTGGTCGGATGGCAGTTTTTTCTAAACTCGGTGAGGAGAAAGATGGAGTGGATGTACTTAGCATGTATCTGTCAAGATCACTCTCCTGGACTAGGAGTCTGGGGAAGACAAAATTAATAATAGATCTAAATCCTGGGCTTTTGAGTTCTAAAGCTGAAAGGAGGGACACAACATATTGCTAAGGGTGACTTCATGAAAGAATATTTAAGGATGAATGGCATGCATTCTCAGGTGAAGTTAATCTGGGAAGACTTCATGAAGGAGGTGAGATATACTTAGGAATTAGAAGATCTGAAGGTACATTGTCACAACAAACTCTGGGTCACAAATAAGATGTCAAGAGTCACTCTCAAAGTAGTTGTGCTTTCTTACCACCTACCTAAGGTGGAGATTGCTAAATAAAACCCAAGCAAATTTAGGCAAAACCAAAAATACATTTTACTGTTTGATAGCAAAGTTTTGTGTATGTATAAGCTTTTGAGAATTTGTCAGGTGTGTAAATGTATACATTTCTAAATGTAGTTGATATCCTTATTCTGAGTATACACCAATGTAAATTTTTTATCTTAGAGTGAAATAAATTTCCTCAAATTATTTGATAACTTTCCTTACCAGGTAACAAATTCGTGTAGAGGTTTTAACACACATATTTTAGATTAACTATGTATTCTCAAAATAATTTCTTTGCGGTAAAATTAAAAAAAAAACATTTTTTACCTTTCATAAATCATTAGTCTTTGTCGAGCATTTTCTTCAACTCCCCATCAGTGTTTCCCCTTTGGGCTGAGACCAAGCATGGAAAGTTTCACCTTACCAGACAGGCCTTTTTGGAAACCATAAGCAGTGGTAAGGGAGTTTAAATTTATATTTAACTTCAAATGCTTCTTACCACAAATGATATAACATAGGGTACTAAGCAATCATTTTTTGGTATAATTGAGCTAGCTGGTTGGTTTATTCAATTATTTATGAGCCACTTAAAGATTTCTTTGGGTATTTCGACATACTCGGACTGCATCTCTCACAATTGAACATCTATAGCTTCTAGGTTTCCTTTTTGGGTTCATAAATAAGAGGATTTCATACCTGTAAAAAACATTTTCATGATGCAAAACAATAAGGTGATTATGTATTATATGAGGTTATTGGGAACCCCCAAACATAAAGAATACGGGAATAAAATGCCGTGGAGCTCAATGTTGATATACTCTATGTTGATATGATTTGAGCCTGAATTTAAGAAAGCAATAGAAAGAATTGTTGTGAGAGTAAGGCATTTGCTTCTTTTTTATTTCCTCATTTCAGGTTTTACGGTTGAAAACAATGGACACAATAGGGGATCGAGAAATTGGACTACTAAGTCAAAAGTGACAAACGTATACTCAGTAGAAGTGCCAAGAGTTAAACATTATGTTTAATGTTATTTAGTTATTTAGTTATTCCTTTATTTATTTGTGTTTATATATTTACTTATTCATCGCTCTGAGTCATTTGGGTAAAACCTACTACCACACAGGAATTAAATCTTTCAGAACCGAAGGGCAGAAAAAAGTGGGTAGAGGTAGAAAAAAAAAATCAGGAAGTAATAAAGGAAACTTGGTGAAAATCCAGAATACTTTTGATTAGATACAGGAGGCAGTGGGAAGTAATAACTGCGATTGGGACTGCCTTTCTGCTATAGGTGTCTTGGAATTCTTTGGGAAGGTGTAGACAGAGCGAGGTCATGGAAGTCATAAGTATTTGGAATGAATCGGGGAACAATGCTAGTGGAGCACTTGCCACTTATAACTGCTGGAAGGTGTGCCCTGAATCTGTCAGCAGGATTTCTGTCTGGGTTGAGTTGTATAAACAGCAGGGCAAGGAGATCAAACCTAACTTATTTTTACTCCGGGTCTTCATCGGCCCCTGGAGAAAGTGACAATCTCACTTACATTATTTTTTTATTATGACTTCTTGGCCTTAATTCTGCTTAACTTATTCAATGCAAGTCTCAATATCGGGGTTTTCAGGCCTCATACGGGATTAGCACCTTATTATGCTGATGGTTTACCCTGAGCTGCCTACAGCTATCACAGCATCAATTATAATTTGTTAATTTCAGCATTTTTGATCACATCACTTGGGGGATTTCACTTGTTAGTTTGTAGTACAGCTCTGATTATTTTCGATGATATACTCATTCACCACAGCTTTGTGTGGCTAATTCCCTCCATGCCTCCCTTCCCCATACCCTGCCAAGCAAAGGCCCTCCTTGAAGAAACTTCAGAATAAAAAACAGCATGAAACTAACCCCCACAGTGTCAAAATGGCAGGGCATGTCCTAAATGACCTCTAAAAAGTAATGACTTATTTAAATAAATCAAAGAGAGAGGATCAAATAACCACTACAACAACAAAAATCACAATAAGACAGGATTTCATTTTTTTTCATAGTGTATTGTAAGAATTTAATATACTAATGTGCATTATGCATCATCAATAAAGGACACTGTGTTTGACATTCCCCCCAACTTATTTAAGATTAAACTGATTTTTTGGCAGAACATCTAATAGAGACAATATTTAGCAGAACATGTTTTGAGAAATGTTGCTCTATATTGATTGATTAAAGCTTTTCAGTCTCCAGAGACGAGCCTTGCTTTTACTATAAACAAATTCGTACAAACTTCTAGTTATAAAATAAGTAAATCATGGGTGTGTAATGTACAGACTGTAGTTCATAATACCATATTGCAGTATTTGAAAGTTGGTGAGAGAATAAATCTTAAAAATTCTCAACATACACATAAAAAATGCGTAGCTATGTATGGTGATAGGTGTTAACTAGACTTATTGTGGTGATTATTTCTCAATAAATACAAATACCGAATTGTTATGTTATATACCTGAAATTAATGTGATGTTATATGTCAACTTTACCTCAATAAAAAGAAAAGGAAGAAGGTTCCATGCAGGAACCTGGTTATTATATCCACACATAGGGTTTGCCAGTCAGTTTAGCTCTGAATGAGCAGGTTCATTTTACCCTTGTCCTAGAGCCTAAGGTGGGCCTGGAGCCCTTGGGGAAAGTCAAGTGACTCTCGTTCTGGACATGTATTTTATGTCACCTGCATGGCTCTCTTGAGTGTCTCTCTCAAACTTGGAGGCAATGTGATTTGCCTGATGACATTTGAACGAAAGCCAAATTTGCAAATGCCAATTCATCAAAGAATCATTTTACCCTAGGACCAATTTTCTAAATTTACTGATTTCAAAACACTTGTTTCTTGTACTTTAAGAAACATATTCATAAACTTTAGAGATATTTCTGTAGAATAAAATTGCTTTCAGATAGTTTCTTTTGAGAATTTTTTAAAATGTTCTAGTTGATAGGGCCACCTGGGTGGCACAGTTACTTAGGTGACCAACTCTTGATGTCGACTTAGGTCACAATCTCGCAGTTTGTGAATTCGAGCCCCACATGGGACTCTCTGAGCTGATGGTGCTGAGCCTGCTTGGGATTCTCTCTCTCCCTCTCTGACCCTCCCCTGCTTGTGCTCTCTCTCTCTCTCTCGAAATAAATAAATAAACTTAAAAACTGTTCTAGTTGATAGGTTTTCATAACTACATTTAAATATTTGATCTGTCTCTTGCTCAGCTTCTACTGCTCCATGTGGAGGACTGGGGACACAGTGGGGACTTTAGGTTGGAGAATGTGGACAAAGAGCTGAGAAACAACTCTCTGAGCTGCCTGCTTGGGGACTAGAGGAACTGAGGAGCAGATTCAGGGAAACTGGGTGTCTGAGAGAAGAGGAGACTGAAGGTCAGAGAGAGGAGGAGATGTTTAGAGAAAGAGGGAGGTGAAAGAGAGAAGACAGTGGAGAATAAAGAACAATTAGAGAGAAGAGGAGATTTTAGCGCAGGGAAGAGGGTGCCAAGCCATCCAATGTGAATTTCCGTGAACTTTACAATATATATATTTTAAAGTGTAGTAAACCAGTGAATTGCCAGATTTGATGAATAAGGTCATGCACGATTACTTTAGTCAACTGGCTTTTGGTGACTTTATGTGGAACCTGAGGCTCCGATATTATTGCCAAATGTCAGTATTTTCTGCCCAATTAGATTCCTAGTGACTTGCACAGGCTCATACACATAGAGGAAACGCAATAAATAGTTAAGAGAATAAAGGCAAGAATACATAGATGAAGGTGGAATATCTGCAGCTGAACAGTCATCAGGTGACCCTCCATTTGGCCTTCTCTACACATAGACCTACTGTGGACAATTGAACAAACTGATTTTGTTTGTACTCATTTAGGGGTCTTAAGAAGACATCTGAAAATCAGAAGAGAAACAGAATGTTGAGAAAATCTAATTACCAGTTAAAGAGAGAAAGTGTGATGTTTGGCAATCTTTCAAATTGTATCTGAAAGCAAATTGATTTGTTTATTTCTCCATCTTTCCCTTTTATTTATTTTATATGGTCAATAGAATTATTTCCACTTCATTGATAAACAGCTGCTAAGACTCCTTTTATTTCTTTTTTTTTTTTAATTTTTTTTTTCAACGTTTTTTATTTATTTTTGGGACAGAGAAAGACAGAGCATGAACGGGGGAGGGGCAGAGAGAGAGGGAGACACAGAATCGGAAACAGGCTCCAGGCTCCGAGCCATCAGCCCAGAGCCTGACGTCTCACAGACCGCGAGATCGTGACCTGGCTGAAGTCGGACGCTTAACCGACTGCGCCACCCAGGCGCCCCTAGACTCCTTTTATTTCATAATACTTGCCCTTCCCAAGAAATTTGATTTTTTACAAATTGCTACTTTCAGCAATTATCTCAATTCCGTTCAAATAGGATGCTTTTCCCAACTGTCCATCCACCATTTTGGTGATGATCGCAACTCCAGAATATTAAAATCTGACTCACACTCAAAGTTCTGTACTTTAATTTGCTTTCATCTCAATGGTTTACACTCATTTGATTTTATATTTTGATGATCATTATTGCCCCCTTTTCAAAAATGTACAACTCTTATTGAACCAAATGAGATTTTATGCATCACCAACTAAGCTAATTTTTTAAAAATGACTTTACCTTCTAGTGACTTCTTTCATCAAATGGTACACAATATACAGTAAAGCAGAATGGTTAGTGTATAGGAACTCTTTTTGAAGCAAATATGTTTTTAAAAACAATTCTGATGAAAAATTTCAGACATTCAAAAGATGAAAAGAATAGTATAATGAACCCACATGTGATCATCACACTTGTGAAAATAAATTTAAAAAACTCATTTAACCTGGAGTTGGGATGCCCTGAAGGGGGACCTCTCGCCCATATACCACTCACTGCATCCTGGATAATCAGGAGGAAGGAGGAAGTTACAAATTATCTTAATAAGAGAGGACAGTTTTCATATAGGAGTTTTTTTTAAAAAGTTTATTGATTTTGAGAGAGAGAGAGACAGAGAGAGACTGTGGAGGAAGGGCAGAGAGAGGGAGAGACAGAATCCCAAGCAGGCTCTGTGCTAACAGCACAGATGTGGGGCTTGAACCCATGAACTGTGAGATCATGCCCCGAGCCAAGATCAAGAGTCGGATACTTAACTGACTGAGCCACCCAAGGACCTCCATTTTTCATATAGGAATTTACTTTCTGCTCTTAAGAAAAAGAAGGAAGGTCCTTCCCTGCCTGGCAATAATGCACCAGCTGCCCCTTGCAGCCAATGAGAACCTGCCACAGCCTCAAGCCGTAGTTCTTCTCCAATGAGCTTTTGTTGAAAACAACCCTCCCTAATTTCTTCTTAACCTAAAAAAAGCTGACCTTCCTTTTGTCTCTTCAGACTTGCCTATGGTTTGTCATAGTTTGCTTGTCTCGAATTGCAATTTCTGTTATTTCCAAGTAAAATAACTGACTATTTTATTTTTGAGTTTGACACCTGCTTCAACAGTCTTGTTGCATCTGTCACCTCCCACCCCGACTGGATTATTTTGAAGCAAATCCCAGACGACATATCATTTATCCTGAATGTTTCAGAATGTATCTCTTAAACATGTTTTTGTTTTAATTTTTTTAATGTTTATTTAATTTTGAGAGAGAGAGAGAGTCAGAGCATGAGTAGGGGGAGGGACAGAGAGGGAGGAGACACAGAATCCAAAGCAGGCTCCAGGCTCTGAGCTGTCAGCACAGAGCCCTACTCGGGGCTCGAACTCATGAACTGTGAGATCATGACCTGAGCTGAAGTCAGACGCTCAACCGACTGAGCCACCCAGGTGCCCCTAAAATATATCTCTTAAGAATAAGGACTCGAAAAAGTGTAACCACGGTTCCCTTACCAACTTTAAAAGTTAAAAATCAGCTAATATCAAATGCCTGGTTTTTACTTTTCCTTGATTCTGTCTTGATGTTTTTTAACAGAGCATTCCAGTTAGGATCCACATAAGGTTGAATAGGCTCGAAATTTCAGATTTAATTTCTGCTTGGTGAATCCATTCTGTTTGAAATAATGAAATGTTCAATATCTAATGGGCTTATTTTCTAGGTCTATAGGACATAGGCGATTATCTGTCCCGACAGATATTTAGAAGTCTTTTGCTGTTATCGATACTGTGATATTTGTAATTGTATAGACATACCTCATCTTATTGTGCTTCTCAAAAATTATGTTGTTTATAAATTGAAGGTTTGTGGCAACTCTGTGTCGATCAAGTCTGTCTACTAGCACCATTTTTCCAACAGTATTTACTCAGTGCATGTCTCTGTGTCACATTTTGATAATTCTCACAATATTTCAAACTTTTTCATTATTATTATGTTTGTTATGGTGAGCTGTGATCTTTGATGTCAGTAGTGTGATTGTTTGGGGGCACTACAAACGATGTCAGATGGCAAACTTAGTTGATAAATGTTGTGCGTCTTCTGACTGCGTTACTGACCAGCCACTCCCCCATCTCTCTCCCTCTCCTTGGGCCTCCCTACTCCCTGAGACATAACAATATTGAAATTAGGTCAATGAATAACCCTACAGTGGCCGCCAGGTGTTCAAGAAAAAGGAAGAGACACACATCTCTCGTGTTACATCAAAAGCTGGAAATGATTAACCTTAGTGAGGAAGGTATGTCAAAACCCAAGATAGGCTGAGAGCTAGGCCTTTTGTAGGAAACAGCCAAGTTGTGAATACATAAATGCTAAGAAAGTAAAACAGATTTATTGCTGATATGGAGAACGTTTGAGTGGTCTGAAGAGAAGATCAAACCAGCCACAGATTCCCTTAAGCCAAAGTCTAATCCGGAGCAAAGCACTACCTCTCTTCAATTCTATGCAGGCTGAGAGAGGTGAGGAAGCTGTACAAGAAAAGTCAGAAGCCAGCAGAGGTTGAATTCTGAAGTTTAAGGAAAGAAGCCGTCTCCATAGCATAAAAGGGTAAGGTGAAGCAGCCAGTGCTGATGTAGAAGTTGCAGCAAGCGATCCAGAAGGTCTACGTAAGATAATTTTTTTTTAATTTTTTTTTAACGTTTATTTATTTTTGATACAGAGAGAGACAGAGCATGAACATGGGAGGGGCAGAGAGAGAGGGAGACACAGAATCTGAAACAGCCTCCAGGCTCTGAGCAGTCAGCACAGAGCCCGACGTGGGGCTCAAACTCACGAACTGCGAGATCATGACCTGAGCTGAAGTCGGATGCTTAACCGACTGGGCCACCCAGGCACCCCGACCACCTAAGATAATTAAACAACACATTTTCCATGCAGACAAAAGCAGCCTTCTATTGGAAGAAGATGCCATCTAGGACTTTCCCAGCTAGAGAGAAGGCAGTGCCTGTTTTAAAGCTTCCAAGAATAGGCTGACTCTCCTGTTCAGGGCTAACGCAGCTGGTGACTTCAAGTTGAAGCCAATGCTCATTTGCCATTCTGAAAACCTTGGGCCCTTAAGAATTTCACTAAACCTACTCTGCCTGTGCTCTCTCAATGAAACAACAAAGCCTGGATGATAGCATATCTGTTTACAACATGGTTTACTGTATATTTTAAGCCGAGTGTTGAGACCTACTGCTCAGAAAAAAAGATGCCTTTCAAAATATTACTGCTCACTGACAATGAGCCTAGTCACCCAAGAGCTCTGATGGGGATGTACGATCAGATTAATGTTGTTTTCATGCCCGCTAATACAACATCCATTCTGCAGCCCGTGAGACTTCAAAGTCTTATTATTTACAAAATACATTTTGTAAGGCTATAGCCGTCATAGATAGTGGTTCCTCTGAAAGATCTGGGCAAAGTAGTAAAGTGAAAACCTCGGAAAGAATTCGCCATTCCAGATGCCATTAAGAACATTCGTGATTCATGGGAAGAGGTCAAATAACATGAACTGGAGTTTGGAAGAAGTCGATTGCAATCTTCATGGATGACTTTGAAGGGTACAGGACTTCAGGGGAGGAAGTAACTGCACATGTGGTGGAAATAGTAAGAGAACTAGAATTAGAGGAGGAGCCTGATAAAGATGGGGCTGACTTGCTACAATTTCATAATAAAACTTTAATAGATGAGCAGTTGCCTCTTATGGATGAGCAAAGAAAGCGGTTTCTTGGCATCTCATCCTGGTGGAGATGCTGTGAAGGGGTGCCTGGTGGCTCCCCTTGGCTAAGCGTCCAGCTTTGGCTCAGGTCATGATCTCATTGTTCGTGAGTTGGAGCCCCGCACCAGGCTTGCTGCTGTCAGCGCAGAGCCTGCTTCAGATACTCTGTCTCCCTCTCTCTCTCTCTGCCTCTCCCTTGCTTGCTTGCTCTCTCTCAAAAATAAACACTTTTAGTACATAAAGTATTAAAAAAAAAAAAAAAAAGATGCTGTGAAGGTGGCTGAAATGATAGCCAAAGACATAGAATATTTAGAATAAATTTTGTTGATAAAGCAGCAGTAGGGATTTAGAGGGACGTCTCTGATTTTGAAAGAAGTTCTATTGCAGGTAAAATGTTATCAAACAGCATCGCGTGGTACACAGAAATCGTTTATGAAAGGAAGAGTCGCTCAATGAGCAAACGTCACTGTTGTCTTAGTTTAAGAAATTGCCACAGTCACCTTGATCATCAGTAGCCATCAGCATGGAAGGAAGACCCTATCCCAGCACGGAGGTTATGACTCACTGAAAGCTCACATGATGGTTAGCAATTTTTAACAATAAAGTATTTCTAAATTAAGGCATGTACTTTTTTTTTTTAGACTCCACGTTATGTCACATTCAACAAACTACAGCGTAGCGTAAATATAACTTTTATGTGCACTAGAAAACCGAAAATTTCATTTGACTTTATTGTGATATTCTCTTTATGGTGGTGGTCTGGACCCAAACCCGAAGTATCTCCGAGCTATGCTGTGTTAGTAATTGTTGTGGTGGTGTTTTTACTGATCTGGTGTAGTTATGCTATTAGAATTAGGTTTAATCATTTGGGCTGCTTTGATTGTTCCCAAACCTTAGTTCAGAATCAGTTTTAGTTATGTTTTTATCGTGCAGCATAATTGAATACAACTAAAGCACCCATACAACAGTTGGAAACATATTTATCTACAAGAAGGACTATTTATATCAGTGATTCTGGTGCAAGCTTTTCAGATTTTAATTATACCCGAGGGAAATAGTTGTACTCAGCAATATATCAAACTTTTGATGCCTCTGGAGTTCATTACCATACAATAATCGCATTATCTGTCACACTTTATTGCTTAATTTTTGCTTTTCAAAGCTTCTTTATTGGCTACATTACTTGGTAGTAATGGAAAACACAAAGGGGTTGCTATAATTGTAAACCTAGTTTCTTATGTGGGTGGAGTACTGAAATTATGTGTTGGGTAATACCTTTTTTTTCCTTTTTTTAAATGTTTTAATGTTTTATTTATTTTTGAGAGAGAGAGAGAGCACACAAGCAGGGGAGGGACAGAGAGAGAGAGGACAGAAGATCTGAAGCAGGCTATGCTCTGAGAACAGCAAGCCCAGTGTGAGGCTTGAACTCATGAACTGCGAGATCATGACGATCTTGACCTGACCTGAAGTCAGATGCTCAACCGACTGAGCCACCCAGTTGCCGCATACTTTTTTTTTCTAACTCAAAAGATACTTGGATTTTTAATCTAGATTTTGCTCATGAAATATAGGCTTGGAAACAATATCTGCAGCCAAGTAGATATCAGTTATTAACTCCTTCTCCACAAAAGCTCCCAAGCTTTCTCTACTATGTAAATAACATTCATTACATAACAATTAGAAAATACAAGTAGGCACAAAGAAAAAAAATCACTAGAGATAACAATAGTTAACCTTCTGTAAGTGCTTAGACTTTTTTCTAATAATATAGTATAATTTATAATATAACATAAATATATTCATTTTACAATGCAAACTCTATAAACTGCAAATGTGCTTTTTTTGCTTAATATGTTATGAATATCTTTTCATGTTAACACACTGCTATTCAATCATTCTTTATTGCTATATAATAGTCCACAGTTAGACTCACATGATATACACATTTACACCGTCTCTAATTTTCTTAAACATTTTAGTTTTAAGTAATCTCAACCTGGGGCTCAAATTCATAATCCCGAGATCAAGAACTGCACATTCTACCAACTGGGCCAGCCAGGGGTCCCTATACTGTCTTTTATTTTTTGATCTTCTAAACAACTAAACAAGAAACGTTCTCATATCTATGATTTGTCCAGTTAAATTTTTCGGTAAGTTGCTAAAAGGAGAATTGTCCAAAGTTGCCAATTTTAAAGGTTTATGAATCACAGTGGAAAAAATGGCTTCCATTAAGAGCTATACCAAAACATTCTTCTATGCTTTCTTGTGGATGAGGGATTCTGATTTCCCTACATGCTCGCTAACTCTAGGTAGTTTGTTTTTAATCTTTGTCAATCTGATAATAAAAATTTCATCTTGTTCTTATGTGCATTTGTTAAATCGCTAGAGAGAATAATTTTTTCGACATTTATATTTTTCCTCCAGTGAGTTGCTGCTTTGAATTTTTAGACTTGTTTTCTGCTAAAGCATTAATCTTTTTTCTTAATAATTTGAAAAGCTTTTGACATATTAAGGAGGTGATCTTTTAAGTATAATGCATTTTGTGAATGTTATCCTACTTCATACTTTGACTCTATGGGTTGTTGTTGTTGTTATATAAAAGTTATTAGCTACAAGAGGGAAATTTTACTGATTTTTTTTCAACAGGATAGAGGCAATAGTTATTTCTTACGCCTCTGTCTGGAATTTCTGGTTTTTTTCTATCCCTAGTACTTTAAGCATCTCTATATATATACTTTTGGGTTTTGTTTTGTTTTGTTTTGGCTTTTATTTTATTTTTTTTTAATTTAAATTTTAGTTAATTAATATATAGTGCAATATTGGTTTCAGAAGTAGAATTCAGTGGTTCATCACTCCTATCTAACATTTAGATCTTTCATCCATTTTGGATTTATTTTTGTGTATGGTGTAAGAAAGTGGCCCAGTTACATTTTTCTGTATTCCAAACACCATTGTTGAAAAGACTGTCTTTTTTTCCATTGGATATTCTTTCCTGCTTCATCCAAGATGAGCTGACCATATAGTTGTGGGTCCATTTCTGGGTTTTCTGCTCTGTTCCATTGATCTATTTGTCTGTTTTTGTGTCAGTACCATACTGTTTTGACAACCACAGCTTTGTAATATAGCTTGAAAGCTGGACTCATGATGCCTCCAGTTTTGTTCTTCTTTTTCAGGATAAGCATCTATATATTTTATTGTCTGGTGGGCAAGTCCCCCTTCCTGGTGTTTCTTTGTTTTATATTTTGCTTTGCTTTAAAAAATATTTTGACTACTTAGCAAATTTATTTTTCACTAACAATTATTTTCCGATAAAATTTAGAATCTTTTCATTGATTAGAATTGGAACTATGAGTGTGTTAATTTAATAGCTAAATTTGGGGAGAATCAACATCTTTATAATATCAAGCCCTCTAGAGAGGAAACATGGTATCTCTCTCTAGAGAGTCAAGTTTGCATTTATGACTCTCAAGAATATTTGAGAATTTTATCTATATGGGTTGTATTTATTCTCTTAATAAATACTTATCGAGCACTTACTCTGTTCCAGGCACTGTTCTAGGTGCTGAGGATTTAATGGTGAAGCAGACAGGTGGGATTATATTCTTGTGAGGAGATAGAAAGTAAACATATGAACCAATCAGTAAACTTAAAAAAGCCAGAGTGGGAAGTAATAAGATGGCAGCAAACAGGGTAGTTAGTGTGATAGCAATTAGGTAGCAGGGAGTCTCCTTTAAAGAGGTGATGCTTGAACAGAGATTTGAATTCTAATAAAGACCCCCTTGTCTGGGGGAACATTTCAGGAGAAGGCAAGCAAACGTAAAACAGATTGGACTGCACCTGCTGTGTTTGAGTCAGCAAAAGGGGGCGTGATAGAGCAGACTGAGCAGGGAGACAGGTAATAGGGAGTTGAGATCTGAAGCAGGCAGGATCCAGATCATGTCAGAATTAGTAATCTGGGAAGAGATACTTGGCTTTACTGCCTTATTGCATCAGGAAGTCACTGAAGAGCTTTAAGCAAGGAGGGATACGGTCAGATTTGTGTTTTAAAGATAAGCTGGCTGCGATGTGGAAAATAGACTGTCACGTAGCAAGTGAGGATGTGAATGAAGATGCTTGTTAGAAGGCACTTAGGAGCCTTCAAGTGCCGAGCAGAGGTGAAAATGAAAGCAGCAGCAACTATGAGCAGGAACTGGGCACTCAGGTAACCTGAATACTTAATTCACCGGAGGAAAATCAGGGCCATGGCTTCCCAAGAGGTTGCCTTCAAATCAGTCTCTAATGCCTTACAGGCCAAGAGAGGGAAGGATGGACCCAGGAGGCAGGGACAGAGGATTTTGGGTAAGGGAAAGGAAAAACTACCCAATGATACTAGGTAGCTATTTTGAGATTATTCCGTTTTAAAAGGAAATACTTAATTCTTTTCTATACTTCCTCTGAACTTGTCAATATCTCATATCTATTAATGACTAGTATTATAATTTATAAAGTTTCATTTTAATGAAGATGGTGACTAATATAGCTAAATTTCCAAGGCGTCACATATCAGAGGAGAAAACAACAATGACAACCCTGGAAATGGTACAAAGAATGCAAAAATATTAGCCAATGACAACTTTAGAACCAGGCGGGTCCTATGCCTTCACTGGAAATTGAAAATATCTGTGTACTGCTAATAAAAAATTAATATAAAGTGTTAGATGTTAGATAGTGGTGCAGTCTATTGACAAAAATACTATTTCTCATTACAGTTTTAGAGAAGCTAAAATTTCTACCACTAACTTCACTAGTTATCATTTTTAATAATTTTGCATTAATTATTTTTCTTATTAATCTATAGTTAACAAATTTGTTTAGTGCAACTTTGTTTAGTTTCTTCTGTTATGCTGTAAGCTTATACTTTAGCATTTTCATTTCACAGGTGAGAAAAAAAAATCAGAGATATGACATTGCCCATTGACGTTCACTCATTTGGAAAGTGATTATCAGGTTACTCAGATCCTGGCCCTCTCCCTCTAAAACCAGATTATGTTTCCATCAGTCACTGTCTAAAGATATTGCCGTGATGTTATTTTACATGGAAAAACAACTCACGGTAAGCATCATCCTGAGGAGAGAACTCCAACAGTTTTAGGGAGTGGAACAAGCAGAATTCTGAGGGTGCGAAGTTTGGTGATATTTGGACATTAGGCATTCAACAGTATCGTAGGGCACCTGGGATCCATCAGAGACTAACCTCTGCAGTCTAGGACCCTCACCTGAGAATCAGCACACTGATCTGAAGCACCTTGGACCCTGCTCTGAAGGAAGGAGAATCAAGCACTTAATTTCTCGTTTTGCCCTTGAATTCACAAAGAGAAAAAAAATTTGTCTAAATATAAACAAACTTGCAAATTTTTTTATTGATACTGATAGATTTATCAATCTTAATCCTACCACTGTTACACATCACCCTTGAAGTCAACGAGCTTCTCAGATCATGGATATATCTAAGAATCTTCAGACATTTTCCATGTCCCAGCCATTAACTGTTACCCTTGAACCTTTACCGAGAAATATTCTTTCCTCCTCTGTGATACCATACCAGCTAACTTGACAGGGAAGAATTTACTGTTCAAATATTATTGCCAGATTAAATATACTTCTGATGATGTTTTCCTCAATGCCCCTGAAGACCACCCTATTCATAATGCAATCAGATCTAATTTGGATATTGATTTATCAACACCTTTATGTCTAAATCAAGCCCAGACTAAAGATCTCAAGGAGATGCAGCCTTTTAGGGGGACACAAAGTCCCACAGATATAGGCAGGATTATTGGGGCTGCACATATCAAGGTTCAGATTGATTCATTTTAACCTCTACCCCAACTTGCACCATACCTTCTTAAACTAAAAGCTAAAGAAAGACCAAAACTAATAGCTGAAAGAATAATAATTAAAGGATTCATCATACCTTCCACAGCCCTTGTAACACTCTGATCGTCCCCATTAAAATTCCCAATAGGTGAGGTTAAAAGCTTTCTATGCAACCTCAGGACATTATTAGAATAATAATTCTCTACCTCCCTATTGGGCTAAACCCAAACATTTTTTCATCTCTGGTGCCTCTTGAGGTGACATATTTTACAGTTGTAGATTATTGTTCTGTGAAAATTTCTTTAATGTTCCTTTAGATTCTGAAGCTTAAATCAAAACAGTCAATAGTTTTTTTTTCCCTTCTCCTGGGAAAGTCAACAATATACTTGGGCTGTTTGCTCTAAGAATTTGCTGAGGCACCATTCTACTTTACATAATCAATCTGGACTTCGAGGACATACATTTCATTGTGATTTATTTTATCTAATATGTGAATGACCGTTTGTCGTGTTCTCAAGATAAGGTCAACTCTGGGTCCCTCTAGGTATTTATTGTTTTAGCTCAGAAAGGACATAAGGTTCCCAAAGAGTGGTATCCCAAGGTGGTGAATCCCTTATTTCCGACAGACCCTTGGCTTGTTCACACTCTTCCTAGCTAGTAACTAAGAAACAATCAAGTGGATGTCTTGAGTCTCATTGTCTACTCTAGGCAATGATTCTGCAACTTTTCTGAAATTGTTATGCCCCCAAATGATTTAACTAAATCCTTGGTAATTTCTGGAATTCTAAACATGAACAGATTTAAAATTAGCCCTTCTATCACCACCTGCTCTGGTTTGACCTTGACTATCTTTAGACCTTCTGTTCGTATATGAGAGATATGGATAAGCCTTTGGACTTCTGATTCAATTTCATAGTAACTATCAGAGATCAATGATCTCTTTCTTGATCATCCAGTGGCAAAGTCTACTCACCTTGTCTAAGCAGCTAAACTAGTGGAGGCTTCTACCAATTTAATCTGAGACTTTCCTTTAAATTTGATGGTCTTTTGTGATGCAGAGCCTTTGTTGCTGAAACACACACATTTACTAACAAGTAGCCTGACGACCTATGAAATCCTATTATTTTCCTGTGCACATATTTCCATTTATCATTGTAATAGTTTGAATTCTTATATTCTTCTTCTATAACTTAAAGAGGAGGAGATTCATGAACACCAAACTTTTAGTTATGAGCTAGATATAGTCAAAATATATTTGTTAGAAATACTTGAGGAGAAAACAAACTTAATCTTCTCTATCGTGGGTCATATCTTTCGTCTGAAACAGAAAAATATCAGGTAGAATATGCTGTAACAGATCTTCTAGAATATGACTTCTTGCCAGTGGTAAAACCTGACCAGATGGCAGTGCTCATTGTGCACATCAGAGTGTGTTATTAGCTAGAGATTAATAAATATACAGATAAGATACCTTTTGGGGGTGGTACATAGTTTTGGAATGCTTTGGAACAAAAAGGGATCCTGATCTTATTAAGAATCCCAATTAAAAATGCTCAGCAACCTAAAGAACTTTAGAGCCTTATAAAACTTCCTAAGACGTCTATTACAAAAGTAAGTGCTTGAACAAAAATACGTGCTATTACAAAAGTAGGTGCTTATAGCTAGCCTGGAGACTAAAAAAAATAAAATGAAATGCCTTGATTGATCACGAAACCAGGCAGATAGACTTTCCTAAGAGCCTAACTAAATCTCTGGAAAAGTTGAAAGAGGCTATCATAGAATGCTTGTATCCAGCTTCTCAGAAAATAGGTACTGGGATAAATGTGGGTGTAAATTAGGTGTAAACCAGCTACCCGTTTTCCTCTTTTGCTGGTTTAGGGCTACCTTTATCTAAGAATTAGATAAAGATTTATTAAGAATAAAGCCACTATTCTTAATGCTGCTTCTTGCATCCTCAATCACTCATTGATAAGAGCCCAGTATCATGCTTCATTAGTGAACTGACAGCTGGGTTTGTGCACATTTTTATTTAGGGGTGTGTTAGTTTCCAAGGGCTGCCATAACACATGACCACAGACCAGGCGGCTTAAAACAACAGCATTTTTTTTTTTTGTATCATAGTTCTGGAGGCTCTAAGTCCAATATCAAGGTGTCAGCTGGCCTGCTCCTTCTGAAGACTGTGAGGGAGAATTTTTCCCTTGCCTCTCTCTCTGTCCTAGTGGCGACCATGGGCTCAAAGCTGTATCCCAACAATTACTGCTTTTATCACCACATGGCATTTTCCCATGTCCAAATCTCCTTCTCCTTGTAAGGACACCAGTCATTGGATTAGGGGCCACTCTAGTGTAGTATAACTTCATCTTAACTTGATTACATCCTCAAAGGCCTTATTACAAAATAAATTCACGCATACACGTTCCCGATGGGCTAGAATTTGTGGGGGGAGGCACTGTTCTACCTAGTATAGGAGGCCACCTAGTTTCCCTTGGCTCTAGTTCCTTGCAGTAATCAGTCGGCGTCCTGGGTAAATGAATTCAACCACTGGATGACTCTTTAGATGGAAACTACCACACAGGTTAAATAACCAGAAACCCCAAACTCCCTCTTATGTTGCACCTAGAAAAAGGAGGTTCTTATCTCCACTGAAAAATACTCAGCAACCTTCTGGGGAAACCAGCTTCTGTAATTACACCTTTACAGAAATCGAATGTGAAAGAGAGCTAGAGGACAGATGGTAAACATTTGGAGGTTATCTCATGAGTAAGATACACTCTACTTTTGAGCCACCTAATGATTGCTACACTGAGGATTTCATTACATGGCAGAAAAATATTCTTGGTAACAACATATTGCAACACTATTTGGCAATCAAATAGGTATACTTTGGCTACAACAGGTCACTGGGTGGCCTTCAATGACTGGTTTTGAATTTGTACACAGTAGCCTGCTAGCTGCTACCTGTAAGCTGGGTAGCAACTCATGATCTTGGTAAATGGTACATGGTAACTTTCAATATAGTTCCTGGCATCACTTAGGCTCTACTTTGGCCCATACATTTTGCCTTAGAACAAGTAGAAGACCAGGAGCAGTAGAGGCAGAGTGACAAATGATGAGTTCGAGTCATCCAGGTATCTTGCCCGAAGAGAATAGGACCAAAAAAATCAGGGAAACTGAGATGTGGTGGTAGTTGGAGGGGAGAAAGTTATGGCAAACATCCATTACATTAAAATAAATATTTGATCTTATTTGCAATGCTAATTACTTGTCTTAATTCAGGCTGCTATAACAAATTACTATATACTGGGTGGCATATGCAACATGTTTATTTCTCTGTTCTGGAGGCCAGAAGTCTGCAATCAGGGGGCCAGCAAGGTGGGATTCTGGTGAAGACCCTCTTCCAGGTTGCAGACAGCTAACTTCTTGTGTCCTTACATGGTAGAAAGAGAGTGCGCTAGCTCCCTGGCCTCTTTTTATAAAGGTACTAATTACCTCTAAAGGCCCCATTTCCAAATACTATCACACTGGGGCTGAGATTTCAACATGTGGATTTTGGAGGGACACAAATACGCAGTTTGTGATACTTACATTGCAATTTGAAAATCCATATAAATATCCTCTAGACATGCTCCTTTAAGTATAATCCTGTGGATGGATAGCTTGGAAGCTTGTTAGAAATTGGGTAACTCAGGCCACACTCAAGAACAGCTGAATCAGAATCTGCATTTTAACAAGACTCCCAGGGTGACTTATATGCACAGTTGAGTCTGAGAAACACTAGAGCACAATAGATCTTGGATAGAGCTAAGGAACTTAACACAGACTCTCAGGCCCTCCTGGGGCCTATTCCACTAGAGTTTTTGTGCACAGATCCTGAGAAAATGGAGACGAGTTTAGGTCACCCTTGGAAATTGAAGCAAGTAAATCAACGCATTATAGGTAGGATTTGTCATTGCTAAAAGGAGGTAGCATATTAGAGTAGAACAAAGCCGGAGGATTTAGAGTTCAAGTTCTATTTTTGTTTTTCCATTTATTATCTGCTAACTATAAGCTATTCCTTATTTAAATTTTGGGCTTCAGTTTCATTGATACAAGAGATATAACAACATCTTCTTGAGGAAGGTCTTATAAGAGTTAAATGCAAATCTAGGTGAAAATGCTTTGCAAGCTATAAATTCTTATATACATGTAAATCAGTTAAATTATGTTATTTGGCAAGTATCTTACCCTAGAGATGGTTTACACTTACATTCATGATAATGGTCTGTTTTTAAATTATCCATCTGTGATCTTTAGGTGAGAAAATTTCAGTATGACTTATATTTTCCAGATATTTTCTGCAAGTCAGTTGTTTGCTTCTGTGGATTTTCTTAGAGGAATAAGACTGCATGGACTGATTTCCTTCCTCCCTCCCTCCTTTCCTGCCTTCCTGCCTTCTTCCTTCCCTCCCTTCTCTCTCCCTCTTGCTCTCCCTCTCTCTTTCCCTCTCCACCCCCCACCCCCCAACCCATCTCTGTCTCTCTCTTTCTATCTTGTTTCATTCAGCAACCATTTATGAGTATTTGGGACATTACACTGGGAATACAGTGCTGAATAGGGTTGACAAGGTTCTTGTCCTTATGGAACTTGTATTCTAGTGGGGAAAACAGATTATTAAAAACAATGGGAATATAATTTCAGTTGGGTGAAATTTCTATGAATACACTAAAGTAGAATCAGGGCATAGAAGGGCTGGAGGTATGTAAGTAGGGGAGGAAGACCATGTTAGTTTAGACAAAGTCATCAGGAAAAGGCCTCTGTGGGAGTGATTTTCCATCAGACACTGAAATAAAATGAGTGTGAGCCATATTAAGATCTGAATCAGCAGGACTTCAGGTGAAGGGAAAAGCAATTATAATATCCTTCTCACTTACCATGTTTGAGAAAGGGTAAGGATGCCATTCTGGTGGGGGTGGAGTGAGCAGGGAGGACAGTGGTAGGAGGTGAGGTTAGAGAGGAGGCAGAGGAGGGAAGCCTTTCAGGGCCTTGTAGCAGAGGTAAGGAGTTTGGAGTTTTTCCTAAGTGTGCAGTGGGCAGGAATTTCTGTTTATAAATAGGTATACTGCCTTTTGTGTATTTGTCTGATGTGAATTAATTCCTACAGAGTCCAGACAACTTTTGATACACACACACAAATAAAGTGCTTGAGTCTGAAGGCCTGATCCTAAACTCAGCCAGGTGACCCCTTCATGGATCAGGCAGGTTGTTGCTTTTCGATTTTTTCTTTGGATTCATCAGGATTATTTTTATCTTAAGACATAGAAACCTATCAGAATATTTGTGCCAATTTTTTCCCCTAAAGGCTAAGCAAAGAAAGAGATTTATCAACTTCTATAAAGGAAGAGCCCATGGGTAGCTTGGCTTCAGAAATGATCTAGCTCAGACCAACTCACGTGATCTCTCAGCTCTGCGTCAGCTCTACCCCCAGGCTTCATGGGGTTGCTTCCTAGAACCCAGCTTGTTTTTGTTTGTTTGTTTGTTTGTTTGTTTAACGTTTATCTACTTTTGAGAGAAAGGGCAGAAGCAGGGGAGGGGCAAAGAGAGAGGGAGACAGAGGATCCAAAGCAGGCTCCGCACTGACAGCAGCAAGCCCGATGTGGGGCTCGAACTCATGAACCGTGTGATCATGACCTGAGCCAAAGTTGGACATGCAACTGATTGAGCCACCCAGGTGCCCCCATTTGTTTGTTTTTTAATGGCTGTAGCAATTTGATTCTCAAATACTCTTTCCTTGCATTACCAACTAAAAAAAGAAAGCACATCTCTGAGAGATGGCTTGGAATATGGAGAGGGTAGGGGGAGAAGAGAGGAAACTTATTTTTCAGAGCCCTAGCAACTGTTTCCTCAGGTCTCATTGGATTAAATTCCATCTTGATCCACTCCTGAATTAACCCTATGGCCAGGGAGATGGTGTTCTCTTATTGGCTTATACCAATCAAACCCATTCCTAGAGCTAAACGTATCGTTAATCCTACTCTAACTGAATAGCATAGAATGGGGAAAGAGTTATATCTCTAAAGAAAAATCTAAGTGTCTTGGTGGAAAGGGCAGGGGCGGGGGTAGGGGGGAAGAATCCACACTAGACCAAGACAGGGCAGACTATAGCCTGTGGGCCAAAGGTCACCTACTGACTATTTAGTATACCTTGGGGGCTAAGAACGGTTTTTACGGGTCTTTTTTTTTTTTTTAAGATTTTTTTTAAAGTTTATTTATTTATTTTGAGACAGAGAGAGTGCACACAAAAGCATGAGTTGGGAGAGGCAGGAGAGACAGAGAGAGGGAGAGAGAGAATCCCAAGCAGAGCCCATGTGGGTCTGGAAATCATGAACCATGAGATTGTGACCTAAACTGAAGTCCAAGTCGAACGCTTAACCGACTGAGTCACCCAGGCACCCTGGTTTTTATGTTTTTGAATGGTTTTTACAAAATTAAAAAAATTACATTTTGTGACACAAGAAAGTTGTACAAAATTTAAATTTTGGTGTCCACAATAAAAGTTTCATTGGAACCCACTTATGTTCATTTGTTTATATGTTGTCTACAGCTGCCTTCATGCTACAGCCAGAGTAGTTGCAATAGACATCATATGGTATCCAGAACTTAAGTAAAGCCTATTTACTCCCTTTTGAGAAAAAGTTTGCCAACCCCAGTACTAGACCATCTAAATTAGCTTAAGAAAAAAAAAAAGGTGGGGTTGGCGGAGTAAATGGCTAACATCACCGAAAATTGCAGAGGTGGATGTTTTCAGGCCTGGCTAGGACTAGGGACCTCTAACGAGGTCCCCAAGATTTTTCTCTCTGTGTCATTCTTATTCTCAATCTTGCTCTTACACGCTTTTCCTTTCCTGCCATCCCTCAGCTCTGCTTTTTTTCTAGGTTAGTTTTGTTGGCAGGAATGCTCTTCCCAAGTGGTAGCAAATATACCACTAGCAGCTCTAGACTTATATTGTTCTTATGGTTAGTGAACCCGGACAGCATATATTTCCCAAGAACTTTGGCAAAAGCCCAGAGGAAAATTCTGATGGCTCTGCCTTGGAACTATAGCTCATTGATGGGATGGGATCTCTGGGCCTGGAGAGGGAAGGGTTCTGATTAACCACCCGGGGGGATGTGCTCAACCTTGTTTCTGAGGTCCTGAGGCCAGAGTACAGACAACCCCACTAGCGGTTGGTGGAAAATTCCCAAAAGGGAAAGATGTCAGAAGACACAAAGCATCAGATGTTCGCTAAAAACCCACCCTTGATATTATTTAAACGATTTTTTTTTTTTTGCTTTCATGGATATTCATCAAATCGCTGATTTTATTTCATTAGGCTTGTTTTAAAAAGTATTTCATACTGCTGCTTCCCAAGGTGGGGGAAAAAGAAAAAAAAAAAAGTATTTCAGTAACTGTGTATGGTAAAAAAAAATGCGTTGAGGGGTGCCTATTTCAAATTTTGGAGAATTGTTTAGGATCCATTCTGTGATAAGAAGCTGGCATTGTAAAGTAGATTTTTTCCCCCCCAGAGCCGGTTCAAGGGAATCTATGCCTGCTTATCCAGTCGAAGCATGAAACAAAAGGGAATGTTTTCACGGCAAACAGCTTTTCAGAGAGAACAGTTGCTTAGGCAGTTTTTAGGAGCGATGGGATTTCAACGTGGTGGAAAATACATAAAGCCCAAATACCTGATGAAACTTGTCAACACTTTTAATTCTACATCTGTTGTTGATCACACTATGGGACTTGTTAATATGTTTATGGTCATGTTGCCACAATGGGAAACACCAAGTTCAATTGTCATGTCTAGTCAGGTAGGGCACCGGGTCCTTCATGTATATTTCATGACAAACTATTCCATTAAAACATGGCTGGGTTATTTCATTAATGTAACTCACAGAAAACCTTGTGTTGGGTTTTGTTATTCTTTGTGCCCCAGGCATAAGCAAGTAGAAGAATTCAAGACATTGAAGCCAAGAAAGTGGCATAGTAATTAGCTCCCCCATTAACAAAACATCAGTTTTGTGTGAAGTGCTAGTTAGGTTTGTAGAGTTGTCATCTTTCATCTGGTTAGCAAGTGAACAGAAAAGCCGGCTTTTTGATGTGGAATGTGCTAGAGTTCAGGTACTTGTTAAGCACTTCTAGTTGTTAAAATTGAGAAAATACTAGGGGCTTGTGCTATCATATTGCAATTAACATTTCCCATCAACACTAAAGTAAACCTTTTTAAACAATGAATTAAAATAGATTCCCCCCCCCCCCCAATCTGTAATATGTCTGCCCTCCTCTTCTCCCCACAAGTTTGCCTCTGAATGAGGTATAAGTGAGAGGTATAGGTACCATCCAGTAAAGCCTCCTAGGCTTGAACACACCACACAGGAAATTACATGGGATCTCCTACTTAAAATGCTTCATGCTTAGGGGCACCTCAGTGGCTCAGTTGGTTTCAGTGTCTGACTCTTGATTTCAGCTCAGGTCATGATCTCACGATTCATGCGATCGAGCCGCTTGTTGGGCCCTGCACTGGTGGCATGGAGCCTGCTTGGGATTCTCTGTCTCCCCCTCCTAAGCCCTTCCCCTGCTTGTCACTCACTCTCTCTCTCTCTCAAAATAAATTTAAAAAAAATTAAAAAAATACTTGATGCTTAAACAAAATAACTGAATAAGATCCATTTAAAATAATTAAAGAAAAAAATTTAGGGTTGCATTGACAAATGCCATCTATAAGCTTTAGGTGACTCAACTCCCATAGACTTCCGCCATCCCAGACCTCTGACAGACCATGTCTGATCCACTTTTGTATACCAAGTGCCTAGCAGAGTGCCTGGCACACAACAAGCACCACATAAATGAATATATAAAACTCTTTCCCTCCATGCACACATCATTTTCCATCATGTTGTTATAGTTTTGTGTATGTCTTAACTTCCACACTAAAAGCCATGGTCCTTGAAAGCAGAATCTATTATGAAACACCACATATAGTCTTTAATGTCTAGTGTGCATGAAATATCAATTTTTAAGTGAAAATAAGATATTTATTACATCCAAAATATGTTGCTCATGGGAAGTAGAAAATGGTGTATATATCCTGATTTCCTCTTAATAATGGTTTATTTTCTCATGAGAACTAGTTTTTATTGTCTTCATTAATGATCTGGACAAGGTAGAGGGATTTAAGCAGATGGTACCCATAGCTGCTCCTTTATTCTCAAACATTTAAAATAAAATGAAGGGCGGGATAAAGTTGTAAAACAGGAAGGCACAGAATCCCAAGTTGAAATATTCCCTGGTGTTTTTCAGCTGCTTTATTTGGGAATGATCTTTACCCTAATGTCTACTGGTTGGAAGATCAAGTGAGGAATAACTCTCAGATGGATACCTAGGCAGAAAATGAATATCCTGATGAGACAAATACTAACAATATATTTACGAGATTTGACTATGGGTAGAAAATAAGAAATGAGGGGCAATGGGGAAAATGAAAAGAATGGACATCTATAAAAACAATCCAGATGGTAGATATTATAGCTCAAAGAGGAAAAACCAAAACCAAAACAAAAGTTTCATGGAATTTTATAGCAAAATGTGACGCAGTAGACTCATGCCATTTTGCGTGTTTAGTTTCTTGAATACGAGCTCAATGAGATTGGGGCAGTGTTCATTTGCGCTCACCTACTACAATGCCTGGCGTATAGTTGGTGCTTCATAAATATTTGAGGAATGAATAAATGATTTCCAGAGTCAGGAGCCTAGTCTCAAACTCTGCATTGCCTTAACACCGAGTTATTAAAAGTATGAAGACACAGAACACCCAAAGTCATCGAGCATTGGGAGGAAACTTGATACTTTTTGTATCCTGTTCTTTCCAGTTTTTTCTCTCATTTGCAATCTTTACTGCTTCTCAAACTTCTTATTCCTTTTTTTTTTCCACACAAGAAATATTTGCAAATTCTTGCAAAAGGATTGCTTAAGGAGAACAACTTTCCTTTCAAGATCCACATAGACTTCTGGTAGTATGAACACGCACTTTAAATAATTAATTTTTTTTAAGGTTTTGTATAACACCTTTCCACTAGAGAATATTGTTTTGGTTTAAGAATTTCCACTTTTTTTGTAAACAGGAAAAAAATCGTTCTCCTTTGTGGCGAGGATGTGAAAACAGAACTATTCCCAAATAGGTCTCATTAAGACAACAAAACCAGTCTACGTCCCAAGAGCTTCTCTCTCTGCACCGTCTTGCAGCAATCCCATCTGTTTCTGACTGTTGGTGTAACAGTTAAAGTAATCTTTTAAGTTAATACACAGCAACAAGCTAATTTAGCAGACGTGATAAAACAATATGTTTTTGTCAAAGTTTGCTTGTCAAATTTGATGGAGTTTGACTAAGAAAAATGGTAAAGGAAGAGCTAGCCATTAAAACTAATGTTTACCTTTACAATTAATATCTGTAACAGCGAAGGAAAGAGCCATCATAAACAGATGATTTAAAATGGATAGCATGCTCCTCAATGCTCATTTCATGGGACATAGCCCAGCACTTAAATTTATCGTCAGTGAAATAATAAGATAGGCTCACCGGTGCTCCTGGTACTATGCTAGACTCAAAGAATAATGTCTTGAACTTCCTCCTCTTTCTTTGACCTCTTCCCATAAAGCATAAGGGTTACTAAGCACCAAACAAATCTGCCACCATTTTTCAAGCTGACTGAGCATTTAATATAAACAAACCTTGCAATTCTTTGCCTGTCTATGGGTAAAACCTTGCCAGAGTATTTTATATTGGCCAGTGTTTAAAGATAATCATTATTTTTTGCCTTCAAAATTATCTTAGCAGCTGCTATAAATTTAAGATATGCAAATATGCAGTGAACAGGTACTATCTACAAAGCAAAGTGAAATGTGACAAGTAGAATAAGATTTATTATTTAAATCATTTCTAATTTTCACAGATATTTAGGCAGAATGTTCATTTACCTCATTTGGAAATGAAAGAAATGATGCCCACATTGCCCATTTCCAAAAGATGTAAGGAGCAAATGACATAATTATGTGTTAAAATGTGTGTCAAATACTATATAATAGAGGGTATTGGTATAATATCTGTAATTAAATAATACTAAGTAAATAATGCTAAATGTTTTCAAAATTCTTTTTAACTGGATTATCTTGACTCCTCAATTTTATTTTATTTTATTGTCATTTTTTTAATGTTTATTTTTGAGAGAGAGACAGAATGAGAGTGAGGGAGGTATAGAGAGAGAGGGAGACACAGAATCCGAAGCAGGCTCCAGGCTCTAAGCTATCAGCACAGAGCTGGATGTGGGGCTCGAACCCACAGACCGTGAGATTATGACCTGAGCTGCAGTCGGATACTTAGTCAATTGAGCCACCCAGGTGACCCATTAATTCCTCAATTTTAGAGACAAAGTTGAGGTGTATCCTGGAAATTTTGTAGTTTGGGGATATTAGCAGGGATTATATTTAGGTTGGATTATTTTAGTTCAAAGTATCAGAAAACCTCAACTCAATCTGACTTAAATAACAAGACCACAAAACATGCAGTCTGGAGTTTTGAAATGATCATTCAGAATCTTCTTGGCCATGCTTTTTCTTTGCCTACTCTCAGATCCTCAGACATGATTAGATGCAAAGGGGAAAAAAAAAGGACAGTCTCTCCCTGCTTCTTTATAGAGGATGAGGAAGTCCTTCCTAGAAACCCCCAACACACTTTATGTCATGTCTCCTGACAAGAATGATGTCACAAACCCAATCAATGACAATGAGAACAGGACTCCCAGGGCTGGCTTAGACAAGCTAGGCTATAACCCTAGATCCAGGGTGGGGCCCATGAGCAAATTGGAGATTCTGTCAGAAGAAAAGAGTGGGGGATGAACACTGGATGAATAACCAACAGAATCCACTATACCTGGGTTCTTCGGCCCCTTCTCACTGAATTTTAATTTACTTATTTTGAATTTACTCACTGTTAATTTTCTCATTGTTTTAATTAACTCATGAGTTTATTATTTCTCTGGGAGTGACTCTTGAACTTCAGATTCATATTGCCAAGATTCTACTAGATATCACACATTTATATTAATAAATCTCATCATCTAAACTCTTAAGCTTATATATCTTTGACTTTGATAGCACCATTTTTCCAGTGTGGTCATTTTAAAATAGACACTCAAATTCTGTGATGCTCCTCCCATTGAGGGGTGGGTTTATGTGCCTACACTGTAAACGTGCATAGCCTTAATCTCCATTGACCAATAGAGTACAGTGAAAGTGACAGAATGTGACTTCCAAGGCTCATAGCAGGCCATGAACTTCTTCCTTATTATATTGAAACGCTTGCTCTTAGAGCCCTGAGGCGCAATGTAAGAAGTCTGACTTTCCTGAGACAACCATGGAGAGGCCACATGGATAGTCTCCAAGGAAAGCCAGAGACAGAGAGAGGCACCATAAGCTCAAGCCATTAGTCAGTCACACTAGACTAGGTGCCAGACCTGAGAGTAAAGAAACTTCCAGACAATTCTAGCTCCCAGGCTTCAAGTCAATCCCCGTCATTTAACTCTTTTTGGCTGAAGCTCCAGACATTGTGGAGTAAGGATAGGTAATCCCTGCCATACCCTGTTTGAATTCTTGACCCACAGATCATGAGTGTGGCAGATTGTGTCTTCCAAACATGACTATAACAAAACTCCCCATTCTAGATGCTCTATTGCACTGGCATTCCCCCTATAGAGTGGTGGGATATAAGTCCCCTACCCTTGAATCTGCACAGGCTTTCAAGTGCTTTATCAACTGGGTACAGAAGAAATGCTGCTCTGTGACTTCTGAAACTAGGTTATAAAACACCATGTGGCTTCTGCCTTGGTCTTGTGCTCTCTGGATGCTCCCTTCAGGGATTCTTCCTCTCAATGTCCAGCCATCATGCTAGAGGAGCTCAGGCCACATGGAGAGGCTACATGTGGGTGCTATGGACAACCGTTCCAGCTAAGTCCAGCTTTGAGTCATCCTA
The DNA here is from genome assembly GCF_018350215.1 of Panthera leo. NCBI lineage: Eukaryota > Metazoa > Chordata > Mammalia > Carnivora > Felidae > Panthera > Panthera leo. The sequence continues at coordinate 37,265,919 of NC_056696.1, forward strand.
GCCCAGGTGGCAGACATATAAATAAATAAGCCTCCAAATAGCTCTGGGTCTAGATGTCCAAGTCACCCCTAGACATTAGATACTTCCCATTACATTACAGACATTATAGAACAGAGACAAGCCATCCCCACTGTGCCCCGTCTAAAATCCTGCCATCTTGTTGTGGATGGATAGATGGACAAATGGATGGATGATAGATGGATGGATAGCCGTGGATGCCTAATGCCCTGCACACACAAACTGCTGAGTGGAAGCATTTCAGTGAGCATGACAGCCTATGGCAGGAATATATGTGTGTCTGTCTGTACAGACAAAACCTTTACACTCTAAGGCTTGGAAATTTTCAAGACAAAATGTCACGGAAACAGGAAAGCCAAGGACAGAGCCACGCCTGGATTCCCAATCTCAGGATGTGTGGAGGGCTGTGCTTGGAGGCTCTAATGAGTTATCCGTTCAGGCCTTGGTTCAATACAGCCCTGAGCAAAAATGAAGAAAAGTTATCTAGTAGTACATAATCTAGTAGTATGCATAATCTATCAGTACAATATAATAGTTATTGTTTTGTGACATTGAATTTGGGGTGTCTTGTTATGTAGCAATGTCTTTCCAAAACAGCATAATTAGTTGGTTCTTGCTTTAAGCCATTGAGGTTTGGGATGGTTTGTTATGTAGTAACAGACAATAGAATACCAGCTGCTCAGGGTTGAAATTGTTTCACTCTCCCCTTTCTTCCCATCCATGTTCACTCAGAATTATTCCGAGAACTCTACTTCTGCTATGCTCCTTGAATTTATCTTCTCCTTTCTATTACCAGTGTCACTGTTTTGTTCAGGAATTTTGGCCCTTTTTCCAGAGAATTACAATAGTCTCTTAACTGATCTCCCTGCTTCTCAACTGTCCTACCTACTATTTCTCCATATCCTCTGCCCAGTCTGTCCCATACACTGCCACCAGGATTGTCACTGTAAACAGAGGACTGAGTGGTCATACAGTGCTCCTCAAAAACTTGCCGTGATTCCCTACTGCACACAGAGGAAAGTCTGAATTCCTTGCATGATGTTCAGAGATCCCCACAATTTTATGTTCTAGCCAGAGGAGTTGTATAGCTCTTCTCTTCAGGCTTGCTTTCTTTCTTTCTTTCTTTCTTTCTTTCTTTCCTTCCTTCCTTCCTTCCTTCCTTCCTTCCTTCCTTCCTTCTTTTTTTTTTTCACTCAAGATATGTCTTTTGCCCTTGGGTCCTTCTTCAGTGTGTATTCTTCAAAGTCCATTCCAAACCCTAGTATCTTCTAATATGGTCACTAAGTCTTCCTGGATCGCCAAAAGACAGAAACTGTTTCACATCCCTAGAAGACTTCATTTGTACTACTAATAAAGGATTTATCATATCTGCCTCATATTACAATTCTGTATGTAAATGTTGTCTTCTTTCACTATATTGAGATCTCCCAAAGGCAAGAATTTTTTATTCACCTTAAAACCTCTAACCTGGGGCATCACATAGTCATTTCTCAATAAACATTTGCTAAAACAAATGGAATCATGTATTTATTCTGTGTTGTCAGGAGATTTCTTTATCATACACTGGCGCTTCAGTTAACTCGTTGTATTAGTTCTCAGAGCTGCCATGATACATTACCACAAACGTGGTAGCTTGAAACAACAAACATTCATTCTCTCCCAGTTCTGGAGGCCAAAAGTCTGTGACTGAGGTATTGGCAGGGCTGCGCTCTCTTGCAGGTTCTAGAAGGAGTCTATCCCTTGCCTCTTGTAGCTTCTAGTGGCTGCCTAACACTCCTCGTGCTCCTTGACTTGTGGCCACATCACTCCAATCTCTGCCTCTGTCTTCACATCACTTCTCCTCTGTGGGTCCGTGTCCAATCTCCTGCCTCTATTTTATAAGGACATTCCTCATGATCCTTAACCTACTAGCATTTATAATAGAAGGTAATTTTCATAGATTCCAGGGATTTAATATGAATATCTTTGGGGAGTGGCGGTGGTATTTTTTGGCCTACCATACTTCTCAAAGCTACTGAGATTTGCTCTCTTTCTATCTCTTTTCCTGCTTTTGTTGATTTCCCTCCTCTTTACTTAGAATTCTTATTGTAAATATTTGCGGGTCCTTTTTCAAATTTGTTTTGTTTTCTTAAATCTCTTACCAACTCTTTCTACTTCTAAGTATTAAGAATATTTATCCATCATATGGGATATTTTAGTGGCAGTGAAATATAAATTTTATCTCGTTGGTCTTTTTCTGGCTTTTATTAACAAATGTTGGAACAAACGAAATTCATTTGCAGCACATGCCTGCTGAATCAGCTTTTGGATTTCCAAACAAAGCATAAACCTCACAGAGCATGGCAAGCAGGTCCTTTATCTCTTTTACAGGTGAGAAGAACGAGACGAGAATAATAGTTAGAAATCCCTCATCTGCAAGTACCAGAAAACCAACTTATGATGACCTAAATAAATGAGAATCTGTTGTTCTTACAATGTTGCTGTTGGCTTATTGGCTGAGGGGTCAGTTGTTGATCTCTTAGATTCTCACGGATTTTCCTCCATGTCGAGAGATGGCTTCCCCAGCAGCTTCCGACATGATGTCTATGTTCAAGGGAGGAAAAGAGTGCAGCCATTGTTATATTTGCTTCTGTTAATAAGAATAAAAAAAGCAAATGACTTTCTAAAGTCTCCAGCAGACTTACAGTTTTGTCTTATTGGCCAGAACTTCTCCTGGTTTTGAGAAAAGCAAGGAAATTAGTATTCATCCTCCATTGAGAAGGTGGCAAAGTAGAAGGGTTTGCAATATCTTGCTACAACAGCCAGAAACCAGATTCTGCCTTAGAATGAAAACTGATCTTCTTGTTACAGACTTGGCACCCTGAGGCTTATTTATCAAAGATAGAATTGGTCTTAAATTTTAAGTCTCATGTAGGTATTAAACACAGAAAGCCCTTGCTAAATATCAGAATTTAGTCTTCACTTGAGCGACCTACCAAAACACCTCCTTTCTTTCTTGCAAATGACAATCACATCAAAGGGCTTCTTTTGCTCATGAGAGTTGAAGGACTACTTTACGTTAAGAATTGGGAAGGCCCCAAGATATTATCCTACTTGCATGGTAATAAGTTAGCCTGCCACTTACATGGATGCTGGTAGAAAACACGAGACTTGTAGGTCAGAGACAAAGGACTTTATTCCTCATAGCATTAGAAGTAGCCAGAGTATCAGCGTTTTCTGGCTCCACCTTCCCTGAACCTCCCGAACACTCATTCCCACAGGGAGATGTGAAAAGGGTCAGATGACACCTGCACATTCATTGGGTTGGAGTAGGAGCCCTAAGCTTATGGAACCCATATCTTTTATAACGAGGAGTAAATATGTCTTCCCTTGCTCTGGAGGGAAGCATTATCTCTACCTTCCAAAGAACTTCCAAAGATGTTTGCTATGAAACATCCTTGAAATGGTAGTCTCAAACAAAAGCAGTTGGTTCCTGTGCTTGCAAGACATGCAGAAATGTAAGAAACCCAGGGGAAACGGTCACCAGCACTCTAGTCCATCATACATACCCTCACCTGCTCATCCTACTCTATCTAATAGGACAGTATCACCACGATTTCAAGAATCAACAGAATTGGCTTGCATAAGACAGAATCAGTTTTGGAAGCTTGCTAATTCTTGTTTTAATGTATCCCATGATGGTCATGTACTTCAATGCCCAAACCCCTTCTCACCTTGCAGTCCTTCCCAGGACCCTGTTCCATGGCTTCCAACATATCCATAGGCACTTTCACTAGCATTGAGAAAAGGATACTTACAAATTTGTGTACTGAATAAGTTATTTCACTGAAAGACAAAGGTTGTGACCCGAGCAAAGGGTATATAAATTATACCATCAATAATCAGCACGGTACTAATTAAATCTTCGGACAACTGGGAGGTAAGAATTTATCATCTCTGTAAAAAGAATGATGAGTGATTTGGGACCATGCTACATTGGCTTGAATTAAATGGGTTCTGCAGAAGGTCATCGTTAGCTGAGCAATATAGCTAACCATTGACTAATAATAATATTGGATTTCCATAGAAAGGATAGGACATAACGTGGCTCAGTTGGTTTAAGCGTCTGATTCTTGATTTCAGCTCAGATCCTGATCGCACCATTTATAAGTTCAAGCCCCACGTTGGGCTCTGTGCTGACAGGGTCCCTGCCCTTCCCCCTGCTTGTGCTCTCTTTCTCGCTCTCTCAAAATAAATAAATAAACTTAAAAAAAATAGTATGTTAGTAGTTGGATGTAACTTTTTTATTTTTTATAAAGGCTGGAAATAGGTTTTAAAAAGTTAAGTTTACCCTATTTTACCACGGATGCATCAAATTCTTTGTTGGTGATAACATCTCTGAGAAAAGATACAAAGGGAATCATATGGATTTTACAGTAGAGAGACCTTTCAACATTTCATTAAGCATAGATGAAAAAACTGACTAACGAGCTTCTACTAGACATTTCAATAGTACCGGAAATTGACAGTACTAGAAAGGCATTCGTTTTTTAGATCAGGACACACTCTGTAACACTGTTAAGGAATAAGCATTCAGTGAGTGGTCATCAACCAGTAAATCATGATTCATGGTCAACTGAAAGGCCCTTAAAACAATTGGATCCACATTCCCCAGGCTCCGGTCCTTTGATTTATGAGGAATCATGCCTGAGAAAAGAATGTTTCTGGAATGGTAGCCTCTTCCACCACACTCTTCCAGCATCTTTTTGATGGATTCCTACAGTGATCTCAGATGCCGAAGGATTTGACAAATAGCTTTTCCACGTAAGAGGTCAAGCTACAGCTTGTTCCGAGCAGCTATCTAGATGGACGCTTCCATAAGTGTGCTGATGTATCTGACCTCATACATCGCTATTCTACAGCCAAGTTCACTTCCTTACAACCACTCTCTACACCACATGCCTCCCTTTCCACCCCATGGCTTTGCTTATGCTGGTTTCCCCTGTTCAGACGGCCCTGCCATCTTTCCACCTGCAGAAGCCTGCCATATTCATCAATCCAAGGCTCACCTTACTGCCTCCAAGATTTTTCTTACTTTGCCTTCCTCAGCATCAGAGTGACAATTTGCTACATTATCGGTTCACATTTGGTTGTTGTTGTGTCACTTCTATCTATTTTCTACTCCCGGATAAGAAAGTCTTTTAAGTGCACCAAGAGCCAGGAGGTAAAAACAAAAGCAAGAAAAATCAGTCTTAGCACTCTGAGATCAACAGAGCAGCTGAAGAGATTTTCACCTTTGTGTGAGTCATGCTCACTGCAATCTGCCAAATGCAGGGAAGCTTGATGCCCATGGGAAAACAAAAGAAGGATTAAAAGCAGTTTCTTTTCCATATTCTTACAAAACATGAATTCATTTTTTTCTCACTGAGATACTGGAACCGGGTCAATGTCACCTATTCCAGGGTGGTGCTTATACCAGGATGATGGGTGGCCATACTTTTCTCTGGAGCAATGTTCACGTCTGCTCAAAAACAGGAGTACCCCCACCTGCACTGCCTGTTTGGGAGGCAGGGAGATATACTTACACAAGCCAATGTGAGCAGAATGGGGAGAGGATGCAAGAAAAGAGGGGCGTTCCAAATACACGAGTTTATGAAGAGATCAAAGGAGAAAGTGCAGTATAAAACTGTAGATTCCTGAGCCTCAAGACAGGCAGACTAAGAATTTAGGGTGTAGGGGCGAGGGAGCGGAGAGCAGGAATCTGCATTTTAAATATTTAAGGCGAATCAGGAGGTTTTTATCCAGAAGGTTTAAAGACGACATTTTAAAAAAATAGCATGACTTCGGAAGACCGATAAACCCGCTTCAGTCATGTTTCAGCAGTGTGGACCTAAGTCTTGGTTTTCTATCCGGGGAAAGGAATACCGACTTATCTCCTGGGGGCTTTTAGGAAGTTTGAAGCGGCAAAAACTGCATGGTGTCTGGAACAGGGTATCTCTGGAGATATTTACAGTTCTGCCATTTTAGAAAAGGTAATAAATGTATGTATCTAAAATAATCCTCCATTTGAAGTGATGTGAATTGGCCGAATCTCTTTCACGTGGACTGGCACGGCAAGGGGTCGAGCACCTGTTTTTTCATTTCTATATTTGTGGTGATGCGAAAACATCCTACGTTACAAAATTAACTGAGGAGAAGATAATCTGCTTATTGTAAGCATCTCCATTGGCTGTTTTTTTTTTTCTTCTTCTTCCTTTTCATGGAAATAATAGAGCTGAGAATTAAACTAGACGGTAAGAATTGTAAATGCCATCCTGGTGCAGGACAGTGGTTTCTTTTATAATGTAGAACTCAGGGGATATTCTGGGAGAGCACAAAAGTCTCTTAAGAAAGCTAAATTCAAAAGTTAAAAAAATTATCCGTAACTATTCTTTATAACCTATTAAGGACCAATTGTGACATGAAATCTAAATCTATAATAATGCCTCACTGTGAGACACTGATACACAGAAGCTTAACAGTTGAAAAATTAGAAATTTTGAAAAAGAGTGAGTCTTTGGAAAAGTAAGGCAAATTTAACTTTAAATAGTGAGCTCCCTGTACTACTTTTAACATGATGCCATTTACCAAAATTTAATTTATAATATTTTTTTTCATGTACATTGCTTTTATAAACATGGCATAACTATATTTAAATTTTCAACTTATACAGTCTGTTGAATAACAAACTGCATTTTTATTCTGTCAGATAAATAGAATTTTCTCTTATTTTACGTCTCTTGATATATTGTTCAAATTTCAAGTATTTGTTATTTTTCTTTATTCAGTCTTGAGCTTCAGCGTTAATTATCTCAGCATGAGGGACCACAGCCTTTTTAACCAATCTTCACAGGAAGCCACTGACTCCACTGGGTCATTTTAGTTACTTTCCTGGACTATTGCCATAATGATTTTTTTTAAGTTTATTTATTTTTTTTTTAGTACTCTCTACATCCAACATGGGGCTCAAACTTATGGCCCGAGATTGAGTCACATGCTCCTCTGACTGAGCCAGCAGGGTGCCCCTCACAATGCCTTTTTTTTTTTTTTAATGAAGTTATAGAATGTGATATCTTCATTTTGGCTTCTCAGCATAAAGGAGAACAGAATTTATGCCCCAAAATGTGCCTCTGGCAAAAGGATTATTTTAGGCTAATTATTTTTAAGAAGCAACAGACGCAGGTGAAATTCTGAACACTGAGCAGAAGTTAGTCTTTTGTTAAGAGACACTTGCATTTATAAGGGAAATCTGCATTTGTAAGGGTGTCTCCCTCTGTGTACCAGGAAGAGGGGAATGACCAAATCTCTAGAAATTTGCCAATGGAGAAGGCATTACATATCTGTACAGCCTTGTTCACCATTCTTTCCTGGTGACCTCCCATAAGTGGTCTCCCTAACACTTTTATTTTGTCTTTAGCTGAGGGTGGTATTTAAGGTAATGGTCTTGGCTGTTTCAGAGCATTAATGAATTTTTCCTGGGTCTGTACAGGAGGTATACCTGTTTTAAACCTGTTTGTTTGTTTGTTTTCCTGTGAATCTGCTTTTTTATTACAAGGGTGTCTCAGCCAGGAACCTAGACGAGTAGAGGGACACCTGGATGGCTCAGTGGGTTAGGCATCCAACTCTGGATTTTGGCTCAGGTCATGATCTCACGGTTCATGGGATTGAGCCCCATGTTGCGCTCTGGCTGACAGCGCTGAGCTAGCTTGGGATTCTCTTTCTCCCTCTCTCTGTCCCTTCTCCACTCGCACTCTCATGCTCTCTCTCTCTCTCTCTCTCTCTCAAAATAAATAAATAAACTTTTAAAAAATGTAGAAAAGTAGAGAGAAAATTATTTTGCCCCCAAAATGCATTTTAACAAATCTTTATTTGACAGATTATTTCTTAAGTACTAAAAACCCTAATTGCATTTATTTTACAAGTTGAAGTGTAAACAGCAAAAATGAATTAATGGCATTCAATTGCATATTTTCAGAACTTGCTTCCTTATTAGGCTATTCAGCCCACAAAATAAACTGAATTTGAATCTAAAATCGTGTACAGTTGACCCTTAGACTGTGTGCAGGCTTAGAAAAACCAACCCTCCCCACCAATATAGTCGAGAATCTGCATATAACTTTCGATTCCCCCAAAATGTAACTACTAATAGACTGCTGATAACCCGAGGCCTTCTGATAACAGAAATAGTTGATGAATATATTTTGTTTGTTATATGTATTATCCATTGTGTTCTTAAAATAAAGTAGAAAAGAGAAAAGAATATGTTATTAAGAAAATCATGGGGAAGAGAAAATACATTTACAGTATTATACTGTATCTATTGGAAAAAATCCACTTATAAGTGGACCCGTGCAGTTCAAATCTACATTGTTCAAGGGTCACATAAACTGAGAATACTAAAGTTGAAAAAGACCTGAAAGGTCATCTGAGCCCTATTTTTACAGGAAGAATAATTTTAAAATTCTAGCACACTTTTTTTGCCATTTATTATCTTAAGCCTCACTGTTTACAGATATCTTTGTCAGCCTAGCTATTAATAGTAAATCCCCATCAAGAGAGCTAGGACAAGGGTGCCTGGGTGGCTCAGTCAGCTAAGCCTCTCACTCTTAATTTGGGCTTAGATCATGATCTCACGTTAGTGAGATGGTAATGAGTTGGAGCCCCAGGTCAGGCTCAGTATGGAGCGTGGAGCCTACTTGGGATTCTCTCTCCCCTTTCTCTCTCTGTCTCTCCTCTGCTCGCTCTCTCTCTCTCTCTAAATAAACGTAAAAAAACAAGAGAGAGCTATGACAAAAATGTCACTTCCTTTGCATTGTTTCATATTATTAATCTTTATTTTCTCTGTTTAGTAACTGTATCTGATATTTAGATATTCTGACAGCAAATGTATTCACCTTCACCAGTTTACATAGTATTTCAATAAGTAAAATATAATTTAGGTAACAAATATCAAGAGAGCTTAGTAAGATGAAAAATGAAACATAATTTTAAAATATTTCAAAAATAACCATTTTCTCATTACAAAAATAATATTTGTCTATTTTGGAAAGTTAGTGTAATGTACAAAAGCAGAGAGAAGAAAATAAATTTAAAAAAATTTTTTAACGTTTATTTATTTTTGAGACCGAGAGAGACAGAGCATGAATGCGGGAGGGTCAGAGAGAAAGGGAGACACAGAATCTGAAGCAGGCTCCAGGCTGTGAGCTGTCAGCACAGAGCCTGACACGGCCGAACTCACGAGCCGTGAGATCATGACCTGAGCTGAAGTCGGACGCTTAACCGACTGAGCCACCCAGGCACCCTGAAAATAAATTTCTAAGAATTCCACCATCGTAAAGGAACAAAACCTACAATAGCTTGATGTATATATAGATGGAATGATAGAAATATACTTGTACAATATTTTTTGTGTACTTATGCATATATTAAAAATATTTTCAACTTTAAAAGTTGATACATATGCATCTTGAATTATTATTATTATTCTTGGTTTTTGTTGTGGTTGTTTAATACTCTCTATACCTGACGTGGGGCTCGAACTCACAACCCCAAGATCAAGAGTTGTACACTCTTCTGACTCAGCCAGGCAGGCACCCCTTTATTTGGAATTATTGATAGACACTTTTTTTGAGTTACAATGGACCATGGTTTTAGATACTGGCATCTAAATCTAAATAATGGAGGTCAGACCTGAATTTTTTGTGTTATTATAGGGAATTAAATTTTTAACCAAAGTCCAGATGTCCATTTTGTGACATAAATAATTACAAACATAATATTTACTGAGCACTTGAAGTTTTTTAGTGCAGGCAGAATGAAGATGAACGTTTGCATTAAGAACATAAGATTCAAGAAAGATTCAAAAAGATTCAAGAAAGATTCAAAATTTAGATTTTAGAAAGATTTAACGGGCATTAGAGACTTAGGGTCGTTTGTTGTTTTTAATAAAAATCCTCATATAAGTTGATTTTACTTACACATTTTTCTCACTGCAGTTTTTTTTTTTTTTTTTATTGAAGTCTCCTGAAATATCGGAGATGGGCTTTTCCCCCCACATTGCTTGCACAATCACATCCATTTTTGTGCCAGGATGTTAAAAAGGCTTTGGAAATGAGAACGGCCTGTAATTTTCTTGTTCCTCTACTTGATTCTTCACCTTCTTTAAACTTTTTTTTATTATCTGTAAGGAAGGATTTCATTGCTTTTATCATAACTCCATACCTCAATAGTTGAACACCTCAAGCGGTTTATCTTTTACTTCTTCTCAGCGTGGGGAAATCGCTGTCCTTTCTGATGATTTCTTGATCAGCCTCCAGCTTGCTTTTTCATTCTCTCTCCCCCTGCTGGCTTCCCCAATGCTCTTGTACTTTGCTGAAAAATAATTTAGGAATAGGAGGATTTTGGAGGTCCCTGGAGAGGCTTCTAGAATTCCACAGCAAGGTTAAGACTGCTGCCAAACGCTCACCCGCCCACCTCTGCAACCCAGGCTGGTCATTACAAACCTGAGCGGGTTGACTCAGGGCTGGCGATCGGTGAATAATCACATGCGGTTGCAGAAGGTACTTAGATGGTGAGAGACGACCAAACCATATATGCCCTTTCTTTCTCCTCCAAAGTTTCTTTCACTGAGAGGAAAAGCAGTATCCTCTTGGGAAAGAAGTTGCAAACTAGCTCTGAAAGCAAAGTACATATAAGACAAAATTTCCAGCATAAAATGGAACAGTGATGGTGACTCAGAGTGTGCCATTCAGAACAGAGTTCCAGTACAAACATGGAAATGATGTTATAAATAACTTTAGGAAGTTAGGAATCTTAAGAGGATATCGGAGAAGCGTTTAACATTTGGATAAAAAGAATTTTGGGTCACATGTCTATAAACAGAATGCTATCACAGTAATTAAATAGTCAGTTATAATCTTAGATTGAGAGGATAACTAAAACCCATTGATTGAGGAGACCCAGGCCTGTGAGAAGTGAAACAATTTCCCTGATTCACATGTGTTGAAGCTTTGTCCGATAGTGTTGGGGTTAGAACCTGTAAGCATGTTGCTTTCTTCAGTGTTATTTTTCATACATAGAGGAAGAAATGGGCCATTTATGACTTCATTCCCTGTGTTTCCTTATTACATATCTTCAAATTCCCAAAGGGTTAACCCAGCGCTGATCCAGCATAGGGCAAATTGATCTCTTCTAGTGACTATGTAATATAAATAGCTAAAAATAATGACTTTAAAATAAGACATACTTGAGTTTTTTTTTTAAATTTGTTTTTAATGTTTATTTATTTTTGAGACAGAGAGAGACAGGGCATGAACGGGGGAGGGGCAGAGAGAAAGGGAGACACAGAATCGGAAGCAGGCTCCAGGCTCTGAGCCATCAGCCCAGAGCCCCACGAGGGGCTCGAACTCACGGACTGTGAAATCGTGACCTGAGCTGAAGTCAGACGCATAACCGACTGAGCCACCCAGGCACCCCGACATACTTGAGTTTTAATTGTGTCTGTGCCACTCCAGAGTTATGTGCCCTGAACTAATTTGGCTCTCTATACCTCACTTTCCATGTCAGGAAGATACAGAGGGAGCTACCTTATCTCTAGGACTGACTCATAGTTGCGCGAACAGCATGTTGTAATCCATATAAAATGCTCACTTCATTGTCTGGCCCTTCCAATGCGATTCAATATTATTGTTTTAGCAGCTATGTTTCTGCCACATCACAATATGAGTTATTTCCTGTGTAGGGATTAAAATCAATAATAATAATAGTAATAATAATAATAGAAAGCCTTGATCAAGATTTAAAATCTGCTTTGAAACCCCAAGTTGCCAACAGAAATCTGTCCCGATTCATTTGAATGTAAGGGGTGCTACTGCTGAAGAAGCAATGTGTATAAAAAATCTCACAGAGAGCCCCTCAGTCCATGATATCCAAAGAGGTAAGCAAAAGGGGACTCCTGTAGGTGTCCCGGAGAACCAGAGTCAAAGAACAAATCCCCACATAACTGCAAAGGTTTATGCAAAGGGGCATTCTATGCACAGGGTAGAGAATATGATGGAAAGAGCCATCAAACATTATGAGATCCCTCCCCTGCAGCACATAAACAAAGTGAGGTGGAAAACAAAACAGAAAGTCTGCATGATAATCCTCAGCAATACACTGCTCCATGAAAGGGCATTTTAGTTCAAATGTGGGAAGCTGTGCCAAAAAAACTGAAGGCAAGCAGGCTGAGCCAAATTAGAACAGAGTATAAGATTTGTCATACCTTTGTAATTCACACAGCAGCAAATTCAGCTCGACCACAAGCTGTCCAGATGTTGGCCATCTGACTCTTTATAGCCGTGGTCTGTTTTTTCTTTAAAGCCCCCTTTCCTCTCTGTGGTCCCAGACACTTGGCATTTCTCTTGAAGTGGACCCAAACTGAGTAAAGAAGAATTACTCATCTTCTCAATTTTCAGGATAATATCTCTTTAAGAGAAATATTTTGAAACCTACAAAGTCTTTGATTAAATTTACAGCACAGCAAAGAAATTTAGCCAAGTGATTGATAGCCTTGCAGCCAAACGGGTCTGAAGCAGAGTCTTGGATCAGTCGCTTATGGGTTGTATGAGCTCAGGCAAGCGATTTAATCTGGCACAGGAAAATGGAGACACCGACAATAATGAAATAGCACCTACCTCATAGGATTCAATGAGATAATGTATTTAAAGCGTTAACTATTGTGCTTAGTACATAGTAAGCTCTCAATAAACGCCAGTTGTTTTTGTTATTTCTATATTGTATTTTAAAATCGATTTTGTCCCTGAGACCATTATTTCCTAGGAGCTTCACTGATAAAAACGTTCCAAAAGGAAGGAGATGAAGGTAAAGTCACTGTGTGTCAATTTGTTGGTGATTCTGCCTTTAATAAGTGCTGAATTCTAAAGAGAATGCAGCTCTACTTTTGAGATCTAAAGAACATGTGTGTGCATATGTCTGTATCTCGGCCCTGGGATTGGATGCCTGACTGTTCATCATGGTCACATGGCAAGGTAAACACACCTTCCCAAGTCTAAAGCCAGTTTTCTTCATTCCACCCAGGGTTGGTTTCATCCATTCTCTACTTGGAAACCGTAAGAAAGACCCAGAGCTAAACTCTCCCCATTGATTAGAAGGGTGAGGTTAAAGCAAAAGAGTTGTGCCGGCAATTAGTTTACACAGCCTAGCTCATTTTGAGTTTATTTTCCTCTTCTAAAAATGTTGAAAACACATCACAAAACTCAACCGCTATTTAGAGCAAACTACCCTCACGAAAGAAAATAGAGCTTGCCCTAAATATAATACACCCATGTGTCATGTTTTCTATGCAGTAAGATACAACCTTCTCCTTTGGTGATGTCAAATGTCAACACATTTCGACAGATAGCATAGGGTCTGACAGCACAAAAAGTGATCTTATTCAGCGACATGTATGGCAAAACAACAGCTGTGATTGTGTTAGGTAATGGAAAAATAATTAATGTATCATAAACAATGATGAAAATATTTTCATTTGACTGTAAAAATATAATAACATGTTTCCCCAAGTTTTAAAATATATGGGCAAAGAAAAAAAAAAACGGTAGTAGTTCCCAAATTCAACTAGTCATCAACATTTCTTAGGACTCTTCTATAAAAATTCTGACTCTCTGGCACCGCCCCTGAAGGTTGTGATCGAGCAAGTGTAAAGAGAAGCCCGGGGTTCTAGTGTGGGAACCACTCTCTGGAGTGTACCATGCTGACTAGGTCTTATATTTTTATCTGAACTTCTTTATGGTATTTTTAAACCAAGATATTTGTGACTTAAGATTTGCATGTGTTGTCAGAATGATGACAATTGAGGTTTCAAATTAAGAACATGATGATAACCACCGTGAAACACTTGTTCTTGTCCTCAGTTGTGAAATAATTGAAATTCATCAAGTTCGTTCAATGAATATTTGCTGAGCACTTACTCTGTATCAGGCACTCTTCTATGTGCTGGTTACCCAGAGTGAATACAATAGAAAAATATCCTTGTTCTCAGAGGCCTGACATCTTATAGAGATAGACAGAAGAAAATAAATACATAGAGTGAATGGAAATAATGATATGATTTAGTTAAGAGAAAATGGTGAGCACCAGAATGTGTGTGAGTATGTGATACGGGTTTTAAATAAGGTTAGGAAATGACTCCCTGAGATTATATTTGAGCAAAGATTTGAAGGAGGTGGTGGGGGAAGGGCTAGAAATACTGATATTTGATGGAAGGGAATTTTAGGCAGAGGGAACAACAAGCACAAAGGTCTGGAGATGAGTGTATTTTTTAAAAAAGAGAGCGGTATACAGACAGACAAGTGAACAGAAGCTTTCAAGAAAGAAGTAATGACTGTGCCAAATGTTTCTTGAAGGTGAAGTAAGATGGGAACCCGAAGAGAGTGATTGTAAAAGAGAATGGCAGGGCAGAATTGGAGACTTGGAAAGACCAGATAAAACTTGTGAGAATTTGCTATAAAGAGAAGAGGAGACTGTGAGGTCTCTGGAGAGGGAAGTAGGATTCTTTGATGTTTTTAATTTTTTTCCCTAAAGATCTTTATTGACGGTGGGAGTGACCTAGTATAGGAGGGAAAAATGGATGATGGCGGAAAGGAAAAAGTGGGAATGGAATCTAATATAGATGGGTTGGCTTCCCCAGGCAGGTGGGAGTATGTATCTTTCGTAGAACATCTCTACATCTCCAGTAGTACAAGGAAACAGAGATGCTGATCGGTGGCAGATGAAGTATGAAAAGTCCAGAGACACCCACTGTGTCATATTTCCAGCCGACAGTGAGCGTAGAAGAAGCTAGTGTTGGAGGTTGGAGGAGAGAGGGGGTATGAAACGATTCCCTGGGAGATGCACAGTGAAAGCACCGGGGAAGTGGCAGCAGTATTACAGACGTTCATGAAGTTCATGGTCTTGAATTTAAAGTCAGACAAGTCAGCGTTGTGCATTTATTCTGCAGCCAGCTGGGGCAACAGGAATGCGGGACTGAAGCTGACGGAAAGGTGCACTGACAAGAGCCGTGATTTCACCCAGCCTGTATCTCACTTCAGAGAATGCCATGGAGTTGAAGTGAATGCGAGGAAATGATGACAATGATCAGCGATTGAGTTTAAACCAGATAGGAGGGAAGTGAGGACACAAGCGGATGAGGTGACACCAGAAGGGTGATTTTGATGGATTGTAGGTAGTTCTGTGGAAAGATGTCAAGTCAGAGTTGTGGGGGGATGTGACAGACTAATTGCAGAAAATGGCCCTGATATGCAATCCCCTATGCATCCAGGCCTCTCCTCTTGAATGTAGGCTGGCTTTGTGACTTTCCTTCACTTAATAGGATGTGGTTCAAGCGACCCAATGTCATCTTAGGGTGTAAGGCCTTAAGCATATCTGCTCATTTTCTTAGATCTCTGCCTCTGTCATGAGAATCAGCCTGGGACATGGGAGATCACGTGAAGCAGAGTTGAGTCACCCCAAATGAAGCGAATCTAGCTAGCACACAGCCTACTGGCCAGCTGACCACAAACGAGCAAGACTCCCTGAGATCAGCCCAGCCCGGGCCAGCAGAACCGTCCAATCAACACATAGACTCATAATAATAAAAGCCTGTTATCTCAGAGCGCCGACTGAGTGGCTCAGTCGGGTAAGCATCTGACTCTTGATTTTAGCTCAGGTCATGATCTCACAGTTCATGAGTGTGAGCCCCACCTCAGGCTCTGTGCTGACAGCATGGAACCTGCTTGGAATTCTCTCTTCTCCACTCTCTCTGCCCCTCTCCCACCCCCCCCTGCCCCCGCTATCTCTCTCTCAAAATAAATAAACTTGAAAAAAAGCTGTTATCTCAAGCCACCAAATTCTGAGGTTGCATTGTTTGTTATAAAACAGTAGCTAACTGATTAAAAGGAAGGGCTAGGAAGATATATGGTAGGCATTAGAAAGTATATCCTTGGAAATCGAGCTGATGGAGGGGTTGCAGTCATTGGTAGTTACTAGGCCTAAGGTATGACCGTGGGCTTTAGTGACTAGGGTAGAGTGGAATGCAAGAGCATGGGAAGAGAAGAATTCAAGAAGCTGATCTCTTATGTGGGCATCCCTTTTGTTTTGTTTTGTTTTTCCTCACTCTGGGGGCCAAAGCATTCAGCCTTTCACCATTAAATATGATATTAGTTGTAGGTGTTTTGTAGAGGCCTAGTATCAGATTTAGGAAATTCTTTCCTAATCCTAGATTGGTAAGAGTTTTTATAAAGAATGGATGTGGCTTTTTTTTCAAGTGTTTTTGCTATGTCTACCAAGATAGTCACATTCCATTTTTTAAGAGCTTGTTATTATACTGAATTACATTGGTTGATATTTAATATTAAACCAACCTTGCATCCCTGGGATAAATCACACTTGGTCATGATGTATTGTTCATGTTATAAATTGTTGAACTATACTTGTAAGATTCTTTTTAAACATTTTACGTCTATGTTCATGAGGGATATTGGTCTGTAGTAATTTTCTCTTGTGATGTCTTTGTTAAATTTTGGTATCACAATAATGATGGCCTCATAGAATGAGTTGGAAAGTATTGCATCCTTCATTTTCTGGAAGATATAAATTATTTTTCAATTCTGAAAAGCAATGTAATGTTACAAAGTATGGGAAAGTAGATTTTAAGTAAGTAAAACACAACAATATAAATACAATCCTAATGTTGTTTGTTTCAGATGGTATTTTTAAGATTTTAAAAAAACAGAACTACTTATGTGTAACATATAACATATTTTTAAATATGCGATGTCATAATCCGAATTCACATTTCCTTATAATTTTTTTTGAAAGTTTATTTATTCATTTTGAAAGAGAGAGAGAGATTGAGAATCCCAGAAAGAGAGAGAGAAAGAGAGAGAGATTGTGACAGCACAGAGCCCGAGGCAGGGCTTGATCTCAAGAGCTGTGATATCATGACCTGAGCCAAAATCAAGAGTCAGACACTTAACAGACTGACCCACCCAGGTACCCCCACATTTCTTTATAATTTTTAAACAAAATCTTAAATGTATGCCTCATATTCTATTGAGTAGATATAATTGTACATTTCCCCTAATATTGTAATTTCCCTTAATATATCAATATTATACACGTTCTGTGAAGAACATCTGAGAGCTCATTATTTTCTAACATTTCGGATTATTTCCTTAGGATTGCACACGTAGAAGTAAGACTAAAGCACAAAATTTGTGAATGTTTGTATGTTTTAAGTGTTTTCATAAAATATTTTAAAACAAAAATAGCACACGAGAGTCCTTTGAGTGACATTTGAATTGTTAAATCTGGGGCAAATGCATTAAAATATGTAAGAATTAAAGTGCTATTAAATATTTTACAACAGCAAATTGAGAAAAAATGTTAACAGACTCCTAAAATACCCTGTGTATGTGTACTGAATAACTTTGGCTCCCTACTTTGTTTTGTTTTGGCTGGTCAGAACACAGGCAGGTGTTTTCACATTTTATTAGCTACAGTAGAGACCCCAGAGCTGCCCCATTTGGTCCCCTGCCCTTCCCCCCACAAGGAGCCAGACCTTCCCAGAAGCCCCTGCCCAGGGCTGCCCGGGGCTGCTGCACGTGAGCCAGCCTGTCCCTCTGTTGCTCGACTGCCTTCTGAGGTCACCGCGCTCAATATCCGCAGTGATGTAGTCCAGCCTCTTCCCCACTGTGGCTGGAGCCTCTCCCAGCTCCTGCCTGACCAGCAGGAAACCAGAAGTGTAAAGACCACGTTGGGCCCATCCAGCAGGGCCACGGTATCATTTTCTGTCAGTTGCGCCTCAAGCTTCTGCCTCCCTAACATGGATTTACTCAAATCCTGCTGTAGCTCAACCTCTTTCTCCACGTCTCCCTGTAGCTTCTTCTGGATTAGCTCCGTGGTAGAGGGGACCAACTCCTTCCCGGGGAGGGAGAGGGGTACTGGGTCTCACACTCTGGAAGGCGCTGGAGCTCCCCTTTCTGGCCTGGCCTTCTCCCTTCACTGTTCTGGTTCAATATGTTTTTAAAGAATACAACAAATCTCTTGATATTTATAATTTTGATAAATCCAAGGACATATTTGGAGGCAAAATACCTAAAACAATAATGGTTACAATAAATTGGTGAACATAAATCGATACGTGTGTATTATTAAATGCACGGGGAAAGTATGGCACATACTTTAGTTACACATAGAAGACATGTGGAAGTCTTTTTATTATTCTCTAGCTGCTTAAAACTGGGAAACTCTCAACATAGATTAGTCATTTAAGAGATTGTGTGAGATGTTTTAATACTGTTACTTCCTTCCTCTTAATGAAATTTTCTAGAGATGTCACAAATTTCTGTGTCATTTAAGGAAGTTTGTCTTGCTTTTATTTTTTATTCATTTATGTTTATATATATATATATATATATATATATATATTTAATTTAATTTAATTTTTTAATTTACATCCAAGTTAGCATATAGGGCAACAATGATTTCAGGAGTAGATTCCTTAATGCTCCTTACACAGTTAGCCCATCCCCCCCCCCCCACAACCCCTCCAGTAACCTTCTGTTTGTTCTCCATATTTAAGTCTCTTATGTTTTGTCCCCCTCCCTGTTTTTATATGATTTTTGCTTCCCTTCCCTTGTGTTCATCTGTTCCGTGTCTTAAGGTCCTCATTTGAGTGAAGTCTTATGATATTTGTCTTTCTCTGACTTATTTTGCTTAGCATAATACACTCTAGTTGCATCCATGTTGTTGCAAATGGCAAGATTTCATTCTTTTTGGTCGCCAAGTAATATTCCATTGTGTGTATATATATCTTCTTTATCCATTCATCAGTTGATTGACATTTAGGCTCTTTCCATACTGTGACTATTGTTGATAGTGCTGCTATAAACATTGGGGTGCATGTGCCCTTTGAAACAACACACTGGTATCCTTGGATAAATACCTACTAGTGTGATTGCTGGGTCATAGGGTAGCTCTATTTTTAATTTTTTGAGGAACCTCCATACTGTTTTCCAGAGTGGCTGCACCAGTTTGCATTCCCACCAGCAGTATAAAAGAGATCCTCTTTCTCTGCATCCTCACCAACACCTGTTGTTGCCTGAGTTGTTAACGTTAGCCATTCTGACAGGTGCGAGGTGGCATCTCATTGTGGTTTTGATTTGCATTTCCCTAATGATGAGTGATGTGGAGCATTTTTTCATGTGTCAGTTGGCCATCTGGATGTCTTCTTTGGAGAAGTGTCTATTCACGTCTTTTGCCCATTTCTTCACTGGACTATTTGGTTCTGGGTGTTGAATTTGATAAGTTCTTTATAGATTTTGGATACTAACCCTTTATCTAATATGTCATTGGCAAATATCTTCTTCCATTCCGCCAGTTGCCTTTTAGTGTTGCTGATTGTTTCCTTCACTGTGCAGAAGCTTTTTATTTTGATGAGGTCCCAATAGTTCATTTTTGTTTTTGTTTCCCTTGCCTCTGGAGACATGTTGAGTATGAAGTTGCTGTAGCCAAGATTAAAGAGGTTTTTGCCTGCTTTCTCCTTGAGGATTTTGATGGCTTCCTGTCTTACATTTAGGTCTTTCATCCATTTTGAGTTTATTTTTTTGTATGGTATAAGAAAGTGGTCCAGGTTCATTTTTCTGCATGTCGCTGTGCAGTTTTCCCAGCACCACTTGCTGAAGAGACTGTCTTATTCCATTGGATATTCTTTCCTGCTTTGTCAAAAATTAGCTGGCCATACGTTTGTGGGTCCATTTCTGGGTTCTCTATTCTGCTCCATCAATCTATGTGTCTGTTTTTATGCCAGTTCCATGCTATCTTGATAATTACAGCTTTGTAATACAGCTTGAAGTTTGGGATTGTGATGTCTCCTGCTTTGGTTTTCTTTTTCAAGATTGTTTTGGCTATTTGGAGTCTTTTCTGGTTCTATACAAATGTTAGGATTTTTTTGTTCTAGCTCTGTGAATAATGCTGGTGTTATTTTGATAGAGATTGCATTGAATATGTAGATTCTTTGGGTAGTATTGGCATTTAACAATATTTGTTCTTCCTATCCAGGAGCATGGAACATTTTTCCATTTTTTTTTTTTTTTTTGGTGTCTTCTTCAGTTTCTTTCATAAGCTTTCTATAGTTTTCATATCTTGCTTTTAGATATACCAAGATTCATGGGCTTTCTGGAAAAGCAAGTGAAATAAGAAAGGTAACTGATTAAAATGCTGTATTTTACTTTATTTTTTTAATGAGGATTGTTTTATTTCATTTATTTATTTTTTTAATTTTAGAGAGAGCAGGGGAGAGAGAGAGACAGAGAATCTTAAGCAGACTCCACCCTTAGCATAGAGCCTGACAGGGGCTTGATTCCATGACCCTGGGATCATGACCTGAGCCGAAATCAAGAGTCCAGCACTCAACCAACTGAGCCACCCAGGTATCCCTAAAATACTATATTTTAAAGACAAGGATATATAACTTTGATCCCATTGTATCATTTATATTTTTATCTACTTTTATAAAACCATCTTCAAAACTATTTTAAATTCATATATCGCCACCATTTTGTTTTAAATCAAGAGTTTTCTTTAAAATCACCATGAAAAATATTTGAAGTAAAATATGTTGTTATTGTAGTATTTGATATCATAATTGATTCCTGTAACACTTATAGATTAACAACAATGGTCTCTATTAGAATCTTTGTGAGATTTTTAAAAACCTGGAACCACATGTTTTTTTTCTAACCAAAAAATGTCACTTTGAAAGGCTGTTGTAGTACTATTTTGTCTGGATTAAGTTATCTCATAACTTTGGAAAAATACTTTCCAAAAGTTTGATGGCAGACAGTTTTGACAGCCTTGAGAATGAGCCTTGTTGATCTCCAACTACGGGGATTGTGATAGGCCAAGGGTCCCAGGTGCTGCCCTCTGAGATCCATCACCATCACTCTTCCAGCCAGTGACTGAATGTGACAGGGATATTAAGGCAGGCCTGTTGCTGAAAACATGGGGTCGCCTCTGATGGCCTCCTTTGGCTCAAGACTTGCAAACTTTATTACTGAACTTTTATTAGATTGCATGGTATTCTGGAATGTTTCTGTTCATTCAACCTTTTCCTCCTTCTTTTTTCTTCTGCATTTTCTCCCCTGGGGTCCGATTTGCATCATGGTCTGACAGTTCTTTTAGCTCCTTCCATTTTCTCTCACCAGACATTTTATCTGATAGAACTCTTACACTGTTAATCTCGTCTTTATCTTGCTTCTCAGAGGATCCAGCCTAGGACATTAATGTAGAAAAATCTGAATTAACCATAACCAAAGTATAACCAAATATAATTTCTTTTTACTAAAATAAATAGAATAAATAAAATTCTAGCCTTAGTGTTAAATCTATATTTGAACATATAAAGTGCATGATCCTAAGTCTTGCCTGTGGTCTCAACATGACAGAAAAATGCACCAAATGTTACCTACCGATTAGATGTCTTGTGCTTCTCATTACAAGTGCACACTGAATGTCAGGATCAGCAGAGGGAATTAAAATAAAATAATATTTTTGAAGGACCAAAAATTAACAAGGCCAACGAGTATTTGAAAAACATTTTTTCTCCCCTGAGACCAAAGAGTAGAGAGAGAGCGCAGATAGATTTTTTTCAGGTATATTTTTAAAATAAAATAATAATTGTTATGATGATGTGTTGGCATTAAAACATAAGGGGAATGCGTACAACAGGGTATTATGAGCTATTAAGGGGATAATACCGCTTATCATAAGGGGACTATTCTTTCTAACGTAGCAATGCTGCAAGCTTGCAGTCAGTAGGATTGGTTCTCTGAATTCTTTTTCTGATCATGAAGATAGTTTGCCCTGAGCCATTTTTATCTTCCTGCGTGGTTCTCTTTATAATCGGCAATATTGGTTTGTAAGATAGCTGAATAGAGTTTGGGTGCAATTTATAGTCATGGATCTTTTCTCTTTACACCTCTGTCCTGCTCAATAAGGGCTCACACTATGACTTCATCGTTATTAATACTGTGCTCTAAGCAACTAATTGAAAAGCTCGCACAAAGGAACTACAATATAAAGACCAATAACATTTGTCTGGAAAGTGGGTTGCTTGGACCCACTGTTCTTTTCCTCTAGACTTTGGCAGGAAAGGTTCCTTTTGTTCCACCCTTCAGAATTTTCTTGCATTTGCCTATAGGCTATGCAAGACCTTCAGAGAGAGCAGTAGGCTCAAGGTGATTATGAAATTGAGTTTTAAAAGATTTTTTTAAAAGAAAAAAGAGTGATTTTTGATTATATGGATTATTTGAATTTTTAGTTGTATAAAAATTAATCCTACCATCTAGTTTTCACCAAAAGGTATAATATAATTTTAGTTTGAATTTTAAGCTGTTTGTGGAAATAAATTTTAAAAACAATGTATGATTTTACTTTAGACACTAACTTACCATTTATGATTTTATTCTAGAATTAGAATTAATTAATATCCATTAACTGTAAAAAATAGATGACATTTTCTTTAATATATAACACGATACAAGGTAAAATGGGGGGGGGTCAATTAACCTAGGAGTGTCACAAAGATAGTTTTAAGAAATCTTTTGAATGAAATATAAAGGAGAATGATTTACAGTTCTAGGGACAATTACGAAAATAAAAGTATATTAAGCATTAAAAACATTATTTTTGGCACTTCTGTTAAAGCTCTTTTCAATTTTCCAATTAATACCTGCCTCATCTTTGTTTTTTCTAATCATGGTGTATATTCCTTCCTCTGGTTCCCAGCATGCAGAACTCATGGTGGCATGGGAGGTGTCTCTGAAGCATCAGGGTGGCTTGTTGAGAGCCCTGGTCCCCTCAGTACGTACTGCCAGGTGCTTAACTGCCTCAGCTAGAATAACCCAAGGTGAACTCTTCCAGAGCCGAGACTCATGTTACATTAGCCACAGTGACACCTTTTAATGCTTATGATATTTCTCTCCCTCTATTTCAAAAGTGCTCAGGGATTTGCAGGATTGTGCAAAGAACTCAATTCCAACTATGTGCATAAACTTTTTTTTTTTTAAAAAGGAAAATGTAAAACCTTTAAAAGCACTGCTCATTTCACTTTGCCATTTATTTGCAAATTTATTTCTTCTTCTGAAATATAGATATTGTGTTCCTGAGGTAAATCAGACCTGGTCATGATGTATTATATCCACTTTATAAATTGTTGAATAAGATTTGTAAAATTCTGTTTAGACATTGTGCATCTATGCTAATGAGGAATATTGTCTGTGGTTATATTCTCATATGTATGGTTGATCCTTGAACATGAGTTTGATATACACAGGTCCACTTATATGTGGATTTTTTTCCCCAGTACTGTAAATGTACTTGAAGTGCATTAAATTATGATATAAATATTATACACTGGAGAAATAATTGATGTAAATGGACACATAAAAAAAGAAAGCAATTTTATATAACCAATCCTCTAATATTTAAGATGAGTAATTTAATCTCACAGTCCAATGGAATTCTTTTTTTTTTTTTTTTTTTTGATCACTTTTTCTTGCCACCATTCTTTCTTGTATCCCGGTTATCCTTTGTGGGTATTCCTTTTATGTTTCTTGTCCAAAGAGAATCAGAACCTTACAACAATTAAACTCTGAATAACCACTTTAAACTTAAAACATGAAAGGAATCTACTTACACTTTTTCACATGAGTGCATGGATGGTAATTTTCTTTTCGTTTGCTTTGTATATCCCAAACTATCTTTATATCTTTGTCTCTTTATGTCTTCCTTTATAACTGATAGTTTCTATTAATATTCTTCAAAAATGTGAGAGGAAATTATTTCACAGTGTTCTAGCACGCACTGAGGCTAAAGAGAAATGTGATTTTCATTTTGTTGTAAGATACCAGGTTTTCCACTCTGGAAACTTTTTTGATTTCTCTTTTTGTTTTCAAAATCTAGACCATTTATAGGCATAGACATTTTATCCATTTAATATGCTTGTATGTGGTAGTCTCTTTTAATTAAAATACGCAACGATTTTTTTTAACTCAGAAATTTTTTGGTTAAAATAATAATGTCTATTATTTATTTTCTACCTTCTGTTGTCTGATTTTTGCTTCTGGAACTCTTATTCCTATATATTTGAACTTTGGGATCTATCCTCTGTGTTTCTGGACTTTGCTATTTTCTTTGTCTTTTTGGAAAATTATTTAATTTTTCTGTGCTTCAGTTTTCCCATCCACAAAATGAGGGTGATAATATCATATTAGACTATTTGGTAATGTCAAGTCCTTAGAATAGTGCCTTATAGTAGGAGTTAAATATGTATTCTGTGAACTATAGTAGGTTTACAAATAATTCTGCATTATGGGAAATTTTTTGATTTCATGTTATAGTTACTAGTTTGGACTTGAGAGCTTTTCTTTCTAATCACATTATTCATTGAATTTTTATTTCAACAATCACCTTTTTAAATTCCCAAGTGTTTCTCAGATTGCTATTTTTTTGTAGCACCTTCCTTTTTTTTTAACATTATGAGATCTTTAATCTCTGTGGATCACATACATATGCATAGATATATTTAATTAGTTTAAATTTATTGTGATTTCTGGTTTAGATGACTATAATTTACCTTAAAAATTACTAATTGTAATAATTTCAAAATATATTACACTGCTTCTTTTTTTCTTTTCCTGACTTTTATTAGATTGAGTTATCTTATTCCCCTCTTTTCCCACTATTGGTGTGAAGTGACAGATTCCATATCAAGTCTCTTAATTATTAACATGGAATTTTAACATCCATATTTGACATAAAAGCCTAAAGTTAATCAGTGACTATATCTTTTGTTCAAAGAGAATCAGAAACTTAGAACAATTAAACTCTGAATAACCACTTTAAACTTAAATCCTATTTTCATCTGACTTTATTTCCATTAATTTTTTAATTACTCACATGCTTACTAATTTCTTTGCTTCCTGTTGCTTCTTACAAACACTTGTATCTTTGAGTCCAATTTCCTTCTTCTCAAACTGTGTTGTTGAGAAGTTCTTTCACTGAGAATATTTGGCTAAATTCAGTCTTTGAAGTTCTAAAAATGTGTATTTTTCTCTTTCTCTTGAAAAATAGTTTAGCATTTTGAAGAAATCAATTAATGTCTCTCCTTACTGTTCATTTATTTTTGGAGGTAATTTGTCTTTTCTTTTTGGTTGATTTTAAGATTTTCTTTGCCTTTAATGTTCTGAGTTTATCAACAATAGGACAAGATGAGAGTTTACCTTTATCTATTTTTCTTGAAGACTTTCTCTGATTTTAGGATT
The DNA here is from genome assembly GCF_018350215.1 of Panthera leo. NCBI lineage: Eukaryota > Metazoa > Chordata > Mammalia > Carnivora > Felidae > Panthera > Panthera leo. The sequence goes on from NC_056696.1 coordinate 37,291,319, forward strand.
CATGTCTTAATCAATTTTGAAAAATCCTTAGCCATGATCTCTTTGAACACTGCCTCTCCTCTTTTTATTTGAATTCTCTTCTTGAAACTCCTCTTAGATTTGCACTAGATCTTCATATTTTACCTTCCATGTCTTATAACTTCTCTTTACTCTTCTCAATCCCTTTATATCTTTGTGCTATAATTGGATATTTTCCTCAAATCTATCTTCCAGTTTGCTAATTATCTCTTCAACAGTATCTAGTGTGTTGTTTAGTCCATCCATTTAGTTTTATAATTTAGTGACTATATTTTCCATTTCTACCTGCTATATCTGGTTCATTTTCAAATATGTTTATTCCTTTTGTAGTGTTTTCTGTAGCTGTTGTAGTTTCTGCTTCCTTTTGTCATTTAAATTATTTTAAACATAATTATTTCGTGATCTATTTATGAGCATCATACTTTCTTAAGTGCTTGACATGCAAATCATTTTGTTTGTTGTATTTTCTGACTCTTACTCATGCTCAATCATTTTTGCATGTGTTCTGTAATTTTTAATCATGAGTTTATCTTCAATGGATTATGGTTTCTCTGTGACAGTTGTTGGGTCCTGTTTGTGGGAGGGTTGACACATAAGAGTTTTAGATTTGCTTCTGCCAGATATCAGATGTAGTGAAACCAGACTGGGGACAATTTTTTTTTTAATGTTTATTATTTTTGAGAGAGAGACAGAGAACAAGCAGGGAAGGGGCAGAGAGAGAGGGAGACACAGAATCATAAGCAGACTCCAGGCTCTGAGCTGTCAGCACAGAGTCCGATGCGGGGCTCGAATTCACAGACCGCGACATCATGACCTGAGCTGTAGTTGGCCGCCCAACCGACTGAGCCACCCAGGCGCCCCAAACTGGGGACAATTTTACATTATTTTTTGGCATGGAGATACTTTCCTCAAATAGATTAAATTCTGACTCTGAATTCCCATATGGTTCTGATACTGTTTTGTTTTCTTGCTAATCCTAAGCTTTGGGCAAGGATAAATTTCCTTGTCACATACATAAACTGTTGAACAGTATTTCTCTAGTCTCTCTTCAGACTGGTTTTATATAAACCTCTGAATTTCAATTACTACACATTTATACACCAAAGATCTCTTCTTCTATTCCAGCATGGATATTAGCATCCAAGTGCCTTGTTGTTTGAATTTACTTCTTTATGTGATAATCCCCTAGATCCACAGCATTTTGTTTATTGTCTTGTTTTTGTTTCTTAGGAATTTGCCTCCACGTTCAAATTTGTATTAATTTCTTTTGTTCTTCTTTTATTTATACCATTGTTAGTTATTTTACCTCCTTATTTGCACTGCCTACCAATTTGCCAATAGAAATTCTAATTATGTATGTATTTTAAAATTTATTATTTTTTTCTTAAATTGTCTCTGTTTTCTCTGATGGCATTTTTTTCCTCTTTGTTATTAGTTTTACTTATGTGACTGGAATCCTTGTTTTTTGTTCATATTTTTGAATAAATATTTAGTTGATTATTGTAGGAATTTGGTGTGTGTTTCTTCTGAAGTTGTATAGTTGTATGGTTTGTTTTTCTGACATGCCACATTCTTAAATGGGAAGGTTACTTTTAGACTCTCCAAATTCTGAGGCCTGTAGGAACCTTTATCATTAATAAAGTAAAGAGAGCTTTACTCCAAGGTGCAGTGTTTTAGTATGTTTCACCACTGGATGGAGCTGCCTTCTCTTTCTATTAATTTCCTTAGTGACCAATGTGATGGTTCAGCATTAATGGTTTTGCTCTGCTTCTCTTGGAGGCTCCAACAATATATGGACTTCTTTCCCATATAGGGGAACAAATTTGAGTCTTATTCTTGAGGGATAAAATCTCTGCTTTATATACTTTGTATATGAAGAGGCTGGAAAGGAGGAAAACTTCCTAAAGATTCAGTTGTACCCAAGGCAACTATCTATTTAATTGTCCTCACAGTTCATTCTTTCTCTTTGTGGTGACTGAGTCTGAGCCTTTTTTTGGAAAGGGCAATTCTTCCTTCTGGTATTTTGGGATAAAATTTTCCTGACTTGTTTTCTCCATCAATCAGAAATTTTCTGGTCCTTTGGTAGTCCTCCTTCCAGTTTACCTGCCCTCTTATGGTTCCATTCCTTTAAAAATACTCTTTGAGTCTTTTCAGTAAGACCTCCATAAAGGATAGAGGTAAGTGCACATATTCAGTCTGCCATCTTGAGCTAGATGAAAGCCCTTACCAATATTTTAGAAGCAAACATTTAAATAAGATAAAGAAGTAAATTCATTTTTAAGTTTTTATAATGATTTAAGTAGGGCATATAAATATGACAGTGTAAAAATATAAATGTTCAGCTCAATGAATTTGTATGAAGTGAACACATTTATGTGATTAGATCAAGAAACGGAATCCTGCCAGGGTCCCAAACATGTGTGGCTATTGATCACTTAAAATGTGGCTAATACAATTGAAGAACACAGTTTAAAATTGTATTTAATTTTAATCTATTTATAAATAATACCCACATATGACTAGTGGTAACTGTATTGGACATCTCATGGCTAGATGATACAGGGTCTTCTGGTTCATGTCACAAATTTTTTCCTATCCTGAGAGCAGTAGGAAGCCATGGAAATGTTTTCACAAAAGAAAGATACAAGATTTGTCTTCAGAAAAGATTAGACTGGCTGCAAGTGGAGAGGGGCCTCTCTCAGCTATCTCTTGGCCATTTTGGGGGTCTTTTTCCAGGGAGTAAAGGATCATTTTAGATGTTCTTCAATCTTCTGGTTTTATTGAGATGGGGATTGGGCATAGTTGCAAGTGTCACAGGCCATTTTTTCCCTTTAGTCACTGATCACACTTACGCAGGAGATATCAGACGATTTCCTAAGGAGGCCATTTTGTTTTTTTATAATGTGTTGTCTGTACACTGGTCACTTTCACCAGAATGAGTCCAAGTGTGTCTTTCAGGTAGCTCAGAAGTGACAGAAGTTTCAGCTTTCCAGGATAAAAATGTGAGAAGTTTAGAGATGTACAAAGATTTAAATAAAGGAATATGATGAGTAGTAATACAACAGTATTTTAAGTTTCATCTGAAATACAAACTTGCAAACATCATGATGCTCTACATACAGTTGCTGATACATGTGGGAGATTTTCCAAATGTTTAGTTGATCCGATTAGTTGGACATTTCTTCATGATTTTCTTATCTAACCCAGTCCTGCTTCCTTAAACTATTAAATGCATCTAAGTCCTTTTTATTGCTCATTCCATCAATGACTTATTGATTGTTTTCAGGTTCAGGAACAATTATTTCTCATCTTTTAGAGCAAATGACTTACATACAGATTATGACTAAGCATTTTGTCTTGTTCTGAAGTAATTGTCTACTCTGGGCTTCTCCTTTTCTGCTGCTCATCTATTCTTTATCCTGGAAGCATGATGAGTTCATAAATTTAGACACAGTTCTATGTTGCAGAAGTGAAAGGCATAGAGCAAAGGGAAAGGCCAGCACAAATCTGTAGTAGAAAAAATTCTAAAGGCAGGTCAGTGCTAGACCATTATTTAACTGAAAATTATAGGACACTACCAAAGGATTTTAAACATTGGGAATGGTACAGTATTCCAATTCTTATCCATCCTATACAGAGAAGATGGAGTCTTCAAAAATTGCAGCTCCTGTCATAGTTCAAAAATTTTGAATGCTTCCTTATAGACTTCTCAATCAAGATGAGATTGTTTTATTTTTATTTTATTTTATTTTATTTTATTTTATTTTATTTTATTTTATTTTACTTTATTTTATTATTTTATTTTATTTTATTTTACTTTTTATTAAGTTTATTTATTTATTTTGGGAGAAACAGAGACAGTGCAAGTGGGGAGGGACAGACAGAGAGGGAGAGAGAGAATCCTAAGCAGGGTCCACACTATTAGCGCAGAGCCCATCATGGGGCTTGAACTCGTGAAACTGGGAGATCATGAGCTGAGCCAAAACCGGGAGTCAGATACTTAACTGACTGAGCCACCCAGGCATCCCCAAGGGTCAGATTGTTTTAAGATTTCTAAGTTGCTAAGGGCACAAACAGTTGCAAGTTCATGTGAAAATGTTTTAATAATACCAAGGTATGATTAAAAAATAAAAAGAACAGGTACCATTGTAAGTCAGTGAAGCAGATTACATAAGAATTGGATCACTATGGAAATGAGACTTCATTAGGGAGATGGAAATCGAGTTATATTCTAGCAAATACATGCAGTTATATGCAGATGTTTAGCTGACTATATTTTCTTTAATTTTTTTAATGTTTATTTATTTTTGAGAGAGAGAGTCGGAGCATGAGCAGAAGGGCAGAGAAAGAGAGAGACACAGCATCCAAAGCAGGCTCCAGGCTCTGAGCTGTCAGCACAAAGCCTGACGTGGGGCTTGAACTCACAAGCTGTGAGATCATGACCTGAGCGGAAGTCAGATGCCCAACAGGGCTGAGCCACCCAGGTGCCCTGTAGCTGACTACATGTTAAACAAAGATTGATGTGACTGGGCAGGAAGACATTTCAGGACAGAAGAATTACATAAACACAAGTGCGGCCATGAACAGCATACGTGAGGAACAGTTGAAAAGCCTGACCTGACTAGACAGAATTCAACAGATCACTATCCAAGAGACACTGACCTGAGAAAGAAAAAAAATCACTTGACGTAGCCCTTGATCTGAATGAGTGTAGGTTTTTGAACAGAAATAGCACTTATAGGAAATTTTTAGGGGATATTTTTAGTTTGAAATTTGGTCAGGTTCAAGAAAGACCTACGGGGAGAAATTTTGGAGAAAAAGAAGTGTTAATGCCCATCGTAAGCTATATTCTAACAGATGTATGCTAAGTTGAAATGCTGTTTGTTTATCGGAATGTAGAGTTCTGAGGAAATGAGCGGCAGAAAGACTTTGATGAACTGGGGTTGATAAGCTGCAGGAAAGGCAGTGCTGATGGAAAAGTTGACTCCTGACTCGGGTGAGAACCGAAGCAGTGGAGACTTCTGGGAAATTCATGAGGCGGAATTAAAGCGTACAGAACTCTGCCACAGTTATGACTAGAAGCTTCCCTGGCCCTGTTCACTGATGTAAAGCGTGATTCGTATTTATTTTCTCAGCATGTTATTATTCCCCTGCATCCGTCAGTTTGAAAGTCTTTTCTAAAGTTATAATCAAGTTCAATATTCTCAAAATAAACCCCCTAACTTAACAGTTTTACTATATTTACCTATATAGTCACACTTGGTGTTTATAATTCCACGTAGACTGGTAAGAGGCTTATCCATCATATATAAAAGTCTGTGATTACTCTAGCATTATTTCTCTCAGCTGCTAATGTAAAAAGCATATCATATCATATTTGAAAAATATGCATATCCAAGCATATCATATTTGAAAAATAAATAATTGTTAGTAGAAATAAAGGGAACACTATTTCTTTTTCTTTTCTTTTTTTAACTTTTTTAAATGTTTATTTGTTTTTGAGAGAGAGAGACAGAGACAGAGACAGAGCATTAGCAGGGCAGGGGCAGAGAGAGAGGGAGACACAGAATCCAAAGCAGGCTTCAGGCTCTGAGCTGTCAGCACAGAACCCGACGCGGGGCTCGAACTCACAAACCAGGAGATCCTGACCTGCACCGAAGTCAGACTCTTTACCGACTGAGTCACCCAGGCACCCCGAGAGGGAACACTATTTCTAATGTCAGAAAATCCAACTTATGAAGAAAAACAAAAAGGATCCAAACATAATGAGACATTATGTATACTCTACAGAAGGTAACATACATTTTTTTAGTGGCATTTCTTCAAAATCTAGTGTTACCCTTTCTTTTTTCCCTCTTCCTTTTTTCCTTTCCCTGCATTCCTTTTGTTCTTCCTTCCAAGATGAAAGTATTGATAGTTTTCATCAGTGTAAACTGGTTTACCTTCCCTTCAAAGAATGGGAGAAGAAGAAATTCTAAAGCAGTCTTAAAATTACTCATAAAACACAAAAAGATTGAATGGAATCCTTTGGAGGACATTATTCACCCATAAGTCTTGATAATTTGATGCTTTTCGTGTGTATGATTTGTGTGCAAGTTGTGTTAATTATACATCATGTTTAGAAAAATATTTTTTTTTTGTTGAACAGTGTAAATGTCAGTCTCATTAGCCATCATTATTACCTGTCAGCAAGAAGATGCTTTCAATGAATGATAATTTCCCTTCATGGTTCTGTGGATGCATACATGTGTAAAAATTATTTTTTATGTTATCTTATTTTCAGTGTCCATAACCCTTTTTCTTCCTTTCAAAGTGTTTTCAAACCAACTTCTAAATTTGAAAAGGAGAAAAAAAATTGGCCTGATTATAAACCGCTAGTTTGAACTAATTCAGATTGATTTACAGACAAAAAAAGAGAGCAGACGTATGGAAGACCCACTCTTTAAAGAACCAAATTTGAAAATGGTAATAAGGCAGTTCAAAGGTGAGGGTGGGGGAGGCACAATCCCTGCCTAGAACATCCAATTTCAGCATGACCACTATAAGTGACTCCATCTTTGTTTCACTTCCAACTAGAGAGTGCCCATGAGGTCTAGATATCAGTGGGCTTTTAATAAAATATGCTTTTTAAAAGAAAAAGCCAGCCCTCTGCTTTTGCTCTAGTCCTCTGGTATCATCACTGAAGCAGGGCTATGAAAGACTTTATGCTTTTCAAACAACTTCACAACCCTTGTCTGTTTCTTTTGACTCCTACAATAACACACTGTGGTATGATCAGAGAATCCTAGAGATTGTCTACCCTAAATCCATATTATATGGTCACACTGAGACCCAAAGAAGGAAAATGATGTACCTGAGGTTGTAGCACCAGTGACTAGCAGAGAAAGCACGTTTTGTATGCTGCACATTTTATATGGGGCACACAGGAAGCACTTAACACATATTTGCTAAGTCATATTATTATTCTTTTTTAAATATGAGCAAAACCCAAAGGCACAGGGAAGGAAGAGACATAAATAAGATATCATAAATTGGTGGCAAAACTGGATCTGGACACTTGAATCACTTCCCTTTCCTACTCAATTTTGTACCTTTCGCACAATTGAAAATCTAGATTCAATAGTGCATGTTCAAGGTTACAACTTCTACAGAGCTACTGAATAAGGAACCAGGGGACCAAACAACAATGGAATATTAAATGGCTTTCACTGAGGAATAAGACACACCCAGAAAAAATTAGACATTCAGGAACTGTTCTGTAAGGACATCAATTCCCTGTCCACACACCATACTCCAGCTGTGATTGCTGGTGGGATCTACTAAATTCAGGTGTATCTCCTTAAAAGAGTGAGAAGTTTCTTAGGACTTTATCAGTGTAGCAAAAACTTTTCATAGCTTAGTCAATAAAAATCTCAAGTTGTGTCTACACTCCAAAATTTCATTGTAACTGAAAAATAGTTGTATTGATCTTGGATAATTTAAAATATAGTGGTATCAAGATAGAACTTACCTGAATTTTTCACGATCAGATTTACATAATGGACACTATGCGTAATATACAATGCCTAAATCTTTTTCCGAGGATTTTTTTTGCAATCGATTCTGTTTTCCATACATACTTGTTGGTTTTTCCTCTTCCAACTTAAAAGATTATCCCTTTATTTAAGTAATATTCCCCCCCTTAAATTACCCTATAACCATTATATTTATACTTTATTCTTCTGTGTTCTTCCCTTCCAACAGTGCCTAACGATGCCTTTTCATAACGTGCTTGCTTCACCTCTCCTCAATCCCTAATCCCCAAACCGATAACATTTGCCACTTCTATAATCTTTTCATTTCTGGAATGTTACATAGATGGAATAATACAGTGAACAACATTTTGGTATTGGCTTTTTTCAATCAGTACAATTCCCTCAAGATTCATCCAAGTTGTATACATTGATTAGTTCGTTCTTTTTATTGCTAAGTAGTATTCATAGTTGTCAGTGTATCACAGTTTAGCTGTTCACCTATGGAAGAGCAAACGTCTAGGTTATTGCCATTTGGGGGCTATTATGACTAAGGCTACTATGAACATTTGTGTACACGTTTGTGTAGGAACATCAGTTTTGATTTCCCTAGAATAGATGACCCAGAGTGTGATTGCTGAATGCAAATGCTAGTTACATGTTTAGTTTTATTAGAAATAGCCAAATTGTTTTACAGCAGTAAATAAGTGATCCAGTTTCTCCACATTCTTGCAAGCATTAGGTGCTGGAAGTCCATACACGCTTGTGATACTGTTGTATGCTTAGTCTCTCAAATTAGCTTCATCTAGATGTGGTTTAAACAGTTCACTAACGTGTATGTAATTCTTTTGGAGCCATTTGTGCTATTGGGCTAAATATTTGCATTTTGGAAATCTGAAAAATCTGATAATCACTTTACTTGTTTATTTATTTTCATTTGAGAGAAAGAGAGAGAGCATGAGTGAGGAAGAGGGGCAGGAGAGAGAGAGAATCCCAAGCAGGCTCCACACTCAGTGCAGAGCCTGATGCGAGGCTCAGTTCCAGGACTCCGGGATCATGACCTGAGCCCAAATCAAGAGTCTGACCCTCAACCAACTGAGCCACCCAGGTGCCCCCAATAATAACTTTTTAAAAAATGCTGCATGGCTTACATGAAAATTTGATCTATAATAATTGAGAAATATTTAACATTGCTTTGTATCATCCAAAATAATTTTATTCATTGCATCTGTTATAATCTTAACAATTTGGTTTTGTATTTCATTCCCTAAATAGCATGTATATTATATATGATAAATATGATATATACATTATTATGCTATATTATTACTAGTCATTGCTGTGGTTTCTGCCAAATGAAAAAGAAATTCCCATTACTAGGTTCATAAAATCTCTTGGATGATTCTGTGAACACCATGATTATCTCGCCAAAAATGGAATTGTGTGTGAGTTCAATGACAATATATACTTTCCCTCATTTTACATTGTCTCTTTCTGCAGCATTATTAATAACATTTTTCAAATCAGATACCACTTTTGAATACTTAGCACTATTGGTATGGATATGCCTTTCCATTTCTTTCTATATACTAAAATCTTTAATAAATGCTGCCCACCCACCATCTCACCCTTCTTATTCTTCAAATTATCATTTTTTGTAACCCCAAAGTGTTTTTTTAACAAATGAAATGCAAAACCTTTTTAGACAGATGATCAAGTAGGATATGGGATTACTTGTGACCACTTGGATGGTTTTTGTGTGTAATAGGTTCCCCCAAACTTCCTACTTGTAATGTAGTTTTTAAAGTTAAAATTTCTTACTTGAGGTAGATAATTGTCAACAAAATGTTAGTATTAAATAATGTTCAAATTTTATGTCTATGGAACTGGGTTGGCAGAAAATACATTTCATTTAATGAAATTTTTAGTTTTTAAATTTTGTTTTGTTCTACGTTGTTTTTTAATAAGTTTTAGTTGACATGGAAGCAGAAGTGAAATTCACCTCTCCTCTGATCTGTCAATCCTCTCTTCATTGTAGCATGTTTTTGTATGACTGAAAAAGATATAGTTCTTGCCAGTATTATGCACTAGAAGTTGTGTCTATGCAATACTAGGGAATATACAATCTATAACCTGGTCAGTTTTATTTTAATCATCCTAACCTGAAAAAGTTTGAAATTTTTTGTCTGTGTTGAGGGACGCTCTTTCTCGTTTTCCTTTTGTGAACAGATTAGAGAGAGTTTGAGTAGAGGAAAAGTCTGCTCTTTGCTTCATTGTGTCACAGAGACCAAAGTTCAAACACTGGTCCCTATGCATGTGACTATTAGATGTCTTTCACTTGTGTGAGCTCACAAAACGATACACAAGAGGACCCGTGTTGGGGAAGGGACCCACTTAGGCGCAAACTGATTGACTGTGCAGGAATCTGCCCAGGTCACTTTTCTACCAACGTAATCATTTGTTGAATAAACATTGCTCAAATTAGATGATACATAAAAAATATGTATAGGTGAATATATGTGTTCATATACATATAAATAATATGTATGCACTTTGAGAAATGTAAAGCTAGAAGGTGTTATTTTTTTTCACTAATTTATAGCACACCAGCTAGGAAAAGAAAGGTTAGGTACCTAACCAGTGGTTCTTGTTCTCAGCTAAACATGGAAATCGCCTTGGGTCCACATTAAAGGTAAGGATTCCTAGGCCTTACTCCAGAGATGTGAGATCAGTAGGTCTGATGTTGTGTCCAGGAATCTGTATATTTTTAAAACTATAGAAGTATTCTGATATCCATCCATGCTACTGGATTTTCCTTTCCTTTTTCCACTCTGATTTCTTCCCACTCTCCTTTGTTCTAGATTACAGAACAGGCTTGTCTCTAAAAGTGGTCATTTAAAAAAAATGACCAGATATCTACCATGTACATGGCATCGTCAACAGCATTATTGGAAATGCAAATAAGATCCAATGTTTTTTTAATTGAAATACAGTTCGTGTGCTTTGTTACATTAGTTTCAGGTGTACAACATAATGATTTGACAACCCTGTACATTTTGCTATGTTCACAAGTGTAGCTACCATCTTGGCACCACACAATGCTGGTATAATGCCATCGATTACGTTCCCTATGCTGTATTTTTATCCTTGCGACTTATTCATTTCATGACTGGAACCCTGTCCACTCCCCTTTGCCCATTTTACTCACCATCCTGTCACCCAATATTCTGGCAACCGCCAGTGTGTTCTTTGTATTGATGGTCTGTTTCTGGTTTATTTGTTGGGGTTTTTGTAATTTCTTATTATTTTTTTTAAATTAAAAATTGTTAAAATTTTTAGTTCCAGTATAGTTAACATCCACTACTGTATTTGTTTCAGGTGTATACAATATAGTGATTAAACAGTTCCATATGTTACTCAGTGCTCGTCATGGTAAGTGTACTCTTGATCGCCTTCACCTATTTTACCCATCCCCTCACCCACCTCCCCTCTGGTAACCATCAGTTTGTTCTCTATAGTGACGAGTCTGTTTTTTGGTTTGTCTCTTTTTTATTTTGTTCTTTGTTTTGTTTCTTAAATTCCACGTATGAGTAAAATCCTATGGTATTTGTCTTTCTCTGACTTACTTCATTTAGCATAATACCCTCTAGGTCTGTCCATGTTGCAAAACGGCAAAATCTCATTCAAGATCCAGCTTTTAAGGAGGTTAGAATTTGGTAGGGGAGATAAAGGATAACCTGAAAATGGTAAGTCTATGGGAAACATCATCACACTACCTGTTCCATTCACAAGAAACTGATGGTGCTTCTCCTAAGTCTTGGTTGTTTTAATCTGTGTGTGGTGTCATTGGAAGGGTTTCCTAGCTGGCATTCATTCAGAGATGAAGAGCAAGTGAAATATTTAATGCAGATTGAGGACATTGAATGCTCTTTGTCTTATGGAGGAGATAGGAATAACTAAAAATTCCTACTTTGAGTTAATATAGAGAACTGTATTTTCAGATTTAATATATCATGGCGGCTTACTAAGCACCCTTTCATTATTGTTGTGGATATATTGTCTACGTTTACTTAAAAATATCAAAGTGCTATTTTCTGAACTGATCTATAATTTATAAGGAACATAATTATAATTACAAATACTACCATATTAGTATTATCATTCTGCATTCGTTGTGTTAGAATGATAGCTTAATGCTTATGATAATTCCTTCCCTATTTCTCCACAACTGATTTATCACTTGTCTGACCCAACTTCTCTGCACGCCATTGTTCCATTTTCTCTGAACATCTCACTTCACAAAGGAATGTTAATAATGGAATATGTTATTCACTTTTTCATTTACATGCTTCTAAGGTGCCGTGCTCTGTAATTAATCAGCATCACAAATATTCTGATGTATATGCTTTGTACATATATACTCTTACTGGGTCACTGAACTAATAAAACAGCTTATTCTAAGGATTGTTGCAAATCACACCCTATGGTTACAAGGTAGTAAAATGCATAAGGTAAGCACAGATCTGCAAGGTATTTTCGGTCAGGTGCAAATACTGAAAATCTTTTGTTTTAAAATAATGCATGTGCTAACAGGATCAAAAGTAACCATTCTGTATTGTGTTTAATAAATAATATTGTTTTTATAGCTTTTACATATTTATAAAATAGTTTTAAAATAAATTGGTGAGAAGATGGGATTCACCATGTGCCCTTTTTCTCCACACAGTGAAGTTGGTAGCATATTGACTCTAAATAGAAAATTTAGACACCTGGTTTTGTGTCTGTCACTAAGGTCAATGAACCTACTAGATATTAACCTATTAAGAGAGCTACACTTTGAAGATTTTAGGTGAAGTATCTTCCTTCTCACTGCATTTCTCTTAATCGGCAGAAAGATGAATTTCTCAAAAAGTGGTGGGTTATAAAGTAAATATATTTTCTTATACTTTCTTTGAGGAGAGTTGTATCTAGAGGGCATCCTCTGTTCCTTTTTTTTTCCCCCATTAGTTTAACGACACTGACCATAACATGGGAAAGGGCTTATTTTCTTCCAGTTAAGGTGAAAAAGCTACATGTATGATACTTGAGATTCAACCCAGTCAAAAAGTGTGAACCTGGAGCAAGGATGTATCCAGAAATTGAAATCACAATGAAATAATCAGATCAGTGTCAGAAACACGGTAATCAGAATTTTAACTACACAGAGGTGCCAGAAAAAATGACATTAGACACATAGATTTTTTGAGTGAGGTTTGCTCATTCATTTATTTACTCACTCACTCATTCATTCAGCAAACATCTATAAGACTGTGCAAGGCCCATCCCTTTATGGGACTCAAATTGAGGGGTATAGGAGGTGGGGGTGGAGGCAGACAACATTTTTATTTGATTAGAATTATGATAGGTACTGGACAGTACATGATGCTGTATAAATGGGAGCCTAGGGACTAAAGGAAGCTTCCCCAAAGAAGCAAAGACTGAGATGAGCTTAAAGGATAAACAGGAATTGTTAGAACAGAGCAATGCACAAAAGCATGAAGTTGTACTAAATTTTCAAGTCGGACTCAGTACAGTTACAATGTGAGGCCATATGATAGGGAGGCACAGGGTGTTAGCACAGTGCAGGACAGAGCTCAAAGACTGGGAAAGCAGACAGGAAAACTTGAAACCACAGGTTCAACTTTTACTAGCTACATTATCTTCAATACATCAACCTTATTTGAGCCTCAGTTTCTTTAACAATCATTAATAAATACTACATAGTAAAATAGGTAATGGATACTAACATCTACCTAGCATTGGGAAAACTAATCTTGGAATTCTGCTATTATTGAATTTATGACTTCATCCACAATAACTAGCTAACCGATAACAATTCAGAGTGCCTTTGAGTTGTTTTTGGAGTTTATTATGAATTATGCCTGAATGTTCAAATTGCGATGTTTATTTACCATGTAATCAGGATTCTCATTAATACATTAATACTGTTCATATGCATTCCATAGCATTTTTATAATGCAAACTTGTGCAGCCACTCTGGAAACCAGTATTGAGGTTACTCAAAAAATTAAAACTAGACCTACCCCGAGACCCAGCCATTATACTACTAGGTATTTATCCAAAGGATACAGGAGTGCTGATTTGAAAGCGCACATACACCCCAGTGTTTATAGAAGCACTATCAACAATAGCCAAAGTATGGAAAGAGCCTAAATGTCAACCAACTGATGAATGGATAAAGAAGATACATATACACACAATGGAATATTACTTGGTGACCAAAAAGAATGAAATCTTGCCATTTGCAACTAGAGTGTATCATACTAAGCAAAATAAGTCAGTCAGAGAAAGACAAATATCACTTGATTTCACTCATGGGGAATTTAAGATACAAAACAGATGAACATAAGGGAAAGGAAACAAAAATAATATAAAAACAGAGAGGGAATCAAACCGTAAGAGACTCTTAAATACTGAGAACAAACTGAGGGTTGCTGGTGGAGTGTTGGGTGGGAGGGAAATGCTGGAGGGGTGAGGGACATTTGTTGGGATGGGCACTTGTTGGGATGGGCACTGGGTATTATGTGTAACTGATGAATCACTAAATTGTATTCCTGAAATTATTTTTACATTATATGTTAATTCACTTGGATTTAAATTTTTTAAATAATAAATAAGTAAATAAGTAAATAGAATTTCATCTAGGTTTTATATTCGGAAAAAGTGTACCTTTTACATTTTGTGAAATAAATACAAAAGCAAAACTAATGTATCTTAGAAGAAATGAATTGACTTTGTCACTAGGGGGAGACCTAGCCAGGTTTTGAAACTTGCCCCAATTTTTACAGACAAAAATTTTGTTCTTTCCTTGGCATCTCAGGAGAAATGACAATGTAGGAAAAGACATTGAGAAAACTTGGTAGTGTCAACAGGACTGGAGCAGTTTTCTTTCTTTCTTTTTCTTTCTTTTCTTTTAGTGGCTTTTGACTAAGTGTGTTCTGTGGGGTGAAGAATAAACCTTAGGTGATACAGACACCAAGCCAGCCTAGGTGACTAAACAAATGGTTTGAACTCAGGTCCCTTGTTTGAGTTTCTGGCAGTGTTATATCAAGTCCTGGAAGCATCACAACGGGCCAAGACTTCAGAGGGGGCAAGCCAAAGGGGAATTGAGTGTCTTCTCATGGCAGCCATCTGAGAGAGTAGGGACATTTAATGAACACCAAGTTTTCTCACTGGAATTTTCAGTGACCATAGACAGTTTCTCTCTATATATATATACTTTTTTCTATTATGTATTTTTCCATTAATTACATTTTCCTATGTAATCTTGAATCATAAGCACTTCTGAAGAAGTGAGGGTGGCCTATCTTGACCATTCTAGAGAAGGAGAGAACCAAGGAGTGCTAGGGAGAGAAATGCTTCTCAAAGATAATATTCCATAAACTATTTAATTACCTGAGGAACTAACCATAGAGATTAGAATTATATTTAATTATACTTCCTTTTTTTTTTTAATTTTAGAGAGAACATGCACGAGTGGGGGAGAGGGGCAGAGGGAGAGAGAAAGAAAGACAGAGAGAGAAAGAGAGAGAGAGAGAAAGAGAGAGAGAGAGAGAGACAGAGAGAGAGAGAGAGAGAGAGAGAGAGAGAGAGAATCCCAAGCAGGCTTCATTCTCAGTGTGGAACCTGATGTGGGGCTCAATCCCACAATGCTGGGATCATGACTGAACCACCCAGGTGGCCTTATTTTACTTCTTATCAAACAAAATTTTAAGCTTAGAATGTAGTTAATGCAAACCTATTTAGCTTCTTAGTCCTAATCTAGTAATATATATTTTTTTATTTTATAGAGGACACTTGGAATAAAACAGTAGACTTTTATTTAAGAGAATTAAGAATTAATATAAGCATGAAATATCATTGGTCATGAAGCTGTTTTAAAAAATAACTTCAAGTATACTGTAGACAATAAATGCTTCTAACTGTACAGTTTACAAATATCAAATTCTAAACTTCTTACCCAAGTGCCAACTTATATTTAACAACTTGGCTATTGCCTTGCTAAGCATCCTTTCTTAAGTCCTTGTGAATTCCATTAATATAAAGTTCAAAAGAGTCATATTATACTATGTATGGCTGAATTGGATATTTCCAGAAAACTAATGGAAATACTTTAAGAGTATTTTTTCTGATTATAAAAATGAACATGATGAAGAAATTTTAAATCATCTGTAATTTCTTTGCCAAGTGGTAATTAACCACTGTAGACATGTGGAATTATTTTCTTCTAGCCCTTCTTCCATGAAAAGGTTTTTTAAAAAGTTGAAATCGTTCTGTATGTACAGTTTTACATTCGGATCATATCTTTCCCCCAGAGAACATGCTTTGGTGTTTCCATACTCATTGCTTTCTACAAATGGAGCACATTTCATACTCTCCTTTTAAGCACAAAATTTTTAAAACTCCATAGTTATGCATCCCTTTCTCTTATCATTAAAAGTCTTTGGAAATATAATTTTAATGGTTACAAGATATTTCATCACATGGACATATCCCAACTTACTCTACAAATTCCTTCTTGTTCGATATTTAGTTATGTCAATAAATAATCCTGGAACTAATGTATCTCTTCATAAAATTTTAACCATATTTCACTGTATTTAATAAGGATCTTTTGCATTGATAGCACAAGCTATCTTTAGCTACAATTAGATAATTACCTTTTAAAATAAAAGTTATAAACCACAAATAGTAGAACTACCAAAAGTATAAGAATTACTGTGACATATGAAAATGTCTTAGGATGTTAGAAAATTTTTTATCACAGGAATTGAATATAGGTTTTAGATGTTTCCCACAGCAAGGACTTCAGATTCAGCCCTTTGGTAACTCCCTAGGCACAGCACGTTGGGTTCCCTGGCAGTGTGTATTGAGATGGAGTTTGGGGGTATTAGATATTTATTAGGGATCAACATCTCTGAAAGGAAGAAGGAGAAAGGATTGAGGCAGAGGGAGAACTGCAAAGCAGGACTTACTAAATCTCAGTCCAGCAAGGAGCTTCTGCCTTGTCACTGTTCAGTCACCAGATCTGCATGATGGCCCATAAAGGGTGTGACTATGGGGGAGAATACTCTTTGCAGCTGAGGCAGACCCTGGAGGACCCTGACAGTGGGCACCTATGTTATCCCCACACTTCCTACAACTGGGAAGCAAATTCTGCCTATAAGGGAGGTATGGATGGTGCATCTCTGGGTATACCATGTTGGGAAATTTATCAATGCACTATAGTATTGGATTCATATTGTTTAAAAACCGATCATAAATAGTGAACGTTTCTTTGGTAAAGGTTAGAAGGTCCAGTCTGATTAATATAAAACTCTAGTAAAATTAGAATTGGTTGATGTTTTCTTAGCATGATAAAAACACACATTTCAAGCTAAAATCCAGTGTCACAATTTACAATTAAATATTAGGAACAATTTCTGTTAAAAGTAGGAAGCCAGAATTATGCGCTAGTTCTCTGGAAGTTCCATCAATGCAGTAAGACCAAGGACAGAGTCAACGTTTTCAAAAAAGGGAAGAAGAAGCAGTATTTAAAAAAATTTTTTTTTAATGTTTTTATTTATTTTTGAGACAGAGGGAGACAGAGCACGAGCAGAGAGAGGGGGAGACACAGAATCGGAAGCAGGTTCCAGGCTCCGAGGTGTCAGCATGGAGCCCGACACCGGGCTCGAATCCACGGAGTGTGAGATCATGACCTGAGCTGAAGTTGGACGCTCAACCAACTAAGCCACCCAGGCACCCCAAGAAGAAGCAGTATCATCATTACTTGCACATGATATGATTTTTTTAATCTAGAAAACCCAAGAGAAATAAAAATGATTCAGACAGTAAGAAAATTCAGTAGGGAAGTTGCTTATAAATTAATACATAAAATTTAGTAGCTTTCCTGGCATACTTTTTCTGTAAAGGGACAGAGTAAATATTTTAGGCGTGTGGTCATATAGTCTATCACAATCACTCAACACCGCTGTTGCAGTGTAAAAGAAGCTACGGACAAGGTGAAAACACAAGGGCATGGCTGCGTTTCAATAAAATGTTATTCAAAAAAGAGGCAGTAGACCAGATTCAGTTCATGTTGGCAGCCTGCTGACCTCTACTATATATGAAGAAAAGTCACTGAGGGGCCCCTGGGTGGCTCAGTCAGTTAAGCGTCCAGATTTGGCTTGCAGTTCACGAGTTCAAGCCCTGGGTTGGGCTCTGTGCTGATGGCTTGGAGTCTGGGGCCTGTTCTAGATTCTGTGTCTCCCTCTCTCTCTGCGCCCCTCCCCCTCCGCCCCTCATAATCTCTGTCTGTCTCAAAAATAAACAAACATTAAAAAAAATATGCACGACAGTAGAGAAGAAGGACATAAAAGAAATTTCAAGTGAATAGAGAATAGCACCTTGCTTTGAATAGGAAGATTCTATTTTGTAAAAATATCAGATTCCCCTAAATAAATTATATATTCAAGGGAGTCTCCATTTTAAGTATTTACATGACTTAAAGAATATCTATATTATTCTTTTTAATTCCTGTATATTATGATATCATATGTATATGTCGATCTTCCTTGACTTGCAGTGAGGTTACAGCCCAATAAATCCATCGCAAACTGAAAACCTTCTAAGTTTAAAAATGCATTTAGTACACCTAACTTGCCCACTATCACAGCTTAGCCTCGCATGCCTTAGATGTGCTTAGACCGCTTACATTAGCCTGCAGTTAGGCAAAATCATCTAACACAAAATCTGTTTTATAAGAAAGTGTCGAATATTTCATGTAATTATTGAATACTCTGCCGTAAGTGAAAAACGAAGCGTTGTGTAAGTACAGAATGGTTGTAAGTGTGCCGGTGGTTCACGCACGTGATCAGGAGGCTGACAGGGCGCTGTGGGTCACTGTCACTGCCCAGCATCATGAGAGCGTATCACACACATATCACTAGCCCAGGAAAAGATCAACATTCAAAATTCAGCATACAGATTCTGCTGAATACAGTAGAATACTTTCGCACCCCCGTAATGTTATAACAAGTTTTTTAAGTCAAACCATCTGCGCCCTACGACACTTTCCTCAGATTCCTATTGATAATACCTTTGATTTTTGCTTTCTTTGTTCCTTGTTTTGCTATCGCCAATCATTTTTTTGCGATAAATATCCTTGCACATGTTGGAAAAATGGTGACAGTAAATCCACAGGCCAAATTGCCAGAAACGGAATTACTGGATCAAACAATCGGTCGTTTTTAGTGTTGATGAGGTTGTAACAACCTGAACGAGAGTGCCCTTTCCTCTACATCTTCTCAAAAATTGGGTGGCATCAGTTTTTTGTTAGTTTTTAAAATTTCTGCTACATGAAAAATCCTATCTCCTAGTTTTTAGATCAATAATATTCGATATTATGAAAGAAGTTAGACATTTTTTCGTATACTCAATGACTGTAGGTATTTTTTTTCTAAAATTCTTTTTTTACCACATTTGATTTTATTTTAATTATTTTAATGTTTATTTATTTTTGAGAGAGAGAGAGACAAAACATGAGTGGGGGAAGGGCACAGAGAGAGGGGGACACAAAATCCAAAGCAGGCTCCAGCCTCTGAGCTGTCAGCCCAATGCAGGGCTTGAACTCACCAACTGTGAGATCATGACCTGAGCAGAAGTTGGATGCCTAACTGACTGAGCCACCCAGGTGCCCTATGACACATTTTAAATTTATGTGGTTGTTCTCTTATTGATTTATGTGAGCTCTTTATTAGTTGTGGTAACCATCTCTAGGTCTCTTGTTTTCCTTGCAAATTGGGTTTTTCAGATTGTATGGAAAAAAATATAAATTTTTTTCCTTTATGAGTTTGAGGTTTTGTGTACTTCTTAGAAATGCCAATCCTTTATATCACTCAGGACTCTGAAAAAAAGATTACCTCCTGTGAGGCTTCTAATTGCCTTCGTAATGTCCACAGAGAGTAAATAACTGGCCCAAGATCACAAAGCTAGTGAGTGGTTGAACTTGGAGCCAGAATTTAATGTCAACATCATCTCAGCACAAAGTCAATATTATTATCTATATTACCTTGTCCTGTTCTGGCCTTATCCCCCCTGTGGGTAGTATTGGAAGAGACGCAGTGTCCTAAAAGATCAATCAGGAAGGACATACAGATTTCTGGTAGTAGATATTTCATGCTTATCAGCTTGACCAATAGTTACTTTTGGAGAAGTTCTTAGAATTATTTTACTATGATATACAGAATTAGCATTAATGCACTCTCATTTTCAGTACCCATCATAGAAATTAGACATTATTATATGCAATTATTATTATTATTTGCCTTAGGAAAGGTGATTCCTAGCTATGTTTCCTAGCTGGATTTAATAATGAATCCCCATAAGTATAGTATTTATTATTCAGAACATTATTTAGTAGAAGAACTATGACTTTCAGTAATTAAGAGTTTCTATGAAACTCTTTTGGAATGAATTTTCAGATTTAGGAAAAATAAAAGGCTGATTAATGGCATGTTCCTACTAAATGTCATGAAAACAAAACATATGCTCTCTGTCAGTAAATCAAAATTACTGGTAGTTCTGGAAGAATGCATAATTAGAAGAGTAGGTAATATGCTAACTCATTTTTGTATTTGAATTAATAGATGAATGATTCTTTACTGACCATGGGAATTATATTATTTGAATTGAAAGGTTGAGGCTTAAGGGTTCTACTCAGTAGGTCTCATTTGTAATAAACTCACCGTAGTAAATTCACCATTCAAAAGTAGAGAAAACTAAAATGTCACATGATTTTGAATAAATGGCAAAGATATAAGAAAGCTTCAACTTAAACTTGATTCCAGGAAGATCCTCTTTTGAGAGTGTTCATGAACTCTTCTCTTTGGAGAAGAGAATGTGTTGAAGCACACCACTGGGCACAAGAGTGATCAATGTTTATGCCACCAAGTGTTGTATCTGGTTTTCCAGCTTATAGAATCAACCTACAGGCAAACACCAAAGACTTTTTTGGGCCCATAAAAGAATGTAAATGGTATCAACCTTGACAACACAAAAGTGAAATTTAGTTGCCACATGGAGAAATGGAGGGAAGGATGCAGGTGGCCGCATGGCCATTTACCAACAGGGAATAAAGATAACCAATAGTGGGACCGATATTAGTGATAGAGCTCTACTGAGAAAGGGGGGGAAGAAGGGAAGGGGGGTATGGATGAACTAGATCTTCATGTCACATTGCAGAAGTCAACAGATAACATCCAAAGCTGGTTATTCAAAAAGAGGTGTATACACGTGGCCTCTAATTGATCCTTTAATGTTCATCCTCCCTTTCTATACAATAAAAATAAATCGGAGTACATGGCCACCCAGCCAAAAATGACATTTTCCTTGCAGCTAGGTATAGCCAACAGTAGGCTGAGATGCAGTATTGTGCAATCTTTAGATCATGTCCTTAAAATAAAGCATGCCTTGCCTTCTTCTCTCTCTTCACCTTCCCTGGGCTAGAGTGCAGCTAAAGCAGAAAGTCAATGAAGTCTGTGGAAAAGAGCCACATCCTCCACCAGGAGGCCAGAGTTTATATCACTGTAATTTTCAGTTCCACATTAGAACAGCCTCTATCCTCCTCCTGCAAATAAATGTTTAGGGACATAAAGGCATGTAAGACTCAAGATAGAAATGATAAAAGTTAGGCGCGCCTGGGTGGCTCAGTTGGTTGAACATCTGGTTCTTGATTTTGGTTCTGAGCATGGAACGTGCTTAAAATTCTCTCTTTCTCTCTGCCCCACTCCCTCAGTCTCTCTCTCTCTCTCTCTTTTTCTCTCTTTAAAAATAAAAGACAGAAAGAAAGAAGGAAAGAAAGGAAGAAAGAAGAAATGATTACAAGTTGTTTTCTGAAAAGTAGAATTGAGTGTGGGGTGGTGGTTGGATAGAAGATAAACACCACTTTTCATTATAAATATTTCTATCTAATGTTAAGCATGTGAATGCACTATTTGACAAACAAAAGTTAATTATTCTCATTAAAGAAAAATAGAACATATACAGTAGTAAAATGAAAACAGATAACTCTCTCACCACCCTGAGGAAACATTTTGGTGATTTATTTCAAGCTGTTTTTCTACATATAGTTTTTTGTTTATTTGTTTGAAAGTCTACATTTGAATTTTGGACAGAGGAAAGGGATTCCACCAAGAGAATGCAAATAAAATATTTGGAGAATTAATGGATAAATCAAGAGAATTCAATATTAAGAAATCCAGAGGAGGATAGAATTTCAGTAATGAACAGATTCATTAATGGTTTCAAACACAATGGAAAAGTCAATAGTTTGAGATCTGGCAATAGGTTAATTGAATTTGGCCTCTTGGGTCATTGATGATCTACAAGAGGAATATTTCAACAAAGTAAATGTGATGGGAAAGAGACAAGCTAGAAACAAGTTTAGAGTATTTGAGGAGAAGGAAGAAAGTCTGTGGGTCTGGAATTCAGTGAGCAAATGGGAAAATGGTAGGAGATGTTTGGAGAGGTAGGCTGGGCACCAGATCATGTAGGGTCTTGGCCATAGAGAACACTGTGGATTTTATCCTACATATTAACTTAAAATATTTATTATTATGTATATATATTGTTGTAATTGGACCTTGGACTCCTTTGTGAAGACTGGACCCTAGGGGGTAAGATAAAAACAATGTGGGAGCACCTAGATGGCTCAGTTGGTTAAGCATCTGACTTCAGCTCAGGTCATGATCACACGGCTTGTGAATTTGAGCCCCATGTTGGGCTCTGTGCTGACAGTCAGAGCCTGGATGCTGCTTCAGATTCTGTGTCTCCCTCACTCTCTGACCTTCTCCCACTCACACTGTCTCTCTCTGTCTCTCAAAAATGAATAAGTGTCAAAAAAAAGAAAAAGCAATGGGACCAGTTAGAAGGCTTTTGTAGTCCTGGCAGGAATTAATAGTGGCATAGACCTGAGTAATAATGATAGAAGTAATGAGTGAGTTTGGGTTCTGACTGGATACAGTTTCAATTTTGGTGCCAAAAGACAGTGCATGACTAGGACATGACATGTGAGGAGGTGGAAGAGCTACTGGGCAAAAGGGAAAGAATCAGTGATAAGTAGCTTTTGTGGAGGACTAGGTTTTAGGTAGGAAATCAATAATTCAATTTTAGACATATTGCTTCAAATATCTATGATACACTTAAGTGGAGATGTTAAATAGCAGTTAGATATAATAAATCTAAAGCTTGAAGAGAGTTTAGAAATACACACACACACACACACACACACACACACACACGCATATGTTTTAGGTCCTCAATATATACGTTGTTCTTAAAAGCAAATGATTGGATGAGGTCCCATGAGGAGTAGGGGAGAGGTAATGAAGGGCTTCTAGGACCAAATTCTGGGTCATGCACCACATAAGATCAAGAAGTGGAACTGAACCCAGAGAAAGAGTGTTCAATAAGGAAGGAAGAAAGCCAGAAGAATGTGGTCTGAAATCTAAGTGAGAAAATGATTGAAGAAGGAGTATGGCTGTAAACTAAATGTTGTGTGTCTCCATGAAATTCATATGTTGAAATCGGATCCTTACTGTGATAGTATTTGGAAGTGGGACCACTGGCAAATGATTAAATCATAGGAGTGGGGCCCACATGAATGAGATTAGTGTCCTTATGAAAGAGACCCCGGACAGCTTTCTCCCGTCTTCCTTTTCTCTGTCATTTGATGACACAGCAACAAGGACCATCTGTGAACCAAGAAGTATGTTCTCACCAAATCCAACCATGTTGGTGACTTGATCTTGGAGTTCTCATCTTCCAGAACCATGAAGAATACATTTCTGTTGTTTCTAAGCCACCCAGTCTATAGTATTTTGTTACAGCATCCTGAACATACTAAGACAGGGTGATTGTGTGAAATACTGCTGACAGGTCAAGTATGATGCGTGCTGAAAACAAACTCTTGAGTTTATCATTGTACCGGTCAGTCGTAATGAGTGGGAGGTATAAATACCTGGTCAGAATAGTTTAAAGAGATGGAGGGTATCTTTAGATGAGAGAGATGTGGCTAAAACTGTACCTAAGATTTAAGACCTAAGCACAAATTTGTAGATAAGTATTGCTCAATCCCCTGATGGGATTATAATAAATTGGTTCAAAAGCACAGGTGGAAACTTTGCCTTGACAAGAGGGACATTTCATCCTCCAAGACCACAGGAAAAGGGGAAATTCGAGGAAAGAAGTTTATCATTTCATTAATGAATTAGTTTACAAAGTAGTATCTTAAAAGAGTGAGCCTGTGGGCTTAACAAGGGAAATTGTTTGAAATAGTTGGCCTGGTGATTTATAGAGGAGACAGACTGAGGGTTCATCAAAGTGTCCTGTGCACTTTAGTAAGATTATCCATTATGGAGACATGATCATCTAGATCATGGGAATAGATCCAGTAACCCCCAGCCGCTTAGAATTGGGAACAGAGGGACGCCTGGGTGGCTCAGTCGGTTGAGCGTCCGACTTCAGCTCAGGTCACGATCTCGCGGTCCGTGAGTTCGAGCCCCGCGTCGGGCTCTGGGCTGATGGCTCAGAGCCTGGAGCCTGCTTCCGATTCTGTGTCTCCCTCTGTCTCTGCCCCTCCCCCGTTCATGCTCTGTCTCTCTCTGTCTCAAAAATAAAATTAAAAAAAAATGTTAAAAAAAAAAAAAAAAAGAATTGGGAACAGAAATAAAGACAGCTGGTTTAGTCCAGGTTAGTGTATATCGGTAGTGTTTCCATTTCAAACATTTAAGGTAAAAAGTAGCTTTGATATTTTCTATTACGTAGATAATTTAGATATGCTGAGTAGCGTGTTTATTAGTGGGTCAAATAAATTTGACATGCAATAGTAAGTGAACCTCCTTTTTATTCATGTCATAAATTCTGCATTTTTCTCCACAGAAATTCCGTGCATTTGTCGGTCTTCCCCAAATTTACCTGTTTTCTCCCTTCAGAAAAACAAATACTCAAGGATTTTTTTCACTGATTTATTTGAAAAAATTAATAGAACCAGGAAAATAAAATGGAAACACATGTAGAATATGTTTAAACTGTATATTAACTCTGCAGAGCCATTCTAATTGGACTCATTGACTATTTCTGCCCTGATTATTTTGGACACAAGCTATATGGACCTGTATTTAGTTCATAAAATGTTAAAGGAAGGAATGGATTGTAGTGTTTTCATACCTTTCTCTGTTTTCTGACTACAAAATTGACAGTGACTCTTTATGACAGGAAGTGTTTAGCTTTAACCCTGTGGCAGTGTGGTAGGGACCAATGGAGGCTGGAGATTTGGTTGTAATTACGCTAGAAGATTCTGGCATATTTTCTCTATATCTATAGCATGAAGAGTAATCTCAGAAATGTAGCCAGGGCTGTTGAAATGGGTTCAGAATCTGATAAGAAGCTTGCTTTTTTTTTTTTTTTTTTTTTTTGTCGGTTTCTCACAGCATTTGATTGAACTTCAGATCACCTTCCAGTCAAGGTTATTTGCACCGTATTTTCCCAATCTGTTCATCCATGAATACCAAGGAACTTAAGCATAGTTCAAATAAATATATAATGCCATCATTTCAAGACCACTTGCCAGCTTCCTGTTATATTATTTTTTCATACTCTCCTGCCCCACTTCTTTTTTTAAGCTCTGCAAAGAGCTTACACAAAGTAAAACAAAACATAGTTTAAAAAAATAATCAAATGAGTTCTAGGTATAACTACTGCTCCAATGGTCCCTGCAAAACTTCAAGAAGCCAAAGGGTCCTGAAAGTACCCATTTGGAAATCACTTTACTTACTAATTCTAGCTCATGTCAGTGTAACCAAGGATATTTTGTTACTATAAGACATGTCTCTATTTTCTATATCATATCTTTTCTGGTTGTAAAACACTGACAGAAACTTTGTATTGTTTTGTTTTGTTTTGTTTTGTTTTCTTTTTTAAAGTAGGCTTCCTGCTCAGTGTGGAGCCCAATACAGGGCTTGAACTCAAGACCCTGAGATCAAGTCCCAAGCTGAGATCAAGAGTCAGACACTCAACCGACTGAGCCACCCAGGGATCCTCTTATGGCATCTTTCCTGAGATAATTACCCACGTGGCTAGAATTTCACAAGGCAAGTGACGATCTTCTCTTTTCTTTTTCAAGTATGTTAGACTCATTCAAATTTAGTGGTTCCCCCAGCATTACAAAGGGATCTAGGGGTCTTTGTACACCTGGATGTGTTTGGGGAGAGATTGGTCCTCATTCATCTTTGGAAGAACCACAGAAAAGCCTTGGGTTTTGTTACTACGTTGAAGTAATACCAAAGGAATTGTATGGTGGTTGTACCTAAGATTGTAGAGTTTAAGAACAGTTGGCACGATGCCATGCAAGATGAAATAAGGAATTTTATGATATGAAAACTATAAAGTAAACTAATAGTGTATACATGGGGCCTATTTAAGATCTCCCATGAGTACAGGGATGACATATTTGTAATCTCTCCTAGCTCAGGCACTGGTGGAGAACAGTGACTCAGTTTTTGTTTGTTGAAATAAAACGTAAATGAAAAGTGGTGAATGTATTATTTGTGTAATTAGATGTAGCACTTTCCTAAATTTTTGAGACTTAAGTCATAAGCCACTAGTTCAACCAACCATCTGATCCAGTTTCATATTATAGTCTTAAAGCTGCATGCCAGACTTGTTAGTAAAGATAATAAAATTAAAGATTTTTTGAGCTGGAGGGGACTTACAATTTGATTCTAAGGTTGAACATTGCTTGACTCATCAAGATATTATAAACATCTGTGAATGCAGTGAGAGATCTCAAAGGAGCTTAAAACTGTGTGTAGAGAAAATGTTTAATAGCCTCCTAAGCCCTGAAAATTATTGATGTTGGTGAAATTCTGCTTTGGGCTTTGGGCAAATGCTCTGTCTTCTCTTTTCTTTCTGATTTACTGGCAATTTTAACACTTCAGCTGAAAGCAGTCACAGCACACTCTTAACCACACTTTCAAATTCTTTAACTTTCCTCTACCTTTGAATCTCCTCCTAAGCCAGGAAGTAGGAGGGCAGTTGAAAACATTAAATGTAGCAAAGAAATAGATATTAAAAGAAAGATAACAAAAAAAAAAAATACCTATGCTGCATTTCACCTAAATCAAACACACAAACATTTCCCCTGGAAAGATAAAAAAATAGGTTCAGTGCTTCATAAGCGTGAGTTCTGCTCATCAGCAATCAAATCTGTGAGATAGTTCCAAAATCTTCAGTTGAAGATGTAGCTTTGTCTACAAGGAGAGCTTGAACAAAACTGGACCTGGAAGTTCTGCCTTACACATTCTGTGCCACTGGACATGCAGAGTGAGGCTGAGGTTGCAATGTGGTGACACAGCAAGGTGACTGTATCAACGCTGACCTCATAACTAGAATAAAGGCTCCTCGGTGGAGAGGAACCTTGGAGATCTCCTAAAGCCAACCCCCTCCGTTGGACATCTCCCACTCAATGAGGGGTGGCTTTTCTATTAAAATTACATTTTTTGTCCATTTTCCCTACAGTCAAAGAGTTTTTGGTTTATGTATTTTGATGCAATGACAGTTGTCGAACAAAAGTCTTTGTTTGGCGTTGGTTTGTAAGCTGTAAGTTGTATCTTTGGATGATAGTCACCTGCACGGTGCAAGGATTACAAAACAGAGATCCAAACAGCCAGCCCAGAATCAGAGAGATGGTGACAGAAGCAAAACTAGATACAATCTTGCTTTTCTAGCTATAGCCTGGAGCCATTTTTTAATTCTTATGCTATATCAACTATATGGAGGCACAGCCTCTAGGTATGCCATTTATTGCCAAAGTACCATAAGTCTGTAAATAATGAGAGGTGAATATGGAAAATTTCTGGGACAATTGGGATTACATTTTTCAGAAGACAGAAGGCAATCTTAACCTTGGTTTTCTAAGAACGGTTTAAATGCTGGGCAAATATAAAAAAAAAACTCTAACAAAAACGCAACTAATGAAGAGGCAACGTAGAGCTTAAAGTTAGAGGACCTACATTGGAGTCTTGCCTCTGCCATTTCTCGCAAGGCTACTACTCAAGCAGCCTGGACAAATTAAGTCAGATGCCATGATACTGAGGAACCTAACAGTGGGCACCTCCTAATCAGTGACAGTTCAAGCCTGGTGTTAAGGTGTAGAGGATCAAATACAATCTTGCTAAACTACCATAAAAAACCAGTGTCTCATGCATTCTGAGTGAGTTTCAAATCAGGAATAGGCGGGGCTCTTTAACATAATCTGGCCTTTGTTTCTGGCCATGAGGTTCCAAGAGACTTTGATTATTGTGCTCTATCTTATCCTGTAAAATTCTTATGGAAA
Source organism: Panthera leo (assembly GCF_018350215.1). Taxonomy (NCBI): domain Eukaryota; kingdom Metazoa; phylum Chordata; class Mammalia; order Carnivora; family Felidae; genus Panthera; species Panthera leo. The sequence goes on from NC_056696.1 coordinate 37,319,279, forward strand.
CATCCCCACTTATGACAACCCCAAGCAGTGGAGCCTACTTAAAGGGACAGTAGCAGGAGATCTAACACTTATAGAACGATTAATTTTCCAGGTATTCAAAAAATATATAAACTTACTTAAGTTTCCCCAGAATTCTTGGAGTTAAGGATCATTTTATCTATTGTGCTGAGGCAGAAATTAAAACACAGCAGTAAAATGCCGAATTCAAACCATTTCTGTTTGATTTCCAAAATCAAGTCTCTTTCCACTCTATCATACTGCCTTCTACTCTAGCATACCGCATTGTGTGGAATATTGGGTACTTCCAATGAAAACTACTGTAAGATCTTTCATATTCTTATTATTGTGTGCAAATGAATTGGACTTTAGAAGTTTGAAGGATAATAGTGATGATAACTCTTTTGTTTTTCTGTTAGAATTTGAAAATTATTCATTAAGATCAGGGGAATTATTATCATTTTGTATAATGAGAAGAAAAAAGCCAAAACTTTAGAGGTAGAAATATTAAAGACAAACAACCTTGAAAAGATTGAAAATATCATTTTACATTTGATATGTAAAAAAAAGTATTTTATTTTGCAATCTCAAAAGAGAGCATGGCAACATATTTTTATGGTAGTCTTCAAATATGTAAAGATACAGTGTTAGAATTCTTCCCATTTTATGGTTGAGAAATATGAAAAAAAGAAAGATCACCAAATCAGAAACTAAACCATTAAACTGTGGTTTTATCTCAGTGTAGAAAGATTTTTTTTTTTTTTAAAGAAAGGGCATAGATCTCTGTAGGCTGTATAATACCACACAAATGTTTGTTATTTGTGTTATTATCTTTGGGTGAGGATAGAGGCCCATGTAGGATATGAATTCATTTTAAGCAGCTGTCCCACTAATGACTTGGAAAACTACCAGCTGGTCTATATAGTATCAAAAGTCATGTTTATTATGTAAGTAAACAGTCTTTACTATGATTTTTTTTTACTCTTTGTAAAATATCAAAACAAGTGAAAATAAATCTAAGAAAATAACGCACCAAGTGCCCATTTCTCACAGCATTTTTTTGCCTCTCTTCTCTCCTCGAACTCTCAGCTCCTTTGTCTTTTCTCCTGTCCTTCCTTTTCAAAGATAGAGATGATATTAGAGATGGGAATGCAGTGGAATTATTTTTAGATTGTAGCTCTTTTGACTTTGTCTCTCCTTGGATATTCTGGGACCATCATCATCATTGGCTGTGATTGGGTGGTGGCTTCTGAGAGCTCTTTTTGTTCAGCCACCCGGTTGGCTTGGCATTCCAAGTCTGCGACTGTGACACACACAAGCACAAAAGACCCCAGCAGCAATCAATCTGCTTCCCACAAGTCCATCTGAAACAGGCTTGGTGTTCATTTCCATTAGAATACTCCTCTGTTTTTAGTTTCAACAAGCCACGCTTCTTTTTTTTTTTTTAAATCCTTGGAGCCCGTTACAATTTTAAAACAAACTGACAATACAAAATACAATTTGAATGCCATAGGAAGAAATTAAGAAAGGAGAGAGAGACCAAGGTTATATATATATATATATACATATATATGTATATATATATATATATTAAGAAATTTACCCACCGTCCAATTATTTCTGTCGGCTTCTGAAACCTTCTACTTCCTGTTATGGCGCCTCTGTCATATAGCTGATGATTCCCAAATGAGTAAACAAAACACCCAATACTTGATCTGCACTTGTGAGTTCAGTTTTACTTCAGGTCCTGGAACAAAAATGTCTTTAGAAGATTTTTACATCATTCGTATTGAACACTTAGGTAGTTCAGCATCATCAGCCTTGCTGTTGGTGTGGCTCCAGGGTCAAATGTTTTGGAACCTAAGACCCTTTCTTCAAAGCTTGTCTCTAAACCTGAAGCCCTGCTTTCTGTTTGTCAGTTTTTCATTCTCTGCCCATAAAATTCCAGTGGAGTCTGAAGCCCTTTGTCCTCTTGAAAAATACCTTTTTGTTCTCTACCATTGGACCACTTGTTGCTATAGTATTCCTGTGTAGAACAATGATCCCTCGGTGATGTTAAGTTACATGACAAAGTAGAATTAAGGTTGCAGATGGAATTAAAGTTGCCAATCACTGACCTTAAATTAGGAAGATTATTCTGGATTATTTACATGAGCCCAATACAGTTGCTCCTTGGACATTATGAGTTTGAACTGCACAAGTCCACTTATATGTGGATTTTTTTCTATAAATACATGTCAGTTCTGTAAATGAATTTTCTCTTCCTAATGATTGTCTTAACAATTTTCTCTAGTTTACTTTATTGTAAGAATACACTATATAATACATATAACACACAAAATAAGTGTTGATTGACTGTTTACATTATTGGTAAGGCTTCCAGTCAAAGGAAGACTGTCGGTAGTTAAGTTTTGGGGAGTCAACAGTTATACTCAAATTTTCCGCTGTGTGTGTGTGTGTGTGTGTGTGTGTGTGTGTGTGTGTATGTGTGTGTGTGAGTGTGTGTGTGTGTCAATGCCCTTAACCGCTATGTTGTTCAGGTTAACTGTATAATCACAAGAACCCTTAAATGTGGAAGAAGAAAGCAGAAATGTTAGCATCAGAGTAATGCAGAATGAGAAAGACTGGATTGGCTATTGTTGGTTTTGAAGAGGGAGGAAAGTGGTCATGAGCTAAGAAATGTGGGCAGCCTCTAGAAGTTGGAGAAGGCTAGGAAACAAATTCTTTCCAGAAGGAATGCACACTTCTTGTTTTAGTTCAGTGAGATCCTTTTCTGATTGTTGATCTCCAGAACTATAAGATAAATGTATATTGGCTTCAGCCTCCACATTTATGGTAATAAGAAAACTAATACATCCTGAATGTCCTTTCATTTCTGCCATTTATGTTTAACCCCCCCAGTGAACGAGCCACATCACTGAATCTTTTGCTAGCATTATTGAAATGACTGTGTCTCTTGGTGAGTCTAGGTCACAGTAAATCTCTTCTGCTGTGTTACAGTTGTTCTTTCCATGCCCATGTCACAAAAGTTGATCCTCAAAAGCCCACCAAATAGAACCTATGATTCAAACCCTGAGGATCTTAGTCAGCCAGACTACATGTATAGATACCCATCCACCTGCAAAGACCAGCCCCCTCTATCTGTGACCTTGCACAAATGACTGTTCCTCTTGGAGCCCCTGTTCTTTCATCTGTAAAATGGACAGTAAAACTTCATTGGATAGGATACTTATGATGGTTGAAAGATAATGCCAGAAAGTGCTCAGCACTGTCCCTGGCACAAAGTAACATTTACATAAATATTATTTGTTATTATTCTCATCAATATCTGGTTCATTATCTCTCAACTGATACAACGGATACACTAATTTAACTAAAGACCTGGATGGAAAATCTGGGCATGGAAAATCAGGCATATGGTTCCCTTTACATTCAAGAACCACTAACTATGTTACTTCAGCATATAGACCATGAAATACCCCATAAAATTCAAAAAGCTTGAGATCCAGTGCAAATATAAGTCAAAAAAATTGTCATCTGTAGTATATGTACATCTTTTCGTACTTAGTATATTAAATAAATTAGTTCTTGGTATAATCCTAAAACTGGTTAAGGCAGCTTAGACAAATACCTGGGCAGGTTTATTCCATGGATTCATCCCTGGTACAGGAACCCCACTTTCATACCAAGCCACTGAAATGTGTGTCTTCTCAATAAATACCCTTAAGTAAAAAAATAATGTACTCAACACCTATTAGCATGCCGATTAATATTTATTATTTTTAGATATCAAATATATTTTCCAATTTACATGTCTCACCCTAAGTTTTGGTGGTAAAAGCCAGTTCTCCCAGGGGTTTCATGATCCTTGAAGAAAATTAATTATAAAGATTGAAGATGGGGGTACCTGTGTGGCTCAGTCAGTTAAACATCCGTCTCTTGATTTCAGCTGAAGTTGTGATCTCACAGTTTGTGGGATCAAGCCCTGGGTAGGGTTCTGAGCTGGCGGTGCAGAGCCTGCTTGCGATTCTCTTTCTCCCTCTCTCTCTGCTCCTCCCCAGCTCACATGTGTATGCATGCTTTCTCTTTCTTTCTCAAAATAAATAAATACACGTTAAAAAAAAGGGAAAAGATTGGAGATGGAGTGGAGTAGAGAATCAAATCTTGACCTACAGAAATGTATCAAACCATCTCATGCTCTTTCCTAAATGATACTTCTTCATTATAAGTCTGCTCCTTTTTGCAGCATAACATTGCACAGTTTGGTTAAGAAGGCAGGGTAGAGGTTAGGGATTCCAGATGACTCTGGTGCCAGCTGAGACAGAGCTCCCCGTGTGTGTCATGTTGAGTAAGGTTTGGAGGAGAGACGAGCACTTTGCGGTCAGCCTGAAGTGCCTCATGGAACTGGGGAGACTTGTTTCTCCAACATCATGGAGTAATCGTTGTGAACCCCTCTCTTGGGACTCAGAGGGACTTGTGTTGTTAAGAATGGGAACAGTTTGAGGTGGTTTGAGGTTTGAGGTGGTTAACCTTTCATTTATGGGAAGGAGAAAGTAGACAAAGACAATGTGTAGCATAACTTCCCCTTGGGCCATGAGGTTGGCGTTCTTGACCAATCTGAGAAGCTGGTGTCCTCACAACCAGACCACTGGTGACTAGGAAAAATCTAATCTCTTTTGATATGTTCCAAGATGAAAATCCTATGTATAGACCTTAAAAGAGCCTATAAAACAGTGTCCTTATTTTGGCCTTATAATTAAGTAATAATAGAAGGGCTGCACTGTTTTACAAGGCAATATTCTAGTTCCTAAGTGGGTAAGAGACACAGATGCTTGCCAAAAATTGTAATTTATTCTGACAAGTACCCGCCACCCCTGCTCCCACCCCATTCTTGATGAGAGAAACAGGTCTAGCCGTGCTGTGAAAGAGTTAAATAAAGATACTTAAGCTCATGTGGGGTTAAAAAAAAAAAAGGAGCAGCAGGGGCCATTGACTAAAGCAAAGTTATGTTGGAGTTGCCATTAGAGCAGGCATTTTGATAATCTTGAAGAAAAACCCTGGGATTAGCAAATGAAGGCTTTCTGACTGTTGTCTCTTTCTGTATGTAAGAAGTCATGAAGTCCATTCCTGGTCCCTGGCAAAACACAGGAGTCATGGGAAGGTGCACCATCGCACATAAAGAAAAGTGAAATGTGTTTTCATTTTTCCCCCATAAAAATAATTTTTAAAGTACGGTTTGGTTTCCAGACAGTTTTAAGAGCTAAAAGGCTCAGGAGGTGGGGGTGGGGTGAGTTAGGAATGGTAGTAACATTTAAATGTGCAAAAAATTACCTTAATTTGAGTGACTTTCAGGAATTGTATATTTGATATTGATTTCTTTTCAAATCAACAGCCTAATTCTTAAAATATTCACATTCTGCAGAGTCCGGATATAACTATATTATAAAATGAGATGTTTGAAAAGCATTTGTTTCCAGAAAGTATGGTCCCAAAGGCCCACATTTTAGTAAACTTGACTTTAGAAGACCTGCTCCAGGCAATTAAATCTATGTAACTTAACAAAGCCCAGGAGCAAGGCTGCCTTCTGCTGCACTATTAGAAAAAAAGATTTCCCTAAAAACTGCCTTTCTCTTATTCTATTCTTGAAAATGATTCTCTAAATATTGTTCTGCATTAAAGATAAAGTAAAATGATTCTTAAGTGAGCTCAAATTTATGTAAAAGGAAATGAATCTATGATGATTTGCATCCTTTCCTCTGGAAGGAGGAAGAAGGTAACACAAAAATGGAATATGTAGTGATTGGCTGAATTCATTCCTTGGCCCTTCAGAAATTATGTGCATTTCCCAAAAGCCTTTTCATTGCCAAAAAGCACAATCCTAAGTCATACACATTTTTTCCATTTGGAAAAAAAAAGTACATAATTGAAATCTTTCCAAATGCAAAAATATTTGATTGCACCTTTGAAAGTGGCTTTCAGAAAGGCCAATAAATCTATGGACCCAGTGATATGTAGAAAGAATCTAAAAATGTCATTGCTTATTTATGGTCTATCAAGTATCTGAAATATTCCGTTAGACATAGAAAATGAATGGAAGCTCTACAGACATCCCGACATCTCCCCAGAGTTCTTTATCAGTTATCTAGTGCTACATAAACACTTCCAAATACAGTGATTTAAAAGAGTAACAATGGTTTCTCACAATTCTGTGGGTTAGCTGATTTTTCCTGGGTTCACCCATTCTACTCCGTCCATTTTCTGTTCTAAAGTGGGACAGTTGGTCTTCTTTTTCTTTTTTTCTTTTGTTTTTTAGTTTTTTTAACGTTTACTTATTTTTGAGAGACAGACACAGAGCGTGAGCGGGGGAGGGCCAGAGATGAGGGAGACACAGAATCTGATGCAGGCTCCAGGCTCCGAGCTGTCAGCACAGAGCCCCACACGGAGCTCGAACTCATGAACCGTGAGATCATGACCTGAGCTGAAGTCAGAGGCTTAACCCGACTGAGCCACCCAGGTGCCCAGGCCTCTTTTTCCAAGTAGTCTCACATCCTGGAACTCTCTATGCCATGGCAGCCTAGGGGAGCACTCCAAGAGGCTCAAGGTGGAAACTGTAAAGCCTTTCAGAGGTCTAGGCTCCAGAATCTGGCAGCATCCCTTTTGCCACGTTCTCTTGGTCATAGCAAGTCACGAATAGAGCCTGGATCCAAGGGGGTGGAGAAAGAGATTCCACCTCTGGATAAGAGAAGTGACAAAGTCACATGGCAGTGGAGTGTGTATACTGGGATGAGGGGAATTTGTGCTCACTAATTCATGGTGCTATAACAAAATAGCAGCGTGGGGAGCTTAGGAAGGGAAATGTATCTTTCACAGCTCTGGAGTCTGGGAAGTCCAAGATCAAGGCACTGGCAGATCTGGTGTATGTTGAGGACCTGCTTCCTAGGCAGCCATCTTTTTGCTGTAACCTCATCTAGAGGAAGCAGAAAGGGACCTTCCTCAGACCTCTCTGATCAGGACACTGATCCCATTCAGGACGGTGCTGCTCTCACAGACTAATCATCTCCCAAGGCCCCACCTCCTACCACCACATTCGGCATTAGGTTTGCAACATCTGAATTTTGGAGGGAACATAAACATTTAGTGTGCAGCAACGATCTACCACAGGTGAGTTGTAAGATTTGGTACTCAGATCAGGCATGATGAGTGGACATCTTTTTTGACGAGACAGATGATAACAGACTGAGAAACAGATCCATTGGTATTTTCTACCAGTACCCACTGATTCTTTGTGACTGTCTAGATGTGATGAAGTATCAACCTGGCCTAGGAAGTGGCTGGCCCATTGTAGAGCTGAATAGCTAAATAGATATTGAATGCATTGAATTAGGAAAACACATATGAGTAAAACCTTACTCGTTTCATGATAAATGAATTTCCAAGAAAATAATTCCACGGTGTTCCTCAAGACGCAGTGGGGTGAAGGAGAACTGATTCCACCTTCGGAGTCAGACTCACAGCTCTTCTATCACAATTTTATGTCACAGCACAGTTCAAAACGGTAATTGTGGTACAAAGTGGAAACTGCTCTGTGTGTGTGTGTGTGTGTGTGTGTGTGTGTGTGTGTGTGTGTGTGTAGTGGGGGGTGGCAGTCTAGTGAGCATTTCCTGTTGCTTGAAGGCTGTGGGGATCAGTATATCTCATCATGCTCCTAACTACAGAACACCTGGGTTGAAGCCCTGAGTGGATTATTGGATATGTGGCCCTGATCAGATCACAGGAGCTATCAGAATAAGGCTAACACCCTTCCCTGCTTCCCCACAGTTTATTGTGAGGGTGAAGTAACACGGTAGTAAATCTGGATGGTAATACCTGATACCTTCCAAAATCCAAAGCTGGAATGTGTGGAATACATTATTTTTTTCTCAAATGCACCAAATTGCTTATGGAATCATTGTAATCGATCTCGCACCAGAGAATTTACTACTTTGGAGTTTGTAAAGCAACGTACAAAAGCAATGTACATCCGAAAGGGTGCCCGATACAGTAATAATTGCAGCCATTATTCTCGTGTTGCGTAGAATACGTCCAATCCCTGAAAGAAAAAGCCAAGTAGATTTGAATGAAGAAAACAAAAATCTGAACATTATAAAGACATTTGCCAATAGAGTCCCAATAATAATTTATATGAATTGAGTGGTGATATGTCATGGTACATAAAATCTGTTTTACATTTAATTTTACCCATATGCCTTCTCATTTCTGTTATCATTTTAATAAATGTATGAGGATGACCAGAAAAATATGTATGGTCACTGGTGAATATGCCCTCCAAGAAAACTTAAATGACCCGAAGAGCAATTCCAGAGACCTGTATCGCTCCTGGAGATGCCAGTCCCAGATACCACCAGCTTCCATGTTTTCGCGTCCACAGCATTGCCTTGATTGTGCTTGCCTCGACCAGGTTAGAAACACAGCTCCACTAATATACAGTAAGACAAAACAAAAAGTTACTTTTAGCAACCATTTGAAAAGTTCAAAAATTTCACTAAGGATCTGAAGATCACAGAACAGACAACACAGTCTTAGTGTGCTGTCTTCTGTGTGCTCTTTTTTCCCTCTCTCATTTTCTTCCTCTCCTTAAGAAACAGAGAAAATACTGCTGTCCTTGTCTTCAGTAGATCAGCTCCACCCTCACGGAAGACACCAGAGGTCTCAGAATCCCCAAGTGACTGTATTAATTTCCCAACAAAGATTTCTCACTAAAATATCCCCATGCTAGCCAATAAGTGAGTAAAAGTATCTTCATAGTTTAGCATAATTTTATCTCAGGTTTCCACTGTATGAGCTGATGTCTATGTTCTGTTTAATTCACTGAGATTCCTAATGGCATTAATGTCAAACAAATTAAATTGGGGTTAATGTTCTTTTAAAACTTCATGTTATGCCCCAGCAACCTGTCTGCATGTCCAAACTCTCCCGTTTGCCACAGAGACCATCGTGTTCCTTCCCCAGCTAACTCTCCCTTCCCAATTTCCACCCATGTCCTCTCTTGCTAAATCACAGATCAAATGGAGGTCATGAGGCATAAGTGCCTCAACGTGGTGTTCCTCCACCTTCTGTCTGGTCTCAGAGGAAGTGGTAACCCTCCTCCAAGCTCAAAGTTAATTTGGCCAGCTGTTCTGTTGATGCAATCAACCCCTACCCTCCTCCGTGGTTTCATCCAAGTCCCTCTCCTGACACCGCAAGCCTCTGTTTCAGCTGTTACTCTTACAATTCTCCTTCACCCCCACTGTATCTATACTTCTCCCTTTCTTCTTGCCTCTGCAGCCGAACTCCCTAAAATGAAAGAACATAATCACTACGACGACTTATTTTTGTTGCTGGCATCCCTTCTTCCTTCATCTGATTTCCCTCAGAGGAACCCGTCCCTCCTGCCCCCTAGGGATGGGAACCTGACCGAAACAATGTCTTGATTGGCATGAGCAACACTGATTGAGTCGGAGATGGACGTGTGACCCAAGTCAGGCCAATTAGACTCAGGTTCAGTAATTTTGTTCAAGTCCTGGAGAAAGTACGTCTTCTTTACGGAGGACTCAGCACCTGGAAATACACAGTGCTGGAGCTGCAACAGACTGTCTGCCCACGCGAGGAGAGAGCCCAGCCTAGAATGGAGCAGACGTGGAAGACTAGCTGAGAAAAGGAGAGAAACTGGATTCTGGTGACGTCATCGGTGCTGCTGAGTCCAGCAGTGACTAAAGCCAAAAATAGTCTTGGATATTTTAGTTATATGAGCCAATAGATAGCTTTTTTGCCTAAGTCATTTCGTTTGTGTTTTCCTTGACATTTTCAAGCAAAAAAAGAGTCTTATGTGATGCTCCTCACTGTTTCCAGTTTCTCGTTCATATTTTTTAAGTTTATTTACTTAGGGAAAGAACGCAAGCGGGAGAGGGGCAGAGAGAGAGGGAGGGAGACAGAGAATCCCAAGCAGGCTTTACACTGTCAGTACAGAGAGTGATGCGGGGCTCAAACTCACGAGATCATGACCTGGGTGGAAATCAAGACTGGGAGGCTTAACCGACTGAGTCACCCAGGCAGCCCTTGTTCATTTTTCAGCCCACTGTACTGTTTTCTAGTTTCACCACACCACTAAAAGTTCTGTCACTGAGTTAATCTCTTCTTGGCCAGGTGTTATGTAGCTCATCCTTTCTGTAGGATTTGAAAATATTGGCCAACCTCTCCTTGGTTTAAGTGACCTTATGCCTTGAATTTCTTCATTTCACTTTTGATTGGTTTTCCTCCTGTGCCTCTGCATTTTGTTTTCTCCTTTCCTCAAGTCGTAAATCTTATCACGATCAGAGTATCAGGCTCTTCTTATTCTCGAAATCTGCATTCCTTCCCTGGATGATTTCGCCAACCGTCAAGGTTTTAATGATCATTATATCTAGTAGTTTCCAAGTTTCTCTCTCTAGGTGTAATAAGTCCTCTTTTGAAGTCTAGATTCAGACCCCCAAATGCTGTCAAGGATGCATCCTTACCTAAATGTCCCAAATCACAAGTACCATATCCCCCCTCCAACCTGATTTACCCTTTTCTTCTGTTTCCTGTATTTGCTTATGTTTGTATATTCATCATGTCCAGCAACAACATCTTGAACTTACAAGTTGGTCACCATCCTTGGCCCTTCCACCTTCGGTCCTCCTCTTTCCTACCCCTCATTCATCCCCAACTAGCTGCATGACCTTGGGGAAATGCTCTAGACTTCAGTGTTCTCATAACTAAAACAGAGATATCAGTAATATTTGTTTAGAAGACTAAATGCAACATTCACGTAAGGTACTGTGAACTGTGTCTGGTGCATATAATGCCTTAAGTAAATATTAGCTTTTGTATCAGTTATCGACTGATGTATTTAACAAGCTACCCCATAATTTCGTAGCTTAAAACAAGCAACTCATGAATGTACTTGCTCATGAAGCTGTAAATTAGTTAGGGCTTGGAGAGGACAGCTCATCACTGCCCTGTGCAGCATCTGCTGAGGTGGCTGGAGTCAGACTGGAAGGTCTTCTTCAAGATGGCTCACTCAAATGGTTGACAAGTTGGTGCTGGCTGTGGCTGAGCTCACCTGGGGCTCTGGCCCAGCACCTAGGTTCTTCTCCATGTGTGCCTCTCTGCCCATTAGTTTTCCTCACAGTATAAGGGATGAACCCCCAGGAGACAAGAGGTGGGTTCCGAAAACAAGCACCCCACAAACAAGAAGTGGAAACTGTTAGTAGCTTAAGACCTGACCCCAGAAGCTGGCACACTGTCGCTTCTACCATATTCTGTTATTCAAGTCACAGGACCCAGATTCAAGTAGAGGGGTCACAACAATTTCTGAAGGGCAGATTGTCAAAGGGTTGAGGGGCCAAGTTATGAAACCACCATAGCTCTTTCCTTCCACACCACCACCCTTCTTCTCTCCATAGTCACCACCAGTACTTTGCTTTAGCTTTTAGTTTATTTCCTGAACTGTGGTCAGCAGCTCTTGTCTCCTTGCCTCTATTCTCACTCTCCTCCCATCTCTTCCCCACACTGATATTTCTAAGACTATGTTACCTCCTGTTAAAATCTCTTTGGTGGCTCCTCATGATATAGATAATATCCAGGGTGGCCTGGGTGGCTCAGTTGGTTAAGCATCCAGCTCTTGATCTTGGCTCAGGTCATGATCTCACAGTTTGAGAGTTCAAGCCCCACATCTGCTTGAGATTCTCTCTCTCCCTCTCTCTCTGCCCCCTCCTCTCAAAATAAGTAAACTTAAGAAAAAAAAAAAAGAGTGGGATAGGAAATAAGGGTGGTGGTGTGCAATCTGTTAGATTATTAAAGAATAATATAAAAGCTTACTTTTTGTTCAATTTACATGTATTTTATTTTCAAAGAGTTAAGTTTTTAGGACACGATTACTTAAATGGTTTGGACCAATTACTTAATAAACAGAACTGTTAAGTATTTCATTTGTCCTATGACTGCCATGAAAAAATTACTGAGTTGCTAAGGACACATTAAGCTGAGAAAGTTTGGGAACCTTGCACATAACATATGAGACAGAAATTTAACAAAAGATATTTTATTTTTTTAAGTTTATTTTTACTTATTTTGAGAGAGAGAGAGGAGGGGCAGAGAGAGAGGGAGAGAGAATCCCAAGCAGGCTCCATGCTGTCAGCACAAACCCCGATGAGGGGCTTGAACTCACAGAACTGTGAGATCATGACCTGAGCCAAAATCAAGCATTGGACACTTCATCAACTGAGCCACCCGGGTGCCCCAACAAAAGATATTTTAAAAACTCTTGGCCACCTTTCCTTTCTAAAACCTCTTCCCCAGCCACCATGGCACCCAGTGAAGAGCAGTTTCCTTGTTTGCTTGAGTTTGTGAGTATGTTAGTCCGTGTGCTACACATCCTATTTCCTCTATCTCTCCCATAAATGTCAACCCTCTCTGGCCAATTTTATTTTTTCAAATTCTTAGTCTCCTAATACTTTGTGCCTCCTGTTCTGTAATCTCGGTTTACACTCCTTAATTTCTGTTCATTGTACTCTCTGGAACTTTGTCCGTGATTTAATGACTCTCCCATATCCTGAGTTTCTTAATAGCATGTATGCTACTCTTTAACCAAAACCAAGTTTTCCCCTGTGTACATGGCTTTTCCAATAGCCTTCTTAAATGGAAGCTTCTTATTATTCTCTCATAAGTATCTCCTTACATATTCTTTTACTAACTTGCTTTTCAAAGCTAATACTGACCTTTACTTTCTAGTCTGTTGGAAAGACTCTTGCTCCTATAAGACTCTTGCTGTGAAGTTATATCCCTTACCCTGCCCCCCAGCTCCTCTGTCATGAAGAGCCTTTTGTTCTTTACCCCTCACTGTACCTTCCCCTGTTCATTGATGACTTTGCCCTCTGGCTCACAGTCCTTTTCTCCACCCTGTCTGGTCTCCATCCTGAGTGACCTCAGCAACCGTTGGACTGAGTCATCACACACCCAGGCCTCCCTATTCGTTGGTCTCCTCATCTCCAATTACCTGCCTTTCTACTCCACGTCAACCAGCCAGGGTCACAGCTTAGCCCAGACTTCTCCAAGTGTGGTCCTGTGGCTGGCTGCACCGGGATTGTCTAGGAAGCTTGATAAGATACAGATTCCAAGGCCAATTGCCCACTCCTGTTGAATCACAGTTTTTGAGAAAGGGTCCTGGCATTGTAACAATCCTCCCAGGTGATTCTTAGGCAAAGTGACTTTGAGAACTACTGTGCTAAACTTGGTTTTCATCAGAAACTACCTCAAAATCACATTCTGTAACCAGAATCTCCTATCCTTCTAGATCATTTTCTCCATTGTTCCCATTACAATTGCTCTCGATACAAATCAGCCGCTCCCTTTGCATTCTTTTTCTTCCTGCGCTCCCCTTTCATTTCACTTCCCTCTCTCTTTAGCTTAGATTTTTAAAGTAGTAAAAATAAAACAATTTTTCCTATTTGCTATGTGGCAGACACTGTTCTAAGTCCTTTACTATATATTAATTCTTTAACGCTTACAATAACTTAATGAGGTAAGCACTCATTTTAATCCTCATTTTTTTTCTTGCCCAAATTTTCAGTTTTCTTGCCCTTTTATTCCTTCTGTGCTTCTGCCTAGCAATACCCAACCCAGGATCCACCCTTCAGTGCTTGTACTCTCGCCACTGAGCACAGCAGGAGGGATTGGTACAGTATGAGTTCAGGGTCACCTGCCCTAATGGGTGCTAATCACTCCATTTCTGGAGTTGGTATGCTCTCTTACACTTGGCAATCCCGTTCAACCTCTCCCTCCCTTTCTGCAGAGAACTTGGACTTCTACTTCATGTGAAATGTGAACTCTCAGAACAATACAATCTAAGCTCACCATCAGATCTACAAACACATCTCCATTAGCGCCCGTGCTTCTTTCATTGGCTCACATATTTAACAAATATTTATAGAATACTTACCAAGCGACAGGCTTGTGCAATACTGTTTCAAGCAAGAGATAGGTTCTATGCCTGTTCCTATTTTACAATGTGAAAACTAACGGAGAAGTTAAGAAGCTTACCAGATTACAAATACAGTCAGCGGTGCAAGAGCTAGTCAGACCCAGTGTCTGAGCTCCTAACTGGTGGGTGGTACTGTGGCCCCACCCTCCTTGGAGTCTCTGGGCCAAGTGATGGGGAAGCTTAGCTGATGAGTTCTGCCTGGGGCCACAGAACAATGAGAGAGCTGGACTTTACCTGTTTTACTTTACTGGATTGTGTCTTAAGATTTTATTCAAAAAAATTAATTAAAAATATTTTCTTAACAAAATTATTGGAGAAACCACTGTACCTCATTTCTCTAGGTCCGTTTATGAACAGCCACCCGTGATCTGTTTCTTCTGAGGTTAGAGCCGGTGGTTCAGAATAGCTTTGTTGACTCTAGAATCTATTTGCTTTATCCTCCAGACATTGAGGACTACATAATTTATTACAGTAAACTTTTGCTTTGTCATCCTGGAAGCTTAGGGCCAAATTCCAACTCAATGAGGAACTTGTGGCTTATCTCTTTGTGTTCTTTTCTCTTGGGCCTTAGCTATCCATTCCATTTTTCCCCTGTTGGCTCAAATGTTTTTTAGCACATGTTTTCAGTGAGTTGCTTCAAATCCATTTTAGAGCAAGATTTGACACAGAGATAATGTATATGAAACATTTTCTAAACTATAACTGTAAATGTACAAACATAAGGAGATAAATACAAGAGCTTTAGTCTTTCAACAACTGCCTTACAGTCCAGCTGTGTGTCTAAGATATGGAACTACCAATTTGGAGAACGAGATAGAGCCCTGTAATTCCCCCATCTGGACTTTTGGCAACTTTTGAAGGCAGCACCTACTTGAATTAAGGGTTCATTGCTCAGCAATTCAAGAAATATTGGGATTCCTCATTCTTTTTGATAGAGTGTTATTTTTGAAGCTAATTCATTGCTCTCATATACAAAGAACTTTATGCTATGGATATTTTTTCCAAATAACCAGCTTAATTTGATCTGTATACGATAAGTATTTAGAAATAATATGCCCACTGACTAAGAATTTTTAAAGAGACTACTGCAGACTTGCATGTTTACTTAAACAAATTATATAGTCACGCAGAAAAGCTCACAAGAGAAAAAAAGTATACAATAATGTTTTATAAAATGGAAAAAAATGACAGAGGCATTCAACCAACTATTAAATATTTATTGAGTGCCTACCATACACTAGGCAGGGTTCTAAGCACGGGGCACACAGTGATGAAAAACACAGGCAAGGTCTCTGCAACCTATAAACTGGATTAAGATTTTGCTCAACCTCAAATGTAATCCTGTTTTGGAAGGATGCATCCCTTTTGAAAAGTAACTCATGCGCATAAACTTATATATGTCAAGGATTTATCCAGTAAGTACACCCATGGCAAGAAAACGCTATTGTTAAACATTAATATTATTATAGAATAATCCCTGTCAATGAAGTGTGAGATGCTGATTCATACTGATTAGTTCACTGCAGTGATCCATGTAGATCATTGAGAATTCCCTTTGGTTACTTTTATTTGCTCAAATGTATACTGGATAGCTTCTTGAAATAAATCTGTTTGAAAAGATAAATGCTGAAATAGAAAATATAGAGTCTTTTGGGTTTTTTTTTTTTTTTAGCTGAAGTTTTCTTTTTAAATGATTTATATGGATAAAGGAATGTGTAGCCTTGTAAACTCTTGGGAGTTGAAGAATCAGACATGAATATTAGTGCTATCACTATAAGCTAGCTGCAAAACAAGAGGAAACATTACTTTAAAAAATATTTCAGATGTAAGACAAGAGGACATAATGCCTTGCAATCCAGAGTAAAGAATACAGGTATTCCTCAGTTACATCTGCCTGAACCGTAAGGTTCACTCCTTGGAAGTTTTTCTATTCTATCTCATTTTTCTGATTTGTCTTCATAGTCTACTCTCTTTTCAATGTTTAGAACATATTCCCTAACAAAATAAATAATTAAACTATAGATGAACTGTCAAAAGGGAACATTATTTTAATGCAACATTAACATTTTGGTAATTAACATGGAAGTTAATGCATTTAGCAGATGTAACAACATTAGACTTGTAAATTTTAATTAAAGTTAATGGTTCATGATAGCTGTAGGGAGCAGGCATCCTCTCTAGATACTGAAAACATGTCTAATGTGATTAGAAATACTAATTGTAGAAAAAAGGATAGTGCTGGCAATGACTATTCTTCCTTTTGTACAAAATCAGCAACTTGAAAGCCCTTTCAAATGAGGAAACTGGCAAGCAAAGAGAAGCTAATAGAAAAGGTGATAACAAGATTTAAGGGACTGCATCAAAATACACAAACTGTTCTCATATACCTCCCTTTCTCTATGAAGCTACCTGAGATCATGCCAACACAACCGATGACGGTATTTAGTAATTTTAAACTAGGGACTAAGGTGTCATCTATAATTCTCTCTGCAGTTTCTAATGGAAGGTTGCCATCCCAAACTATATTCATGTGGCTCAGTCTAGATTTTTTAAAACAAGGGAATCAGTGACTTTGGCAAACAAACAAAACCCCTCCATGTTGCAATTTTGCTAAAATGTTAAAAAAAAAAAATGATGACTGTCAGGTTGCCACGCTTCTCAGAAATGTAATAGTCAAATTCAATTATCTTTATTTCCACTAATTCCTGACTGAGGCTACTGATTCTAAATAATTCACTTAAAGTACTGTATGTCTCCAATTCTCAGATAATTCTTTTTTATTTAGTAGGATGTGAGCTCCTTGCCTGTCTTGTTATTACAGCACTTGGCAAAAGTAGGAACTCAATAAATACTAGCTGAATAAGAGAGTAAATTTAATAAATTTAAGTTTAAATTAAAAGATTTAAAAATGTAATATTTGGGTGGAAATTTAGTAATGATTTATATAGAAATTTAAATTTAGAATTTAGAAAACACTTATAATTCATATATATTTGGTTTTGGTCATTAATTATACATTATATACATTACATCATATGTGCAATTAATATTGCTTTCTTGTTCGGTGCCCAAAAGCTGTCTTAAAATCCAGAGTGTCTTACAATGGGTGATGGAGTAGAATTAAAATGTAGAAAGTTGAATGTTTCCATCAACTTTATTCTGTTAAGAATAATCTGAACTCTCCAATAATAAATCCTGCCCTCTCCCCAAGCAGCTCTGAGTGAAAATTTTTCACGAATCTTCACTGAGAATACAAAATACAGAAGGCTCAATTAGGATGAGCTTTAAATACCAGGGACTTTGAACACTGGCACTCCACCAAAGAAATCAGTCTCTGAGATATCAGAGCTCACTCATCACTGTCAAATTCCTTACAGTGTAAATTCCTCCTAGAACTGGTCAGTGCTAAAACCTTCCTCATTTTTTACTCATAACAGTGGTGAGGCCTGGATTGCAGGAATTATGGATTAAATAGAAACCGTGTTAACTTCTTTTAACACTCAATTCTTGGCTTCGTTTCCACCCTAGATGTAGACAGGCTAATTTGCAGGGCCAGTGAAAAGTGGTAGCCTTGAGGTTTATTGTATATTATAAACCTAATGGAATGTTGAGAGTTAAAACTTGCTTTCCAATTGGTTACTCTGCTACTCTTTAAATGACTTTTTAAAAAATGACGAGAAGTACAAGAAGAACAGAATCTGTTGGCAAGTGACCGTTCAGCTTCTCACATTTCAACACATAAAATATTGATTATGTAATATTTATGTTATGAATTTTAAGCCACTTTCAATAATAACAATGACCCCCAGGTCAAGTATTTTCTAGTAATTAGTAACTAGCAGGGTTAGGAGTCCAAATCTCATAAAATATTGTTAAGATGATTTCATGTTTTTATAATTTAAAAGGGTCAACCAGTGAAGTTAGAAAGTTCTCCGTTCTTTTTTTCTAATGGTAAATATAAACTTACATTTCACTTAATATCACTTGTCATATACAAAACATGGGCTCTTACTGTCATCGGGGCAGGAAAATATAACTGCAAAATTTAAATATTTGAAAACATAAGAAAGGTAAATAATAAATTTGCTGGTGAACAGGAATTTTAATTCAAAACATGATCCTTTGTCCAATCCAGTATAGACACAGTAATTTTTCCAGCCACCAACCTTCAGGTCACTTCTGACTTTAAGAATAATAACAGTATATAAACCTGGCACCTAGTTTTGAACTAGAGTTGCCAGATTTAGTAAATAAAATTATGGATGCCCAATTACATTTGAATTTCAGTTGAAGAGCTTTTTTTTTTAGTATTATATATAACATACTTATGCTAAAATATTATGTGTTGTTTATCTGAAATTCAAATGTAATCGGGCATGCTGTGTTTTTTCTGTCAACTCTGCCTCCCTATGCAGACTCTGATCTCTTTCCCTCACTGGTCTTTCAACACTTTCCAGTCTCCCAACTGTTGGAGTTCAGGTGGAGTGGCTTGCGGCAGGTGTGTGTGGTATCCTACGTGGTGTAGCAGTTGCTAAGGAACAAGAATTTTTCCCTGAAAGGTCCATCTTGGCAGACAAAGAATCAAATTGACATGAGACAGATTAACAGGAGAAAATAAAATTTAATAGTGTATGTATGGGGAATCCCATGGACATGAAAGTTCCAAAGATACTCACGAAAAATAGGTATATATGTCATCCTGAACTAAGGAGAAGTGGGTGGGGGTCTGGGACTTCAAGGGGAAGGAAAACAATCCTCAGGGAGATGAAAATGAGTAAATGTTCTGTAAACAAATGTTTGCTAGATAACTTAGCCCCTCAATGGGACAAAGAGGACTTTGATCAAACAGGCCTCCCTAGGTTCCTCCCTGACTATTCTCCCTACTTCAGATCATAATGGAGTATGATGAGTATAATGGTAAGAGCTCTCTCCCTGAAGCAGGTCCTTTATCTAAATTCTTTTTAGGCAGTTGTCAGGGGAGGTAAAGGACTTTTCCCAAATTGGCTGGGTCTTGATTGCTTTTAATGCAAAATAATCTTTATGCCAAAGTGATCCATCTTGGGGCAATCTGCCCTTGGCCCCAACACAATCTCAGCGTCTTCTCTCTCCCCAGACCTGCCATACCACTGTCTATATTTCACTCGGTCTGTTCCATATTAGTGTGGGACTTTGAGGTTATCTCTTCCCAGAGCTCTAGGCAGGAAGTAGGAATAAACCCCTGTGCTCAGGACAGGAAGTCTATCTAGTGGTCTCTAATTACATACACTTTCGACATTCTCAGCTACAGGCCAAAAGGCATTTCAGAATCTCTGATCTCTAGATACACTCTACCTCCAACCCATTCCCCCCTTTCCCTTTATCTCTAGGATCCCACTCTGAAATAACCGTCTTCCCCCCACCCTTTGTCAGGCAATAAATCACTCGCTCATCAAGATTTTCCTCACTGTATGGTTTAATCATATTGTTTTTGAATTGCATAACCTGGCTTTCCCATCTGTTGTTTCTGTCAGACTTCAAAGACCTATTTTTGGAACTGAAAAGCTGAATATTGAGTGTGTGTTTGTTTTTACCTTTAATCTACTTTGAGGCAGAGGTTGTCTGGTGGAGTTGGGGAGGGGGACAAGTCACAATACAACAAAGGGCAAAAAAAAAAGAAAAGAAAAAGAAAAAAATTTACTGTGGTAGTTTAACAGTATTGGGTAGCTACTCTTAGAGTGTCACTTTTGGCTGAATGTTTTGTCCAAAACTACTTCTGTCTTTTCAGATTGAACCGGTGGTCATATTTACCAACAACCAATAGGCTGTTATTTGAGTGAGTTTTTGAAAATGCTTGAACTTATTGGTTCTTGGTTTTCTTGCATGTTTACAAAACAGAACATGTTGGGGGAGAGTTTATTTAATATTTTATCAAATGACTATTATGCATCAGGCAATAGGAAGTACTTTATTACACACAACATCAAATACCAGAATTCCTAACCTATAAAGAACAAACTATAGTACAAAACATGCACTTGAAATGTAATAAATGAATTCAGGGGTCTCTAAGTTTCTTTCTTACTATAAATTATATGAATCTGTGTGGTGATGTGATCACATAATATTGTGAACGGGTCACAGAATTTCTGAGTTACAAGGATTCAGATTGCTTATTTAGTCAAATTTCCTCATTTCCAAAAAGCACTTAATTATCTTTCAATTAAGAGATATGGTCAGAAAGTCTCAGAAATAGTCCCACTGACCTTTACAAATGTGTAATTTCACACTTCAGATTCATCATGCTTACCATTTCATATTAATCTTGCCAGTGGAATGTGTCACCTTTGAGATTGGTAAGTCTAAATAAAAGATATTCACCTATCTAAGATTGAATTGATCTTTACTGGGGTTACTGCACTCATGTATATATTTCCCTCTTAACTCATAAAAATCATACACAACAATTTAAGAACCAGGACAGGAACCAATGATTCTATGGTGAAAATGTGTATCAGTTATTGGTAAAAATGGAAAAAAAATATAATTGCATAGATAATCAAAGAACTGTGAATTACAACAATGAGAGGACCTCTTCCCCCACCCCTCTTCCACACTGGCAAAGATTAAAACAATTAGGATACTCCATGTATGTGGAATATATTAAAGTGAATCAGAAAATCACACCTTGCTCTGAAACGTTGGCATTATTCACTCGCATTGTCCTAATCCTGCTTCTTTTCCCCCTTAGCAATGGTATCCACCTTCCTGGCTTCATTTGCCATCTTTACATTTATGTTTCAAAAATAGTTATTACCTATATATTCAGACCTGTGTAATCAATCAACTGGCTACTTGATAACCACTTAGATAACTCAGTTACCTCCAACTCAATACAATAATGGGATTAGGCCATATATATTGTTCTGCAATTTTCTTTCATCTGCAATTGTGCGTGTTTTTCATTATGGTACATTTATATCATTAAAAAAGTAAATTTATCTCAATCTGTCCATTTTTGCTATCCATTTTCACTGTTAATGCCTCAGTCAGGCCATCATAATAGGTAGCCTGGATTTTTGCAAAAATTTCCTTTACTTGTCTTCTTGTATCCACTCTTGGCCACTTTCAACCTTTTTTTCCCTAATTAACCAACATCATCTTTTTAAAAAATACTAAATTTAGCTCTTCCAAATATTAACTGTGTGATCTGAAGGACCCGGTGGTCCATGAGAAGAAGTTTGAATTTTATTCCAAATGAAAAGGAAAGCCATTAAAGAGTTTTGGGGGTGGGGAAGTCACATGCAATGACTCACCCTTTTCAAGGTTTCTTTGACTGCTGTATGGAAAAATGGATTGTAGGGAGCACTAGTGGAATCAAAGAGACTACAGTAATGAGGAGGCTTTAGCAGTGGGCGTTGAGGGAGGTTGGGCTGAGGTAAAAGCAGTGATGAGAGGTGGAAGAATTCTTGAAATATTTTGTAGGTTTAATTGACAAGACTTGCTGACAGATTGGATGTGGGAAGTAAAGGAAAGAGAGTAATTGAAAATTATGGAAGATAGGGAAAGCTATTAGTTTCAGGGAGAAATAAAAAATTTCACTTTGAGTAAAGTGGCCACCAATGGAGGCCAAGAAGGACCTGTCAGAGAGATAGGAGAAAAACCAGGAGAAGGAGGTATTGTAGAAGCTGAAAATGACAGTGTTTTAAGAAAGGGGAAGTGCTGCTCAAAGGATGAGTAAAGTGAGGACAGAGGAGTACCCAATGGATCTGGCAACAGAGTCATCAGAGAATCCTGATATGAGGTATTATTACCATTATTTGCCAATCATAACTTGTGAGCCTTCTGCTTAAAATGTTTGGCCTTATGATGCAGTTCAAAATACTCATCATGTTTTTTCCATCACTCCGCATTCCAGCCAGGGTCTTGTTTCCTGACACCTGTCTCCGCAGCCACACTGGACTCTTTTCAGTTGCAGTTCTGGAACATGCAATGCTCTCTCTCCTCTCGAGGTCCTCGCACAGGTCTGAACTAGTACTAATTGCTAGACTGTAGAAGCCATATAACACGGTGGTTCAGAGTACAGACTTGAGAGCAAGCCTACCTGGATTTGAAGTCTGGCTCTGGCTTTTCTATTTGTGCAATCATAGGGAGATTCTTTGCTCTACTTGAGTTTTCTCATTTCATATTGGCTCTCCAGTAAAATAGGAACAAGAAAAATACTTGCCTTATAGAATTCTTGTTAGAGCAAAAGGTCACATTCAAAAGAATGAGAATTACAAGACATCGGACCATCGATGCTAAAAAGGTAATGGAATAATACCTTTCAAATCTCGAAGGGAAATTATTCATAATCCATATTCCTGTATCCAGAAAATAAAAAAAAGACCAGCCAATTAGAAGAGCAAAGTAAAAACATTTTTTTCTGACATGCATGGATTTAGAAAATTATCTCCCACATTACCTTCCTCAGGAAATTATTTGAGTATGTACTACTAAAAATGAGGGAATTAAAAAAGGGGGGGTAGGGTGGAGACAGGGAATGCAAGAATTAGTGACGATAACAAAGAAAAGTGAAGAGAGAAAGAAGGTCTGAAAATAGCTGTAGAGATGGCTGAGATGACAATTAGTCCTGATTGGAACCAGAGGATAGAGGACATTACAAGTTCCTAGGACAAAATACAGGATCCAGAAATTTGATCAGATTCCTAGATTTAAGGCGCTGGATGGTCTGAAGAATGAAATAAATGTTGTCAGTACAGGAAGTGCCCAAAGACAATAAGACACTGCAGGATAAACAAAAAAGGTACATAGGATAGTTGGTCTACTAATTGGATGTGAAACAAACAAGATTTACATAAAGTTGAAGTTTCATTGTTTCTTAACTTCTGGAATTAACTTATAGACAAAGCATAGAAGATTTCGGTATGGCGACAAAACGAAATATAAATGTTATCAACCTTGATTCCCTAAAAGTTCAAGTTTAGATTATTGCCCTTGGAAGTAGAGAGTAAGCTGATGGGAAAGATAGGGCCATCAGCACCCTCCTCTTACAAAACAGGGAGTGAAAAGACAAGATCTCTGGTTGCTGGCATTCATCAAGGGTGTTACTGAGATGCGAGCAAGGGCGGGTGACGTTGACTTTATACTAAGCGGAAAGGAGATCATTAAAATTATATTGGAAAACTAACAATAAGAGTTCAGTTTTGGCGGAATTAAAAACAGAACCAAACAAAAACAGGCTTAAGGCTGTCTCTGAGAATAGTATCTAAAAGTATGTCGCAGAACAGGTCTGTAACCCTTGGTGCTGTCCACTGAGAGGAACCTGCTCCTGCTGCTCCACCAGTTGGACTTTGTTCCAGGAACTCCATGATGCGTCCCTGGCAAACCACTACCACTATCACTGCCACCATCTGCCACACACTGCCATCCACACACCCACACAAATGGAAATTCCAGAGGAGCCTGTTTCTCTTCCCACATGTTGTTCACATGAAATGGACGCATCTGGTTGGGAGAAACCGGGTCCCGTGATTCTGCTATAGCAAGAGAAACGGGACTTTGAAACGTGGCTGGAGGTAACGGCAGATGTCTACCACCCTGATGAAACCATACATAAAAGCATTAAGTATATTATGTTTAAAGTTACAAAGATAATTTGAAGAGAGACTAAAATTACTGCAGTATCATCTGTTTATCTCTTTTTCCTAAAACCTGAACCCAAATCTTAGGAAATCCTGTTAGTTCTACTTTTAAAATAAAGAAAATGACCTCTCCTAATTCCTCTACTGCTTATATCTTCATCCCAGCTCCTGCAGTCTTTGCCCTAAATTACTAAAATAGCTTCCCAGCTGGTCCCTCTGCTTCGTTCTTTGTCCCTTTACAGTATATTCGAACTCAGCAGCCAGAGAGATCCTTTCAAGATATGAGAAAGATCCTGTTATGCCTCTGCTCACAACGATGCAAAGAATTCACAGATGACTGAGTAAAAGCGTAAGGACTTCTAAGAGCCTGCTGGGTCCTCCATGATCTGTGGCTCT
Organism: Panthera leo; assembly: GCF_018350215.1. Lineage (NCBI taxonomy): Eukaryota > Metazoa > Chordata > Mammalia > Carnivora > Felidae > Panthera > Panthera leo. The sequence goes on from NC_056696.1 coordinate 37,343,330, forward strand.
CCCTCTGTGGTCCCACTGTGACCTCATGTGGCACTCCTGCCCTTGCTCACTATTCTTGCCGCTGTGGTCTCTTCTCCTTCATCAAATATGAGTGACAAGCTCCTAAGCACCTGCTTTGGCCGTTAGCACTGGTTGGTTCCTCTACCCAGAGCACTCTTCTCCAGGTATGTGCATGGCCCATTCTCTTAGATCTTGGAGACCCACCTGCCCTAAGTATGACAAGTCTCACTTACCCTTTCTGCTTTACCATTTCACCTCCACTTACCCTTTCTGCTTTACCATTTTACCCTTTTTTCTATAGCTCTAATTACCTCCTATATATTATATATAATTTACATAATTATGATTATGCAGCTTCTGTCTCAGGAAAGGCAGTAATTTTATCTCTTTTATTAGCTGATGTATCCAGGCACTTAGAAATCTCCCTAGAATAGGAAAATAATAAGCAATTGCTGAGTGAAGGAATGGACGGATGAATGAATAATTGATATAAAACTTTCCAGGGAAGAGTTGGAGGAGTTTTTACCTAAAACCTGGTTTATCAGAGCAGAAAGCCAATAGATAGATCCTAAAACTGATGGATCAAGCATATAGTATTTAGAATTATGGTGGTAACTACCAGAATTGCTAAAAGCAAAAACATGTAAAAGTGGTTGTGTTTGCAGAACAGGACTAGGTGAGAAGGAAGTAGGGCAGAGCACTGTGACTTTTCATATGCAATCTTTCTGAACTCTTTGATTTTTAAAAGTCACATGGATGTAACATTTCGACAAAAAACTTCTGTTTGAATATAATCAATAAAAAGGAACTATAATGGCATAGAAAAATTCTAAGTACATAATAAAAAGTCATTACATTCTCCTTATTAGTAGAAGGTGGAATTTACAAGGAGAAGTTGATACAGGCTGAATGTTTGTGTCTTCCTCTCCCCTCAAATTCACATATTGGAGCCCAATACCCAATGTGATGATATTTAGAGGAGGGGTTTTGAGGGCAGTAAATGAGATTTGGATGATGTCGTAAGGGTAGAGCGTTCATGATGGGATTGGTACCCTTAAAAGGCATGAAGAACCCAGAGTCCCCTCTTGCCAGCCATGTGAGGATATAAGAAGTTTGCAGTCTGTAACCTGGAAGAGAGCTTTCACCAGACCCTGACCATGCTGGTGCCTTGTTCTCAGACTTTCAGCTTCCAGAACTGTGAGAAATAAATTTCTGTTGCCTGTAAGGTACATCGTCTATGGTACTTTGGTATAGCAACCCTAAACTGACTAAAACATAAGTAAAAACCATAATAAATATAATAAAAATAATGAAGTAATTTCAACAATTTTCTTTGGGACAAAATATCGTGCTAGTTTTTTTTTTTTTAATTTTTATGAAGGCAGATTTTAAGCAAAGAATGAATACACCCACCTCTTAGCTTTGTCAAATCCTAACATTACCCTTATTTTTAGGTTCCTATTCTTTCACTTGCCTGACGTGAGTCCAAATATGGGTATAGATAGTTCATGAACTAAGTATGGGGTTCGCAACTAAAGTATTGATAGATGACTCTACACCTTTTTTAATAGTAAAGGTAATAGCACATGTGTTATCTGGAAGGAATTTCATAAATTATAAGTAGAATAATGCTGCTGCATTTCACTAGACAAAATATAGTTCAGAATTACATTTCTAAATATTTTGTTTAATAAATAGTACCAGTCAAATCCTAAAGGCAAAAATATGTATGGAATATATGACATGTGTGTAACCGGGAGAACAGGATCTGAAAATTACCCTATAAAGATATTATACATTCTTGGGCATAACTGAAACTCAAATTTATGACTCTAGAAATCTAATTGTTGGGTGCCAAACTCATCCTCTGAATAATAATAGGTGTTAATCTCAGTTGTTTCCATTGAAATTTGCAACTCTATCTCTAATCTGTTATGTATACTGCCATTTTGGTAAGAAATGTATAATAACGCTATCCCCAGTATATCATATTGTTTTTAATTGCTCTTTTAATGGCCTTTTAAAACATTTCTTCTACCTGGTTATAATCTACCACTCAGTGAGGACAGTGGGCGTCAGCTGACTGGCTTGGAGAACAAGGAAGTCACATCACTCTTAAATCTGTCCTACTCACCAAATTAATGAGCTGTATTACCACCTGCCTCAGGAGAGACTGTGTGATCAATTCTCCCAGTTCTGGTAATGCTGTCATGATGATGAATGACTGAGAGAGATGTTTTAGAGAAAGAAACCTAGTTTAGTTAAAAAAGAAAAAGAGCATAACCTATTTTAATAAGAAAACAAATTAGTATTAGCACCCTTAACCATTTTGACCTCTGTAACCCTCAAAATCTTAACAGAAAAAACCTTACCAACTTAGCTCTTTCTCCTTGTTTACTGTCCTTCCTAATGAATGATTCAGGGAGGCAACCTCGGTTTTAAGCTACCTGTCAATTGTAGAATTTATAGGAACAGAGAAAGTAGTTACTAAGCACAGTAGTCCTATAGATTCTCTAGCGAATTCTCAGCAGAAGAATATTAACATAAACCCCTTGGGAATTACAGTTTTTGACTCAAAATTTTACTAAACTCACATTAAGAACCGATATTTAGTAGAGAGATATAAGTATTTATTTTCTTCTTATGGATCCTTAATGCTTCATAACCATCATCATATCACCTTAACATTTTTAAGATCTTCTCTTAATTACATTTTTTTTTAACATTTATTTATTTTTGAGACAGAGAGAGACAGAGAATGAACAGCGGAGGGGCAGAGAGAGAGGGAGACACAGAATCCGAAACAGGCTCCAGGCTCTGAGCTGTCAGCACAGAGCCCACACGGGGCTCGAACTCACGGCCGTGAGATCATGACCTGAGCCGAAGTCGGATGCTTAACCAACCAAGCCACCCAGGCGCCCCTCTTAATTACATTTTTGTTGGTTACAAAATACAAGCTTTATTAGCTTAATTACTTTTGTGGAGGTAGATATAAAGACTCTACAGACAAAGAGCTCTAGAAATGTTTTAATGAATGGATCTCATTTTCATGGGAACAAACCACCAAAACCGATCAGATTTAAATGAACTTGCACGTGTTGTGCAAATAGGAATTCAGAGAAAGCTATGAAATTGAAAAGAACTATCAGAACGTACTAAAAAATTTAACGAGACATGGGTAAAAGGCCAGCTAAGCTCAAATGCAATAACTACCCTTCACTGTAAATTGGGCATATCTCAAAAACATTATACTTGTTAAATGAGTTGAGAAAATCACGTGCCACTGGAATTTTCAGAGCACTGTTTCTCTCATGGAGTTTTAAAAGAGAAGTAAACTCAGAACCATTTTTATTTCTTTTCCAAAATTCTAACCAGCATTCTTACTGATGGAGAATATTGAAGATTTTTATAACAATTATTTAAACATCATCCTCCATTTGGGTTCTTCAATTAAGAAAACAATCTCCTCTGGTTTTTGGAGGCTTGTATAACAGACAAAAACATGGTTGAATAACATGGTAAGATTTCAAATACACTTTAGTTATTCACCTAAGATGCCACATTAGTTTGCTAGGACTGTCATGATAAAATACCACAGATTAGGTGGATTGAACAACAGAAATGTATTTCCTCACAGTTCTGGAGGCTGGAGGTTCAAGATCAAGATGTCAGCAGGGATGGTTTCCTGTGAGGTCTCTCTCCCTGACTTAATAGGTGACTGCCCTCTTGCTGCCTCTTCACACTATCTTTTCTCTGTGCACACATATCCTTAGTCTCCTTTGTGTGTACAAATTTCCTCTTCCTTTAAGGACACCAGTTAGATTGGATTAAGGCCCACCCTCACATCTTCTCAGTAACTTAATCATCCCTGTGAAGGTCCCATTTCCAAATACAGTTACATTCAGAGGTACTAGAGGTTAGAGCTTCAACAGTATGAATTTTGGGAAGGTCACAACTCAGCCTGTAACAAATGCCAAGCCAGCTCAGTATTTCAGAATTTAAGTAATAGCTTTGTAAATAACCTTCTCAATGTCCGCTCCTCTCCCCCCAAAATATCTACCCGCTACCTACTTACGTCACTCAGATTGAAAAGAGTACCAATTGACCTTCGGAGGTTGTATAGGTAAAACATTTATAAAAGTCCTAAATGGTGGGGCCCTGGGTGGCTCCACCCAGATGCTCCTAAGCATCTGACTTAGGCTCAGGTCATGATCTCAAGGTTCATGGGTTCGAGCCCTCTGTCAGGCTCTGTGCTCAGAGCCTGGAGCCTGCTTCAGATTCTGTGTCTCCCTCTCTCTCTGCTCCTCCCCCACTCATGCTCTGTCTCTCTCAAAAATAAATAAACATTTAAAAAATTAAGAAAAAAATCCTAGTGATTAGCAGTTATAATTTCCTATGCAAATGAACATATTTAATTTATATTCAGATCTACAAAATAGATAATCCACCAGCACATAAGGTTAGTGAAAGAAGAACCACTTTTCCACCTGATGGACGAATCGGGGAAAGAACAAAGAAACGTGGAAATGTTGAGATAACATATTTGGGCCACACACGGGGAGCAAAGGAGACATATGATGAAAACTGCTTATTATTTCCACCCTTAAGTATTGGTGGCTTCAATAGGTGGTGGTCTTCCATTTGATGTAGTGAGTGTTTTCAACAAAAATCTCTTCAACAAAGAAGACTTGTGTAAAATGAGGTTGTTTCCTTCTAAGCTAGAGAAGGATGGCTATTTTTACTGGTGGAAGTCCTTTGGCACAAGGGCAAGTTTTGTAATGCCAGGTTCAGTTTTCACCTTGATGAACTATTGTAAATTTTACTTATTCCAGGTCTCTTGTAGTTATATTTACGTATTTCTCCTCCTCCTCCTCTTCTTCCCCTCCACTGCTTCTCCACCTCTTTCTCCTTCATCTTCCCCGCCTCCTTCTTTTGTCATTTTCTTGATAATTCAATAATTCAAAGTCTAATTAGGGAATCATTGAAGAAACAGGAGGAATGTTTTAAAAGTTTAAGTTTTTCCTGATGCTTTTCTCTAAGTCCAAATCTGTCGCACTAAAAGACATGATAATAATTTGGGGAGTCAGGCAGAACTTTAAAATATTTGAGGGCCTGAATTGGTTCAGTGCCCCCTTGGCACGCATTGGCAATGGCACAGTCGTTCTGGCTATGAGGTAAAATATGAAACAATTCTTTAGATCAGCACTTAAAAATTTTCAAGTACTAAATTTTTATCACTTTACTCTGGTATCGGGAGTCTCCCTATTTAAAATGCTAGTAGGGTTAGTCAGTTTAAAAAGGAAAAAAAAAAATGACTAGTAGAACTTTCCCAAGAGTGTTTATCCTGTGGGATAAGATTGTTCTAAAGTTAAAATTTTCCTTCCTTGTTGCCCAACACATCCAGTGGAATCTCTAAAGGTGAAGTGACTAATCTTTCACCCTTGAAGGGTAATGATCATGTTAGTGAATGCTGAGTCTGCCTGCCTGTTCCTTAGCCACAAATGTCATCTTGCTACTCTGTCTAAAGCTATTGCTCTGACAGCTTCAAATTGTCAAGTATATGGCACATGAAGTGTTCTTGAATTATTGATAAATCTGCATAATTTGGGGAAGTTGAAAATGGTAACGTGATGGAATTAATGGTTGCTCTAATTCTCTCTTCAGGTATAGGGCATTTTTACATGTGTTGTACAGAAGAAAGATCTTATAACTAAATAGTTCATTTTGTAGAAAGTATAGTTGTGTAGGAAAGTTATAAAGGGTACTTAGAAGGGAAGTCTTGTATCATTCATCAGTATGTGCCCCTGAGTACTTTGTACTTTACAGCGAATTTTCAGTCAATATTGGTTGAATAGATGAGTTTATATGGAGACAAACCAAATTCGGGTATATTAAAATTCAGATTGTCAAGAGCACTAATTCTCAGCTCTAATGCTGCAATTCACTGGTATGCTACAATCAGATTGCAGAGATTGCGGAGATTCCCAGACTTTCTCAGTTCATGGTGCCCTGAAGTGTATCAGTAATTTTTTTTTTTACAGAGATCCTTGGCAAAACAAAGAAACAAACATACAGAACCTAGCAGTTTAGTTCACCAAGTAGTTAAATCTAAACAACTTAGAACTCATGTTCTAACAACTTAGTAGCCATTTGAAAAAAAAAATACATACAATTAGAAAGAACAAAGGCTTTTTTTTTTTTTTAATTTTTAGAGAGAGAGCAAGCAGAGGAGAGGGGCAGAGGGAGAGAAAGAGAATCCCAAGTAGGCTCCACACTTAGCATGGAGCCTGATGCAGGGCTAGACTTGGGGCTTGATCCCACAACCCTGGGACCGTGACGTGAGCTGAAATCAAGATGCTCAACTGACTGAGCCACCCAAGTGGTCCAGCAAATGCTATTTTTATTTCATTCTTGAACAATCAAATTGCTTACTAGTAAGATGTGAATGTCTGTTGGGCACTGCACAGCTTCTCAAACCTCAGCATCAGATTGGACATCTCCATATCATTTTTGGTTCCACATTGATTACCTCGTGATACTTCCTTTTTAATCTCAGCGATCTCTCAGAACTCAGTTGCAGACAAAGATATGATGTCATTAAAAGGAATACAATTCTATTTAATGTCCAGTGAAATACCTTGAGTTAGTAGTTCATAAGATGTCTGACAAATGACAGATATTGTTGATTCCCTTGAATTTTTAAAATATCCCTAAATATTCCTATATGAGTTCACTGTGGTGAACACAGTTTGCGCAAATAATGTGTTACCAATAATAGTTAGAATACCAGGTATATCAAGCATTTTCCTAAAAACAGGAGTGTCTCCAAGATTATCTTTATAATAATATGACTTACTTGTTGACTTTTCTTCTGTAGAGGGAAGCAATGAATATAGCAGCTAGGATGTAGGGACTGTACATAGCCAACAACGACTTAATCTATTTCCCTGCACCTGACAATGACCATTACTGATACATCATTAACACATTTGGTAATTAAGACTTAAGGCAATGTTTTTGACCACAGGCAAAACTTATTTCACTACCTAGATATAATATCACTCTCTACCCCCAAGTCCCAAGATCACATTCACATAGGCAAACACTATCCCCAGGAGGGAAAAAAAAAATACTGATTTATAGCAGTAGCTTGGAAATTTTTTGTGAATTAGAATCATCAGGGAGCTTATTTAAAAATGCAGATTTCTAGAATCCCTAGGCCTACTCTCTGAAATTCTATAGTCCTGGGTAGGGCAATGATATTTTTAAAAAACTCTCCATATGATTCTAACGCAGACCACATTTTGAGAAACACTGGTGGAGGGTACTGCTTGTGTAGCACAATGAAACAAATCATGAGACTTTCGATGTTTTATGTGTGTCTTATTAATGTGCTATTTGGGCATGTGTGTGTGTGTGTGTGTGTGTGTGTGTGTGTGTGTGTGTGTATGCACATGGAAGGTTCACATGCATCCTGCCAATACCAACAGATGACACTACTAATCTAATACCAGTCTCACAAATACTTAGCAATGAGAGTGGTAGAGTTTATGGTGGTTGGGGATCATATTATTGTGTGTTCTTTATAGAACTTATTCTTTACACCCCTCAGAGTATTTAACTTTATATTCCTTAACCCTTTATATCCCCCAAGGGTACTTACTATGGAGTTTTAGCCATAGTAGGAACTCAATAAATAGCAATTACTCATGGTTCTTAACCTAAGCTGAACATTAAGATCCCTTAGAGAGCTTCTTAAAAGTATTAATTATCAAAGACTCCTCAAACTAATTGAAGCAGAATATCTGCAGATGAGGTCTGGTATAGCTGGGGTTGAGAACCCCTGAGCTGTATCTTTCCTTGGACCTCTACTTTAGCAAATGCATGCATTTCACATCCGTCTGATTGGGCTTATGTGTATGTGTGTGTGTATGCGTGTGTGCATATACGTGTGCATGTGTGCGCACACACACATTTTTATGGAACTCTTTTCCAAGATAATACAATCACAAATATATAAAGGAGTACTTTTTCTCTTTTTCTTCACAAGTATTTGTTACTCCCACCTTTTCTGGGCACTTATTATTCTTTTTCAATTTTTCTACTGGAAATGTAGAGATTATAACCAGTCTCAATACACTCTACTTGCTATCACCTAGGAGAGTTTTTTTTTAACATTTAAGAGTTTGCTTGGCAACTTCTTTCTTTCCTTCCTTCCTTCCTTCCTTCCTCTTCCTTCCTCTCCTCTCCTCTCCTCTCCTCTCCTCCCCTCTCCTCTCCTTTTCTTTCCTTTCTCTGCCTTCCATTCCCCTTCCCCCTTTCCCTTCCCCTTTTCTTTCTTTCTTTCTTTCTTTCTTTCTTTCTTTCTTTCTTTCTTTCTTTCTTTCTTTTTCTTTCTTTCCCTCCCCACTTCCCTCTCTCCTTCCTTCCTTCCTTCCTTCCTTCCTTCCATCCATACTCTTTCCTGCAATTAAGCTATTCAGCCACTTGGTGGTGATAAATGCTTTATTCATAGTGGCCAACTACTGGATGTGCTTTTCGAGATTTACTCAAAATTATTTTCCCATTTTCAGATTTCTAAAATTATTAAAACAATGAAACCAGCAAACATTGAATTGTAAACTAAATCTAAATAGAACTTAAAAAGAAATAGGAAAAATTTGATTTAGTGCCTTCCTCACTAATCCTTGCATAATAATTTAGTTATAATTTGTATTTCAGACTCAGATTTCAATCAGAATATTCTTTTTTTTTTTTAACAGAGATTCATTCTGTGGACCATTGTATCAAAGTTCATTGATTCTAAGATATCATTAATTATGGGATGCATTCCAACTCACAGAGGTTCAATGTTACAAAAAAAAAAAAAAAAGAAGTAATGAAATGCTGTATTTGCAGAATCTACTAGAATTTTAACTCATGGGAAACATTTAGTAAATAAGTCTGGGGAAGGAAAGAAGAAAGGAAGGAAGAAGTATGTGAGGATGAAGGGAAGAAGATGGTGGAGGGGAGGGGTGAGAAGAGAGAGGTAGAAAAGCAAGAGAAAAAGCAGAAAAGAATAATTATATACCCTTCCCAAAGCATTGGCATAATTCTGAGGTGTTCTTGGTAGAAAAATTTTCCAGTTTTCCTTTTCACAGATGGAAACTTAATTTATTACATCACTAGTAATCCATTTTTCAGTTAATAAAAATGAAGCCACTGAGTTAACATCTTTGTAACTGAGGCTGTAAGCTCCTGCTTGCATTTCTTCTGTGTGGAAGGGAGGAAAGACAGATGTGGCTGCCTTTGCATATCAGGGCAGCTGCTTCTCCTTGCCGGCTCCTTCATACCCTTTAGCTGCTACTTTAAGTGTCATTTTTTCAGCACAGCATTCCTGGACTGTCCAAAGTGGGTCCCCTCTCGTTATTCCCTTGTAGAGCATCTCATTCTTTGTTCTCTTCAGACTGTCTTCTCCTCCTCAAAGGTGCTGTGGCTTTCCCCCAAAAGCATATACACTTTGACAAGGATATCAAAGATCAAAAAACATTTAGGAACCAAAGGAACAGAAGCCTGCATACTAATCACAAGTTTCAGCCAGAAAAATAAACACAGTGATACGCACTAACACTTAGTACTCTTCAAACTACAGAAGTAAACATGTACAGTTAATCCACGATGGCAAATAAGAACAAAGCTCTGTACTGAGGGGAATAAAAGTGAAACAAGGACAAACTGGACTTATTTGCATGTTTTCCTGGAGCCGGACTGCTACCTAGCTACTATGTAAGCTTATTGTGATTTACATAAACTAATAGGTAAGCTTATGTGATTCTAGCCCATCTTGTTTTGGGACAGGTTATATTTAAACCAGGCCAGAGATGAGCTAAATTCAATTTCAAATTTCATCAGAGAAGGGTATTTGAGAGCCTGTTCTGCAAAGTTAGGGATTCCTTCTTGCAGTTAATTCTTGGCTGCGTCTTCTGGAAGTTTTTCGTGTTTCACCTGAGGACACTTTACTACTCTGTCTTCACTGGTGAAGGAGAAGAGCAAGTCTATTAATACAGGAGTTTCATTTTCCCTTTGCTATCTTGGGCGGTGATAACAGGAAACCCTCCACGCATTTTGTTAGAGTTGGTACCTACATTCCACACCTTGGTCCCACCATCTTTTCCTTTGCATCACATCATACTCTGCCATCGTAGGGAGAACCCCACAGGTGAACTACTGATGGAATTCTATCCCAAAGTTGTACTGGCCCCAGAACTGGCTCATGAGCTGCTGCCACCTTATTGGTGCGAAAATCTCTTAATGTAGCAGCTGATTATCTCCACATGTGTTAAGAAACAGATGTGGGTATTGCTTTTGATTTTTGTAGCATTTAGGTACACGTAACTTCAAAGAATTGTGAAATAGGGAAATACATAGAATATCCACAAAGGGAATTAAAATATTAGGTTCTGAAAGTGATAAAAGTAGATGTCTAGCTTTTAGAGGCTAAACAATCAGCCGCAAAGATTCAGATGGTGTGATTGTTCTGACTTAATATAATCGCTATACATATTTAGATTTCAAGACAGGAAGTGGACTAAAATATTGTTAGTTAGGTATTAGAAATAAAGGCTTGGCTATGTAGTGACAATAGAAATATATTTTTAAAAAATTCATACAGGAAATTGAAACTAATTCATGTTTCATGAAACCAAAACATGACAGAATTCATTTTCATGTTTTCCCCCCCAGTTATCTCTAATTTACATTATGCTATTTCTACAAACTTCCTATTGTAAAGAGTGAAACATATCTGTCTATTTAAGAGTTAAAGATATAGACCTGACAAAGTATTTAATTTCACTTAATTTAGAACACAAAGAAGTAATATTTTATTATTTATTTGTCTTCAGAAAAAGGTGATTATTTTTATCTCTCAATTTGAGCAAGGAAAGAACAAAGAAAAAAATGGAGTTTTAAATAGTTGCATACTTGGGTTGCCCAAACTATGCATTGTATGTGTGTATGTGTGTGTGTGTGTATTTATATACTTTAAAATTATTATTATTTTTATTTATTTATTTTGAGAGAGAGAAAGAGAGCATGAACAGGGGAGGGGCAGAGAGACAGGGGGAGAGAGAATCCCAAGCAGGCTCTGCACTGTCAGTATGGAGCCTGACATGGGGCTTGAACTCACAAACTGCGAGATCATGACCTGAGCCGAAACCAAGAGTCAGACGCTCAACTGACTGAGCCACCCAGGGGCCCCCGAAATTATTATTTGAAGCTGTTTACATATATAAAACCTTTAAATAAATTTTACGTGTATATTTAAAATACAACTTCAAAATAAGCTTTTATAATAACATTTACAAATAGCCTATATACAAAAATAATAATCATATATTTATATATAAATTACTTTGGGAAATGATTTAAAAGTTCCACAGATTAAATGAATCCATTAGTGATATAGTGATAAATAACACTGATGAGCAAATGTAACAATATTGTCCAATTAGGACTGTTTGCAGTTTCCATGCTGACAGTCTACTGTTTGCTCCTACTCTTTCAAAGAACGGATTATCCCATAAGCCTATAGGTAAATATTGGCTTGCCTTCTTCAGTACTTGAATGGTTTATGAATTTAAAGGTTCTTGCCCTGACTTTGAGAACCTGCACTTCATCAAGTTTTTAAGCACGTTTCTGATTTTTGCCCCCAAATTCTCAAGCTCTGGAAATGATACTGTTTTATTCTGCAGAGTGTTGTCTTAGGTATTCCTTCCTCTACATAATACTAACTTTTAGATGAAAAAGCTGATATGATAGAGATAATAAACAAGAAATAAAATGTCTCCATAATTTGAATTTTACCCAGCAATGAATTCAGTGACAAAATTGTGGAGGATATTGAGACTGCTTATGATTAACTAGGCTTATTGTCAGAAAGACAATAAGAGCCGGCTTTAAGAATGTCTGTGAGTTTGATGTGGCATGATTCCAAATCTGGCTTTACTCACATCCTGTATTTCCAAATAGATTGAACATTAACAGTACAATTGAACTTCTTAAGAAATAATTACTGAAGCGTTTTAAAGTACACTTCAGGCATTAAGTAGAACAGTTGAGGAAAAGATTGGTGAGATGTATGTTTTAAGCAATAAGGCTTAAGTATCAGCAAAGAGGGTTAGAAAGATAAAAACAATAGTGAATGCAACTTTTCACCTCTTGCGTTGACTTTGTTAGGACGTACTTTCAGATCTGTAGCCTGAGAGTAGTCTCTCAGTTTAACCATGCAGAAATACTAAAAGTAAAGAGAAACACTTATTATTTGTCATTTTTTTTCCCATTTGGAAAAATGAAAATTGCTCCATTTGTTCAGATTTGAATGGATACGGTGCATCCCAGGGTTAGGAGAAAAGCACAAAAAAGAGCTTGATGAGTCAGAAGATGTAGAGGAAAGGCACAGATTAGGTAGACCTCTTGGACACCTTTCCATTCTGCTTTGTGAAATCACAGGATATTTGTCACATCCCTTTCTCAGGGTGGATGCATGCACACAAAATATTCTAGAGAAACCTGTACTTTTAAAAATTATCTTTGGGATTGATGAGCAAATCGCCACAAATCTCTGTGAACACAGATAATTGAGGAGTGCTCGTGAACACTCTGTGAGAAGGCCACCATTGTTTGAAGAGAGTGTGTCCTGTGAAATGGCCTCACAGTCTGGCTCCAAATCAAGGATAGAGTGTACAAGTGTGAAAAGGGAAGTCGTTTTTAAATGTATTTCCTTCATTGCTTTGACTTTTGGCCCATTGCATATTGGCCTTCTGGCTTTTACATTAAGGAGACAAAAAAGCATAAATTCAACTGGATTGTTAACCACAGAAAATCATAATACGAACATGACTGCTAGTTGTATTGTTTCCTGTTTTGCAACCAATATAAAATATTACATTTCCCTACATTAAGGGTATATATTATAAAAATATGTATATGGTGCATTAAAATGTTTCCCCAGTTTTGTAACTACTGCAAAAATAGCCAGGCAAAAGCCACTGTCAGTATGCCACAATTTTTAAAAATGTTTATTTATTTTGAGAGAGAGAGAAAGAAAGAGAGAGAGAGGGATAGAGAAAATTCCAAGCAGGCTCCCCGTTGTCGGGGCATAGCCCAACGTAGGGCTCGATCTCACGAAACGTGAGATCATGACTTAAGCCAAAATCAAGAATAAGGCGCTTAACCGACTAAGCCACCCAGGCGCCCCACACATACCACAACTTTTAACTATGAACTGTACTCTCAGAATACCATAACTAGATCATGGGGACATAGCAGAGTTGCCCTTCTGATTTTGAATTCTAGGGATTTGATGTGAGAATAAAATTAAAGCTGGTTTTATTATTTGCATAGGAAGCTCATTTACATGATCCATTGAAAATTAATTGCAAGGGGCTGTTAAAGTGAAAAAACAGCTTTCTAATATTTTTCATGAGTGTTTTCAAAGAAAGATAAAGATTTATTTTCTGACACTGTACAGTGACCACAGCCAGGACTAGAGAAAAGTGATCTCCCCTGGGTTGTCTGCAGTCTGCACTTTGACTTCCTCCTCTTGGCCCAGTTTAGTCCAGACATTTCAACAGCTTGACTAAGCCTCATCACCATTTAGCTGCCAAATTCAGTGGCTGCCAATATCACTAGTAGCTTTTTAAGTACACCTGTTGCCAGCCCTATGTTTGTGAGTCCAGAAGACTAGACATTTCTGGTCTACCCCAGTGGCTAGGATCTTTTTCAAAGGAGACTTATTTTTAATATTACTTCATCATCCTTCACTAGAAAAAACATTTTTTTCTAGCAAGCTTCTCTCCTTACAGAGGAGGTGAATTTACGATGAACCTGGTATATGTAACGTCTGGTCTGGTTTAGCCTATGGATAAAAATGGTTTTGGTAATCAATGCTACTTTTAATTTTTATGTTTAATTATGGGGGGCCAGCAAAGCTATACGAATAATAAAATATGAAGACTCGGCATAAACTGACAGGCTTTAGGTATAATAATCATTTTTTTTTTTTTCTGTTTATTTATTTTTTTTTTTATTTTTTTTTCATTTTTTATTTTACTTTTGGGACAGAGAGAGACAGAGCATGAACGGGGGAGGGGCAGAGAGAGAGGGAGACACAGAATCGGAAACAGGCTCCAGGCTCCGAGCCATCAGCCCAGAGCCTGACGCGGGGCTCGAACTCACGGACCGCGAGATCGTGACCTGGCTGAAGTCGGACGCTTAACCGACTGCGCCACCCAGGCGCCCCAATTTAGGTATAATAATCAAATATCATTCACAGCAAAGTTAACCTGATAGTTAATGGCATGTATTACATGGTAATTAGGTATAAACATAGTTCATTAGGTAATTAGGTAAAGGATTACAATCAGGGTGTTTCGTGGATCCAAACAGCATTTTTGGATTAAGGTTGCGTGGGAGATGAATAGAAGCAGAACTCTGCTCTGTGGGGCTAGAGGAGCCCCCTTGGCCAGATCTCTCGTTTTTTTCCATTAGCATTTGCTCCACGCCGGGGGGCGGGTGGCGTGGGCAGCCCTCCCATACCTCCACATAAGGTGATAAAAAGTCACAAGGAGAAAGTGCAGTGGATTCAGGTCTGACAGTCTTAACAACCTTTGAAAGGTTGTTACTACTACATAGCTGTAACTTTATTGTCTTTTCAAGTGAAGGAATAGGACACACACAGATGATCTCAATACTTTGGACACCTTGTAGCCACTAATAGGATATTTCCTAGACAAAGTCTTTGTGACTACAAGGGCTTCCTGAGCTCATTTTATTTGCTTATCCGTGTTCATAAGGTGTATGCATTTTCTTCACACCAATGAAATATCTGGTCTGTAGATGAATCTGAAATTTATTTCAAGTGGGATGTTTTATTATCTAACAATCTATCTACACTTTTTAAAAGATAGTGCAAAAGATAGTAAAACACACACAAAAAGCTCCCCTCCCCCCAAGCTTTAATCCTACTTCCTGTAGGAAGGTTGAACTGTCTTTACCTGGGCAATATCTGATTATTTTTCCTGCAAAAGTTTGACTATTTCCTGCCTATGTATGACTCAAGTGACACTGTTCTTATTTGACTGACTGATTTTAATTTGGTGTGATGTGGCAGAATGATCTGGTTCAAATACCAACTTCATTGGCTTCATCTTTGCCTCCTTTTTTACCCCCCATCCAACCCACTGGCCAGTCTTGTTGGCTGCATCTTATAAATATAACCGGTGCATCTTAGAAATATATCTGGAATCTGACCATTGTTATTACTACAATGGTCTAAGTCATCAATATCTTTTACCTGGCCATTGGAATAGTCTCCTCTTCTAGTTGTTCTGACTCTGCAGTCTATTCCCAAAGTGCAGCTCTTCTCTCCTAAACTGAGTCTGATTTGGTCACCCCTCCAATGGCTCTCCACTTCATTCAGAATAAATTCTAAAACTTCACAAGGTTCTATATTTTGCCCCTTCCTGTACCTACCCCCTCTTCTGATCTCATCTGCTAGTATTTTCCCTTGGTTCACTGGATTCTAGCTATGCTTACCTCTGGGTTATTCCTCAAACATGCCAAGCCCACTTCTACCCAGGATCTTTGCATTTGCTGTTCATGGCTCATTTTCTCACTTCCATCAGGTCTCTGCTCTAATGTCAGAGGCCTTCCCACATAAGTATATTTCAAACAGCATGCTCCCTGTCCGTGTCCTTATCCTGCTTCATTTTTGTATGAATCACCATCTGACATAGTATGTATTTACTGGCTTTTGATTATTATTATTGCCTTTCTGCTACAATATAAGCTCCATGATAGCAGGGACTTTGTATCTTGGTAAGTATTGTATCTTCATTACTTAGAACAGTGCCTAGTATATTTATTATTACTTCTTGAGCCAATCGAATCAACATCTTTTCTTGAGATCTTTATTATTATTTTTTACTAAAAATAAACTTTCCAAATATTAACTACATAGCGTTAACTTTTGAAGTATTTGAGCTATAATCTACTCATTCTTGGCTCTCTACCCTTTGGTAGGTAAGTCCAACTAGTGAAAGACCTAAGGGCAGTAACAACTACTTAATGAGTACTTACATGTTAGGCTCTTGTATTTAAGCACTTTGCTTATCTCATTTCTAACCGTAATCCTAGAGATGAGTATTATTACTATTCTCGTTATACAAAGAGACTGATACCCGGGAGAGGTAAAATAACTTGAGGCCAGGTCACAAAGTTAATAATCCCTGAACTGAGATTAGAATCAAAGTGTGGTTGACTCCATACTGCCTCCTAGCTGTCGTCTCCCAGTAATACGTGTCCAGTTATCGAAGTAGTAAAGCCTTTTGCAGTTCCTGTACTAGGGTTCTGGTATATCCTCCCCCCCTACTCTTCCCCCCCCCCCCCCCCCCGCCAAAGATTCCCAATACAAAACCACCTCGTTCACCTTTCAGACATGTCCTAAAAGCCATTGTTCTCTAAGCTAGGCCTCTTTAATGTAAGGTGTGCTTAGCGTAAAGTCAGTTTAAACCACCTAGTGAAAGAGGATGGGATCAAAACGCTGTGATCCAGAAGAAAGGGGACGTCACCGGTTCGGCTTACTGCTTGCAAGTGGGATAATTTGAACATAAATGGATAAAAGACAAGTTCTCAAAAAGCAGCCGACCCGGCCCAGAGGGAAGTTGGCTCCAAGTAAGGGAAGGGGGCTCGGGGCGGGGCGGGGGGGGGGGGGGCAGATGGACACCCCCCGCCCATCCCGCCAGGCCTGACAACAGGGAGCCACACGCCAGAGGGGCCCCCTCCGACGGCTTCGGCTCCAGCGGGGAAGCGGCGGGGTGCACGGCGCCTAGAGGAGGAGAGCGGGAGGCCGGGGCGCGCAGCCGGCGGGACCTGCGGCGCGGGACTCGGGGCGCGGGGAGGGGCCGGCGCCCGCCCCGCCCCTCTCCTCGGGGATGCCGGGATGTTTACACTCCTGACAGCGGCGGCCGCGGGAGGAGGAGCGGGAGTCTCGGGAGGATGGGCCGCCGCTAGGCTCGCACTCGGGACGCGCCTCTCCTTGCGCAGGGTGGGGGCCCGCGCCTGCAGCGTCCGCGGGGGCGGCGCGGCGGGAGGTGGCGATCGGCTCCCGGCCTCGCAGCTACAGCCCCCGGCCCAGCGGGCCTTTCCGCGGCGCCGCCTGGCCGAGCCGCCCGCCCGCACGCCCCGGGTCCCTCGCGGGCAGGAGAACGGAAAACTCCCAACTTCCTGGTGAGTGGCTGCCGGGGTCTCGGGCGGCCCCGGCCGGGTGGGACCGCCTGCGGAGCCGGGAGGGGTGGGGGGGAGGTCGGGAGGGCGCGGGGCGGCCTCCGGGATCCCCCCGCCGGGGGAGTTGGGGCGGGGCGCGCCGCGTTCGGGCTGGGTGGGGGTTTCAGTCCAGTTCGTTGGCAGTGGCGGGAGCGGGCGGCAGGAGCTTTGTGCCCGGCGGGGGCTCTGGCGGCCTCGGCCGCCGTGGGCGCCGCGGTAACTAAGAAACTCCGCGGCCACCGCGGCGGCGGCAACAGGTCTTTGGTTTCAGGACCCGAGGAACTTAGGCGAAGTCCCGCCTCCCACCCCCCGGCTGCCGCTCATTGGCGGCGGCGGTTATTTATCCCTCGCCGATTGGTTAAGTCCAGCTGTCAGGATTCGGCAGCAGCCAGATTTAGAGGCGTGAAGTTCACTGGAGACAGTGGGTGGTGGGAGCCGTGCAGCTAAGCGAGAAGCTGAAGTGGCTTGAGAAGTAGAGAGAGGACGGCGGACCTGTTGGAGAACGGGCTTTAGTGGGACCCTGTCAGGATTAGCAAATGTGAGAGAGATTGCAAGGCAATAGTGAACTTTGCTGGTAATCGTGGTAATGGAAAAGAAATAGAGAATTGAGGCCAAGGCTAGAGAGGCGAAGGGCACCCCCCAAAAGAAAAATGAGTTGGCCACATTACCCAAGGACGGTGTCAGGAAGCAACACAACCTAGCAGATGCTGCAGTGAGATCTGAAGAACCTTCTTGTCTCTTTCCTGTATGCTGTAGGCCTTGGGAAATGATGTATCAAATAGATAAATCGTGTTCTCTCGTAGCTGTAGTCCTTGTTAGGGATAAATACTAAAACTGTATTTATTTTACAATAAGATAGGCTCCCATCATGAGGCAGTTCTGGTGATGGAACTGAAAGTCTGAAACACATTACAAAAATGAAATGATTTTCCTCCTCTGCTGATCATAAAGATGCTGTTGAAAAAAATCAAATGCGTGTAGTTTGTAGAACATCATGTATCCATCATAACAGAACCACTGTGTCTAATTCTTCCTCCAAAGAGTTTGTAGTTTCAAGAAGTATGCACACTCCTTGCAGGCGATAGCTGTGTCTCTCGCCAGGTTGCTCTATAGGATAAAGTACAGAATGTATGTATGATAAACTTATTTTGTACAGGAGCTTGAGCTGTTGCAGGTATGACCTAGTATTAGGGACAACCGGACAAAACACTGAAAACGGTGGATAGTTAAACAGGAGATACAATGAACCCTGTAATACTTTGAAAGTGGCAACTCTTACTCAAGAGGTGCCGAGTTTTCTTGGCTTTAATGCTTGCCGAAGGCCAATGCACTTAAAACAGTTAACATAAAACTTAAACAGTTATCATTTACAGAGGAAGGAATTCTCTGCTATCCTCGGGAGATGCAGTCCACAGCTTGCTTAACTCCCCAAACCACAGCATCTTCTGTTTGGTCCTAGACTGGGAGCTTGTTGGGGTGGGGAAGAGATGTTGGAGCTTAGAAAAAATTGCCTCGTGGAGGAGTCAAACGGGCAGAAACTGTATGGGGACGTTGAGAGAGGAGGGCTCGCAAAATAAAAAAGGGGAAGGAACCCCTAGTGGAGGCTGGCTGCTTTCTCTGGGCTGGGAAGCCCACGGACCCTCGGAGAGGTGCGGGCCTGAGATTCTGCTCTCTGCCGGGAGGCCCCGCCCTCTGCGGCACTGACGGCTTCCACAGCCAATAAGCGGCGAGGACACCGCGGTTCCCCGCTCGGGAGGGCGGGTACTTCCTACCCCAGCCCTGGGCTCGGAGGAGGGAGAGAAAGTTCCTCCTGGAAGGATGTCTGCTGGTGGAGGGTTCCCAGTCTGAGGGATGAGAAATAGAATAAAGAATAAAGGAGAGGAAGTTCCAATTTTCTCTGACCCGTCGTGTACGTCTCGTTTCATAATTGAGCTGCATCTTGGACTCACCACCGCGATTGAAGCTTTATAGTTGATAAGAAACGAAGGTGATCAAACTAAATGTCCAGGTAGACTCACGGAGTTTTACTCTGAAATTACCTGTAAACGAAAACCAGGGAATGTCAGAATCTAAACTGTTAAACTTTTCCACAATTACTTTGGAATCTTTCCACGGTTAAAAATCTGTATCAATTTAAAAAGGAAAGAGCGTAACTTCAGTGCAGTTTTATTCTATACTCGGGACTACTATTCAGGCTCGTTTATGAAGATCATACCTGTAGCACCCTCCATTCCTTTTCCCACTTAGGCATTTTCCTGGCTGGACAATTTCAAGAGCTCTTTTCCAGTGCAATAAAACAGCACTTACTCCAAGAATGAGGAAAGCACGTCTGGTATGATGGCAACATACTGGTGGAGGAGGGGAGATTTAAGGCCAGCTTAATAACGTACCCAAATTGTAAAAATCAGAATTGTCGTTTTAAATGACTGAAAACGCGGTTATAGTTTGTGTATGTAAGTATTTAATCTCACGCTTCCCTCCCCTTCATCTTCCTGCTGGTTACAATAGAAAGTTTTGAGCTCTGATTTATTGCAAACATTCAGGTGCTCTTTTCTTCTCAACTAGTGTGCCCTTACTGAAATGTAGATTTCCTTTTTTTCCCCTCCATAAAGATGTGGTCTGAGATATCATTAGAGACGTCTACAGAGTTTCTAGAACCAAACTGTCTCATGTTTTAAAATGTATCTCTGTAGTGTTACTAAGGTAGCCACCATTCAGGGTATCTGAAAAGAGAGAATGGTGATTAAATGCAGTTTTGGAAAAGAAGTTGTTTAATTAGATAATAAGTTGCAAAACTCCTTTCAGGTTTGTTTCCTTTGATTTTTTTTTTTTTAAATAGGTTTTGGTATTTAAAAAATTTTCACTGTAGCTGCAGTTACACAAAGCAGCCCTCTTGTCTACATTCCTGGTTTCCTTCAAATTAAAATATTTGTCCTTTCAGGTATTTGCTCTAGAGTTTTGTGGGTGGAATTTTAGTTAGTACATTATATATAAAACATGGTAATATACTTAGTGTAATGCTTGAGGATGTCTTGGAAATGACGTATGTGATTATTGTTTCTCTGAACTGCTTTATCCGCAATTACTTTATTGACATTTTCATAAATATATTGCTAGATGCTTTAAGAAGTGTTTCTTCATATTTTGAGTGTTTCAGTTTAATTCCTCCTCCCCTCATTTTTGTAGGGAATATAGGCAAATTACATTTGGTTATAATTTTTTTTGTTTATGTTTTTATTTCATTTTTGAGAGAGACAGAGCGCGAGCAGGGAAAGAGCAGAGAGAGAGAGGGAGACACGGAATCAGAGCAGGCTCCAGGCTGTGAGCTGTCAACACAGAGCCCGATGTAGGGCTCGAACTCACAGACCGTGAGGTCATGAACTGAGCCGTAGTCAAATGCTTAACCGACTGAGCTACTCAGGCTCCCCGATAACATTTGGTTATATAATTGTAATGAAATATGTTTATTTGCAGGATAAAATGGCAGTTGAGAATTTTTTCACGTGTGTAAAACTAATGTATAACAATTCACTCTTAGAAAACTTCCAAACTACTGGTTCTTCTTTTGATGAGTAATAATTTGATTACCACCGCATGTTACATATCTTCATAAAATATTTTTTCATTCTGATGAAAACAGAGAATGTGTTTCATGGTTTTTAGTGAGCAGTGAGAATACGGATGGCAGATAGATGATCATGAAACATTTCTTTCTTTTTTCTTTTTTTTAGTTTATTATTTTGAGAGAGAGAAAGCGAGAGAGAGAGAGAGAGAGAAAGCACGAGAGAGAGCATGGGAAGGGCAGAGAGACGGAGAGAGAGAATCCAAGCAGGCTCTGCACTGCCAGCACAGAGCCTGACTCGAGGTCTGGAACTCATGAACCATGAGATCGTGGCCTGAGCCGAAATCAAAAGTTAAATGCTTAACTGACTGAGCTGCCCAGGGGCCCTGATCATGAAACATTTCTTATTTTTCTTGAGCAGGAAAACTGTAACATTTGTCAAAGTAACAGCTCTGCCGTATTATTTATATAATGAGCTTACACAATGAACTGTTTTGTAATAGCTATCCACGGTGTTAATCAGAACAGGGTATAAGTGAATGGAACTTATTTAATTGGTCTGTAAAAATTTAGAAATACTGTTACTTAATGGAGATAGACCTTTCTGTAAATCTTGCTATGGGTCTTCTGTTGATAATCAGTGTAAGTGAGTAGTTAAGGGTAACTTTCTCATTCCAGGCTGCTTTTGTATAGAACAGGGGTTTGTAAACTTTCTAAAGGACAAGAGAGTAAATGTTTCTGACTTTGTGAGCTGTATGGTCTCTGTCATTGGCTGTGTTCCAGTAAAGTTTTATTTGCACAAATAGGCTGGAGGCCCACCCCAGCTCTAGAAGATAATACCAAAGATTTAAATAAGATTCTAGACCTTTGATGTTTGGCTTGATGTGTATTTTCCACAGGAGTATTTCATAGCCTTTTTTGGTTCTTGAATGCTTGCGACAATCTCTTGATCTTTCCCAGTCCCCTCAGAATAATGCCCAGTTATTCATACCCCAATTTTGTGTTTCATCTCAGAGACTTCATAAGTCTTAGAACCTCTTTTACATTTATCTGCTTTTTCAAAGTTTTCTATCATTCTTTGCCTCTTGGGGTCCCCACACCTATCCTGTGACACTGAATGAATGTGCTCCTCTCTAGCTTCTCTCTTACTAAACCAAGATGGAATCTGATGTCATATATTTAATCTTTGCTTGATTGACAGATAACACTTTAATATAAATGTATTTTGGTGTGTTTCTTTAACTCATAGTTTTTATTTTAGGCTGATTGGAATGACTGCTTCTGTTACTTTTAGGGGGAATTTCTGGCATGAGCAAGACAGTGGGCAGATTTCTTCTTCGTCTTTTTTTTGTTTGTTTGTTTAGAAAAAATTGATGTAGTCTTTTATAAAAGACTTTCTCCCAGTTTAAAAAAATTACTGGAGAGGGCCTGAAGTCAGGGTGTATGTGGCTTGGGTTGTGTGTGGGATACCTCCTCCCTTTGTTTTAAGAATTGGCTGTAGGCTGACCTGGGTGCAGCTGCTGAGAAGCCAGAGAATGGAATGGAAAATGCAATGGCTTTGACATCACTCAGTGGAGTTTCCTAGCCCTAGCCAGGAGTGAGTTCTGGGTGTGCCAGAGTATTTGTCTCTCCGGGTAGCCAGGTAGGGCCTGGGGCATTCGGAACTTCCAGGCTGGTTGCCACCAGCTACAAGGAGCCTCTTTCCTTTATCCAACCCTGCTGCACAAATACTGATCATTTTCTGTGTTTACCATCATGTGAAAAAGACTAAGCCTGGGTTTGCCTCTTACTCTATGACCTTGGTTGAATTACTTGATTGGTTGGGGCTCCAGTTTTCTCAGCTCAGGTAAGATTGCTTTGAGGAATAAATGAAAACATCTTTGTAAAGGTATGATAGTAGGCTCTAAGTGTTAGTTTCATTTCACCTATTTCTGTTTTTAGGACCTTCAGTGGTAGGAAACGCATCTGCTGTTCTCAGTTTCTTCTGATGACAGGCCCTGTTGCCCACTGTGCCTTAGGTCTGCTGTCTGTTCTGTGTTCTCTGCTTGAATTCTTCTTCCTCTCTGCTCTGTGATTTCCATATTCATAATTTACTGGTTCCCATGTTTGAGAATGTTTTTATGTTTTTTGGAGTATGGGGAGAAGGCATTAATCCTTGGTTCCTCAGGCAGGAAAAAACACAAGAGGCTTGGGGGGGGGGGGGTTATATTTTGGATAATGAAAAATGGGAGTTGCAAAACGATCCTTAAATACTAATTGGAAATGGCAAAATTAAAAATATTCTTTCTGGTAGTCTTACAGTTTTGCTTTTTGTTATCGTGAGAATATTTTCCTCATATTCTCATATTTACCTGGCAGATTACTGTAATTTTTGTTGTGGTTGTAACCATAACAAAGCCACATATCCTCTACTACATTAGGATTGGGAAAATTGAACAGATATGTTTATGAAAAGTTGTTGTACTTCTAAAATGAAAGGGATTGCAAACTTTCCATTGCTTTTTATATCTAACTGGTGGACCATACAGTAAAGTAATGTGATCTGTTTGCATACTGTCGTAAGGATACCAGAACTGGACAATAGGTAATTTGTTTTAGGAAAATGACATGCCCTTATTGCAAACACTTTATAGGCATGGTTTTTTATTTAACAAATACAAGTTAGTTGAAAGATATACAGAAAGGATGCTTATTGATGGTTTAATTTATGGGAGACAATTGATATTTTATTCTCAGTTTCTTATGGCAACGTACAAATTCACTTTTGTTTTCTTTACAGTCTGGTGTTAGAACACATTAAGAATAGTATGGCAGGGAACGTACTCAGTAAAAACTGGCATTTTTAACAACTTTCAACATACATTTAAAGTTTTAATAAAGTTTCTACATTTGATAAATATTTTCATTGTTAAATGTCATGTTGTTTTCAACATGGCTTTATCATTTTATGACCTTGAGTGTTTAAAATACCAGCTGTTGATGAAGAGTTGTATTTTATCAGGCAGTTCTCCTATCACTCCTGTAATCATTCTCTGTTTTTATAAGTAGGAAGGAATTCATGACATTGTATTTAATAGTATTTGATGGTTGCAGGGCAGGGGCTAGGGGTGGAGTTTGAGCTTCCAGCAAGGTTTCCCATTACCAGGCCACCAAGGGAGTTGCTGCCTCATCCCTGATCGTAAGGCTGCCAGTGGGACAGCGCACTGTCGCCATCCTAACGAAGACACAGCCACAATAAGGAAGATACTGCTGTTTTGGGGGCCCCCAGAACCATACTGTGACTGCCGTGGTCCAGGAAGTTTGGACCCTGGCTCTTAACACCTATATTAGTTTCCTAGGGCGGCCCCAACAAATTATCACAAACTGAGTGGCTTAGTACAACAGAATTTTATTCTTTCATAGTTCTGAAGGTCGGATATTAGGAATCAAGGTGTGCATAGGGCCATGCTGTCTGTGAAGGCTCTAGGGAGAAGACGTTCCATGCCTTTTCTTAGCTTTGGGTGTTGGCGGCATCCCTTGAAGTTCCTTGGCTTTAGACAGATATCACTGAAATCTCTGCCTCTGTCACATGGTGTTCTTACTGGGTGTCTCTGTATGAGTCTCTGGTACTCTTTTAAGGACACCAGTTACTCTTACACTTAAGGTTTAATAAGCAAGATCTATACTTTTTCTTTTAGATTCATTACTGTACAGGTTTTTAGATTTCTGACCTTTCTGTTTTGAAGAGAATATTTTAAGTTTGTGCAGAAATTGTACCTAAGAGTTGGGGCGCCTGGGTGGCCCAGTTGGTTGAGCATCCTCTCTTTGACTTCAGCTTAGGTCATGATATCACAGTTTGTGAGTTTGAGCCCCACATTGGGCTCTGTACTAACAGAACAGAGCCTGCTAGGGATTCTCTCTCTCCCTCTCTCCCTGCCCCTCCCCTGCTCATGTGCTCTGTTTCTCTCTCTCAAAATAAATAAATAAAAAAAAGAAATTGTACCTAAGAGATAAAGACACCCACATTATCGTGTACATATGTAATCTGTAGTTAGTATCCTAGTGCTGCCATTAAACAGCTCTTCTAAAATCAGGTTTTCCATTCACCATTATCATCCTGTGCTTCCCCTTAGGAGACCTTAAGTGCATGATTCACTACATCAGATGTTCTCAGAACTGGAAGGAAACTTATAAATTGTGTAAACTGACCTTTTCATTTATTGTGAAAATAAACTAAAACCTAAGGATGTAAACTTGCTAATCCATGCTGTGCTTGATTCCATAACAGTCAATATTGCCTTGTGTTACCTTTGTAATGTTTTCAATAGTAGGCGCATGATTTCTTCTTTTTTTTTTTTTTTTTTTCCACTCCTCCTGATTTAACAAAATATTGCTCTGTTCATGGTACGTGCTCAATAAAGACTTGCTGATGGGGTGATGACATTGTACCTCTGATTGCCCCTATCAGGGCCATGATTTAAGTCAGCGAATATTTGAGTGAATCACCCCTGCCTGATTGTGCAGGGGTGAAGTATTTCTTTTGCGTCTAAAGTGAGGAACAACAGGATTGCTGTCTCCCTGGAGAGATGTGGAGGCTACTCCTAGGAAGGAGTGCTTAGAGGCAGTAGATAGGAGAGTAAAGGCCAGAAAGTTCATGAGTGGTTGTTTGATCAATATTTCGTAAACACGTATTTCATTATATTAGACACCTTGATTCATAAAAGCCAGCCTTCATGTTGTTTGTCATCTTGGTATATTGAAGATAACTTGGATGCCCCTATTGCTTCTTGTATATAAGCCCAAAATGTTGGGCAGTGCCACTGGCAGTGTCTCCCTCTAGTTTCTTCTCTTGCTGTGGTTCAGAGAACATGATTGGTTCTGTTTCCTTTATTTCTGTAGTCATGTCTGTCTCTTAGAAGTTGGTTCTCAATTTGTTTATTATATGTGTTTCCTATTTCAGTGAAAGTTCTGCTTTACAAAGCAGAATGATTAGAGATTAATCAAATGAATCCTAAAGGATTTATTTCATGATTTCTTGAAATAGTTACATCTATTTGTATATTGAAGGTAATTTACAAAATATTTAGAGCTGTTTACGAATATATGGGTGACTTTTTTGCTACTACCAAGACAAGTTATATTCTCAAAGCATTTGTCCTATGACTATGTTTTTCAAACTGTAGTCCTCAGAATGTCTGTGTCTGGAGATTCTGATTTGATAAGTACAAGCACTGACATTTAAAAACAAGTTGAGGGGCACCTGGCTGGCTCACTCAGTAGGGCATGGGACTCTGGCTCTCGGGGTTGTGAGTTTGAGCCCCATGTTGGGTGTAGAGATTACTTTAAAAAGACTGTGATGGGAACCTACATTTACAATAAGTAAGGCAGGTGTTCCTCAGGCCACACTGAGAAATGCCACGTGGTCTTTGTAAAAAGTATTTTTTTAATGGAGAAAACTTTTGTTTATAATGAGAGCCCATTCCCACCACTAGCATTTCTGGCTTGGGGTGTGCAGCCGCTTGGCACAGATTGTATCTAATGATTAGGCTGTTCTAGCATGGGTGCCCATGTCTCAGCTCAAATGGTGGATGGGTGTTATTGAAATGATGCTTACAAAGCAATTAGAATCAACTAGATAAAGTCTAAATATTTTGTAAATAAATAGTATATATTTATAAATAAATATATAGTTTACTAGTATACTAGTTGCAGGAGAGAAAACTTCACTTTAAGCAAGTGAAAGAACATAGCAGGTCTAGTGTTCTTCTATCCCGACAAATGGTCCCTTGTTAATGTACTGCTTATAGCGTAGGCTGTTCTCACCATTTTTGGCATTTCTACAGTATTTCTCTCAGCTAGGTGTGAAAGCTTACCACTTCCCTTACCTCTGAGATGGTTTGCTTTCTGCTTCAGGGCAAAAACCCTTTGCCTGCGCTCAGAGATTTTGCCTCCAGTGACCACTACCGCAGTCCTTCCTGTGGTTTTCAGTCCTGTTCCTGGGCTTGGCTGCACTGAGCTCTCCTGCCTTGCCTATCCAGCCACGCTGGAAAGTGTTCAAGAACATCATGATGAGTAACCTGTTCCTTTTTCCATGACTGTCTTATTTCCATTGATAACAAGTGTCTGATGCTTGAGTCGCTTCTAACTTCCCTTCTTGTCATTAGATACCGATCTTTGCATGCAAGTTGTGTTCTTTATTCAACAAAACCTGCTTGGTCATTTAAAAACTACTTTCTATCAGTGTTTTTCTTTAACACCTTTTTCTTGATTTGTAGTTTATCAATCAATCCATGCCCTTTTTGTTTATGACCATTTCTGCCCCCTTCTTTTTTCATATAGTAAGAAGAGGCAGCTTGACAAAGAAGGTATTGAAGTCCTGGATTAAGTTCAGGTTCATTTTTATATCTTTTCAAATGCCAAGCACAGAGTCTGATTCTTTGTGTGAGCTGAATTAATACTCAAAGAACTCAGTTTAAGAGTTGAATGTCTGGTTTAGGAGAGAGCATTGGTAGTGTGCTGAATGGTTCAGATAATATAAATGGAGCCTGGGCTCTAACGAGGCACTGATGATGTTGAGTTAGGATACGTTGGGACTCATGTCTCGCGGTGTGTGGTCCCTGAACAGGCAGTGCTCCCTTTCCTAGGCCATTTTTGTTCATGTGTTGAGTTGTCATCTTTTGAATGCCAGTGTTTCTACAGTAAGACCTGAATGCCCATTTTTCTTTTCTTTTCTTTTTTTTTTTTTTTTGTGTGTGAATTTTGTAGGGTATTTGCATATGCTGTTCAGAAGATAATCCAGTTGATTGGATAGGATTTGGTGTTAAACTTAGTTTCACAGTGAGGTGAGGTTTCTCTGAACTTGGAAGGCATACTTGTCAGAAAGCAGAGGGACAGACCATTTGATCTCTGGGGTTCTCCAGCATTTGTAAGATGAAAGAGTCTATGCTTCTGTTCACTTAATGGTTCTTTTTCTATTTGTTCCTTTATTATTCTCCCCATTTTCCTACTGGGTCCCACCAATTCACTGATTGAAGAACGAGAAATTCGGAGGTTGTTGGTAGGTAGCTGGGGGTGAGTAAAAAAATAATCTAAGCAAGATCTAGCTTTATGCTTTTAAAAATATTTCAGTTTTTATTAATTACAGAATATGGGAGCAGGCAGTGACCAAATACTGTATCATATTGCCTGGCTCAACTATTTTTAATGGCTCTACATTGGAACCGCTTTCAGACTGACCCTGACCTATCTGTCTAGATTCACTTCTTTATACTCTTTTATAGTTTGGTCACATCTGACCATTTACCTTTTTTTTTTTTTGGATACATTTTGTACCTGTGTGGCTTTATTGCTTTAATACGCTTTTCTCACTTCTTTTAGTGTCTATTTTCTACATTCCAGCTATTCAATCTCAGTATATTAAAATAATCTTCATCCTTTAAGGCTTTGCTCTGATATTATACAGAGGATATAAAGAAATCTTTCTTTTGCTTCTTTAAGCTTTTAGTACCTATTGACTCTCCCTGTAGTTACTTATCTTAGCTTCCTTCCTGGAATGTAAGTATCTGGAAGGTGTGAATCATGTCCTGTACATATTTGTGTTTCCTGCAAGACTTAGGACCATTTTTGTCACAACTGGCCATTCAGGGAATGGCAGATGCCTGCATCCCAGTGATGATATGGGACAGAAAGTCTGGGCAGATCCTAGAATGAAAGAATGTCCAGAACAATTGAGTAATTGGTTTCAGGGAAGTCTGTGCTGGATGGCAGGCACATGTCCCTGTAAGGCCTGTAGGGCATAGTGTGAGGAAGGTCTTACTATGTGATATAAATTAAAGGTCTGATCTGTAAGTGGTAAATGTTGAGGTATTCAGTGATCTAGTGCACGAGTCTGGGTTTGGATTCTGCATTCTGAAAGATCTCAGAATAGGATGCCATGGGAACCAGGACTAGGAAAAACAGGGGTATGCCAGACGTGAGGTTGATGGAAGTGAGGAGGAATTATGGAGTAGAGACAGAGGGAAGTTTGGCAATTAGGCACAAGTTAGAGGCTCAGGCAACAAGGAAGAAGGGTCTGAGTTCCTGGAATTAGGACTTGAAGTTAAAATGGGCCAGCAGTCGGATTAAATTGATTTGAGGCTGATTTACTAAATGTTTACTAGGTATCCTTATATTTCCCTTCCTTAGGGGCAAGGCCATTCCTAGTTCAAGTTAAGTGGGTGTGGCTTTTTGTAAAGGGGGAGCAACTTCTCTCTGCCCATAAAAAGTGCTGACTGCATATTTGTCAGATGAATCCTGTTTTGATGTTCTAACCATCCTCTCATGAAGAAAATATTGAATGGAGTTAAATAGGAAATAACTAGCTTAATACTGGAAATTAGTCCTCTCTTAAGAATAATTACTAAGTGGGAATTGATGAGGGTTATTGTTTGATATGAGGCCATCAGATGCTGCCATAGAGAAAAATTGTTCCACTTCAAAATAGATACATTTTATTTAGTAGCTTTTCATAGCTTTCATTGCTGAAAGTTAAAAAAAAAACCCAACAATCACAATGTCAATTATTATTTTTAAAAGCATATAAAGGACTTACAAAAAGGCCTATGCCAAGAGTACCAAAGATGTACTGTGTATTCATGAATTGATGAAGAAGCACATAAAAAATGAGCCTGGAATGATACCCAGATACTGCATTATGAAAGGCCTTGCATACTTACTAAGAAGATTGGCCTTCTACTCTCCCGTAATGTGATTGTAAAGAGTTACTTGTACCTTTATGTTTTCAGAGTTTGATTTTAATAGCGATAAAAGCTATAGTGCTTTGATATCTTTTTACTTGGTTCTTAGTTGGTCATAAATCCATCAGGAACGAATGTCAGAATTGACTCAGGATTACCATAAAGGCAACTTCAGGTAGATTTGTTAAAAAACTGTGTTGAGAAAAATATATTAAGGGATGTATGAAAAAAATAAGTTTGGACTTGAAAATCTAGACTTTGGTGATAGTATGTGTATACTTTAAATTTACCAAGAAAGGGGCGCCTGGGTGGCTTGGTCGGTTAAGCGTCCGACTTCGGCTCAGGTCATGATCTCACGTTCCGTGAATTTGAGCCCTGCATCGGGCCCTGTGCTGACAGCTCAGAGCCTGGAGCCTGTTTCAGATTCTGTGTCTCCCTCTCTCTCTGCCCCTCCCCTGTTCATGCTCTGTTTCTCTCTGTCTCAAAAATAAATAAACGTTAAAAAAAAATTAAAAAATTTACCAAGAAAAAGTGTTACTTTGTTTTTTTATAAAAAGAACTTACTGTAGTATATACTTTTTTTTTCCCCTTTTAAAATTTAGGATTGAGTTAAATTTATTTACGTATTTACATCTTTGTTCAATCTATGCTTTTTTTTTTTTTTTTTTTTTTTTTATGATCCACCCTCAACACCTCCTACCCACTTCGAGGTGGGTTTTTTTTCTTGCTTAAAATTACTATCTTTGGAATAATTTCCAATCCTCTAGTCTCTTAAAAGCATGACTTGGACCTTGGCTCTTGCCTCTGATGCTCCTGTCTTACCTCACTACTTGTAGTTCCCTCATCACTCCCTGCTTTAGTCAGGAGTGTCCTCCCTCTTTGTTGCCTGGTTGGCTCCCATGCATTGTTTAGAACTTGCTTCCAGAGTCTCCTCCTCAACGTCTTGCTGACCTGACAGCCTGTTTTGGCATCTTTCTTGCCACCTGGGATGGTGTCTGTCAGAGTACTTGCCTCCTTGTGCTGTAAAAGTCTGTTTCTCTCTCTCTCTCTCTCTCTCTCTCACTCTCTCCCTCCCTCCCTCCCTCCCTCCCTCCCTCCCTCCCTCTGTCTCCCCTGGGAATAACTTGAGGGATCTGAATTGCTGGGATCTGTTTGTCTTCCCAGCAGCTTTGGTAGACACCTCAGTTGGCTGAAAAGCTGACCCAATGCATGAGTTGGAGAAGATAAGAGAGAGGAGGAGTCTAGGATAGCCCCCAGTTTTGGCAGGGGCTCTGAGTAGATGGTGGTGCCATTTATTGTCAGTTCTAGCACCTTTTTCTCCCTACCCCTCTCACCCCCACCTTTGAGTAGCCGTGGCTCTTTATTGAGATGAAATAAAGAAATTAGAGACTTAAGTTTCTTGAAGATTCTTAGGACATTTTATTTATGTCATGGTATTTGCTGCCTCATTGAGGAAGGGTGGGGGTATATATATAGATGGCTATCACTGAGCATGAAGAAGTAGTCTTTCTTTCTTATTGGAATATTTTCTCATTCTCTTGCAATTTTGACTGTCTTTGTAGTCTTTAATAAGCAGTTGGAACATGATCATGAGTGTTAGGCAGGACAGACTTTGTCCCAGTATGGTTTTAGAAGCCTTCTCATATATTACACAAAATGTGCTTGCAGCTGGCCTTTACATGTCGTTTTGGTGTTAAGATAATCATATAGGTCCTTCCATGCAGAGTACCTACAAATCAAATGGCTATCAAAATCATATAAATTCCTGTTTGTTGACTAGGGAAAGTGAGAGTTGAAATTCTCTAAGACATAAGGGAATACAAGTTTTGCTTTCGTTATAAAGATGTCATAGTGCCTACTGCTGATGAAGAACAAAGTAGAAATCTTAACCAGATCAACTTAGAATTCAGAGTCCTGTTATTGAAGCAGAGAGTAGAGAATAACTTGTTCTGTTCTCATTGAATCTACATTCATCAAAGCGAACTGAGTGTGGTGGGAGGAGGAGGCCTCTCATGTTGAGTTTGGGCTGTTTATGCGATATACAGGTGACCCTGTATCTAGGCAGTTGGTTATATGGGGCTTGAGCTCAGCAGAGAAGTCTGGCCTGGGGTAGAGCTTTGGCGTCATCACTAGAGAGGGGGCAGTGGATTATGCGTGGTAGCAGGTGAGTCTGTCTAGGGAAAGTGTGTTGGGGGTCCTGTTCATCCTTGTTCACTTAAATGGGCAATTTCATTAGAAGGTAAATAAATTCTCAATGAATACTGGGAGAAACTAAAAGTCAATTCGTGTTGCTGTCTGACTTTAGTTCTAAGTATAATATGTAAGGTATTTTCTTGTGAAAACCCAAATAATGCTGTTTCTATGCTGTCTTTCTAAGATTTTATCATTCTTTAGTTAGAAGAATGGATTTTCACAGAATCAGAAGGTTTCCAAAAATAAAATTAGGTAGATGTCCTCAATTATGTAATTCTGTTTTAGTGTTTGTAAGTCTGTAATCACTATTAACTCAATTTTCAATTTTTGGGGGAGTTATTTATATTTAAAGTCTGTCATATAAACTTCTAGATAGCTTCTGATAAACAAACACCATTATGTTTGTGATTCCTACTATTAATTTAAAGTAACAGTCTTTATTCTTTGGAGGATATCTCCGGAAAGATCACAGTTTCACTTAATAAGTGTGTCAGAAAAAGTGCATTTATTTCCAGTATATGTTTGTGTACATTAAAAGACATACGCACACAGTTTGGCATGATGTTGTGGTTTGTGGAAAAGAGCAAGAGAGCGATTACAAGATGGTGCAGGTCAGGATTGGAATAACTTGGCAGAGTTTGGTGAGAAAGTTTGCTTAGCAGCTGCCTGTGTTAACTTTGTATAATTCATTCAAAGACTAGTTCGGTTCTGTGATATCAAGAATAATATAGCAGCAACTGAGTTCAGTTTCTTAGAAGGTAAATTTTAAAGGACAAAAATATAACCTTGTACTTACTTATAGTAAGTACACTGAAGAATCTTTTTATTAAAAGTTGGGACAGTTTTGTGTAACCTGTGAGTGAATGGCTTTTACATGCTTGCTTTTTCTCCACCTTTCTTAATTTTCTCTTAATTTGGTTTGCATTGGAAGTCTGCACAGTAAAAAAGAGATCAGGCAAATCCAGAGATACAGTTGTTATTCTTCTCTCTCTCTCTCTCTCTCTCTCTCTTTTTTTTTTTTTTTTTGAGGGAAGAAGAGGGTGGGCAGGAGGAGGAAAAGGCGGGAGTTTCCCTAGAAGTAAAGTAACATGCTAGCTTTGTTTTGTTAGACATTGATTATGTCCCACTAAACCTAATTATCCATTAAACAGACTCTGTTGTTACAACTGATTCAGATCTCAAGAATGTCGTGGGGCCCTAAGTAAGGGTTAAATAAAAAAGTTCACTGGAGATGACACCAGAGGACCTGAGAAGGGGTCATTACCTTACCACTTAGTTCTAGGCCTCAATTTACTTGTTTAGTGTTTAGGAGCATCCAAAAAAAAAAAAAAAAAAAAAAGATAGGAAATCTTTTAGAACTATTTTATGGTTACTGTAAACTGTAGTATATAAAGAAAAAGGATTTTGGAAGTTCAGGAATAACCAGTGTATAGAACAGTGGTAATAGAGTAGGTATGTGAACAAAATGAATAAACAGCAGTTAATAAGCTTTATAAAATATGGGTAAATTGTAAAATCGTGCATTAATTCAGAAAACTCTATTAAAATTTCCCTTTATTTCAATGAGAAGTGTTTTTAATTTTTTTGTGATGAGTTTTTGGTTAGTGAGTCCTTGTTACAGACCAAAGTCTATTAAAACAAATGACCTTACAATAAATAATTCATACAAATGAAGCATTTCCAACTACTAGCCTGTATTCCATAGGGCCTTAACAGCTTTGTTATGCTAGAATTCATCAGTATGAATTATTTAGCACAAGGAATTCAGCAGAATGTTTTTTATAACCAGGTTGAGAAGATGGGTCCAACCATTTCTCTTAGCTCTTTATGTACGTCAGTGTTTTGCCATGGGTGGTAGAGTGCAGTTGCCATGATTTTTCTGGTGTAGTTGGATAGTTAGCTTAGTAATCATGTGCTTTTGCCAGGCTTTAGTTGTTGTTATGTGAGTAACTGAATGACGTGGCAGAAATATAAGGGAAAATTAATTGTATTTGTAATGGCATCCTAGTCTACAGTTAAACTAAACAAATAGAAAGTCTATCAAAAGTTTTTTGGGCAAAGTTCTTTGAATGGCTGAGTAGGGATCACTTGTCTTTTACATCCTTTTAGGGAAATTCTTCTGTTAAAGCTAAGCAGAAAAAAATAATACTGTCTTGCATTTGTGTACCACTTAACACTTTTGAGAAGCATTAATATTTTATTCTTCCAGCTATTTGTTTACCATAGAAAGTTCCCTGTATTTGTTACTCTAGGATAAGGATTTGAGACCTTGCTCTGTCATCACATGCTGTGTGCTTATTATGAACTTTAGAGGGAAGTAAACTGAGACCTAGGGAGGATAACTAGTTTTTAATTATTCAGAAGTAGATGCTCATATAAATTTGAATTAATTACATCCTGATTGTTAGACTTGTATTGTTTATAGCTTCTTATTTTCTAAATTTGATCATTCAACAAGTATTTATTAGGCCTTAATATAGTAGAAGGTACTGGAGGTCGAAAAAAAAGGAGGAAGAAATAGATTCTGCTTTTAAGTAGTAGTTGCTAGTGGAGTTAGTGATTAGGACCTCTGTTGGACAGATAAGTTATTCACTAGAATACGTTAAGACAAATACTTAAGGTACTTTACAAAGGGCCACTTGATTACAAAGCAAGGTTGGCCAGGCAGACTAGCTGGGAATGGTGTTTCAGTAAAATGACCTGTCCTTTGTCAGAGGCACATAGGTATGAAATAGCCTAGAATTTGGAGAAAGTACACATGGCTATTAAGACCAGACTACTGTATTTATAAGAAGGAAAGCACCAGCAAATAAGAAACATGGTTAAGAAAAGTGTGTTTCATTCATTAAAGAATTTTAAGCAGGAATATGCCATAATTAAACTTTCATTTTAGATAGACCATTACGGTGAGTGTATAGAGTAGGAATTTTGCTGAAGTCAGGCAAAATAGTTAATAGGTTATAATAGTAGCAAGAATCATGAAGGTCTGGGATATGCAGAGAAATATTTGGGAGGTAAAATTAATAAGGGACATAGGGAGGTGAGTGAGGGAGTAAGAGGTTCTGACATGATGTAGGAACTATATGGGATGACTGGATGGCAATGACATTCACTAAGAAAGGGAATACAGTATAGAATGGGTTTGAGGTGCTCAAGATCTTAGACATTTCTGTTTTGGCAATCAGGCAGAAAGATCCAGTAGAGCTGGAAATGAGATTTTGGAGCTACTGGTTCATAAATCATCAGTATGTAGGAGGCAGGTTATGTGCCAGCTAAAATGCATGACTATTGATTTAAGTAATCAAGGGACTGATCATTAAAGGAAACCTGAGCACGAGAATAAGCTGAATTACTTATTGATCATAGAACAAAAGATGCATTTTGTGTAGAAATGACAAAAGCAGATGAAAGAATATCGTATCGTGCCCTTTATAGTGGTGATTCACATTGCTAACTTGATTTATTTCAAGGTGGTACTAGATTAAGTAGTAGCAAATACATACACACTTCTTCACCAGCAATTGAACATACACACTTCTTCACCAGCAATTGACAAAAGTCACTGGAACTAGTATTTTTACCCAAGAAATTGGAAAGGATCAAAGTATTCTCTTTGAGCACTTTGGACACAGTAATACAAAATGCAAGGAGTAATGGAGCAGAGAACAAAAAACACAAAGGGTTGTGGCCAAAAAATTGTATACGCAGCCAAATTATGGTTCATGTGCGATGAAAATGGAAGGGTACTTTCAGGTTTTCAAGGATTAGAGAAAATGTATTGCATATGTGCCCTTGAAAAAATTTCTTTTAATGAGAAAAAGACAAATGAGAAAAGTCAAAATTAAGAGTTTGAGAAAAGGACATCTTTGTCCAAAAGCACTGGGAATAAGCACGGAAACAAATTAAATGTAGAAGCAAGACTAAACAGTTGTTCTGCAAGATTGGAAATAGTGCAGAGTACCAGAAATAACTTACAAAGGTAGGTTGTGGTTATGAGACTTCTAATCTAAGAACTTGGGGATGGAGCTTTAGGAGAAAGTGTACCGGCATGCTCAGTCCTGGGCCAACCAGGATCGATTGTGTATCATTAAGATGAATTTCCTTTTTCCTTTGATAACTGGCCAAAACTGGTTAAAGATGGGCAATAAAAAAAATCTGGGAAGTCACCGTTAGTAGAATTTAAAATAGGAGAGGATTTGTGTTTGTTTTCTAAATGGCTAGACAAGATTAGGGATTATGGCAAGAGATGAAAAAAAAATCAAGGAAACAAAAAACAAGGTTTTAAAAGACAAGTGTCAGTAAAACAATTTACATATAGTGTATTAAATTTCTCTTTTAAAAGACTGACTCAGACTAAAGGACAGTCTTCAACTATGTGCCCTTTCAAAAGGTATACTTGGAACAAATAAACCTGGAAGGGTTAAAATAAAAAAGGTAGGTCAAGATTAATAGGGAAAACACCACAGAAAAATCGGACGAGTAACAGTATGAATTCCAAAGTAGAATTTAATGAAGATAAATTTAAATTTAAATAATTTTATTTAGTTTAAATAATATAAAGAACAGGTTTTTTAAAAAAATGTTTATTTATTTTTGAGAGAAAGCACAGGTGGGGGAGGGGCAGAGAGAGGGAGACAAAGAGTCTGAAGCAGAGAATCTGAAGCAGGCTCTAGGCTCTGACCTGTCAGTGCAAAGCCTGACGTGGGGCTCGAACCCTTAAACTGCAAAATCGTGACCTGAACCAAAGTCAGATACTTAACCCACTGAGCCATCCAGGCATCCCAAGAACAGTTTTTTAAATTGACTGAAGATGTAATAACTTAAAAGACCAATAACTATGGGAGAATTAAAGTTCTAGGAGTTGTCTTCATAACAGACTTCTAGGCCTGTTTTTTTTTACATTTTTACTTTTTAAAATTAAATGAACAGGGAGAATCTTCCTATTCATGCTTTTGAGTATAGTCTTAATACCAAAAATCGGACTGAAGGAGAACCTTTAGATCAACTATTGACCGAACTTTATTCAACAGATTACTAGAGTTGTCCTAGATATTAATAGAAATTCTGTGGAAGAATATTGTGGCTAGACAAGTTTGGAAAAATCTGCAT
Source organism: Panthera leo (assembly GCF_018350215.1). Taxonomy (NCBI): domain Eukaryota; kingdom Metazoa; phylum Chordata; class Mammalia; order Carnivora; family Felidae; genus Panthera; species Panthera leo. The sequence continues at coordinate 37,380,212 of NC_056696.1, forward strand.
AAGGTACTGTTTTGGAGATTCATAGTGCACTGTAGCACACGCATTAGGATCCCTGAGAAGTTTAGCTCAGTATTTTACAGGTTCCTATTTTTTTTTTCTTTGTTTTTGGGTTGTGGAATATCAGTGAACACTTTATGGGATCCTGGTGTTTTAAGGAACAGAGTTTGGAAAACGCTTGAGTATTGCTGACAAGTCTGTAATAAAATTAAGACTAATGGAACAGTTAAAGAGTCATTAATCATGACTAAGGAATTTTTATCTGAGCATTTGAAGATGGTTTAATGGAAAAGATCTAGTTATATGACTCATTACCTCATTTGGTTCAGTAAGAAAACTTGTATGAAAAGCTTAGTAGAGCAGAAAATCATTTGATATCATTTGATACCTGACCCCCCCCTTTAATATAAAAAAGCCTCTTAGAAAATTGTGAATATCATTTGGTATGGAATATAGTCAATATCATAATTTACTGCAATTCCATAGAAGTTTGTCCTTATTACTTCTTGTTTGCTATATTTTAAGTTCTTTGAGGGTAGGAAATAAGTTGATTTTTGTATATTTTTTGTCACCCATTCTGATACAGAACCTTGGATTATAAGCGTTCTGTAACTGTTTCTTGAGAACATTTGGAAGCATATCCTTATGTAATTTTTAGATTAAAATGAGTTTAAAAAATATTTTTCTTCCTGTTTTAAACCTTTTTTTTAATGTTTATTTATTTTTGAGAGAGACAGAGTGTGAGTGGGGGAGGGGCGGAGAGAGAGAGAGAGAGAGAGACAGACAGACAGACAGACATACAGACACAGAATCCAAAGCAGGCTCCAGGCTCTGAGCTGTTGGCATAGAGCCCTACATGGGTCTCGAACCCACGAACTGTGAGATCATGACCTGAGCTGAAGTTGGATGCTCAACCAACTGAGCCACCCAGGCACCCCAATGTAAAATATTTTTGAAAGTATAAGCCATACACGTTTTTAAGCATAAAACATGAGTTTTCAAAACTGAAATAGATACTCTTCAGTATGGGCCTTAATGTTTGCTTTATTTATTTATCCAACAAGCTTTGAATTCTCAAATGGCTTTAAATTTGGTTAACAGGTAACAGGAAATTTATAAAGATTATTGAACATTAAAGGGGTATTATAAATACTATTTTAAAAAAGGATTCTGTTTTTTTATGGCTGAATAATATTCCATTGTATACGTTATATAGTTATATGTATGTAATAATTATACCAGTTATATAAATTAAAATGGTGCTATGAACATCGGAGTATAGATATCTTTTCAAGTTAAGGTTCGTTTCCTTTGGATATATTCCCAGAAGTGGATTTGCTGGATCACATGGTAGTTTTGTTTTTGATTTTTTGAGGTTCCTCCATCCTCCATTTTAATTTTTGAGGATTTTACAAAGTGGCTGTACCAATTTACAGCCCCACTTCATTGCACAAGAGATCCTGCTTCTCCACACCTAAGCCGGCATTTGTTAGCTCTTGTCTTTTTGATGATGGCCATTCTAACAGATATGAGGTGATATATCTCATTGTGGTTTTAATTTCCATTTGCAACGACTTGGATGGACCTTGAAGGCACTATGCTAAGTGAAATAAATCAGAGAAGGACAAATACGGTATGGTCTCAGTTATGTGTGGACTCTACAAACAAACAAAAACAAAACAAAAAGCAACCAAATACATAGAAAAAGGGATTAGACTTGTGGTGACCCGAGGCAGAGGAGGAGGAATTAGAGGAAAGTGGTCAGAAGTTATTACCACCTTCCAGTTCAAGATAAATGTTAGGCATGTAATGTGCAACTTGACTATAGTTAGCACTATATAGGAACATTTAATATTAAAAGAGTAAATCCTTAGAATTCTCATCACAAGGAGAATTTTTTCTTCTCTTCTTCTTCTTCTTCTTGCTTTTTATTGTATCTAAATGAGATCATTGATGCTAGCTGAAACTATTGTGGGAATCATTTCACAATATATGTAAATCTGCCATACTGTGCACCTTAAACTTACACAGTGACGTGTGTCAATTATTGCTCAATAAAACTGGAAAAAAAAAAAAAAAACAAAAAACAAAACCAAGGCTTATCCTGGCCAGAAGTATTATCCTTGGTGAAGCAGGATGTGTATGGAGGACTCTCATAGTGGCAGAACTGTTTGTTCATGTAGGAAAATCAAGGGATTTGGGACCTGAGGCTGGTTCAGAATTTTCCAGGATGTGGTTGGGTTTTTAGCTAACCACAATTTTTCTATGGTCTTAGGAGTGCCTTTCAGCCCATGAAACCCTAGCCTTGAATTTGGCTTTACAGGGCTTGAGAAAATTTCATTCATATGCAGATTTCTGCATTCTTTCAATTTCCAGGAAGAAGCTGCAGTTAACGCTGGGCTTGGAGTGCACGTCTGCCTGAGTCTGTGTGTGAACGCACAAAATAGCCTGAATGTGATACGGATTTATAGGAGTCAGGAAATCTGAGTTCTAGTATTTTCTTCTTTTCTAATCTTGGATAAGTCATATAATTTTTTTCTCTTTTGAGTTTTCTTATCCGGAATCTGGAAATTCTTTCCCATTCACTCCATTGTGAAGTTCTGAGAGGATATCTGTGAAAACTTTTTTAAATGTACAAAAACTATTAAGTTTAAGCTGTCAGTAAAACGTATGGGTACTCATTTTGCTGGAAGAGTCATGCAAACACAGAAGTTGGAGACTAAAAATCATGGCAATAGGGAAACATGAAAATCTTTTTTTTCCTCTTTTTCCTTTTGGGTTTTCAGTTACAAATTAAGAATGCAATTTTAACTAACATTTAAAAGCCTTTGCATTACAGAGAGAAAATTAGTCTACACTATAGTTGGGTAATAATTCAGAATCAGTATTTACATTGCTAACATTTTGTTACTTATTGTCAAGTGTAATTTATTCAGGATATACACTGAAACCTGTTGTTTTAACTCTGCAGCTAGATGAAAATACGACAAAAGAGGTTTGAATGAGTTTTCTTTTTGGTAACAGTTTGCTTGAGGAATGGGCAGGCTTTTCCTCACTTGACAGATGGTAAAGGAAGGGCCTTGAGAAGGCAAATGGATTTCCTAAGCTTGCATTTACTGGGTGATGATAGAGTCAGGGCTAGAATTCATAATTTTTGTTGTTACCTAACACATTTTTTCCCTTTGGGTACAGCATTTTCTTGCTGATAATTATGACCTTGTAGTAATTTTTGGTAATTATCATAATCTTTTAGGAAGAGAGTCAAATGATGTGTGGCTTTTGCATATCGAATTAAAGAATCACAGTGAGAACCTACAATAAGAGGACATAATTTTCGTTTTTAGAAAACAAATTCTCAGGCTTACTAAATAATTTATGTTCATATAGTTTGTTTACTAAAAGTGTGAATTAATAATGGGCTTAAAGCTCACACTTTTTCAATGTTGATTTATGATAGGGAAAACTGTTTAAAATACTTTATGTAATGATGCTTTAAACATACATTCATAAAATAATTGACTTTTAATATCAGAGAAATATCTGTATGGGGAAAGTTAAAAGGATAAGTTATGAAACTGAGAATGTCACCTATTTTATATAGTTTTCCATTAACTTTATTTATTTAATTTTTTAAATGTTTTTTATTTTTGAGAGAGAGAGAAACACACACACACAGAGTGGGGGAGGGGCAGAGAGCGAGGGAGACACAGAATCCGAAGCAGGCTCCAGGCTCGGAGCTGTCAGAACAGAGCCCGATGGGGGGCTTGAACTCCCTAACCGCGAGATCACACCTGAGCGGCTGTCGCTTAACCTACTGAGCCATCCAGGTGCCCCGAGTTTTCCATTAACTTTGAAAATATGATAGTTTCCATGTTACTTTGATGAGATAAATAAATTGGAATCTTAGAGTATCATATCATCTTTAAATAGTTCAGAAAACAACAAACCCAGGAGCATTAACTTAGGTGTGTGTGTGTGTGTGTGTGTGTGTGTGTGTGTGTGTGTGTGTGTGGTCAGCTATATACTTGATATGTCATTCAAAGCAAATCAACCCTTTTTCCTTCTTGGTATTTTATGTTTCAAATCAATTGATCATTCATGGACTGTTTCCAATAGTGCTCTCTTCTATGAAGATTTTAATTAAGGGATCTCTTAGGAATTAATCATGCATTGCTAGGAGGCTCAGCTCTTGGGTGGTAACTAATTTATTTTGGGAGGTGTTGTTGGATATACATTAATGGTTTCACCATTGTAGATATTTCTTTTTTGTTTAATCATATATTAAATAATAAGTAGATCAGTTTGGCCTCTACTTCTAAGTGGCCATGGCTGTTTTAATCTCAGGCTTTGAAATGAAAGAAAGGAAATGGGTGTGAGTAAATGTGTTAAATGTATGTGAGAGAGGGAGAGAGAGAGAGAGAGAGAAAGAGAAGGAGGGAGGGAATGTTAGTTGTGTATACCTGCTTTCTTATTACAGCCCAAGATTATAATTATGAATTAAGAGTTGAGGTTGGTTTTCTGGTTGGTATTCTTGCTACCAGACCTGTGGCTTTTGCTATATGTATTACAAGTAAGTAAGCCATCTGGAAAAGAACAATGCAGGGATTTTAGGGTTATTTTTTTGGGAATAGTACTTCAGTTTTCAGATTTTAGAAACTGTTACTTTGAAACTCTGTTCTTTGTTCGTTGCTTACTATCTACTTCCAGAGTTTCACACTCTAATGTTTCAGTAAATAGTGTCATTAACAATATAAAGGAAGATCCTTAGAGGCTCAGAAGTATGCCCTAGTGTAGGCTGCTACTGGGACTTCAAAGAAAGGGGAGTTCTCTTTTGATTTGAATGGACTCCTTGAAGGTCCCTTGAGAGGTTGGGGATTTGTGCTGGGTTTGAGGGGAAGCCATTGCGGTAGGTGAAATTAGGATTTCTAAAGCTCCAAAATGGGCCAGTTTGGCAAAAATAGTGGGACATGAGGCTCTGATTCATTCCCCTTATAGCTGCCAAGGTGGTATTTGTAAAATGAAAAACCAGCTCTATAACTCCCCATATGAGAACCAGTCTTAAGAGATTGTACCTAATAGCCTGAAACTTGAGACTTTTCTTGATTTTTACTGGCTATATCTGGCAGATGCTTCTGAATACTTCTTCACTAGGTTACAAACTCTCTAATGGAAAGGCCCATTTGTTCATCTTTTTATTCTTAATACTTGCCAGCTTCAAAGAAGGAAGTCAGCATGTTCCTGTCGAATAAATAGGGGCCTACAATCCAGGTTAAGGAATTTGGACTTTGTTCTAAACATAGTGGAGAACAATTAGAAATTTTTTTTTTTTTTTTAATTTTTTTTTTCAACGTTTTTTATTTATTTTTGGGACAGAGAGAGACAGACAGAGCATGAACGGGGGAGGGGCAGAGAGAGAGGGAGACACAGAATCGGAAACAGGCTCCAGGCTCCGAGCCATCAGCCCAGAGCCCGACGCGGGGCTCGAACTCACGGACCGCGAGATCGTGACCTGGCTGAAGTCGGACGCTTAACCGACTGCGCCACCCAGGCGCCCCTGAGAACAATTAGAAATTTTTAAACCAAAGAATGATATAGTGAAAGATATAGCGAAAGATACTCTAAGGTAATTAATTGCAGTGAATTGATTATTTTGCATGCTAGCCTTCTAAACAATATATTCCGAAGTACCTCTTACTTACAGCAAATAAGCATTTATAGTTAATGATGTCCTAAGTATGTGTAGCAGTCAATTCGTGGAACAAGATTTATAATTACTGATGCATTTTTTTTTTCTTTACTCTAAATTAGCATTAAGAGTCAGTTTTTAACCATTGTTTTTTAAGTTCACTAAGACAAAGCAGGATTAGGTAGGCCTTATGGTTTTCATTCATTCAGCAACTATTTGAGTGCCTGCTGTGTTATCTACCAGGTTCTAAGCATTGGGGACACAGTGTTAACGAGATTCATATAGCATACGACTTCAGGAGGCATTTTAAATAGTCTAGTGTCATCGCGAACTCTCTAGTAGTTCAAAAATCATATGAAGAAAATGGAAAAAAAAGTTTTTTTTTCTTTCTTGTATTCTGTTTTTTTTTTCCTAAAGGACATCACAAATAGAAATATAGGAGTTTAGAGGCTTCTCCTGGACTTTGGACATTGTGTATATTGGTGGTACCTGTTCCACTTAATAGTTTGATGCTTAATTAACAACAGCTTTTTTTAAAATGATTTTTTAGTGAGATACGTACATGCCAGAATTTAGGTTTTTTTTTTTAAATTTTTTTTTTTTTAACATTTATTTATTTTTGAGACAGAGAGAGACAGAGCACGAACGGGGGAGGGTCAGAGAGAGGGAGACACAGAATCTGAAACAGGCTCCGGGCTCTGAGCTGTCAGCACAGAGCCCGACGCGGGGCTCGAACTCACGGACCCTAAGATCATGACCTGAGCCGAAGTCGGACGGTTAACCGACCAAGCCACCCAGGCGCCCCCAGAATTTAGTTTTTAAAAAATAAATGTTGCTTAATATTCATTGATTGTCCACAACATAGTAGGTACTCTAGTAGTATGCAAGGCTTTGGCTTTACTCATTGGGCAGTTTTCACAAATGGCAGATCCATTTTAAATCAATGGGCGTAGTATTTCACTTACTTAGGCATCAGAATTCTTTAGTAATTAGTTTATGACCGTATAACTAAATGGTGTTTTTTGAATGAGTGGTTAAAAAGCACTGTAGTTCTGAGCTTTATTTCATCAGTTGATAGGCTTGACTTCCTTCCTTCCTGTCAGCCTATTTGACTGAGAGACCAATTTTACATGGCTTTTGTTGGAAAATTCAGAATATATTTTCCATTTTATTTTTTATTTATTTTTTTATTTTCCATTTTAAATAGTCAAACTGCTTGTATATCTATAGAGCTGTTTTTTAATTTTTGTAGATCATTCCAAAATCTGGAAGATTTGTGACTAATGGTAGACTTAAGGATTCTTAAATTTGGTTTATGTTTAAAGTAACTTTACCAAAAAAAAAGTGATGGTGGGGGGGCACCTGGGTGGCTCATTCGTTTGAGCATCTCTTAATTTTGGCTCTGGTCATGATCCTAGTGTCGTGGGATCAAGCCCCATGTTGGGCTCCACGCTGAGTGTGGAGCCTGCTTAAGATTCTCTCTCTCCCTCTCTCCCTCTCTCCCTCTCTCCCTCTCTCTCCCTCTCTCTCCCTCTCTCTCCCTCTCTCCCTCTCTCCCTCTCTCCCTCTCTCCCTCTCTCCCTCTCTTTCCCTCTCTCCCCCTCTCTCCCCCTCTCTCCCCCTCTCTCCCCCTCTCTCCCCCTCTCTCCCCCTCTCTCCCCCTCTCTCCCCCTCTCTCCCCCTCTCTCCCCCTCTCTCCCCCTCTCTCCCCCTCTCTCCCCCTCTCTCCCCCTCTCTCCCCCTCTCTCCCCCTCTCTCCCCCTCTCTCCCCCTCTCCCTCTCTCCCTCTCTCCCTCTCTCCCTCTCTCCCTCTCTCCCTCTCTCCCTCTCTCCCTCTCCCTCTCCCTCTCTCTCTCTCCCTCTCCCTCTCCCTCTCCTTCTCTCTTCCTCCCTCCCTCCCTCTCTCCCTCTGTCCTTCTCTCCCTCTGCCCCTCCCCCGCCCCTCCCTCTCTTTCCCTCACTCATGTGCTCTCTCTCTGTCTAAAATTAAAAAGGTAGCTTTACTAACTTTAAAACATGTATATATACAACACAGTAATGATGGCAACAGTGATAACAATAAGATTATCGTTATCTTCATTAATGCAGTGACAAAACATTCCAAGCCGAAATAGAGTATTAGTGATGGTTCTAGGAAAGCCTGGGGACAAGACACTTTTGAAAGGTACTAGGAAAATTTGTATTAAGAATAAACCTCCCTGAAGTTTTCCTTTTACTTAGCAGTTACTGTCCATTTTCTGTATTTTTTCTTTTCTCAAAAGAGAAGTTTTTTTGTTGTTGTTGTTGTTTTGTTTTTTGTTTTGCTTTGTGAATCTATGTTTGAACTTTGCTCTGTCCCAAATGGGAGTTGTGTCCATTAGATAAGATAAGCCAGGTTTTCTGGCAGATATCAATGATTGCCTCCTTTTTTATGTGATCCAGATTTGTGAAACTAGGCATACATTTTTTTTCACTTTATACTTCTCCAGGAAGGAAGGAAGGAATTCTCCCAGTTCAAGATGTGCCTCAGTAAAGCTCTCTTGATGGATCTATGGTGTTCCGACTTGAACTAAGACTTTCATATCTTGAGTTATAGTGATCTAATATAAAACATTAGAAATTTCAGAAATATCAAGTTTTGACATATTGAAAGTTAACAGCCACCTCTGACCATCCATGAAATATAACCTTTATGTATATAATGAGTATGAGGATAGAATAACTCCTATCTGTCGACAGTGCTGCCTGGAATGCCTTCTCTGCTCCATTTCTCCTGGTTCCCTTATGCCCTTACTGAATGAAATCCTACCTATCCACAAGGCCTCAGCTCAAAATTACTTCTGAAGTGGGAAGAGTTCCTTGACATCCCCCACCGGCTTTACTCCAAACTGTATTATATGCTCCCTTATCACCTTGCATTTTTCACTTGTCAAACTTATCACACTACCCATCAAAGTCAGTCTATCTAACTGGATTGCAAGCTCCTTGGGGACAGAGTCCCTGTCAGTTTTGTGCAGGTTGTATGCCCAGTACCCAGTATAGTCCCTGGCATATCATAGGCCCTTAAAATAATGTGGTAAGGACGTAAACATAAAAATACTCAAATGGATTAAGTTAAAAGTTTTTAATTTAATCTGTGTCATTGATGATATCAGTGTCAATGAAATTGAGTGAAGCACAAATTGAGTCAGTCTGAAGACAATAGAAGAAAAAGGTGGTGTGATAAGTGAATTGCCAAAAATTGAAAGAAGACGTCCTGCATTAGGAGATTTGATCTATAATCATACTGACTTGCTTCCCATTGTGCATTTTAACCTAAAATAAATTTACCAGGGCCTTCCTCCAAATCAGCTGAGATTGTTTTATCTTTATCCTAAGTTTGTGGCTATCTGTGCATTAAATGTGCTAAGGTGACAGCTAGATTGTGTTCCTAACAACTGTTTTTGGCTTTTTAGCATGTGTAATTTTGCTTTGCCTTACTGATTAGGATATCTTCAGAACTTTAACGTTGTGGCTGATTTTTAGGTTTCCTTTCTTGGAAAACATTGATCTGTCCCTTCCCCCAGGGTGTGATGGATTTAGAAGCTATTTTTGTTGTTGTTTACTGCTTTGTATAGTGACCTTTTGATGCCTCCTGAGCGGTGGGAATAAGTTTGATACTATAGATATAACGGGAGCATACCTCGAAGAGATTTTTTTCTTTTGTTTTTAAATGTGCCTTTTCTTTTTCTTAATTGTGCCCGAACTGATTTAAACATTAAAGACTATTATTCCGAAATTTTTCTCACACTAATGAGAGCGTTATACTGAGTACAAAACATACCTGTGAGCAAAACACAGTGAGGTATAGGTTAATTTATGTGTATATTTTTTCTTGTGTTCTTAAAAACTGAAACCAACACATTCACGCTAACTGAAGTGTCACCTGGAGAAACAGCCTTAGAAAGCTGAAAATTGTTGAATTTGGTAAGAAAACAGATACCTTCGCCATACAGTCTGAACTGCAGTTGTTTTTCTGCACGTTGTGTGATAGATGTTGAAGTCTTAACTACAAATTGGTGAGGGAATAACAATGGATGAAAGGGACCAGAGGGAGGAGAAAGGTAGCATTGTTACTTGTTTCAGCAGAGTTTGCATAAAAAAATTATATGCAAATATTTAAGCTGGGTTTTGTTAAAAGAAGGACTTACTCAGTTTGGTGATTGGTTGCTGGTCGTCTTGCAAATAAATTATTTCTATTTCAGTTTCCTGAGGCTGTACCACTGGGCACATTCTGAAATACTGAAAGTGAAAATGAAAATCTATAAATCATTTTCTTTGTTAAAACACATACATAGTATCTTGGCCCTAGAAGATGACCTTATCTCCAAGGAGCTGTGTAATGCAGGAAAGAGATCATTTTATGCTGCAATTTTTTTTTAACCAGCTAGAAGATTTATGTTACCAGATCACCTTTCCAGTGGTCATTTTATTTAAACTTATTGCTAAATATATTTAGAACGGTAAAATGATTAATGGAAATTATTTTTACTTGTGAAAGGATATAATTGAAATTATTTCCATTGCAACTGAAATACTATCTGCTTACTTAATTTTCTGTTTAATAATGCATTCAGGTGACATTAAGGCATATCGATTGTGATGTTTGGTGGAATAAAAAATTAAATCCATCAAAGCAAATATTCTGATTTGTTGAACTTTCTCTTACCTTTACAATTCCTTTTAAAAGTTTGAAATGCCAGGATACTGTGTACAGAACAGGTTGTTACGGTGGTTGTTGTTTTTTATCTTCATTTGCCAGCTATCATGCGGGCTAGCCAGGAGCGCTGAGACTCTAAAGTAAATGACAAAGCAAATGAGCAGGATGGCTTGCCATCAGCGCCATAGATCTGAAAGTAGACAGCCAGACCAGAGATTAGAGCAAAACAATTCGCGATAGCACAGCAAACAGGAGCATCAGTACAATAGCAACGGTTCCCTTTTCCGCAAGTCCCATGGAGAAGTAAGATTGGCCTGCATGGTTGTTATGCCTTCCTTGAATTCAGCTGAAGCTCAGGAGACTAGGGCTAAGGGCTCAAAATGTTTTGAAGCAAATTTTAAGTAAGGAAGCCTGTCCCCCTCACTGGGGATGAGTCACATTTGTGGTTACATGGCTAGTTACAGAAATGGCTGAAGGACAGAGGATTGGGTTGCTGTACTTGTAGTTTGGTGCATTTGGTAAGGAGGAGGTATGGGGGACCCTTGGGGTCCATAATAATAGATCATCTTTTCTAATAGTCCACCCATTGGCCCTAAACATTGGCTGAACTCAAATGTTCACATAAGTATCCTACACCTTCAGCAATTCAGATTAGATGTGCTGAGCCAAATCCATTCAAATGATCTCATGCAACACTTAATAAGGATGATTATCAATAGGATGAAGCCAATGTAAAGTTTTCATCTCAGTTGGGTATCCCAAGATTCTGGATTCAGCCAGTTGAATTAAGCCCCAGAGAGTACTGATAGGTCTTATTTCAAGTAATCATTTAGTTTCCGTTCTTATGGGATATATGCATTGTTTCACCTGTCTAGTGGTATTAATTCATACATATTCTGCTCAGGCAGGATGTAGTTTAAGGCTGGAATATTATCCACTATGGCTTGTGCAAGAGAGTTTAAACTGACCTATTGATCTTCTAGAACTTGCATAGTCTCATTGGCTAAAATTAAGGATAGCTTCCTGACCATATATCCTCTAGGGCATGAACTCTACTGCCAGGGAATAGTACTTGCCCTGCTTTATGGAACCTGAAGTCTCTGTAACTCTGGTAGGGTTGGGGCACATGTTGTCTCCAGTATCCAAACAGTACAACTTAGTGCCAGGCCTCCTTTTTGGTAGGTGGGGCTACAGGGTGAGTAATTTTTCCTTTACTGACTCTGGGTAGCCCACATCGCTCCCAAGAATTATTTGCCAGTCCCTTGAATTCATTAATCCTGAACCACCCCTGGGCTTTCATGTGAGTCAGCTTCTGTTCCAGAGCCCTTGACACCTGCTCTTTATTTGAGCCTATCAATCAGTATGATATCATTAATGTAGTGGAACCAAGTCATTCCTAAAGGGAAAGGGCATGTTCCACATTACATTGGTGGACGCAACAAGAGAATTCAAGTACCCCCAAGGCTATTTAGTGAACCAGTCTTGGAACCTGTAATCAGGTGAAGGTAAACTGATCTTGATCTTATGGTAGCAAGGGGATTGGGAAAGAGGTGAGAGAGAGAGAGAGAGAAAGGCAGAGAGAAAGGCAGAGAGAAAGGCATTAGCCTAGGCCAAGAAGCCATGCCCTGTGTTATCAGTTTATGCAGTAGATTCAGTCACAGTCTCAGTGTCTGGAAGAGCCAGAGCCACAGGGGCAACAACTGAATTCAGTTGGCAAGAATCCACTATAGGCTGCCAGCTCCCTTTTAGCCTTTTTTACAAGGCCACACTGGGCGATTCTATTGAAATATCACATGTCTCAATATTCTTGCTGCCTTTAGGTCTTCAATCAAAATTGTGATGTCTTTTTCTTCTCCTGGAATTGTGAATTGTTTTTGTGTAACTTAGGAGGGAACTGCCTAAAGAGATGGTCTGTTTGGCATTTGTCCTACTGTCACCAGCAACAAGCGGGTCTTCCAAATTGAGAAAATGGCCCTTGGATTCAGTGAGCATTCACAGTACACATGCAGTATGTCAAACATCAATAGCAAGTGTACAATCAGGGATGAGAGAGGAATAGCAGCAACAGGGCACAACAGGGATCCAAATGGCCCCACATGGATTGTTCTGGTAACTTCTATTCCTTTTATTCTGTTTCTAAACACAGGCAATTGAATGTGTGGCTTCTGCCCTTCAAGGGAAGCTGATGAGATAGCCACTTGAGGATCAGTGTCCAAAAAAGCCATAAAAGCTTATATCCCCCACCCTGCCCTTTCTTGCCCTGAAGCTCTCCCTTGGGGATGGAGAGATCTTGGTTTCATCTCTAGTCCCCCTTTTCTTTAAAGGCTGGCAAATCAGGGTGCAAGGGCACAGGGTTAGGAAGTAGAGGTACTGAAGGAGTAATGTGTTCTGAAGTTGCCACTTAGCTCTGTAGTTCCTTCAGTAGTGGGGGATTGATTTCCATGGAGGAATCTGGATCTATAGAAGCACTTTGGTTTCAACCAGTTGCTTGCTTCAGGGCTCCCATAGTTGAGTTTCTGAACCCAATTTCTTTGGTGCTGATTCCATCCATCTCTTTTCAGGGAACTCTTGTTTTAACAATCATATCCATGTTGTCTTGCAGCTGGGCCCTCTTGGAGACATTCCAGAAAGTCATTGTCTCTCATATGTCAGCATACTACGTGCACCAAGTTATTTAGGGAAGAACCCAAACCTCAGAGAGAATGCAAGACATAACTAGATCCCAAAGGAAATGACTAAGTAAGCAACCTGGTTCGTTTGCCACAGCTTCATCGTAGGTGTGAAAGTAGACACTGAGACTTAGTGATCAGAGCAAGGGTTTTTAAAACACACAAACAGCAAGAGCCCCAGTGCAGTAGTGCTGGTTCTCCTGCTCACTAGTACCATGGTGCGATGTGATGCACCCAGGTGGTGGCTGTGCTTGCAGTGAGTTGGTTGGCAGCCGAGGAAGCCAGGACTCAGCATCTTTCATAGCACGTAGCAACCAAACCTGTCACCCTCACCTAGGAAATGAGCAGTTGTCCTGCAATTACACTGTGGTTACCTTAATCACTAGCTATAGAAAGGGCTCCAGGTCAAGTGCAGTTTGGCGTCAGTGAGACCACACTTGAGACCCACGACGGATTGGCTTTCCCGACATCATCATCATTCACGTAAATACCTAAAATATTCTAAGAATAGGTATTTTTCAAATAATATACATGTAATAGCATAGTAATATATTACCTTGGAGTTCTGCTTTCAGAGTTGATAAAATACATTCATGGTATATGTCATCGAGTCATCTGTGAAGTAGGTCACGGAAGTGTCCTCATCTCCATTTTGCAAAAAGAAGAAAACTGATGCTTACAGAGAGAGGTTCAGTGACACATGGCAGGTTATATGTGTGAGTAGTGGAGCCAGATCTTGGATCCATGTCAGTTGACTCTCATGTTTTCTTTTTACTACCCCGAACCAAGTTTACTTGAATGAGTAGAAAATAATCTTTTGTTGATTATAAATAATATTCGTATGCCAGTGGATATTTCAGTAAAATTATTACTGTTGAGTATGTTTTCAAAGGCCTAAATTAACAATTTGTTTAGGAAATACATTACTGTTAAAATTTAGTTTATATGTGGTTATTACATATTTTAAATATAAGTCTGAATTAAGGTTTTACTGTTTCTAGTGTCACATTGGAAAAGAGAATGAAAAAGAATGTCATTTGATATAGACTTAAAAGTTTTGTTATTTTTTGGTTAATTATGATCTTATAAATCCCTGATTCTATGAACCAACATCTTATAATTTGATTAGTTATACATAAAGTACAGTTGAGAGAAAAAGTAGATACCGGCATCTCTCAAGCTAAAAGAACTAAGGATCATTCTGAGTAGAATGAACAGTGGCAAGATACTACTGAGTAGAATATCAGAGCAGTCAGGCTGATGTTAGGTCAGACTTTCCATTATTAATCCTTCTTTTGGTTTTTATAACTTTTGGTTGAAAATTCTTTCCAGGGAACAACTTGTATACAGATTTTCAGCCTGGGAGCAAATATCTCATGACCCACTTACAAGCCTCTTTAAACATTCAGATTAATGTTAAGAGCTTTTATGATGAAAGCTAATTTTATGTTTCAAAATATTTCAAAATATTTATTCTTTTGGAATCAACAACTTAAAAATATTTTATTCATTCCTTGTGAGGCTGCATTATATTTTTAGAATTGTACTCAAAATAGTTACTAAGCTCTGATAAGCTTTTAAAAATTCTAAAATGTAAGAACTTGATTAAACAGCATTTAATTGATTTTTAAGAAGTTGTTAGAATGAATAGAGAATTATATACTAACTGCTGTAAAAGTTAAAACTCAACTTTACATTTCAATGATTTAAAAAAAGTGGGGGATCATCATTTTGTGTTCACTTAATTATTTGATTTGTATTTCTCTGTAAACAAATGTGAATTCAAGAATACAATATTGTATTGGGGCTCTCCAGAAACACAGAACCAGTAGGAAACACACACACACACACACACACACACACACACACACACACACCTCTCTGTATGTGGTTCCTTAACCCACGCAACTAGCTATGTATCTAGCTCTACACACACACACGCACACACGCACACAGATTTATTATAAGGAATTGGCTCACATGGTTATGGAGGCTGGAGAGCCCTGAAATCTCTAAGCTGGAGGCCCGGGAAGCTTGTGTAGTTCTGGTTGGAGTCCTAACAGCCTGAGAACCTGGAGAACCCATTTTGTATGTTCTGGCACAAGTATGAGGGTCTGACTGAGGAACAGGAGTGCTGGTGGTGTAAGATCTAGTGTAAGTGTGAAGTCCTGAGAACCAAGAGTGCCAGTGGTATCACTTCTGGTGTACGTCGGAAGACTTGAGATCTAGGAGAGCCTGTGGCGGAAGTCCCAGTCCAAGGGCGGGAGAAAACCAGTGTGCCAGCTCCACAGTCAGTCAGAAGGAATGAATTCTTCCTTGCTCAGCTGTTTTGTTTTTTTCAGGTCCTCAATGGATTGGATGAGGCCCACCCACATTGGGAAGGACAATCTATTTGATCCTAGTCTACAATTCAAATGCTAATCTCCTCCAGAAATATGCTCACCGACACACATGGAAATAATGCTTAACCGGTATCTGGGCACCTCATGACCCAGTCAACTTGACACATGAAATTAACCATTCCAAATACCATGAATAAGTTTTTCCTGTACTCTTAGTCATATTATTTCCGAAAGCACTTGTGTTATACTTTAAACAAATGTTTCTGATGAAAATGTTCTGATGAAAATATTCCTTGAGCGTTATTTCCTTTCCCTGAAAATGTGTAAAAAATATCCCAAATCCCTAATATGATCACAATTGTAATAAAAATCCACTGTGCAAACCTGTAATTTAGTTCATTTTAGAGTAGTCGTATGGGAACATCTTGCCAATTTTCAGTCAGTTGCAACAAAAGAGTAGACTCTTAAGAGACTCCTTGAAATTTCAGCATGCCTCCAAGATCCAGAATCTATACCCTGATATTTTCTCCCAAAACAAGGAAACGAAGTCAAACTGTCAGGTGGAAATTTTATGCCATTTTTCTTTAATGCTTTTAGATAGCTTATGATTTAACAAAACTAATACTTACTGAATATACTGCTTTATGAAATGTTAGAATTAAAAAAAAAAATTCTAAATGAATAATCATTGGAATTCGAATTTAGAAATTTAGTATTTTTTTTTCCCCTGGAAATATTTTCTTTTGTTCTTTAATTCCACCATATATTAGGAGGTTGACCTAAAAAGAGAAGGATGGTAATTTTTATTTTATTTCCAACCAGTGGAATCTATCAGAGTATTGACTTTTCTAACTCAGCAGAAGGATTTTGCTATATTTTCTATTAGATAAATAGTAAAGGGGTAGTCATAGATTTTATGTAGTATTTTCTTTGGTACATTAGCTGTTATTTTCTTTGATGCATCTCACAGTATCACTTTTATATTTTAAAGTGTTCTGAAACAGTAACAGATCAATTTTTAAGTCTGCAAGTCACTTTTATTTTAACTTAGTGGATTAGGAACCCTCAAACTGGGGAACTAACTCATGAAGGAGTCCTAGGCTGTTAATCCCCTCTGGGAGTTGTGGGGCAGGGGCTGGCAAAAGCTAATGCTCTTTCCAACATGTTGCTATTATAAACATTGTTGTTCTAAACATTCTTGTGTATGTCTTTTGTGCGCACGTAAATTTCTCTGGAATATATTACCTTGGAGAGGAATTGGGAGGTCACAGGGACATTGCCCTCTGCCTACAGAATATGAGAGTTCCAGTTGGTCCATAGCTTGGTTTTATTTTGCGAGAATTAAAGTTTTTAAAAACCTGATAATGAGTCTGACATGGTATTCTGTTGTTATTTTAATTTGCATATTCTTGATTTGTAGTGAGACTGAGGATTTTTTCAAATGCTCTTTTGAAAATTCATATTGCCAGTCTTTAAAAAAATTGGGTTCTTTTGTTTACTGAGTTCTTCACAAATCCTAGATGCTAATTCTAAGTTGGTTGTATGTATTATGAGTATTTTTTTTTCTGGTCTATGACTTCCTTTTGCACTGTTTTCAGCTGTCTTGATGAATAGACTGGATTGTCAGTATCTTATAGTTATAACTTTTATCCTGAAGTATATTTCTTTCTATTTTGATGCTATGAAGATACTTGTCTATTTTCTTCAAAAATTTTTAAAGTTTTACTTTTCACATTTAGGTCTTTATTCCACTGTCTATAGTGCCAGGTGGTAATTCCTTATGTACATATGCATGTAAGTGTATTTTTTTATTTAAAATCATTGATAAGCATTTGCCTCTGAAGCACTTCTGAACAGTCTGTACTTTCTTATCCATAATGCCTGTTCTATCAGGTATAAAGTTTTCATATGTGAGCAGTTCTGTTTCTGGGCTCTTTTTCTGTTCCGTTGGTCTTGTTTTTTCCTGCTTCAGTTGTACTTTGAATAAGGCCCTTTACCTTGGTGGTGTTTTTTCAAGAATTTCTTGGCTATTTTTGACTTCTTTGTCTTTCATATTTTCTTTCTTTTTTTTTTTTTAAAGTTAATTTATTTATGAGACAGAGAGAGAGAGACCGAGTACAAGTGGAGGAGGGGCAGAGAGAGAGGGAGACACAGAATATGAAGGAGGTTCCAGGCTCTGAGCTGTCAGTACAGAGCCTGATGTGGGGCTTGAACTCAAAAACCATGAGATCATGATCTGAGCCAAAGTCATACGCTTAACTGACTGAGCCACCCAGGTGCCCCTTCTTTCGTCTTTTAAAATTAGTTTTGTAGACATACAAACACACATATATTGTTTTCAGGAAGTTGTGCATGTCATCTAAGGTTTTGAGATTTACTGACAAATTATTATTATCATTTGTATTCTTCTCTCCTTCACCCCCCCCCAACATTCCTTATTCTATTGGATTTGTAGTTATGCCCCCTGAAATTCTTTTTATTTATCTTTGTGTTCTTCCCTTTTCTTGATCAATCTTGCCTTAGGTTTGCCTGCCTTTCTTAATTTTTTTTCCCTAAGAACCAACTTTTGGTTTTATGGAGTCTTATGGTCTTTATTTTCTATCTTATTTCTACTCTTCTCCTTATTGTTATAACTTAGAAATTGAGTGGGAAATTTCTATAGGAAATCCCGGTGGAGCTGTTTGTGGGAGAGGCTGGGGCTGAGATAATGATTTGCTATTTGATAAAGATAGTGGAGAGAAGTAGGAGGAAGGAAAGACACTGATTGTAGGTCGGTGGGAAGCCTTCTTGGTTCCAGTAATACTGCCACTATTCCTATTTCCTTTTAAAGGCCTCTGTACTTCCAAGAGTATTTGTGCATAGTTTGCAGTAATTGACATGTTTGTATCTTTCACTAGCCTGACAAGATGGGGAATCTTACCTTGTCTTCCCGCCTACAGCAGTCAAAGCATTGGATACATGTGCATGGAATCAACCCTATTGACTCTCCTTGAGTGTGGTTGTGTATACATGATTTAATAGGAACGTATTATGGATTCTCATTCTAGAGGATTCAAGAAAATTACCGATTTTAACCCATAAAAATATCTCTCCCGTTGCCGTGAATTTTTTCCCCCTTAATGTACAGAGAGGGCAAGGATTGACTTTTTTAAATCAAATTTTAATTTGATTAAAATTTTTTTTAACGTTTATTTATTTTAGAGAGAGAGAGACACACACAGAGTGCAAGTGAGGGAGGGGCAGAGATGAAGGTAAGATATAGAATCTGAAGCAGACTCCAGACTCAGCTGTCAGCACAGAGCCTGATGCGGGGCTTGAACCCACAAACCGTGAGATGATGACCTGAGCTGAAGTCGGACACTTAACTGACTGAGCCACCCAGGTGCCCCTTGATTTTTAAATTTAACATGAATATGAGTTGTTTTTTTTTTTTTTTCTAAGTTTATTTATTTTGAGAGAGAAGAGAGAGAGAGAGAGGGAGGAGCAGAGAGAGAAAAGGAGACAGAGAATTCCAAGCAGGCTCTTTGCTGTCACCCTGGAGTCCTGATGTGGGGTTCGATCTTCCAAACCATGAGATCATGACCTGGGCCGAAACCAAGAGTCGGACCCTTAACTGACTAAGCCACCCAGGCGCCCTGAACTAGTATTTTTTGTTTGAAGAAATTTGTTAACCTTCCGATTTAAGGAAGACAAGTAATTGCCTTTCAATTATCAGAGATACTTCTTTTAATGAAAAGGTAGCTGTATATGTATCTTCTGTCACTGCTTCTGTTTCCAGAAGGCATTTAGGTCTTAATCTGAAGATTAATGTGAAGATTAAAAGTTAATAACTTGCCAATTAAAAAATATCCAGACTCCTTCTCTCTCTGCCCCTCCCCCGCTCATGCTCTGTCTCTCTCTGTCTCAAAAATAAATAAACGTTAAAAAAAAAATTTTAAAAAAAAATTAAAAAAAAAAAAAAAAATATCCAGACTCCTATGCACCCCTATATTCTAGGAAAATTTGAAAAAGTTTAATGTTATTATTCTAAAGCTTAATGCTTCTGAACAGCTAAAAGGGCATTATTGTTCACAGAGTAGTATGTAAAAAGCTATCCTTAAAGGTCAGGAAAGAGTCATACAAGCTGATTCAATGTAGCGATCAAGTAAAAAAATGACAAGAGAACAGAATTCTTGGACGATTTATCGTCTTGATTTTTTACAAATTATAGCTGTTTGGCTTTGGAATAGCATTTATATGTGGAAAATGCTTGGAGTAAGCTTTCCTAGAGAAATTATCCCGTCTGATGCTTTGGAGATGGACCTAGTTTTGAATCTCCATTTCTTATTTACTAGCTGTGTGGTATCTGTTAGGAATGCCATTTAGCTTCAAGTAACAGCAGCGGCACAAACAAAAAAGGGGTTTATTTTTCTCATGTGAAGAGAAATCTGGAAACAGCTGCTGGCTTTGGTGTAATGTTCAGTGATGATCTCTGATTCTTTGTCTTTTTCTCCTGAAACAACACGGCTGCTTCAGCTTGAGGCATCACATCCGCATTGCAGGCAAGGAGAAAGGGGGAAGGACAGAAACAACTTTCACTGGGACAAGTGACTTTGATATTTGGGGGGGGGGGGGGGCAAGAGATTTTTTTGCTTATATTTGGAAAAGTAGGTCCCATGATCAATCTTAGCTGAAAGGTAGCCCGGGAGATGAGTAAGTGGCTTTATAGCATCTGTGGAAGAAATATACAAGGGAGAAGTTGGGAATGGATGGGGGTGTTGGTCAGTCTGCGATGTCTGCCTTGTGACCATGGGTGCTATACCGAAGCTGAATAAGCCTCAGTTTCCTCTTGGGAATAGTAGGAACACCACCATGTGAGACTTGGACTTTTAGTGTACTATTAAAATCTTTCACATCTAGAATGATGTCTTATAGATGTATTTGCTCAGAAATAATAAAAGAAGATTATTACAAGAATTACATGAACAATGCATTTAGGGCACTTTGTCCAGTGCTTGGCATTTAGTACCCTATAAATGAGATCGACTTTTGTTTCCAGTGTATGCAGTGATGGAGTGTATTTATTATACAAGCATAAATAGAAATTTTTACAATTTGATTATCTTGTTATATTTTATCACTTAATGTGTAATTGAAGGTTCATTGTTTTCTTTACGAGTAACATTTCTAAAAGAATAGTCTTAATTAATATGGTATCTGCCTTACTATATAGAGATGTATGAATGCTAACATGACAGGATATTGTTACTATAAATGTTATTTGTGGAAATGTCTTAAATCACTTTCTTTAAAAATGTAAATTAAAATTGCTTTAAAAAAACTTTATTGAAATGCAACAGATAAAAACAGTATATTTAAGCATATAGCTCAATAAATTTTTACAAAGTGAACACACTCATGTGACCAATGCCCAGGTGAAGATACTGAACACTACCAGCACTGTAAAAGCCTTCCTTGTGCCCCCTTCTGGTCACTGCCACCTTCCCTTGACCCTTCTTATGGTCATGAGGGGAGGTGGGAGTAGATCCTGAAGAGGGCTTGTGTGTCCTACAAGGTAGAAGCTTCAGTATTGTTACATGAAGGGGAGGGGTGGGGGGTGGGTGGGCCACTTTTGCAGGCCCAGAAGGTTTAAGGTGATCTGGTGTTTCAGGCTTTTTAGGTATTGACACAATTGTCCCTACCTTGTCTTCGAGTCTCAGTTCTTCCCATGCAGGATCCTGACCTCAGAATAGCGTCTTGGCTGGATTGAGTATTCCAGTTTTCTTTGATGATCTGCTGTCCTGATATTTAGCTCCTAGGCCCAGTCCTCAGCCCTTTCTGTTCTCTGGCTGCAGAAGATGAAAGAAGGCTTCTTTTCACATGTCACCTCAGATCATTCTTAGGTTTTCATTTCCTCCCCAATTTGTTGCTGTCCTAGCAACAGCTGATTCCATAGACCTTATAATTATTACTTCCTGTCAACCTCTTAAAATCCTGAGATTATTTCACCTGCCAGTAAATTTCCTTCAGCCGGCATCCTTTCCCATTTCACCACTGGTGAAAGTTTTAGCAGTTGCATTACTACTCATGTGAAGGGCTATCTGCACTTCTTCACCTACCAGCTGATCCGGCTGCAAAATCTCATCTTTGAGTCTGCTTTCTGGATGTCTCCTATTGCAACCAGCATTGACAGAATTCTCTAGGAAACAGACTCAGAGGTAGAGCTCTGCATTCGCCGCCTATTTTTTTTGTTTAGTATTTTGGGGAACAACACCTTGGAGGGAAGCAGGATTGGGCAGGAGGAGCTGAATTGCACTGTGGTTGCAACAAAGTCTTCAGCCAATGCTGTGGGACCATTCAGGAGCTAGACTAGAGCTTCAGGATAGTCTCAGATTGATGCAAGGGGTCTGGACCTTTGTATCCTCCCAGTGACCACTCAGTGGATGCAGCTGCCTTGAGAGGGACTCAGCTGTGAGCCCTCGGCAGTCATTCTTCCTGCAGCTTGGAGAACGAGCGCTTCCGTGCTGAAAAGCTATCTGGAGGGCGCACCGCAGCATCCACTGCTGATGCTGGATATTGATTTTCAGACTTTGTTCTTTTCCACTGCATGTACTTAATGCTATTAATTAGTTATTGTGCAGTTTAACTCTTTCCAACATATGCTATTTAGTTTTTCTGTCTACTGGTTCTGTTTGTTACAGAGAGTGATATTTTAGAACGTGCACTCTTGGTTGTAGACTTGTCTTTTTTTCCTTTTAGATCTATCAGTGTTTGCTTTATAGTTTCAGGCAGTGTTATGCAAATGTAGGATTGTTGTGTCTTATTGCATTGTACCTTTTATTTTTATGAAATATTTCTCCTTATTTTTAATATGCCTTTTGTCTTAAAATCTACTTTGTCTAATATATAGTTACCCTAGCTTTCTTTTGGCCAGTGTTCCCATAGTATCTCTTTTTCATTCTTTTAAAATATCTTCCTGTGTTCAACTATGTGAGGCATATCTTATAAGCATTTAGAATTTTAAAAAATCTGGTCTGATCATTTTTGTCTTATAATTGTTGGAGCTTATATACTTCATTTACATTTAATGCCATTACTTGATAGATTTGAATTTAAGCCTGTCATCTTATTATTTGTTTTCTGTTGTTCCAGTTGTTCTTTGTTCCTATTTTGCCTCCCTTTTTGCCGTCCTTTTTTAACCATTCCATTTTTGTCCTTGTTATTCTACCCCCTGCTCCATTACCTTGCTAGTTACGTATTCTTTTCACTGTTCTAATAGTGAACACCATAGAGATTGCAGTGCATCTTTGATTTGTTTGAGCCAACGTTAAATTAGGGCTTTTACTTGTTTCTTTCGTGGACAGTCCAGTTGTGTCTTTTTATAAATTTCATTTTTTCTGATGAAATTCTCCTTATTTTCACCTAATTTGTAGAACACACTAGTCATTATTATTTAAAAGTTTGTTTCTGATGGTTCTCAAATCTGGTTCACTTTGTGGACTGTTTCTGTTGTCTGCGCCCCACCGCACCCATTTTTTAGGTTATATGATTTCTTGGCCAGCATCGTGATTTTTTATTGCCTATCAGATGCATATGAAAACTTGTAGAAACTCTGAGTGATGTCACCATCTCCAAAGAGGATTCAGTTTTTTTCCTGGTGGACATACATACCACCTTTCACCTTGATCAAAGTGGGGCCGGTCTACCTTAAGGGTCTTGACTCAGTGCCTACAGTGTTTGCCCAGACCTCTGCTCCTTCATGCCTTCTGTACTCTACTTCTGTCTCCCCAGCACCATGGGTTTGCCAGAATCTCTGCTTTGCTTTTCATCCTGCTAACTGCTTTCACTTTGCTTGCTTGGATTTTTTTGTGATAATAGGTTTACTGGGTGCCTTCCCTCGATTTTGTACTTGTTCATATTGAGTTACTGAGATCCATAGAATTTTTGATAGTGATGGTTGTGGTATGTGATGCACAGAGTATGATCTGTGTGTAATTTTATTAATTTGTAGACTTTAGTGGAAGATAGTTGTATTTGTGTGCATTGTGGTAAGGAGGGAATGACAGAAGTGTAACTTAATGAGTCCCACCAGAAATTATTCCATAGGGCATATCTAAATTTATGATTTAGGGTAACCACAAAAATATTTTAGTCCTATTTCAATATGAATTTAATAGATCCATTTTTTTGTTTTATCTCATGGACTCATTTTATTAATTCAATTTGAGAAACCAGCAGTTTGTGGTGGAAATGGGCAAACTCAAAGTTCAGTACAGAGAGTTTCAGATAACCAGGGCCAATACATTATTTCTGAGGTCCCAGATTTTCACTGGGCCAAAATGTAACATACATTACTTCAGATCCAAGGTTGGCAAACTATGGCCTGTGGGCCAAATGTGGCACTATCTATTTTTGTAAATAGAGTTTTATTGGAGCACAGCCCCTCCTCTTCCTGTATGTATTCTCTATGGCTGCTTTGCCATTAGAGTTGAGTGATTGCAACAGAGATTGTATGGCCTGTGAAGCTTAAGATGTTTACCATCTGGCCTTATATAGAACAAATTGGTTGATCTCTGTTTCAGATGATCAAACTTAAAGATTCAATTCTTTCTATAGAATCTAAGGAATTGGCTATAGCTTAAAAGTGCATTTTCTCTCCTCTCTTTGTCCTCACTTGATTTAAAACAATTTTTCTTTTTTTTTTTTTCTTTTGAGAGAGGGAGGGAGTGCGAATGGGGGAAGGAAAAGGGGAGGGAGGGAGGGAGGGAGAGAGAGAGAGAGAGAGAGAGAGAAAGAGAAAGAATATCTCAAGCTGGCTCCACACTCAGTGCAGAATCTGACACAGGCTTGATCCCACGACACACGAGATCATGACCTGAACTGAAACCAAGAGTCAGATATTCAACTTGTTGAGCCACCCAGGTGCTCCGCCCCCGCCCCCCCCAACCCCTACTTGATTTTTAAGATTGCTTTTTTGCTCCCATTTCTTCTCGCTCTGGAACCTCACTCTGTTGATGGTCTGTCTATTGAGAGAATACAGGTGACATTGAAAGACTTTAGGGGTTTCTGCACCAGAAATGTGTAAGTGTCAAGGGGGCAGTAAGGGGTGGGAGGTGTGTCTTCCCACACAGTGACCATTAACAAGAAACACTTGAAGGTCACATTTAAGCTTTATTTCAAAGTATGGCATATACTGCAACTGTTTTGAGATACAGACTCTGGTTCAAAGCCGTCAGAATTGGGGAGCCCTTTGTTCAGCAAAGGCTTTTTATAAACTGCGGCAGTCACAGAGAACACTGTAGTTTGGATTTAGCACGAAGCTAAAATTTCATGTCTGAGGACGGTTTATTACAATCATTCATCTTCGGGCATCCAGTCTGCTGACTCTTTTTGGCTCTACCTAAAAAGTCAGAGGTACTTTAGCCTGTTTCCAAACCAGAAATAACTCAGACGTGGCCTCAACAGCACTAGAGTTCCACATTAGTTACACTGGCCGAGGATTTAAATGCTCGCAGGCATCAATCATCCTATTAGAGTTTTAGTGCTGCTGTAGGTGTTGTCAGGAATATGAAAAAAATGTGACCCAGTCTTTGTTCGCAGGGATGACCAGAGAGGGCTGGTCTGGCACTCTCCTCTCTTTAGCAGCCCCCTGTCAATCATTGAGTAACTCGGCCCAGCCCTCAGTGTGGAAACTCATTACTCTGGAAGGTGTTATTTTTGGGTTGGAGGCAGATGACTGTAGCACCTCTGTGGTGCTGCGTGCATAGCCTCACAGGCAGGTGGTGTTCAGCTTCCATCTTCTTCCTTTCATTTCCACCACACAGTCTTACCAGAAGTCACTGCAGCGGCAGAGCTGGTGCTGTGCCCTCTGATCTCCCCCTTACCCAGAATGACTCTAGAGTCAGGGATGAGAAGGCTCAACAAAAAAATAGAAACAAAAATTTGTTGGGAAAAACCCGTCCCTGCCGCTTCCTTTGTTTTAAGTTTATTTGTTTCCTTAGCATGAGAGCGAGCGGGAGAGGGGCAGAGAAAGAGAGAGAGAGAATCCCAAGCAAGCTTCGTGCTGTCAGTGCAGAGCCTGATGCCGGGGCTCGATCCCATGAGGTCATGACCTAAGCCGAAATCAAGAGTCCCAGGCTTAACCTACTGAGCCACCCAGCGCCCCCTCCCCCCTTTTAAAGCTAGAATGGGCATGTTGGAATTACAAGTGCTTTTAGAATAAAATACTTAATATGAAACGTTCATGAACTCTCACATGGCATATAACCGTTTCTCCCTCTTGCCAGTAATTTCTGAAGTCTGTTAATCTTTATGATTAGAATTATTATAAAACTGGAGGGGGTTGAAATAGATGATGTATCATATCCCTTTAGATTCTGCAGTGCTGAGATTTGGGACTGAGTGATTATTGCAGGTCACGTTCACTTGGGGCAACACCTCGCGAGCCTGGTGCTTGAAACCATCTTCTTGGAGCATCATTTACACTTGCAGATTTTGGGGTGGGGGCAGGGGAAGTGTTTTATATAATCAAGAGGAGAATGAAAACTTTTTCTCATCTTTTAAAAAAAGAAAGTAGACTGAAGAGATTTCTCATTTACACGGACTTCTCGTCACACTCGCAAGTTCCAGGAGCAAGAACTCACGGAAGAGTTTTAGAAGCAGTGTTTTAGATAAACACTTAAGAGCTCTGTTTCTTTAAGCACCCAAGAGAAGCAAGAATTTCTGTCAGTGGGACATAGCTAATTCTCCCCAAGAAGGGAAAATGATCCTGTTGTTGGTCACTTTTATTGGATTTTGAGGGCAGAACTCTTGTTTTTAGAGTAGAAATTGAGAGGAGTAAAGAAGTAACATTATGTATATGAAAACACTTCCTGATTAGTAAAATACTATGACAGGGGTAGTATAGTGGCAGAAATAATAGAAGAATCAACCCCACTCCCATGCCTAAAGGAGGGGCTGCTAATAACTAGAGCTCAGAAAAAGAGGTGTTAGTTTAATACTGGGTTACAAAGTGACAGAGGTTGAATTCAAAGGGCTTACTTTGGTTTTCTTCCCTCCTTTCCTTCCTTCCTGTTTTCTTTATAAATTGTTTTTCATAGATCCTTTTCAAGAGAGTAGTATTCTTTGTATTTTGATGATACAATACAGAACTCTACAGATGAGAGCATTTCCTAACATCTATTTTTTGCTGTGCTATCACATAATTTGGCACGTCTTTGAACTGGCAGATACTAAGGTGCTTAATTTTTTTAAGTTCAGAAGCTAAGACCTGCATATTTATGTTTTTAAAAATAAACTCATGGGGCGCCTGGGTGGCGCAGTCGGTTAAGCGTCCGACTTCAACCAGGTCACGATCTCACGGTTCGTGAGTTCGAGCCCCGCGTCAGACTCTGGGCTGATGGCTCGGAGCCTGGAGCCTGTTTCCGATTCTGTGTCTCCCTCTCTCTCTGCCCCTCCCCCGTTCATGCTCTGTCTCTCTCTGTCCCAAAAATAAATAAAAAACGTTGAAAAAAAGAAAAAAAAAATTTAAAAATAAACTCATATTTCATTTGCAGATATTGCCTGAAATAACTGCTCTAAATATTGTAATTTGGAGAGTAAATCAGTTTATATATGACCTTGAAACTAACGGAGGACTTCAGATGGGTTTTAAAAAAGGAGGAGGAGACATTTCAGAAGAGACTTCTGTATGTGCCTAAGAGATGTTTGTGTTCCTCCTCAGTTTTCCTAGTTTTGAAAACGCTAATAGCCCGTAAGAATGACGGTTTTGCCAACAGCAAGAATCCATTGGGATTGCCCAGAGCCCCCGTTGCTGGCTCCAGCTTCCCCTCCTCCTCCTCCCCCGACTGAGTCATCAGTCAGCATCCTTGAATGAAAACACTGTTGCTTATTTCTGTTTGGATCCAGTGTAGACTCACAGGTTGGGCATGAGCTGCCTCTTTCATGTTCTTTGCCTGAGTCCAAGACAGCTTTCTTAGTGGGGCCAACAGGTGGCAGTTTCGGCAGCCTGACCGTGCATCGCATTGTTTTCAGCAGTAGTGATGCTCCTGGACACAAAGACCTAAACTGAAAATAGCCTGAACCTGCTACATGTTGAATTCAAATACTGTTCCACTCAAGACCTGTCCAGTTAGAATCAGAGGATGGGAATGTGGGTGGCCCAAGCAGCCAAATGAAAAAGCCGTAAACCTCTATTGGTGATCCTGATGGCCAGCCAGGGTTGACTGATTTAGAGTATGCATTCAAGATTAATTTTATTCACAATCATATATTAGAAAATAACTTATTTAGGTTTGAATAACTGTTTGCTATGGGAGAAATATATTAATGCATAGTTAAGAAATAAAGGAAAAGTATTCACTCAGCCTACCCTGCACACTTTGTTTTGGGCTCTATCTGTATATCTTTAGGTACATTCTTGAATTTGAGTTAATCCTTTTCCCTGCTATATGGAGTCTATTTCTTATTAGGTTTGCTAAGCTGGAGAAAGAGTAAAAACAAGTACAAAGATAAGTGACTTACTATTGCAAAGCATCTTTTTCTTAAAGAGACCTTTTTTTTTTTTTTTTTTTTAATGTTAGGAGTGAGTTTCTGGGAAGAGGAAAGTGCCACTTCTCTTCCATATGATTTTATAATGAGTTTAGGGGAAAGAAAGAGGGTGGGGAGAGAGTAAAATTTTGAGGTATTAGTAAGTAAGTGCCATGTATTATTATCTTATTTTACAACTATAGGATTTTTAGTTTGCTTTAGCAAAAACCGAAAAATTAAATCATGTATATTTTTAAAGACATCCACTTTTTGGCATTGTTGACTTCTAATAATATGATCTGCTGCCTTTTGCTGTTTGAGTTAAAAAAATCTAACTTTAATCTCAATTAAGTCTCAGAAGTAAAGGCAGAATCAAAATATTAGGTGGTAGTTTAATTAAGTAAGTAAGTTCATTAGGAAGTGAGTTACAGTAAAGCCATAACACTGATTTCAGTAAGTCAGTGGGTATGGGAAGTGATTAGTTGGTTCATTTAGTTTTTGAATTGGTGGTCCATTGGTTAAGGATTCTGTTTCATGTGATACAAACCTTCACATCTGAGACTTTTAACATATCAATGTATATTGAGGAGGTAGATAAAATTGAACCAGCAGGTGTCAGTAAGCGCCATAATAAAAACATAGTCCTGCTTATCTCAACCTTTGTTACTTTAGGGATGCTTCAATGTAAATCAGCTTCCAAATGATATTTCATTGGACGTCTTCTATGCACTTTAATGTAGAATCCTTCTTTCAGCTGTTTTAGGGAATACGTCTAAAGCATAGCAACAGCTCTAAAAAGATTTAGTTCAATGAAAAAGATGTTTGCCAAGTGCTATGAACTTTTCCTCATTTTAGTGTCTTGAAAAACATTTCACACAAATTATCCCAAATCAAAAAAAGTTTGTATTTAACTGTTTATGTATTTCTCTGGTTATCTGCATTCTACTTAACTTCAATATTTCATTTTCAATTTCAATATTTCAATTTCATACTGACCAGTTAACCATATGTATTTTACAGAAATAGGAGTAGGAATTCATAAACAAACTGTTCTCATAATGGCCTTAATTTTTCAGTGAAAATATGGTATTTTTATTCTTTCAGCATACAATTAGCTATTTATTTTAGACCTATTCTAATTCATTGAATAGTCGGGGGAAGTAATGTCTGTTTTTTTCACAAAATTGAAAGATTTAATACTTATTTCTTGGTCTACTTTAATTTTTATTAGAAATCCTCTGTCATATTTCCTTGCTCTTCACTTGATAACTTGACAAAAATACGAGTCCAGTAGGCAAATATGCTATCCAGTATTTTGTGATAATCTTATTAGAATAGTAAACAATAAAAGAATGAGTAAGGAGAAGGTCACTGAAACCACAAGGAAGGTACATGAGTTGCAAGATGATCTGAGGTACTTTCATTTTTCTATTTCTTAGCCTACCAAATAGACCTATTTTGCATGCACACTTAACTTACTAAAATCTAGTAGTATCCAGCAATCGTATTCCTAGATATTTACCCAGGTGAAATGGAAACTAATGTGAAACTAATGTGAACCTGTATGCAAATGTTGATAGTGGCTGTGTTTGTAATTGTCCAGAACTGGAAACAATGCAGGTGATGTATCTCAATTGGCAAGTGGATAAATAAACTGTGGTACATCCATGCAGTGGAGTACTACTCAGCAGTAAGAATGAACAGGCTGCATGGAGCAACCTAGACGGGTCTCAGACATGTTGTGCTCAGTGAAAGAAGCCATACTCAAAAGTCAGTATTGGCTCCCATTTATACGCTGTCCTAGAAAACGAAAAACTATAGCGATAGAGTACAGATCAATTTTTGACAGGAAATGTGGTCGGATTTGACTGTAAAGGGACACAGTAGTTAGTTCTAATTAAAAGACATGCAAAGTTTTGTGATAAGGGTATGCATCTGTTTCTTTGTTGACACTGAATATAGGATAATTTAATGTGCTTAAATTTTTTTTTTTTGAATGTTTATTCATTTTTGAGAGAGAGAGAGAAACAGAGTGTGAGTGGGGGAGGGGCAGAGAGCGAGGGAGACACAGAAATCAAAGCAGGCTCCAGGTTCTGAGCTATCAGCATACAGCCCAATGTGGGGCTCAAACTTAACCCCTAATGTTCTTTTTTATGTTGTATCTTTAAACTTAGTTTTTAAACTTTTAATTGTGATAGATTTCAGATTTACAGAAAAATTATAAAAACGAACAAAGAATTTCCGTATAATCTTCATCTTGGGGTGCCTGGGTGGTTCAGTCGGTTGAGCATCCGACTTCGGCTCAGGTCATGATCCCACAGTCTGTGAGTTCGAGCCCCGTGTCGGGCTCTGTGCTGACAGCTCAGAGGCTGGAGCCTGCTTCGGATTCTGTGTCTCCCTCTCTCTCTGCCCCTCCCCCGCTCATGCTCTGTCTCTCTCTCTCTCTCTCTCTCTCTCTCTCTCTGTAAAAAATAAATAAACATAAAAAAAAATCTTCATCTTGATTTCTGCAGTGTTAAGATTTTATCGCGTTGAGGGGCATCTGGGTGGCTTATGTGGTTAAGCGTCTGACCTTGGCTCAGTTTGTGGTCTCATGGTTTGTGAGTTCAAGCTCTGCATCAGGCTCTGTGCTGACAACTCAGAGCCTGGAGCCTGCTTCGGATTTCTGTGTCTCCCTCTCTTTCTTTGTCCCTCTCCACTCACGCTCTGTCTCTCTTTCTCAAAATATAAATAAACGTTAAAAAAATTAAAGATTTTATCACATTTGTCTTACTGTGTATATGTACAACAGTATAAATGTATATAAAAATGAAACATTTGAGATTAGTTGATGCCCTTCTTACCCCAAAGTACCTCATTGTGCATTTTCTAAAAAGAAAGACATTTGCTGACATATCCACTGTACAATTATAAAAGTCAGGACATTGATATTGCTTTAGTATTGTTACTAACATACAGACCTTCAGATTGTCCCTATAGTCTCCTTTATAGAAATTTAAAATCCTGGATTGTACCTTGCTTGCACTCCTTGTGTCTCTTTGGCCTCTGAGTCTCGAACAGTTCTTCAGTACTTCTTTGCCTTTTAAGACATTGACAGTTTTGGGGAGTAGAGGCCAGTTACTTTATAGGTGTACCTAATTTAGGTTTACTTGGTATTTCCTTGTGTTTAAGTTTAAAGTTTGCATTTCTGGCAGAAATAACACAAATTACGTTTCTTCTAAGTGTATTACATTTAGAGGCACGTGATCTTTTTATATTCCATTACTGGATTTAGCTTTGATCATTTAACTAAGGTTCTCTACTATAAAATTATCCTGTCCTTTTGTAATTATTATTATTATTATTATTTGTAATTGTGTGTTTGTGTGGGGGGTTAGATACTTTCAGACACTGAAAATAACTTGTTCCTCTAGCATAGTATCTATTGATGACTCTTGCCTGGATCAGTTGTATCCCTGATGACTGGTAAAGCGTGATTTTTTAATTCTATCATTCTGTATGAGGTAACATTGTCTTGCAAGGAATAGCTTTCCCCTTTTCACTCTTTATTTATATCTTTATAGGCTCACAAATTCTTATTTTATTTAGTGCATTATCATCTATTATTCTCAAATTGTTCCACGTGTAGCCAGTAGGAATCATCAAGCTAGTTTCTATGTCCTTTTGACATATCCACATTGTTCGTTACATATTACTGTATTTTGTGGCACAACATGATGTTTAGACTTGGCTTGTTCTTTCCTAGCCTCGGTACTGGAATCAACCATTTCTCCAAAAAGCTGACTCCTCCAAGTGAAGAGTGACATTTAGAAGCCAAGACTGAGTGCTTGGTTACTTTAATGTTTTTCATTATAAATGTTGAGATTGTAATGCTCATTGTTCTCTTCAAAGATCTGATAGTATCTTAGTAGCTCTTAAAAACTTACTGATGATAACACAGAAATGTATGATGTTAGGTACTTCTACTTAATTTTCTTTGTGTTGTCTCATGTAAATGTCACTTGCTTGATTATAGGAAAAAAGTATACACTTAGCATGTTTAATTTGCTTATAATTATCTCAGGGATTTATATATTATATGTGTATTAAAATGGGAACTAGGAAAGGTATTTTTATTTAGGAAATGGTGCTGTAATTATATTTTAGCAGATTAAGATATATATATAATCTCACTATATCTGAGTGCCACTGAAGGCTATTTTATTTATTATTTTTAATATGTAAGTATATTATATTTTGCTTAATAATTTTATTACGAGTTATATGAATTATGAAGTTTAGCCCACTGACATACAATTTTTTGAAACTAAGTAGTTTTGTCATTGAGTTAGCTTTTACATCTCAAATTCAGGTGCCTAATTTTGTAGTTTTATTTCCTGCAGAATACGTAACTATACACAAGAATTGGGAAGACTTTAGTGTGCACTGAGTTTGTGGCTATCTGTAAAAATGTTTGTGGTATTTGGAAGATTTGGGGGACCTGTATGTAATATGCTTAAGAGAAGAACTGTTTTCAAACACATTGAAAAGCCTTAGCTAATAAACAACTAACTGTATGAGAATTACAAGACAATGTATTGAACTCCCCTTCCCCAAAGATTATACTTGGCAAAATTTAGCTGTTACAAACTTTATAGTCTGTCTCCTAATAATTCACAATTAGTTTTTCCTGTATTGTCCTTATCCTGCGTCTTGCCCATCCTAACACCCACCCTATTTTGATTTGTCCTCTGTTGTCTAGTTTGGATGGTGCTATCACTATGTCCTCCCGTCCCCCACAAAGATGACTTTTGGTGTCATCTTTCACTTCCTTTTCTATTATCAACTACAATTGATCAGTCATAAGTCCTAAAAGTCTAAACATAAGCAGCTTTAAAATATATACTGTATTCCTCATTTACATTCATTTTTCATTCATTCAGCAGATGTTTATTAAGTGCCCATATTTTTGCCAGGTACTTGCTGGGGAATGTAGCAGGAAATAAAATAAGTTCCTGCCTGTGTGTTTACTTGCGTTATGGCAGAGGAGATAGATAATAAACAAGTAAAAAAAAATGAACAAGATAGTTACAGATTATTGTAATTGCTCAGTAGAAACAAGAGTGATGATGTGAAAGATAATGGAGAGGAGGGTACTACTCTGGAGAGGGCTGTTAGGGTAGGCCTGATTTTGAGCCAGCAGATCAAGGATTCGATTCTAGGCCTAGAGAACAGCAAGTACAAGGCTCTGATGCTGGGAAGGAGGCCTTAGCAGGTTTAAAGAAGAGAAGGGGGTTCAGCATTGCTGGAAGGTAGACAGTGAGAGGTTGGGATGAGCAAGTATAGAAGAGGTAGTCAGGAGATTATTTACAGGCTTTTGCAGTATTTGGCAAGGAGTTGGGATTTTAGTCTTACATGCAGCGGGTATGTTTTGTTGATTTATGTTTTCAAAATATCACTGTTGAACAGAATGATGGAAAAGAGGACCAATTAGTAGGCTATCATAGTAGTCCCTGTTGGAGACCTAACGATACCTTGTAGGGTCTTATTTGTGGTGATAGGGTACCATGGACAAATCTGAGATGTATTTTGGAAATAGAACAAATGGCACCTACTGATGTGTTGGATATGAGGAACAGGGAGGTGAGGGGAAAAAAAAAGAATAAAGAATGAATTTTAGGTTTTTGATTAGACCTCCTCTTCTGAAAGTATGATCTATAGACTTCTGGGGATGGCGGGGGCAAAAGGTTGGGTGGGGTCCTAGAGGCTGTCTCATGTGGTCTGCAAGATCGGGCAGTTTTTGTAATACTAAGTCATTATCTTTAAAACCCCTGATGTCTTAGCTTGAATCAGTGCACAGACTAGACTGTACTAGTCTTTGTATTCTTTACATGGAAAGAATCTTCTGTAATTATAATAAGAAATGTGACTTTCATTTTTAAATGTTACTGATGAGTGTTATTATTAGAGTGTTATTTTTTATTATTTCTTAACCACAGAATACATGCCTTTTAATATGTGTGATGAAACAGGAAGTATACTTAAAGTACTACTGCAGTAAATCAAAGTTGTATCAAGGAAAAGCATTTGTGCAGTTATTTGAAGAGCAAGCTGAGTAGCTGCTATTTTCATGGAACACCAGTTTTGCTTGAAAGAATGACTGAAAGACAAACTTTGGTTATTCAGGCATGGGTGTTTTGTAGACATTTTCTTGAAAATTAAGTGCCATTCATTTAAAGGAAAACAACTGACATTATTTGTTACTAATGATAAGTATCAAACTTTCAAACTGAAAATTGGAATTTTGGGGAAGTTATGTTCATCACTATGACCTTGACATCTTCCTGGTATTTAAAGGAGATTAGTTGTGTCATTAATGAATGGATTTTTTTTTTTGATTCGTATAATGAAAATGGTCAACATTTCGATGATCTGAGTAACCCAGTAAAGTAAAATTTTCCAGATGACCAATGCATGGTATTACAAAATCAACCATGAGTAAAAGGTCTTTTCAAAGAGCAAGAGAGACCACTGGATTTTAACAGAGTATAGAAGTATATTGATTTGAGAGTCCACATTGCAGTTAACCTGTAAGAATTTGCCACCTGTTGGGGTGCCTGGGTGGCTCAGCTGGTTAAGCGTCCCACTTTTGATTTTAGCTCAGGTCATGATCTCATGGTTTGTGGGTTTGAGCCCTGCATCTGGCTCTGCACTAACAGTGGGGAGCCTGCTTGGGCTCCCCATACACGCTCACTCTCTTTCAAAATAAAAATAATAAAATACTTAAAAAAAAAGAATTTGCCACCTGTCAAGTTTGGTGTATTATCAAAGGAGAATATCCACAGTGATATCCACATTGGATATTAAAATGTTCCTCTATTTTCCAACTATACATTTGTGGAAGACCAGATTTTTAAAAATATGCTTCTGCCAAAACAACATATTTGAACAGATTGAAACTGCTGCTCTGCAGACATTAAAGAAACTTGCAAAATGTAAGACAGTGCCTCTCTTCTAATTATTTACTCATGTATTATTAATTTTTTTTTTTAATGTTTACTTTTGAGAGAAAGAGGGAGAGAGAGAGAAAGTGGGAGACGCAGAATCTAAAGTAGGCTCCGGGCTCTGAGCTATCAGCACAGAGCCTGATGCGGGGCTGGAACCCACAAACTATGAGATCATAACCTGAACTGATGTTGGACGCTTAACTGACTGAGCGACCTAGGTACCCCTCTTCTAGTTTTTTAAAATGTATCTATTTTTCATGAAAATATGTTTTATAGAAGCCTGTAACAGTGTTATTGCTGTTGTTTGTAAATGGATTAGTATGTGTTTTAAGCATTTTTCAGTTTTAACTTTGATAATGGGAAATATTGATAGTCATGACCAACGTGAACCAAAGGTCTTTGGGATCCTCATATATAGAGGTCTAGAGACCCAGAAGCTTGAGAATTTGGGGGCTGGACCAACTGAGTAGATTGTGAAGCATATCTTGGGAGATGGGAGATGGGAGATGGAATCCTCTATTTAACGTGGGAGATTGGATATTGGTGTTTGTAGCTCAGAGCTCAGAACATACACCTATGGTAGAGATACAGATTTCATAGTAATCATATAGAGATGGTATTCAAAGTCACGGTACTGGGTAGGATGACTTCAGCAGAGACAGTAGATTTTTAAAAAAGAATTATAATAATAATAATTATTATTATTTTTGAGAGATCCAACAGGGGAGAGGGGCAGAGGGAGAGAGAGAGTCTTATTAATCAGGCTCTGTGCCCATTGTGGAGCCCGACACAGGACTCTGTCCCACAACCCTGGGATCATGACCTGAGCCAAAATCAAGAGTAGGGACTCTCAACTGACTGAGCCAGGTGCCCCTCCCCCTCCAAAAGAAGATTTAAATATTAGAGCACTTCAACATAAATGTTAGACAGGAACTTAGAAAGAATAGCTGTAGTGTAGGAGAAAAGTCAGAAGAATATGGGATCACAGAACATTTTACGAAAGTGAGATGGTCAATTTTGTTGAAAGCTGGGCAAGGTCAAGAAAGAGGATGTGGCAAGCAGCCTTATCATTTCTTGACTGTTGCAGTAGCTTCTTAACTGGTGTTGCTTACAGTTGGGAACCCCTCTACTCAGTCACATGGCAAGAAAGACTGTCTTTCAAAAATAGTGAAATTCTTTCTCTTAGCCGCTTGAAACTCAACATTAGCTCTCTGATACCAACTGGATAGAGTAAATACCCTAACAGTTTTTTCATGAACTGACACCTGTGTTGTTAATGTAACCTGCTACTAACTCTCCACCACCTATCTCCTACTACCTGTCAACTTTAATTTGAAGCTACTTTGTAAGATGTTGTGTTCTGCTTTTGGGTGTTTCGATATCTTTTTTTTCCTTTTCCCAGAATTCCTCTCTTCCTTGGTCATCTAAACCTTGTTAACTTTTCCTCTTCATTATTTAAAACCCAATTTAGATAGCACCTTCTTTGGGCAGCTTTTTTTGATTGAAGATTGGTGGCCAAATTTGTTGAATTTGGTAATGATTATTCTCATCATTGACTTTAGATTTATTAAACTGTAACAGTAATTATTTGATGTTTTTATGACAGACATACATGCATTCATTAATTAAATATTCAGCACCTGTTTTGTGCCGAGCATTGACTTGAGCACTGGGGATACAACTGTGGCTGACACATATATAGGTCCCTGCAACATGGAATTTATAATCTAGAAGGTTGAATATATATTTAACATATTTTAATTTAATTTAATTTAATTTATTTTTTAATATATGAAATTTATTGTCAAATTGGTTTCCATACAACACCTAGTGCTCATCCCAAAAGATGCCCTCTTCAATACCCATCACCTCCCCTCCCCTCCCTCCCACCCCCCATCAACCCTCAGTTTGTTCTCAGTTTTTAAGAGTCTTTTATGCTTTGGCTCTCTCCCACTCTAACCTCTTTTTTTTTTTTTTTTTTCTTCCCCTCCCCCATGGGTTTCTGTTAAGTTCCTCAGGATCTATGGTATCTGTCTTTCTCTGTATGGCTTATTTCACTTAGCATCACACTCTCCAGTTCCATCCACGTTGCTACAAAGGGCCATATTTCATTCTTTCTCATGGCCATGTAGTACTCCATTGTGTATATAAACCACAATTTCTTTATCCATTCATCAGTTGATGGACATTTAGGCTCTTTCCACAATTTGGCTATTGTTGAGAGTGCTGCTATAAACATTGGGGTATAAGTGCCCCTATGCATCAGTACTCCTGTATCCCTTGGGTAAATTCGTAGCAGTGCTACTGCTGGGTCATAGGGTAGGTCTATTTTTAATTTTTTTTTTTTTTTAACGTTTATTTATTTTTGAGACAGAGAGAGACAGAGCATGAATGGGAGAGGGTCAGAGAGAGAGGGAGACACAGAATCGGAAGCAGGCTCCAGGCTCTGAGCTGTGAGCACAGAGCCCGACACGGGGCTCGAACTCACGGACCGCGAGATCATGACCTGAGCCAAAGTCGGTCGCTTAACAGACTGAGCCACCCAGGCGCCCCAAATATTCTTATTCTGTAATAGCATTAAGAATCTAGTGACACATGGAACTACGTTAGATTTTATGCAGAGAAAATTTTGTTGCTCTTTATTCATTGTACTTATTAAGCTTACATGAAATATGAGAATTTCATACAGATGTTAATTTTCCAAGCAGAGGCTTTTTGACCTCTGTCAAGGGATATTGTAGAAGTGATTTTCCTGTTATGCAGATTGTTAGGTTAAATCACTTATATGATTTCTTTGAGTTTTATGTTGGTTTTTTTTTTTAAATTTCGTTTTCCTTTAGCTTCTTTTCTTCATAATTTTATTTATTTAGACATTGTCACTCATTAGTAGGTATGAGGAAACCCATTTTATTATAATCTAGTACAAACTTCTCAAGTGTGTTCTTAGCATTAGTCAAGCTGTGTGGGATATTAGAAAATGTTACACAAAGAAAGCATTTTTTGACTAAGTTAAACAGAATGAAGTTTTAAATGAATTTAAGTTTTTTATTAACTACAGACCTGTTTGGATCCTTTCATATGTCAGTATTTATTATGACTCTCTACGAGTGATTTATATAATGAGTAGTATTTCACAGAGTTCTTTGACCTGGAAACCCTTTTTGTCATGGAGTGTTTTGTGAAACTATCTGTGGGATACTATGTGAAATGCTGATTTTAATGATTTGTATTTCACAGTAAAAGATATTCTAATTCATTACTAGGGTTCTCTTTCTTCTTCAGTCTCCTCCCCTCCTTGGATCCAACACTAAATAAAAACCAATCCAAAAATAGATAAATATGATTATATACCATGACTGAGATTCATCCCAGAAGTTAATACTGGCTTAACATTCAGAAATGAGTCACCATATTTCAACATTTTAATGAACAATATATATATATATATATATATATATATATAAAATGTTTTTTTAAGTTTATTTATTTATTTTGAGAGAGAGAGAGAGAGAGCATGAGTGGGGAAGAGTCAGAAAGAGGGGGAGAGAGAGAATCCCAAGCAGGCTCTTCACTGTCAGCACAGAGCTTGATGTGGGGCTTGAATTCACAAAATCATGAGATCATGACCTGAGCCGAAACCAAGAGTCAGACGCTTAACTGCCTGAGCCACCCAGGCATCCCTATATAAAATCTTCTGGCAAAGTAAGAATAGAAGGACACTGTCTCAACCTGATAAATTAAGACATCTAAGAAAAATATACATCTCACATTAATGGCGAAATGTTTTTGCAAGGGAACATATTTTTCTAAATATGCCACTTTGGCCTATTGATTGTTTTAAGCTGGTTATTTTTAAGATACTGCAAATACACGAGAAGCTCCAAAAACCAAGTAGAAGTTACACCTTTGTATAGGTATTTGTCTATATATATATATATATATATATATATATATATATATATATATATATATATATAAAAATCTCCATTTGTAAGGGTGTCTCTCTTGCTGTACCAGGAAGAAGGGTTGACCCAGTTCCTGGAAACTTACTAATAGAGAAGGTAATGAGTTAATTCTGCATAACAATCTTACCTTGTCTACTGTGCTTTTCCTGGTTACCTCTCATAACTGACTCCCAACATCTTTTGTCTTTGCCTAAAGACAGTATTTAAGTTGGTGGGTTCGACCACTTCAGGGAGTTGCTTGGTTTTCCTGAGTTGCTCCTATGTATATAGAAGGTATACATGTTACTAATTTTTTCTCCTGTTATTCTGTCTCATTTCAATTTGATTCTTAGAAAAGCTAGAAGAACCTTGAATGGTTAAGGCAAGTTTTTCCTTCTCAACACTTTCTCATGATAGGAACAGGAAAAGGATGTCTACTCTTAGGTTCATCGTACTAGAGGTTTTAGCCATTGCAATGAGACAAGAATAACCAAAAATCTACTTGAACTAATAAGTGAGTTCAGTAAGTTGGCAGTGTGTGTGTGTGTGTGTGTGTGTGTGTGTGTATTATGCTTTCATTTAATAAATGGCAAGGATGACAGAGTTGTAGTGTAAAGGGGAATAGGGTGAAGGATAATCATTTCAGTATATGATTTGGAATCAATTGGATATCCATATGAAAAAAAACTAAATATTGTCTTTACATTATGTGATACAAAAATTTAATTACAGGTCGATTATGTATCTAAACGTGAAAGATAAAACAATAAAGCTTACCTTAGAAGCTAATGTATGAAAACCTGGAGTAGAGAAATAATTCTTAAATAGTATACAAAGGTATTAATTATAAAGGAAAAGATGACATTGAAAAGGTTTTAGAAAAGACAAATTATAGAATGGAAGGAAACATTTGCAATACAAATGACCCATGTCATTTTTTTAATTGTTTTTTAAAGAGTATAATGAAGTGAGTATGTGTTTTAGTTTCTCTGTTAATCCCACTTAAATGGATCCTAGTTTTTTAACATATAAGTTATATTTTCATATAAAATAACACAAGGAACCTAGAAATAGTTGACAGTGTGTAGAATCAGTGTTGTTGGATGGGCCAACAGCCATGTCTCATTTGTAGTTCAATACTTGAGCCTTGTGCAGTAGGTGACATAGAATTAGTCTTATGTTTATGGAGTTAATGGATGAATGTTTAATAATTATAAGCAAAGTATGCGTAAAAGAGTAAACAACCTCATGAGGACTAGCCTTTTAAGTTTAAACCTAAAATTACAGTAAGAATTGTAGTTGGACATACAGAACAAAAACACTAACATTTTAGAATATGAAGATGAGGTGCATTTTAGAATGTATAACATTTACCACATTTATGGAAGCTTATTATGGTAATTATCTTTGCATATTGGCAAGGGTAAGGGGAAGTCTGTTTGGTCTACATGCTATAATGGAGAAGAGAACATTTCATCTCACAATATAGAATTTTCTAAGCACATAATACTACTTTGGAGAAATGGACTTAGTTGGGACAGTAAATCTGCCACTTGTGTTAGCTAAACAGAGCTTGAATTTGGCAAATGGCAGGTAGAAGAGTATGGGGTATGTTCTTGGATACTTTCTGAAATGTTAGGTAAGTCTAATATTTGAATGCAAGCATCAGGAATATGATAAGCAAAATGAGTTGGTAATGATTGCATTATTTAAATTTCAACCTTATATTTTTGCAGAGTTCTAAAGTTCTTATTGCTTCAGACAATGGATGAGCAATCACAAGGAATGCAAGGGCCACCTGTTCCCCAGTTCCAGCCACAGGTAATTTGTTCTAATGAAGGCTGTGTGTGTGTGTGTGTGTGTGTGTGTGTACAGAATTACAGTTCCTTTAGGAAATAAAACAGCCCCAAAAATGCTAATTATGCATTTACAAGTTTAGTCAGAATTGTTTATATTTTAAATAGTGTTTTAGAATACTTAGTTCTAATGCACCAACATGTAAAAAGACAAACAAATAAACAAACAAAAAACCCAACTATAGATTTTAACTTTAATTGAAGGACCGGTAGGCTTTGTGAGTTAATATTATTAAGCTTAGAGAGAAAAGAACACAAGTGAGGCTGTGCCCAGCTAGTGGGGGTGCCCGTATATGTGGTGCCTGTCTTTGCTTTGGTGGCTGATCCTGCATTATCCACAGCTGCCTTCCATTATTGCTCCTTTTCTCATGTTCTCTGATAAGTGGTGCGTTTCTCCTTTTAGGTGGTTGCTTATGTTTTCGTAACATAAAATGAAGTGAAAGAATGTTTCATACAAAGCTTGCCATTAAGCCCAATATGTAATGATATGCTTGAAAGAATACACCCCTCTTTGTAGGGCCCAAATCTCACTTTTGCTGTCATTCATAAAAGCTACATTTCTCAGTTTTGTGTTTGAGGCATTCTAGATTCTAGAGTCTAGTCTCAAATTTACTCTGCTAATCTTATCTCAGTTTTGCTTAGATAGTCGTTCTGAAATTGTTGGAAGAGTCGATGGATATTCTTTCAAATTTCTGTAGTCATATAGGTTGGTGGGACTTGGGTTAAACAGTTACTTGATGACAATCCTTCCTCAGAGCCTTTCTTATTCCGCTGTGCACTTTAAATTTCCCAGAGGAGGACATGGGTGTAAGTGTTTTTCACACTTATTTAACTATGGGACTTTTTTATTATATATTTTTAAGTGCATCTATTGACTTCTCCCAGAATCGGTGTCTGTGAAACCAGTTTCTGTGAAACACAGTTCAGAAAATTTTGCCAGCACTGCCTTTTCTGCCTCTGTGATTTTGTTCCCTTTGCACCCTCATTTTTCTCGCCAATTTTTCAAATCATGCCTGTTTTTTAAGTACCATCTAAAATGCCATTTCTATCATGAAGCTTTTTCTGATTGTAATATCTTCTCTTGAAAACCCGATGATACCTTCTTTGTATGTCTTCTGGTATTTCTGACACCGTTATATTGTTTTATGTGGACATTTTCTTATCTCTCTGGGGCTACACTCGAAGAGAACTATGCCTTACTCACTTTGGATATGCTGTGGTATTGTACTTCTTCATATGGAGCAGGGCCTCAATAAGAAGATGTCTTTGAAGCCAATCAGGGGCTCCTTCAGATGAAGATGTTTAAATCAGCCCTTTACCTAACAGAAGTTTACATTGCTTTTCTTTGTTATACTTACCTGAATTCTCGGTATTCAAAAAAGAGACCCTTTACCTTAGAGTCAGGCCGCTATTTTTATTTCTTTATTTTTAAGTTTTTATGTAAATTCCAACTAGTTAATATACAGTGTCCAGTATTTTAATTTCAAGATGGTTGTTTTTTAAAATCCGTCTGTATTTTCTGTTATGGTGGTAAATTATCAAGTTTGTAATTAGCACCTTCTAACTATCAGGCATACACACGTTAGCGCCGATTTTACACACATAGGCGAACACTATTATTTCATAGTCTTGTTGTTTCTAGTGGAGATGATAAAAGGAGCCCTCTAAAAATTAGGCAGTTCTTGTTACGGTTCTGAAATCCACAGTTTGGAACAGCTCTAAGTTTCAAAGGGGGGAGAAAAAAAGCACTTTCATTTTTGCCTCCCACTGACTCACCGACCGGGAAAGGTCGGAGTGGCAGTAGGAGGCAAAAATGAAAGTAATTATTTTCCTCTGAGACACGAAGCTGCCACACAGCATAAATTTCAAGATTATATATGTGGTTCTGCATCTCTTTTCACACTGTTCCTTTCGCTTATGCCTCCTGCTGCTGCTCCTGTGAGGGTGGACCTCTCTCCCTGTTGGAAACAGGCAAGTGTCATCCCAGGTTCTAGCTGCCTGTGGCAAGTGGGGGAAGGGAGAAGGATTCCTCCCCTCCCCCCCTTCAGACCGATGGTGTGAGATCATGAAAGAAAGATTACCTGACAAGAGCTTATAGGTGTTATTGCTTATTAAATCTTTGAAAAATGTTCCCACTCTTGGTATCATTATTTTAAAGCGCTGGGAAAGGACAGTGTCTGCTAGGGGTTGACAACCTTCTTTTGTTTTGTTCCACACCATTGGACTGAATAAGGGGGGTGATATGGCAACATATGGTTAGCCAAGTGACTTCTTTCACTTTTGTAATGCTAATATCAGTCTGGACATAAACAGAAATCTGGGGAAGTCAGCTTTCTAAGTGTCAAATACCAATTATGCCCTGTTATAATGATGAGTGATGTATATTCCTGGCATATCTTTCCTTTCCTTGTTCTGAGATGAATACTCTAACCCCACAATATGAATATATGGTCTCATTTTTAGTATAGGAGTTTTTGTTGTTGTTGTTGAAGTTTTAGATTATGAGATTTATGTATCTTTTAAAATGTGCTTTTGCACTACTATGATTCTCTTGAACTTAGAGAAAAATTTTTTCTGTCAGCTTTCATTTTTTCCCTTCCCTTCATTTCCTTCCTTCTTTCCTTCTTTGATTCCTTCCACTAAAGCCTAGAAGATACTGCAAGGATATTTTAACTAGATTCTAATTTATATATTCTCATTGCTTTAGAACTGTTGTTTGTGGAACGATGGATTTAGCTTAATTAAAAGAAATACAGACTGTGTATAAGATGGTGACAGATAAATGATAAAATGTTTATTTTCTACTATGAGACTAATTTTAAACAATGGAAGTTTACAACTAACATTTTGTGAGTATTTTGATTTATCGTCATTATTTGAAGAGGGCTATGGTACATTCACATTCTTATCATAAATTTAAATACAAAACAATTATAATCCGTGTAATACTAACGATTTCTGGTAGTGATTAGAAGGAGAATTAATTTTTTTAATTAATGTATTTATTTTGAGATATAGAGACAGTGCACTTGCACATGCACGCTAGTGGAGGAGGGTCAGAGAGGGAGAGAATCGCAAGCAGGCTCCCCACTGTCAGCATGCCCCCCAGTATGGGGCTCAAACTCATGAACTGTGAGATCATGACCTGAGCCGAAACCAAAAGTTGGATGCTTAACTGACTGAGCCACTCAGGCACCCCAGAAGGAAGATTCATTT
Organism: Panthera leo; assembly: GCF_018350215.1. Lineage (NCBI taxonomy): Eukaryota > Metazoa > Chordata > Mammalia > Carnivora > Felidae > Panthera > Panthera leo. The sequence continues at coordinate 37,424,093 of NC_056696.1, forward strand.
TAATTGTAATAATCTTCAGGGCTTAGATTGTAATTATTATTTGTAAATTTGTAGATATCTAGTGTTAACGCTTTTGCTACTTGTGAAAGAGGGAAAGTATCCCACACCTGCAGGTAGAAAAATAGACTGTCCTTATTTAGCTTGGAAGGTATGAGAATCTTGCCTTGCTGTTTTCCAATCCAAGCAGAAAGGTAGACTGACCATTCCTTTAAGCTTCATTGCAGCCGAATCCGGAGTCCACTTGTGCTTTCGCATCTCCGTGAAAGGAGTGTGAAGAGGTGAGGTTTGCCTTGTAGCATGTCAGGCTAGTAACCCAGGTGTGTTGTGGGCCAGAGCGAAGCGGCCCCCAGTGAACTCTATTGCGTGGATAGGATTTTTGGACATGATAACTGTATTACCTTCCCTTCTCTCTCTCTCTCTCTCTTTATAATTTTTTTAAGTTCATTTATTTTAGGACAGAGAGCATGAATAGAGTAGGGGTGGAGGGAGAGGGAGAGAGAATTCCAAGCAGTCTCTGCACAGAGCCTGCACAGAGCCCCACGTGGGTCCTGAACTCATAAACTGTGAGATCACAACCGAAGCTGAGCTCAAGAGTCGGATGCTTAACTGACTGAGTCACCCAGGCGCCCCTCTTCTCTTCTCTTTAACTTATTTTTACAGAATTACTTTCTTTATGAAATAAGGGTCATCGTTTAGCTTGCTTCTTTTGATAAATCGATTTTGCCAAGGTACTTGTCATAAGCATTGAGCAGAGCTTTTATTTTGGGGAGTCTTTATACAAGTTTAGATGTAATGGTCTTCTTTTAACAAGTTTAGTTCATTGAATAACTTTATTAATAAAGGTACAGGAGAATGAGCAGCTGCTGTTTTGAGGAAAGAAGACTCTTGCTATACATAGTTTAAGTTCATGAGCATGAACCTCAAGTAACTCTTAATTCTGTATCAGCAGCCTTATCCTTTTAATGCCTTTTCTTCCCAGTCTCCTCAGTGACTACTTCCTAGTTTTTCTTCCTCAGCCCCCAACACTTTTCCCTCCATCCTCAGTCTCAGCTAATGCCCTTGCTTCCTACTTCATTTAGAAAAAAACAAAAAACAAACAAACAAAAAAAAAACAAACGGAAACAATCAGAAGAGAACGCTCACAGACCCCTACCATGGATATCCTCCTCCCGGAATTTGTACTCCTGTGATCTGCCTTTTCCTTTTCAGATGCAGAAGCCACACTGTTCTCAAAGGCCAGTGCTCCCATGAGCACCAGATCCCATCTCCATCCCCTGCTTATTTCAGCTTCCTCTACTGAGTCCTTTCTATTACATACTAAGGCGCTGTTATTCTTTCCATCAAACAACAAACCAAACCAAACAAACTCAAAAAACAGCATTTGAAGTCCTCCCTCTCTCCAGCTGTTGACCTATTTCTCTGCTGCCTTTTATTGCAAAATTCCTAGAAAGATTTATTTGTAGTTTTGTCTCTCCTTTCACTCTCTGAAGTGTACTCCAATTAAGCTTTCTCCCTGACCATGCCACCTACACTGCCTTGCCAGGATCGCACTTCCCATGTTGCTCGGTCCAGCTGTGGGTTCTTCGGCCTCATCTTCCTCACTTACCAGCTGCATTTGATAGAGTTGGCCATACTTTCTTCTTTGAAGCCTGTTCATTGCTTAGCTTCCAAGAACTTTGTTTTTCTCATGCCTTAGTGGTCTCTCCTTTGCTGATTTCTCCTCCCCTCCTGAACCTCTTAACAAATCAGGACTCTAACTATGATCTGTATGCTGTTGACTCTCAGATTTACATCTCAACCCAGACCTCTGTCCTGAATTCCAAACTCTTGTATCCACTTGCATACTTGACATCAAATTTGCATGTCTGAATTCATGTCTGAATCTGAACTCCAAATATTCCTCCTAAAACTGTTCTCTACAGTCTTCTCTGTCACAATTAGTGGCAAGTCCATCCTTTCAGTTGCTAGGCTAAAGCTTTTAGGGACATTCCTGACTCCCTCCAATGCCTTGTCTTCTATCTAATCCCATAAGCTCTAGCTTTAAATATATTTAGAATCGGAATACTTCTTACCCTATGTCACCACTCTGGTCAAAGTTAATTTTTCACAGACCTTATTGTGAATGGCTTCCCAGTTGGTGTCTGCTTCTGCCCTTGCCTCCTTTCACTGTACTCTCAACACAGAAGCCATTACAAAAGTATACAGAATTTAAATATAAAATATAACATTGTAGTCAAATCATGTCCGTTTAAAACCTTCTAGTAGTTTCTCATCAGCTCGTTCATTCATCTTCTTCAAGTACATATTTGAATATCACCTTCTTTGATCATTCAATGAAAATTGAAATTTCACGCCAACCCAGTATGCCTTCACTGCCATATTTTTCTCCGTAGAATTTATAACCTTACTGCTTTTTATTTTGTTCGTTCCCGTTGTTTTCTTAGAGTATAAGCTTTATCCCTAGTCTCCAGAATGGTACCCAGAGTGCATAGTCGACATTAAGTAAATGTTTGTTGAAAGAATATAAACTTGGTGTCAAATCAATCAGTTCTCTTTTTAAGCACCACCTTTTTGAATATGAATATTAAAATATACAAATATCTACAGAATTTCTCTTTCATTGTACAAGTAACTGCCTACACCCCTCATTTCTTACTGAACGCTTTTTTTTTCACCTCCTTATTTTAACTGGAGCGTTATCTCTTTCCCCCATGGACACTGCTTCCCCTGTCACCCTCTCACGTGGAGGCTACTTGTTCTCTAATAACCATACCATAATGATTAGGAGGTAGCAACAGCAGCCTTCTCCATCCACAGTACCTCTTTCTGATCACTACTCCTTTTTCTCGGGGGTAGGAAAGGGTGAAGCCTGCTGTACTGAGGCTTCTGCTCCCCATCTAAAGGATTGTCACCTTTCTGATAGCTCTTATCTTTTGCTCAGGAGAGCAGGTGATGAGGACATCACCTCTCACATGATTGAAAACCTGACCATCCAGCTTGCTGTCTTACCACCTTCATCCCACTTTTGTCCGGGGTGCTGGTATGGCTGCTACTGTTGGTATCTACCGATTAGTGAGTTCTTAAAATGCACCTACTGTGTGCTAAGTCTTTTGAATACACTGCTTCATTTATTTCTGACAGATAACATACAAAACGTTGTTTTTCACACACTACAAGTAAGGGACTGAGGCTCAGACTAATGAACTAATTTGCCCGTGGTAACATAGCTAATAAGTGGTGGAGTCAGGATTTGACCCGGGGTTGTCTGACTCCAAGCCAATGATTCTTTAGCTTTCACGGAGAAAGCTCCTCGTGCATTTCCTGGCCAGTTGGATCCTAATCACCATGACTCTTGATATTTTTCTAGGTACCTCAAGTACCTAGTCTTCAAGATGAACTTTGTTATATTCTGCCCAAGGTTGCACTTTTGGTTGTGATTATTACCACCATCCATCTAGTTGCCCAAATTACAAACAAGGGAATCTCATACATTATGTCTAGGCAATTACCATGTTCTCTTGGTTTTATTTCCTAAAAAGCTATCTGATCTGCTAACTCTCTGCATCCTGACTGTACTACTCTAGTTTACCTTTTTCCTGGATTATTTCCAAAACTTTGTAGCTGAGCTCTTTACCTTTCATTTTATCATTTCTAGTTCATTCTGTACATTGCAGCATGAGTTATCCTTTTAAAGTGTACATTTCCTTATATCACACTCCTTAAAAGGCTGCTTTTTTATTGCTGTTAGATGAATTTTTGCATTTCCTTATATGACTTAGAAGGTCTTGCATCACATGGTCTCTTACTTCTCTCACTGAATTTTGTGTCTTTACTTATTTTGGACTCAGATTCAGTCATATCTTGCTTATACTATGCTATCTTTCATCTCTAAATCTAAGATAAGATAGTAAGGCAATGGTATTCAAGGATATTTAGTCACTAATGGAACATGATGAGCATAAAGGCTCATTATAATGTTGTATAAACTACATTTCATGATAGAGATAATGCAGATAGTGTTATAGTAGAGGAAGTGTATAATTTGGAAGACAACAAAAAGATAACTCTCAGAAAAATAATGATGATTGTGTAATTCCTTACACTAATATGCTTCCAACAAATAAGATCATACTTTGAAAAGACATATGCACCCCTGTGTTTATTGCAGCATTGTTTACAGTAGCCAAGATATGAAAACAACCCAAGTGTTCACTGATAGGTGAATGGATAAAGAAGATAAGGTATCATCTTGCCATTTAAAACAACGTGGATGGGTATTATAGGGTATTACGCTAAATGAAATAAGTTAGAGGAAGACAAATACCGTATGGTTTCACTTATATGTGGAATCTAAAAAACAAAACAAATGGACAAATAAAAAAAGAGACTCTTAAATATGAAGAACAAACTGGTGGTTGCAGAGGGGAGGTGGATGGGGCGGGGGGACAAAATAGTTGAAGGAGATTAAGTACTAACTTCTAGGTATAAAATAAGTAAGTCACAGAGGTGAAAGTACAGAATATGGAAAATAGCCAATAATATTGTAATAACGTATGGTGACAGATGGTGACTATACTTACTGTGATGAGCATTGAGTAATATATAGAATTGTTGAATCAATGGCTTATAAACCTGAAACTAATATAACATTGTATATCAGTTAATACTTCAGTTAAAAAAAAGAATATATTATCTCAGCATCCCAGTGTTCACATTTGTGGGTCATATTTTATGTTAGTGATAGTAGGATAATTTCTACTCAATAATGTTTGTTGGATAAATGAATTAATCTCTAAATGAAAGTTAATTTAATTTATACCTCTTCAGCTAAATATATATATATATTTTTTAATGTTTTTATTTATTTTTGAGACAGAGAGAGACGGAGCATGAGCAGGGGAGGGGGAGAAAGAGAGGGAGACACAGAATCCGAAGCAGGCTCCAGGCTCTGAGCCATCAGCACAGAGCCCGACGCGGGGCTCAAACTCACAGACCGTGAGATCATGACCTGAGCCGAAGTCAGACACTCAACCGACTGAGCCACCCAGGCGCCCCAGCTAAATATTTTTTTAATGTTTATTTATTTTGAGAGAGCGAGAGAGAGAGAGAAAACACGAGCAGGCAAGGGACAGAGAAAGAGGGAGAGAGAATCCTAGGCAAGCATTCTCTGTGCTGCCAGTTCAGAGCCCAACGCGGGGCTCCATGTCAAGAACTGTGAGATCATGACCTGAGCTGAAATCAAGAGTCAGACGCTTAACCACCTTAACAGCACCCCCGAGCTAAATATTAATCGAGCTATATTATGTTAATATTATATCATATAGATTTTAGTTACTTTAGAGTTCTTTTAGGAAAAACCTACATTGTAATAGAGAATAATAAGAAAGCTGTCAAATGAGAAGTGTCATTTCAAAATATTTAAAGTTTCGTTGGGTTTGGAATTTCGATTGTTCACATATACATACTTAGAGGTAAGTGTTCCTCAAATTTTAAAGGAAATACCTTGGGAAAGTTAGATGATTTAAAAAAAATGTGAATACAGTAAAGATTCTTTCATCTGCTATCTTGGAAATTTCTGTTTGAACAGTCTGTTCAGAGTGATGTGGGCAAAGATGAAGCCAACATTAATTAAAATAGTTTCCCAATGTATTTGGAACTGCATTCAGTGCCTGAAATATAGATTAATAATTATAGTGATGAGAACCATTCTATTTTTGAGGGTGTATTTGATATTTGGAAATACCGCAAAATTGCTTGGAGCCAAGTATTTATATTTACTTGGTGAAAAAAGTAAATAGTCTTGGTATTCTTCTTTTGACCAAAATGAGATATCTTATCTTCTAAAATGAGACCAATAATTTTCATATGATTCACAAACTGATTACTATTCTAAAGGAGGAATTTCAAACCTAGTAAAGTATTGGAAGCCTTCCTGGAGTAAGTCTGTATGTGATCATGGCACCTGTTTTGAAGGGCAACATTGAATGTATGGATTCTATTATGTTTGTTAGAATTTGGTCATATTACTTCCAGGGCAGAGGCAGAGTAGGAGGACCTTAAACCTACCTTGTCCCCTGGTACCGCTAGATAACACTCAGGTCAGTGTAAATACCCAGAAAACAACCCAAAGACTGGCAGAACAAACTCTACAACTAAATGTAGAGAAGAGGCCACATCCAGTAGGTCAGGAAGGGCAGAGATGCAGTGGGTCTGGCCGGGAAAGGGAGGGAGCACAGGGGTGGAGGGGGTGAGAAACAGACTATCACACTGGGGAGCCTGCAAGGCGAAGATGAATCCCCATAGCATTTGGCATTGAAAGTTAGAGTGCCAAATTTGGTGAGCTCTTTCAACCAGCAGAACTTAAAGCCTAGAACTTTAAAAATCAGCCCGCTCAGCTCTGAGAGAGCCCAGCGGGCATAGGGAGCTGAGTCCCCACCCTTAGAGAGACTGAACCACAGATGGCCCTTGGAGATACAGCCTAGAAGCAGCAGTTTGAAAAATGCCTGGCTTATATGGGAGGGAGAGTTATTTACTAAACTCAGAGTTCCCTGAGGGACTTCTCCAGGAACAAAGGATCTGGCAGGCACCTTGTCCCTCCCCTGCCCTCCAGCATAAACACACAGCTACCTGCAGGAAGCACGCAGCACCAGCATTCACAACCTAACTTGCTTACACCTTCCCACCCCCTCAGCTAGACCTGCCTCAGTCAAGGTGCAGGGGATTCCCTCCCCTAGATGACCTGTGCAAACCTTGCCAACACTGGATCTCCCAACTGCGAGCTTTGTGGGGCCTCAGTCCCATTGCCGGCAGCGGTGGCTTGTGACCTCCTACAGGGAACACAGGCACTGTGTTAAAACTGCATCTCCCACCCACATATACTTTGTGGAAGGGCCCTGTGGCCCAGGTCTCTGATGGCTACTCCTCCCCTGTGGAGGAAGACCAGGGCCAGCACCACCTTTTTAAAAGTGCACTTCCCACCCACTACTTTCAAGTGTAAGAGACACAGCTGACGTTCCTAAAACACAGAAATGGACACAAAAGTTTAGGCAAAATCAAGTGACAGAGGAATATGTCCCAAATGAAAGAACAGGACAAAATCACAGCAAAAGACCTAAGTAAAATGGAGATAAGTAATGTGCCTGATAGAGAATTTAAGATAATGATCATGAAGCTACTCACTGACTTGAGAAAAGAGTGGAAAACATCAGTGAGATCTTTAACACAGATATAAAAAAGAACCAGTCAGAGATGAAGAACACAATAATTGAAATGAAAAATATACTAGATGGAGTAAATAACAGGCTAGAAGAATCAGAAGAATGATTCAGCCACCTGGAGGACAGAGTAATGGAAAGTAATCAAGCTAGCAAGTGAGAGAATAATTATTACGCAAAATGAGAATAGACTTGGGGAACTCAGTGACTACTTCAAGTACTTCAAGCATGGTAACATTCATATTATAGGGATCCCAGAAAAAAGAAGAGAGAGAAAAGGGGGCAGAAAATGTATTTGAAGAAATAATAGCTGAAAACTTCCCAAATTAGGAGAAGGAAACAGAAATTCAGATCCAGGAGGCACAGAGATCCCCCAATGAAATCAACCCAAAGAGGTCCACTTGAAGACACATAGTAATTAAAATGGCAAAAAGCACTAATAAAGAAAGATTTTTAAAAGAAAAAGAAAACAGTTACTTATAAGGAAAACTGCATAAGGCTATCATTGGATTTTTCAACTGAAACTTTTTAGGCCAGGAGGGAGTGGCATGACACATTGAAAGTGCTGAAAGGACAATAATCTGCAGCCTCTATTCAGCAAGGCTGTCATTTAGAATAGAAGGAGGGATACAGAGTTCCCAGGCAAACAAAAGTTAGAGGAGTTCATGACCACCAATCCAGCCCTACCAGAAATATTAAAGGGGAGTCTGAGTGGAAAGGAAAGACCTTAAGTAAGAGTAAGAAAAATAGGAAGCACAAAACCAGTAGAAATAAGTTTATCTGTAAAAGTTAGTCAAGGGACTCACAAAATAAAAGTAAAGTATGACCGCATATACCTAAAACATGGGGAGGAGAGACATAAAGAATGGGTTCAAACTTAAGTGACTGTCATCTTAAGATAGGCTTCTTATGCACAAGATGTTATATACATAACTGAATGGTAACCGCAGATCAAAAACCAGTAGTAGATATGGAAAAAATAGAGAAAGGAATCCAAGTATATCACTAAAGAAAGCCATCTTAACCGCACTAGAAGAGAGGAAGGGAAGAAAGGAACAGAGAAGATACACGCGCGCGCGCGCACACACACACACACACACACAAACAAAAAACAAAGAACAAAATGACAACAAATATCTACCTGTCAATAATTACTTTGAATGTAAATGGACTAAGTGCTTTAATCAAAAGACACAGGGTGATGGAATGGATAAAAAACCAAACAAACAAAAAAACAACATAAGACCCATTTATATGCTCCTTACAAGAGATTCACTTCAGACTTAAAGACACATGCAAATTGAAAATGAGGGGATGGAGAAACATTTATCATGCACATTGATGTGAAAGGAAAGCTGGGGTAGAAATACATTAGATAAATTGACTTTAAAACAAAGACTATAACAAGAGATGAAGAAGGATAGTCATATAATCATTAAGAGGACAATCACAAAAAGATGTAACAATTGTAAACATTTATGCCCCCAACAAGAGAACACCCAAATAGATAAAATAGTTAATAACAAATATAAAGGAACTAGTTGCTAGTAATACAATAATAGTAGGGGACTTTTACACACCACTTACATAAATGGACAGATCATCTAAATAGAAAATCAATAAGGAAAGAGTGGCTTTGACACGCTGGACCAGATGTATTTAATAGATATATTCAGAACATTCTCCTAAAAGAGCTGAATACACATTCTTTTCAAATCTATTTGGAACATTCTTAAGAATAGATCACATATTAGGTCACAAAAGAAGTCTCAACAATTTCAAAAAAGATTGAAGTTATACCATGTATCTTTTTTTAAAAAAAATTTTAATGTTTATTTTTGAGAGAGAGAGAGAGAGAGAGAGAGCACGAGCAGGGGAAGGGTAAAGAGAGACGGAGACACAGAATCTGAAGCAGGCTTCAGGCTCTGAGCTGTCAGTACAGAACCCGATGTGGGGCTCGAGCTCATGAACCCATGAGATCATGACATGAGCTGAAGTTGAACACTTAACTGACTGAGCCACCCAGGCACCCCATACCATTCATCTTTTCTGACCACAGTTCAATGAAACTAGAAATCAATCAGAAGAAAAAATCTGGAAAGAGCAGAAATACATGAAGGTTAAATAACATGCTACTAACAACTGAATGGGTCAACTGAGAAATCCAGGAGGAAATAAAAAAATACGTGGAGACAAGTGAAAATGAAAACACAACAGTCCAAAAAGTTTGGGATGCAGCAAAAGTGGTTGTTAACAGAGGCAAGTTTATACCATTACAGGGTTACTTCAGAAGGCAAGAAAAATTTCAAATAAATAACCTTACACCTAAAGGATCTAGAAAAAGAAGAATAAGCAAAACCCAAATCCAGTAAAAGGGAGGAAGTAATAAAGATAAAGCAGTTATAAATGATATAGAAACTAAAACAAACAAACAAACAAAAAACAGTAGAACAGATCAATGAAACCATCAGAGCTGGTTCTTGAAATGATCAACAAAATTGATAAACCTCAAGCCAGACTCCTCAAAAAATAAAAAAACATCAAGAGAGGACTCAAACAAAATGAGAAATGGAAGGGAGAAATAACAACTGACAACACACAAATACAAAGGATTGTAAGAGAATGTTATGAAAAATTCTATGCCAACAAACCGCACAATCTAGAAGAAATCGATAAATTCCTAGAACTTATAACCTACCAAAACAGGAAACAGGAAGAAATAGAAAATTTAAGTAGATCGATTGCTAGCAAAGAAATTGAATCAATAATTGAAAACTCCCAACAAACAAAGTCCAGGACCAAACAGCTTCACTGGTGAATTCTACCAAACATTTAAAGAAGAGTTAATACCTATTCTTCTCAAACTATTCCAAAAAAGTAGAAGGGAAAGGAAAACTTCCAAATTTATTCTATGAGGCCAGCATTACCCTGATTCTAAAACCACATAAGGACACAACAAAAAACAGAACTATAGGTCAATATTCTGATAAACATAAATGCATAATTCTTTAACAATATATTAGAAACCAAAATCCAACAATACACTAAAAAAATAATTCACCACCATCAAGTGGATGTATACCTAGGATGCAAGGGTGGTTCAGCATTTGCAAATCAATCAATGTGATACATCACATCAATAAGAGAAAGTTTAAAAACTAATGATGTCAATAGATGTAGACAAAGCATTTGACAAGGTACAACATCCATTCATGATAAAAAACCTCAACAAAGCAGATTTATAGGGAAACCAGATAGACCTTTAATAAAGGCCTTATATGAAAAACCCACAGTGAACATCATGCTCGTTGGTGAAAAAGAGAGCTTTTTCCCATAGGTTGGGAACAAGACAACACTCCCACCACTTTTATTCAACAGAGTCCTGGAAGTCATAGCTCAGCAGTCAAACAAGAGAAAAGAATGAAGGCCACCCAAATTGGTAAGAAGTAAAGCTTACCATATACAGACGGCATGATATTATATATAGTAAACTCTAAAGATTCCACCAAAAAACTCTTAGAACTGATAAATGAATTCAGTAAGCTCTCAGGGTACAAAACTATGTGCAGAAATCCATTGTGTTTCTGTACACTAATAATGAGGCAGCAGAAAAGAAATTAAGAAAACAATCCCATTTACAGTTGCACTAAAAATGATAAAATACCTATGGATAATCTTAACCAAAGAGGTGAATGACCTGTACTGTGAAAGTATTAAACATAGATGAAAGAAATTGAAGATGACACCAAGAAATGGAAAAGCATTCCATGTTCATGGATTGGAAGAACAAATATTTTTTTAAATATTTATACTACATCTACAGACTTAATGTAATCTCTATCAAAATACCAATAGCATTTTTCACAGAAGTTTTCACAAACAATCCTAAAATTTGTATGAACCACAAAGACCTTGAATACCCAAAGAAATCTTGAAAAAGAAAAACAAAACTGGCAGCATTACTGTTCCAGACTTCCAATCATATTACAAGTATGTAGTAATCAAAACAGTATGGTCCGGGCACAAAAATAGACACATGGATCAATGGAAAAGAATAGAAAACCCAGAAATAACTCTCCAATTATACGGTCAGTTGATCTTCAACAATGGAGGCAAGAACATGCAATTGAAAATAGACAGTGTCTTCAACAAATGGTGCTGAGAAAACTGACAGCATCATACAGAAGAATGAAACTGTTCAATTTTCTTACGCCATACATAAAAATAAACTCAAAATGGATTAAGGGCCTAAATGTGAGACCTGAAGCTATTAAAATCCTAGAAGAGGCCATAGGCAGTAAGTTGTGTAGCAACATTTTTCTAGATATGTCTCCTGAGACTAGGGAAACAAAAGCAAAAATAAACTATTGGGACTGTATCAAAATAAAAACCTGCAAGCAACAGAAACAACCAACAAAAAAATGATTTCACTCATATGTGGTTTTTAAGAAACAAAACAAATGAACAAAGGGGAAAAAAAGACACAAACCAAAAAGCAGACTCTTAACTATGGAGAACAGATAGTTATCAGAGAGGAGGGCAGGTGGGGGATGGGTAGAATAGGTGAAAGGGATTAAGAGTACACTGAACTTGATAAGCGAGTAATATATGAAATTGTTGAACCACTGTATTGTGCATCTGAAAGGAATATAATATTGTTAAGTACACTGGAATTAAAACTCAGTCATAGTATTTACATTTAGGATATCTTTATATTTTGTCTTCCTTTGTATCATTATTATGTGAATATTATGACTTTTTTATATGACTGGTTATGTTTCAAACAGCTTTCTCAGTAAGTATTCATAAAGCAAATATTATATTTAGAAATTTTGATAAGTACCTCTTTTATCAGCCACATTTATATAGAATAAATTTAATTATGCATCATTTTTTTTTTTTTTTCTTTCTTGACTGGATCTCATTAAGTATAGATCAAGGGGATGTAGATCAAGGGAGAACAAGGGGATGGAGGAGGAGTTTCTCAGAGAGTTATGATAGGGTGTCCAATGGAGGGTGTGGGGGATACCCGAAATCACTTCAACACGAACTTCCAGAATCAAAAATGGGAGAGACTGAACAGTGAATTCGATTGCCCAGAGTGAATGTATGAAGGGAGAAGTGAGGACCAAGAATGAACCCTGTGGAATACCAGCATTTATCTGTAGAGTTGCCAGAAGGAAATAGAACGACTGGCTCTTTAGTGTGGTGGTTGAGAGCGTGAGCTCTGAAGACAGTTACCTGAAATGAATTCTTGGATCTCCTACTTTCTAGCTATGTGATGGAGAGCAAGTTATTTAACATCTATAAACCTTACTCTTTTTATCAATAAATGAGAAGAATAATGTATTTTACTTCATAAAGTTGATTTGGAGCTTTCTTTCAGTATGGTGCTTAGCACGTGGCACTATGATGATGATGACGGTGACGACGATGACCATGACTATGACGGTGGCAATTTCTGCCAATAATTATTCGGCCCGCACATTCCTTTACTCATTGCTTGTTTGTATATCACATTATATCCTTAATTACATTTTTATTGCCTACCTTCTGCCCAAATTGCCTGTCCTTTCACCTTGTTTATCCCAGTAAATGGCATCAAGATCCATCTACACACTCATACCAAAAATGTATGCTTTATTCTTGATTTCCTTCTGTCCCTCACTTCTCATATTCAGTTCACCAGCAATTCCTTTGTACGTCAAGATCATATCCTGATTCCATCTGCTGTCTGTATCTCACTATAACTCCCAGGTCCAGTCCATTGCCTATGTCCACTTTCCCTACTTCCTCTCTAGCTTTACTTCTTCCCTTCCTCTCTGGTTCCTTCTCCATGCAGCACTATGAGTTATTTCTGTAAAATGTATAGTGAATCAGAGCACAGTGCTTCCCACGTAAACCCCAAGCACCTCACCCCTGCTGTCAGAGCACTATGTGATTTTGTCAGTGCTTACCTCTTGAACCTCTTTCCTTACCGTTGTGCCCCTTGTTCTCTGTATTCCAGCTACACTGGCTTTTTCCCTTTTCACACCAAGATCATTCTTAAGACATTTTCTCCAGCTGTTTTTTCTGCTCTTTCCTTCTGGTCTTTTAATTTCAATGTAAATGTCACTTCATCAGTCAGATCATCCCTAAATTACCCAATCTAAGATAACCATCCACTCATTTTCCATTTTATCACTGTATTGTATTTCTCTGCATAGTACTTAAGTACGCAGAATAAATATTAGATACTATCATGTATTTGTTTACTTTTTATTGTTTTGTATTATGTATTTGTATTATTTTGTATTATGTATTTGTCTCCCCTGTTATCCCTATCTCAATTTCTGTCTGTTTCTCCCAGTGAGAGACTTTTCCTTGCCATATTTTATTTTACCAGGTATGGCTCGTGGTGCTCATGGGAGGAGTGGGGAGATGGGAGCCTCTTTGTCATTAATTAACTATTCTGCTCATGATAAGGTGGGGAAGATAGTATTTTTGGTTACATAATTTAGATACAGTAATTATTATTCTAGGTAGTATAACAAATGATGATTAAATGATATAAATACCAGGGTCTTTTAAATGTTTAACTAGATAATTAGTTATATTTGGTCACTCATTTTTCTTTTGTTATAGTGAATTTCCTCCTTTGATAAAAAGCCAGCTGTAATGATTAATGGTGTATTGTTCAAACTGGTACAACTCTCCAACACTTAGTATCTTTAGGAATAGGTTACCCTTGAAATAGTTCAAGAAATCTTCAGGCGATAATTTTTGAATCATTAGATTTTGCCAGCACGTGTGCTATTTTTGTGTGTGTTGTTTTTCTGTTTTTTGTTTTTGTTTTCAATGAGGTTTGTAGAAAGTTTGTAGAAAATAGTATTTGAAAGAATTATATTAAATATCATTAATAGGCTATTCCACTTTGAGTAATTTGGTGATGAGTAACATCATCTTCAAGATCCTAGCATGAACTTTATTGCTAAATAAAATTGAAGGGGGTTTTGAAGTTTTGTTACTCTTAAATTTTAGAGAAATCCAGTAATATTCATATAAAATATAAAGTAATTTATTAATTTGAATAATTGGTAATATGAAAACCACCAGTAAGAGATAAATTTTCAATAATAATGAAAACCTTATTAATGGTGTTAAATATAGTTAATACTGGCTTATATATTAGCCCATTGATAACAATACCATTAGGAATTATCAGGATATAATTTGCTCTCTGAGGAGTTTACTGAGTTCATGCTGTGACTCTTCTAATTTCCCTAGAGAGAATTGTCATACTAATGTTATCCTGAATTATCGTATTGCTCATTAAATGTCCTTGCCTTCAGGGGCACCTGGATGGCTCAGTCAGTTAAGCATCTGACTTCAGATCACGTCATGATCTCACATTTTGTGAGTTCAAGCCCCGTTGTTGGACTCTGTGCTGACAGCTTGGACCCTGGAGCCTGCCTCAGATCTCAGATTCTGTGTCTCCCTCTCTCTCTCTGCCTGTCCCCTGCTGGATCTCTCTCTCTCTCTCTCTCTCTCTCTCTCTCTCTCTCTCTCTCTCTCTTTCTCTCTCAAAATATAAATAAACATTAAAAAGGTGTCCTTGCCTTCAAATTTAAAGCAAATTAAATCAATTTAGTCTTAGGAAATCTTTGTTTAAAGAGTCTGCTGCTGTGAGAATAAGAACCACTGGCACAGCAGAATGAATTTTATTTTAAAAGTTTTATGTGAAGGAAGCAGTAAACACAGACTGACATGTAGAAGTTAATCCCAATTAGTTAGCAAGATCTGGTGTTATGTGATTAGAGTGCATTCAAATCAACAAGAGATGCATTAATAAGAAACCAGAACATTTAAGGTGTTATATAAAGCTTCATTCATTCTCAGATTTGATCTCTTAATTGTTGTCTGTAATTTTGAGTATTTATTTTTTGTTTCTGAGATTTCTGGATACTTTTTATATAATATATCATGTTAGTATGTAGATTCAGAAATGTTATGAGGCTAAACAATAATTTACCCCAAAAGTATAAATGCTTCCAAGAACAGTTTTAAATATGCCTTAAGAGTTATGGGTGTCTTTTAGTTAGTAATTAAGAGAGAAAATAGTATTGAGAAATAACACATATAGGCTTATAGTTATGTTGTCCGTGTTAATTAGTTATGTTTTAGGACTTCTTCCCAACAATTAATCTGTTTGAAAATACTTAGACACAGGGTATGCAGGCTTTATTTCAGTAATTGCAGCAGATCCTTTGTGCTGAATTAGCCATGCCCTTTCTGAGTTTTCTTTTGTCATGAAGCCAAGCAGTTTTAAACTCCTGGGATTTATGGGCTTTGAACCAGTTATTCTCCTCTTTAGTGTGCCTGCGATCTTAAATTTTAAGCATGTTCTAACCAGATAACCAAATTGCAAACATGATTCTATGTATTAAATGCCCTCCCCCCAATAATTATTGAAAGGACATTGGGCAGAATACACTATATAGTTAGATACACTGTACTGTCACCTAAGTAGCCTTATACCCAAGGGGTTGGGCAATCTTCATTTGTGAATCAGGAGGATAATCCTCATGATAAACGAGGTATCCCAGTTGGAAGGCAGAGCCCAGGGCTGGGTGATACTAAGAACTTCCAGGGATTGTGCCCTTGACATTGGGAAGTCTAGCAACAGATAAAGCCCTGTTACGAGAATTGGTGGAA